>NW_022146424.1:4857733-6057733 GCF_002938485.1 Sitophilus oryzae | reverse complement strand
AAATGTACAAAATGTACAGGCTAGTAATATTATCGTTTTTAACAAAATGATAATATTACTAGCCCATTTGTACGCAAAAAGAAAACTATAAAAAATATACTATACTTCATAAAAGAGTATACCATTAATTAAATATACCACCATTATTTCCGTCCAAATACTAATTAATTACATACTTAATTATGTTTCTGAATAAATTATTCTAAATAAATGCGGATTTGAATCAGAAATCAATATAATAATAAGTTATAAAAATGAATGTCTCTGTTGTTACAAATAAGCATTTGTCAAAAGATGAAATATCATTTTTAAGGTGTTACTTTTTACCATACTGTCTAATACACATAAAAAATTCAGTTTTTTAGTTTTTGGAGCAATTATTATTAATCAACGCAAACAGTCAATTAATGTAGTTTGAATACTGGAATCATATTAATTGGTCCTCTTTAACAAATATTTAAACAGTTTTTTTTTTATTTTTTAATGAAGTAAACAAACTATATCGACAATATTAGTATCTGTACTCTTTAAAAATTTGGTACGTCTTTAAAAATAATCTAAAATGTCAGTATTCCATGGGTATATTGATAAATGAATTTAAAATTACAAGAAAATGAATTTTCTACGGAAACTTGAAGCTATAGGTAAAAAATGGTATAATACAATTTGATAGACAATTAAATTGTGCATCTGATTCTCATAAAATATATAGGGTGTTCCATTTAAATTAAACAAGTTATTGCCGTTAAAGCTAGTAATTATTTAAAATAAAATTTTAGACACTCTGTATAAGGTAGTATAATTTTTATTATTGCAACACAATAACTGATCAATAAATAAACTTCAGGAAATATTTTGTATAAAAAACTTTGATACCCTTGGAGAAATGAAGCCTTAAAATTTCGACTGCAATTTCACAAAATTGAAAATATTTCAAAAAAGGTAAGGTTTAAGTGTAATAAATCTTTATCAAATTTACCTTTATTTTAATCGTAGAAACTATAAATGTAATAATATACAGGGTGTTCCATTTAAAAAAATACAACTTTGATATTTTTTATTTATTTGGGACACTCTGTATCTTGTAAAAAATTTTTAAATTGTAGCTCTAATAGTCCTTCAATGAACCCAAAACTTACAATTTGTAAAAATCTAATCCTTTAGGTACAATACTCCGTGTCGTATGTGGTGAACAACCCTGTATATTTTTAAGTAAAGTTTCTACAAAAAAGTCCTATGGGTATTTCGCCACTGTAAGAAAATCTACTAACTAAATAAAATAATTGTTTATTGTAAAAACTTCTGCATTAATCCAACGAAGACCAGCTTCGTTGGATTAAAAGTCGGATTAAATTTCCGTCGGAAGCAAAAAACACAAAGCATAAAGAAAAGAAACTATTTAAAATATCCAAATACAAATATTTAAGAACACTTTAATATTTTTTTTCAGTGATGGTTAATCACTGCTGACAAGCTGGTCTCCGTTGGATTTAAAGGTACATTCAGGCTGAGAGCGTCGAGCGTAGCGTCGCGTTTGCGTCGCGTCCGCGTGTCAAAATGGAATCAATTCATTTAACTTAAATTAGACCGTTCAGGCAGACAGCGTCGCGTTTGGCGTTGCGCTAGCGTCCGCTGAGCGTCGGGGTTCGAGTTCAATGGGGCGGACGCGACGCAAACGCGACGCGACGCTCGACGCTCGACGCTCTCAGCCTGAATGTACCTTAACGCAGCAGTATTTATAAAAAATAATTATTTTATTTTGTAGATTTTCTTACAGTGGGGAAATACCCATAGGACTTTTTTGAAGAGTTGAATCCGCCACAGAGGTGTAGATATTTTTTATAGTAAGTTTGTCCTGCGAAAGAATATCTAAAATGTCTATACTTATGTGGCGGATTCGTCTCTCCAAAAAACAATCCTTTATAGGTATTTCGCCACTGCACTGCAAGAAAAATCTACAAAATAAAATAGTTATTTTTTGTAAACACTTCTGCGTTAAACATTTCCGAAACGTTAAGCATTTTTTTCTTTGTTAGGCAAATTTGTATAACTGTAAACATATCTTCTGAAAAGCAGCGTCCGTTTAGGTTTAACAAGTGTTTACAAAAAATAACTATTTTATTTTGCAGATTTTTCTTGCAGTGCAGTGGCGAAACACCCATAAAGGATTGGTTTTTTGGAGAAATCAATTTTTCGCAAGCCCACAATACGTACATTTTATAAAAAATAGTACTTTCAAGTAGCAGACACACACACTTACCTAGCTGAGCTACATCCACCATTATTTTTTTGCTAACTATGCTATTTTTTCGCTAAACACACTATATTTCTAGTCGTATAACATTGATAACCTTAAAGTTTAATTTGTTATTCTTCCCTCAGAGTGACGCCAAGAGCAAATGCTTCATTTCCCTATGAACTCTACGTCTTACATAAGAGTTCTCATTTAGGAAAACTCAAATGTAGAGTAAGTAATTAAAATTCTACCTAACAGTCACACTATATTTAATACCCAGCTGGATATCTCCATATAGTTTCTAGGATCTGCGTATCACCAGCTGCGCATATCTCTCTTTGCGAGTGCTGAATGACCTTATATTATCAACGAAAACTTAAAGGGAATAAACATGCAAAATGAGTGGGAAGAAGCAGCGCACAATAGAACGCAATAGAGAAGAACGAACTGTAAACTCAGTTAACAGCGACAACCAAAAAGTAAAGAGGCAACAAAGCAGTGAAATTTTTGAATGTCCGGAGTGCGAAAGAGAGATAACATAACGTATCGGGCTTTTCAGTCACAGAAAATCTCATGAAAGAAAACGCCTTGCATAACCTTCTGATGCTAATAATATAATAGATAATCTTCTGATGCTTGTGTTCTTCAACCCCGTGACAATCCGAAAATTGTTCGTACCTAACCCTATGTAACACTTGGAAAATAAGTTTGTTATAATTGTACGGGCCAATTTTTTTTTTTTCAAGCGGTCAACTCAAATTAAAAATAAAAACCATAAAACAAATTTAAAGGGCGTAAATGTTGTATAATAAAATACAACTAATAATATAAAATAAAAATAATACTAATAGATGGTACGTTACTAATGGTAATAACTTTCATCTGGGCGCTGCAAATGGACAAATGTTGTATAGCAACAAAAGTCTTTATGACCTGGCTACCGAGATAACCTACCTGCAATTAAAGAAAAAAACAATGTGTGAGCAACAATGTTGTATTAAAATAAAGTGAATTTAAAATTAAACAGGTACTTGAATGATTTATCAATAGTCCAACTTAAAAATACAAGTTTAAATAAAATAATAAAATGCCACACAGGCTAGTCACACAGACTATTAACAAAAACATGCCACACAGGCTATCAAAATGCCACACAGGCTAAAAAATGCCACACAGGCTAAAAAGCATGCCACACAGGCTATCAAAGTGCCACACCGGCTAAAAAATGCCACACAGGCTATCAAAGTGCCACACACGCTAAAAAATGCCACACAGGCTATCAAAGTGCCACACAGGCTAAAAAATGCCACACAGGCTATCAAAGTGCCACACAGGCTAAAAAAATGCCACACTGGCTAAAAAAATGCCACACAGGCTAAAAAGTGCCATATAGGCTAAAAAATGCCACACAGGCTATCAAAGTGCCACACAGGCTAAAAAAATGCCACACAGGCTATCAAAGTGCCACACAGGCTAAAAAAATGCACAAGTTAATAGTCAAACTACACTACGGGGCTAACTACTCTTCAAGTCTAATTACACTACGGGACTAACTACTTGTCAAGGCTAATTACGCTACAGGACGAACTACTCTTCAAGGCTAACTACGCTACACAGAGTCACTACGCGACAAAAGCTAACTGTAGAAAATAATAATAATTAATTCATTCAAGATCAATTTGATAATACAAATACAGAAATATATTCTTATCTTCTATTAAAGTCATTAGACAAAATATAAATAAATCACTGTAAAGAAATACTTCAATATTATCATCTGCAAATCATCTTTTCTTAATATTCAATCTAATATATTAAAATATACCTAAGATTCAGAAATATAATATATCACAATAAAAACAATAAACAGTAACCAACTAGTTGCTCAGTGAGATAAAATAAACTCACCTTAATTAAACTTCTTATTCGGCACGGCAATGGAACTCAGAACTACCACAAAACCTTAATTAAACCTCAAAAACTTTAATAGTTTTAATTTAATAAGCGCGTACCACTTGTTTCTCTGAGGCTGTCTAATACTGTTTTAGACGGCGATACTGTATTGCGTGTTATTTGAAACCTTTTTGAAAAGTGCAGGTACATGAATTTTGAAATTCCATTGCGCTCCGGCTTTTGAAATTATTCGTTTGTTATTACGTCAGATAAAGAAAACGTAGCATAGAAAAATAGAGTTCTTACATAATAATGCTTTTATTTATTCACTATTCTAATAAAGAATATGCATTCCTTCGGAAACTGTCTATTTATTTATCTAGTAATGCTAAAACACTCTGTTTGAAAGTCGATTAGAGAAAATAGTATGATTCATTAGCAAGCGATGTAAATATTTGTGATCAGGTAAAATTGTGATGTAAGAGAAGGCTTAGCTTGCCTGCGGCGAGTCAGTAGTAGACCGGCCGTTGTGTTGTGTTGTGTTTTGTCATAGAGCTGACATTTGGGGGTTGATAGTCTTTTGACTATAAACGTTGCATGTACTGTAAGGTAACGTGTCGTTTGACCATGAGAAGAAAACCTCTTGTGACGTCTTGCCTTCGAGGTTGGTCTTGAGAGTTTGAGGTCTCCCTTTTCTTCTCGATTGACACGATGCGGCGTTGAGGTGGGCAGATTTGCGTCCGGGGGAAGCCCCTATACTATTGCAGGTGACACTAGCTAGTTGTTGAAGATTATTAACCAATAAATCCGAATATTTGAATTAGATGGAAGATATAGAATGAGATATATTGAATAGACTGTCAGTGGCTAGGGGGCGGAGTACTCCCGGGTGAGTTTTACTATTTAACTATCAATTTTATCCAGATCAGTAAATGTTTGTTTTGTTATTATCATGTACAATGAGAGAGTGCTTGCCAATGACCAACTAAATGGATATTTGAGGTGAATTTGCATTGTGAGACCCGGTTGAGTAAGCCCCAGAAATAAGCGATTTTACACCTATGAAAATCTTTTTAATTTTTCTTGGTCGTATGTTCTCAGAAATTTCTTCGAGTGTCGACCGTTGTTTTTATTAGAAAAAGCATGTATTGTTATGAAAAAACAACTTATTCAATCACTTATTTACTCAACGTAAAGCAGAATCTCTTAAATGTTTTAAATAAAATTAGAACTCCACTGATAAAGCCGAATTTAAGTGAGCCATATTAAAGACCCATCACAGTGTCGATTACATACTTTATTAATATGCTCCTTCCTTAATATTTTTATTTCTAATAGTTGTTATTATCTGTCATTTTAATACAGATAAATTGTATTTTCTGTCATCTGTCGTCAAAATTTCCTCCCTCTTTAAACAGGCTTTACTAGAAAATATTTAGCTGGGTATTAAATAAGCTACGACAATCCTATAAATTTAATATGGGTTTGTAGGTGACTAGAGAAGAAGATTTGCCAGAAATTCGTACTCTGTTAAGTACTATACCAACACATGCCATCGTTCTGTCTCATGTTGAAATTTGTCTTGAATTTGCCGTCAGTCCTTATCAATGTTTCGTAATACTTTGCGAAAACCATGTCGTTGGAGTAGCAGGTAAAATTTACTTTAAATAAACTAAAATAATGCAAGGTCTCTTTGAGTGAGCTGGAACCCTTAGATTCTGAAGAAACACGCTGGATACATGCTATCTATTAAAATATTTCATTTTTTTTCAAAAGTTTTCTCGGAAGAATACAATATCGACTACATCGATGCGCAGTATGATATCAAGCAGTGGATTAACTTGAAATGTATGCGCAGTGGATCGTTTGGCAACATCGAAAGCCTGGTTCTATCCCCCATATTTCACAGCGCTGCCAGGTTCTCAATACGTCAAATTTTAAATAATTTACAACATTAAGGTTTATTTACACATGTCAGTCACGTTTCAGATCCCTTGCCATACCGTCTCATTCCCTCACATTTTTAATCGCTAGTCTAAAGGCGCATTCTCACGACTCACGTATTTGATAAACATTTGTAATTGGTATACAAGGTATACACGGTGTGTCGGGCATCTATACCAGAATTTATAAGTTATTTATTATAGGAAAACTACGCCGCACTCCTGCCAGACCCTGTAGGCCAATATAAAATACTTGCCAAGTACACGAGTCGTGAGAACGCGCCATAATAATATCAGTGAAGAATTGTCCCTCGATTGAATTTGTTATACAGGGTGGTCCGAATTATATTCGAGAAACTTCGGCAAAATATTCTACAGATAAAAATAAGTAAAAAAGTTCAAATTTATGATTTCAGTCTAATAACCATCTTGTCAATATGTGTTTTGTCAATGATGACGTGTATTGATTATTTCGATTCCAAATATCGCGAGGATCTTTGTTTGTATTTAGAAATATTCAAGGAATATATCGAATTTTGAGTTCGCTTACTATAAAAAAAATGTTTTTCTAACTTTTCTTGTTTTGGTGAGTTTCCATAAAATGTGTTATACCTTAAATAAGTGCAAATATTTTCAGGGTTGGTAGATCTCGACAAACGAAACATATTTTCTCTTTACCGTTTTTCAAGTATGTCCAAAATAACCGAGTTAAGTTTGATTAAAAACAATAAGAGCCACCGGATTTTTTCTATATTTGCATCCCTTTTAGTGCCGTAACCATGATAATATCAGAGATTAAGTAATTATACCGTGGGAAAATTTGCGGTAAAAAGGCAGTTCTAAAAAGTTTCCTAAAATATATAGGAAAATTAAAAAAATGCCCGATTTCTTTCAACATATTTTTTACGAAAAAAAGTAACACGTATTCTTGGTCTCAAAATATATCACCATTAGAAATATTTGCACTTATTCAAGACTCACCTTGTATATAACAATGCCCTAAAAATTTAAACCAAATAGTACTAATATACTAAAAAACCTAAAACCCTCAGAAAACTGGTTTTGCTTAAAAATACATTTTACAACGGAGTCTGTGAGATTCCCTGTCAGCATTAATTTTAGAGAATGTCAGCAGTTAAGGGCTAAAGGGGCAACGATATACATCAATATACATTTATATCATGATACAAAAAAAAAACGGCGTCAGCGATGGCTATGAATGAAGATCGCTATCATTTTGTATGTAAATTTATATGGGAAATGTCATCGATCGTCATTTCTCAGCCAACTGGACACCGTTTTTTTTTCGATCATACGGTATTTTTAGGCTGTTTAACGGAACGGAACTAAGACGTGACTGACACGTGCTAATAGATCTTTACTGAATGATATTTATTTTATAGGTACATTATGTCGGATTTACACAGGTTATCCGACTATAAGGTTTTGTTCTATAAATATAGGAACATTGAAAAGGGAACGTTCAAAGAAAAACCGTTAGCTAACTTATTGCAATGGTTAATACCCATTTTGCCTAGGCAAACTCCAGAATACGACTACGAGATGTTAAAAGAAGAAGGTATTACTATTAGTTTTGTTAATGTTACTGCACCAGAGATTACTGATTGAAGATTAGAGTAATGTTTGAAGCAAAGTGACCAAATTATAGTTCTCTTGTTAGTCTATTTTACTTCTTAGTCTCAATAATACAGACGACATCCAAAAAACACAGGATTCAATTGGCCTGGCAGTTAAAATGACAGACAAAAATTGTTACTGACGTATCTTCTCTTTGGACTGATCTTACATATTATACGTATACCGGGTGTTGCATCGTCGAGCGGGACATAGGAAATCCCATGTAAATTTTAATGGGGTCAATTATTGGCTTCCCTAATTATTTTAGAGAATAATTCTATTTAGGTTTATTGAAGAGCACTAAAACCCACATTCAAAAGAATAACTTTAGATATTTTTGATTAGCCCGTTTACGAGTTATCGCCGATTTCTTTTTAAATATTTCTCCTTTCTTATGGCCCTGTATTTACTTATGAGCAACAGTCAAGGTAAAAGATAACTGTCAAATGAAGTTGTCATTTCAGAAATTTATCTATTTAGTGCTTTATTATTATTATTAAAAACTCATACCTACATTGAAAATATTAACCATGAATTACACTACCCAAACTTGAGGATGAAATAGGAATAGATCACATTACAGCGTTTCGAATTTTGAAACGACATAAATACTATTCCTTCAAATATGAAAAGCACCAAGAGCTACGAGATGGGGACGAAATATGGCGGCAGGCGTTTTGTTTAGATATGATGGAAAGAGCAAACACGGATAGGGAATTTTTAAAAAACATATGTTTCACTGACGAATGCACGTTTACCTTAAATAATAAACCCAATGTTCAAAATTATCGATATTGGAACAAAGAAAACCAACACAGGTTTGTCGAAACAAGGACGCAATATCCACAGAAAGTAAATGTTTGGGCAGGGATATTCGGACACAATATTATCGGGGCCATTATTTCTTACGCAAAATTTAAATGCGGAATATTATTTCGAACTACTCGAAAATCATATTTTACCTGCTTTTATGATGCCGCTAGGGAAAATCAGGAAGTTTGGTACCAAATGGATGGCTGCCCGGCACATAGTACCCTGGCTGTTCGAGAATATTTAGACAATCGTTTTAACGGAAACGTTATTGGCCTAAATCATACAGTAAATTGACCAGCAAGGTCTCCTGATATTTCGCCAAATGATTTCTTTCTCTGGGGCCATTTAAAAAACAGGATATACAAGGATAAAAAATACACAAATCTAGACGAGTTAGCGGATGCTATTTCTGCCGAATGCAATAGAATTTCAGTTTACCAACTAGCGAATCTAAGAAGAGAATTTTATGATCGCCTGGGTTATTGTTTAGCAGTCCATGGAGGAATATTTGAACATCTTCTTAAATCCTACAGTTCTAACAATTTAATAGTACCTAAATTAATAAGTTATTGAATATTGTAATAATACTATAATTAACCTTGTAATTGATTACTTTATTTTACTTTAATTCGTATTAATTTGTATTTATAAATACATCTTTAAGATTTCCGATGTAGGAATGAGTTTTCAATAATAAGAAAGCACTAAATAGGTAAATTTCTGAAATGACAACTTCATTTGACAGGTTATCTTTTACCTTGACTGGTGCTCGTAAGTAAATACAGGGCCATAAGAAAGGAGAAATATTTAAAAAAAAATCCGCGATAATTTAACTCGTAAACGAGCTAATCAAAAATATCTAAAGTTATTCTTTTGAATGTGGGTTTTAGTGCTCTTATAATAAACCTAAATAGAATTATTCTCTAAAATAATTAGGAAACCAATAATTGACCCCATTAAAATTTACATGGTATTTCCTATGTCCCGTCCGATGATGCAACACCCGGTATGGTATTTATCTAGGTTATAGATTGTAGACTGTAGGTCTGTAGGTTCCACACACACACTTTCTTAAATTATAACTCATCATACAAACTTAGAGCTTTGACAAAACCCTAGCTGAGACGGTTTTACACAGACTGATTCTCCATCTCCGATATCAGTCGTACCAAAGTTTATGGCACCACAAATAAGGAATGGTTGTCGTCTCAGTGCACTCAGTAATGAGATGTTCTGGTATTTCCTCATTTTCTCTGCAGAATCTGCATTCGCCGTTGTTTCTTAGCTTCAATCTACTAGCCTCAGCAGAATTGAGAGTGTCCTGTTAAAAACCCAGTGACAAAATTGTTCATAATTAAATCAACGAAAATGTTTGATTTCTCTCGATCATACGATCATAGTCCTGAGAAATTTCTTTGAGTGTCTTAGACCGTTGGAGGATTCCCATTCCAGGTTACGAATGGAGTCTCCTAGGTTCTTGAGTTGAGAACAGTTCTGATCCAGTAGTTGAGTGCTCACTCTCTTTCTTCTTCGATCGTTTGCTTTTTCATTACCTTCTATCTCTTGCTGGCACATAGAGTAGGAGGACTAATTTGTTTAGCTTCTCTAAGCATTATTTAACCAGCTTCGAATTGATTGATATTAAGTTAATAGCTCTTGAGGCTGCTTGACTATCGGATAAGATGGGTATTTCTTGTTTCCTATAGTTCCAATCTAAGCTAAAAATAAACTATATATTACTCTAGGTTATGAAGTATCTGAAGCTCTGCAAAGAAAGGACCCGTACGCGCTGTATGCAAGTACTGTAGCGCATAGCAGCATGAAGCGACTATGCATCAACTCAAAAATTGTTGTAGTTGGATGTAGCAACACCGCATACTCATTTCTCGAATCGTTATTGCTGCATAATAAAAACACGAATTATGTGGTAAGTTATGAACAGTTCTCCCTTAACAAGGCCAGTCATCATTAATTTAAATTAAATTAATAAATTTGTCAAAATCTATTCGTGGCTAGTCTATAAGTTCATAGAGATAGATTTTTTTCAATATATTCAGTGAAATGTATATTTATGTTTATTTAACCATTTTATACAGGGTATCCCAGACTGAGCGTGCATTAGAAGTTTCTGGAGAACTATACAATATCTACATCGCATATTTTTTGCACATCAATATTTCCCAACGAGATCTATCGATTAAAAATATTTTTAATACAGCGACACACAGCGACACTTCCGGAAATTACCGGAAGTTGACAGCAACTTTCTTATTTTAAATGGGTGCCCCCATTTTTTATTACAGAGTTAAATTCTCTGTAAAATTTTATGAATTTTGATATCAAACACTCTATAGGTACCTTACATTAACCGATTTTGAAGAAAAAAACTACCTGTCAAAAAAATGTGTATAGCCTAAACGTCAAATTTAGTGATTACCATAGCCACTGTGACATAAAGAGAAGATATGTGGCTATATATTTTAAAAATTAAGTTGTTCAAATATCATATATAGTCTGTCCAACGAGAAGATCCTTGACACTGATAGATGTGTCTGTCATTTTAATTTCAAAGTAGTTTATTTTATTTTACAAAGAAATAAGTTGGTACAACTGGAACGCATAGCGGGATATTATTATATTTAAAATTTGACTGACAAGTGGTTACTTCAAAATATTGTGAAAAAAACTGTATAAAACTGAAAAAATGTAATCGAGTTATTTAATTTAATAAAAAAGGGTATGTGTTAATACAAAACAAACAAGAACAAGACACCACATACCAAAAAAAATATAAAAAAGACCTATTTCTTACTTTCAAGCTTTATGAAACTTCCCGCATTTATGATTATATTTATCAATATTACTTATGTACAAATACAAATTTGTAATATTCCGCAGGAATAAATAAAACAACATAAATAAAACAAACTATTTTATTATTAATAACACTTACCAAATTTTATGGGTACCTTAAAGGTTGATTAATTAACTTTAATCTTAATTTTTTAAACCAATACCTTTGGCATTATTTTTCTTGTGCAGTACTAAAATCCATTATTTACCTATCGTGTGATGTCGATATTTTACAGCTACTACAGTTTTTAGTATGTGTTTAATATGGTCCCTACCATATTCGAGATGCACAAAGGAGATGCACTTATCTACGACGAGATGGTATACGAACTTTAAAGATGGTAACTTTATTGGTGTATAAGACTTTTTGCCTGGGTAGCGAGTATTAACCATAAACTGTGCTCTGGGTCTACAGTTAATTTCCACTCGATTTTTCCTCCTCTTGACTTCAAAAGACACAAAACACACGTAATAACACGAATCAAAATGCATCATCTTCCAAAACGCAGGGTATTTGACAAAACTGACAAAAGTTGACACAAAATTATAACCTCTAATTTAGCAAGACTTTGACAAGCATCAAAAATCTAAAGGCGAGTTCATTCGCATCGGCGTTCGTTTGTCATTCATCGTTCCGTCAAACCAATAAAATTGAAATACGATCTGTCATTTTTGAAATAAACCAATAAAACTGGTTAAAAACAGCAAGAGACGACGCATGACGGATTTATATTTAAACCCATCCATAGTTAACTTAAAAATTATTAGAAACTTTTTTTAGTAAAATAAATAGATTGGTATGGGACGTCATCTGCTTTTCTTCTGTCATCGTCTGTCGAAATCTTACCTGAGAAAAAAAAACAGAGTATAATAATGGCGGTAGCTGTCATGGAACTGAGCAATTAAAAAATTATCATAAATCATTTTTTTCAAATGGAAACCCACTTTTTTATTTCATTAGTGAAAAAGTTATCCAATTCGTTACTTTTTGAGTATACATATTCCTATACCTAAAATAAATCATTTTTAAGTTATTTAAGATTTAGTTTGAAAACTTATATTTTTCTTGATTTTATCTAGCTTCCTTTGACATTAAGTGTCAAACAGTCAGACAGTTTATTTCCATCTGTCAAAAAATTAATTATTTGAATTTCCTATATTTTAAATGCTCCTGCTTGAGAGTTGAAAAAGTGTATTTATAACATGGCCATATCTATTGTTCTACATCACTTGACGTTTAAAGATGGTTAAAATCAAGAAAAATATATGCTTTAAAACTAAATCTTAAATAACTTAAAAACGATTTATTTTAGGTATAGGAACATGTATAATAAAAAAGTAAGGAATTGAAAAGCCTTTTCACCAGTGAAATGAAAAAGTGGGTTTTCATTTGAAAAAAATGATTTATGATAATTTTTTAATCGTTCAATTCCATGACAGCTGCTGTCATTATTATATGACATTTGAACAATTTAATTTTTGAAATAGATAGCCACATGTCTTCTCTCTATGGCACAGTGGCTGTGGTAATCACTAAATTTGACTTTTAGGCTATACAAATTTTCTTGACAGGTAGTTTTTTCCTCTAAAAATTTAAAATTTTTATTTTTTCTAAAAAACGGTTAATATTAAATATAGTCTGTTTAACATCAATATTTATAGAATTTTAGAGAGAATTTAAGTTTGTAATAAAAAATGGGGGCACCAATTTAAAATAAGAAGGTTGCTGTCAACTTCTGGTATCTCCGGAAGTGCCGCCATATTGAAAATATTTTCAATCGATAGTTCTCGTTGTGAAAAAATAATGGGCAAAAAATCTAGATATTGTGGTTCTCTAGAAACTTAAACTTAAACTAATGAACGCTCAGCCTGGGACACCCTGTATACATTATTACCAGGGTTGGAAAAAATCATGATTTTTTTAAAAAAATCAAAAAAATCAGATTTATTTCATTTAAATCACATTTTTTTTATTTAAATCAGATTTTTTTGATTTTAATTCAAAACAATATTTAAATCGGATTTCCAAATGACTAGGACTTATTTCCAATTAAAGTCCTATCCTAAATGGCTAAATTTTTATAATTCTGCCCATTATCGATAACATTAATAATTCTAAGATGCGTTTGTCATTTTTCCACATCGGTCACCAATATATTTGGCAAAAAAATCGCTCGCTTCAGATTTTCAAACGTCTCAAAAGTATTAATTTTTGTCATTTTAACGCCAAGGTATAAAAGTACACTGTTATGCCTAAGCACAAAAGTACAAAAATATATTATTAAACTGATATTAAGTGTCAAATTCAACGAGTGTACAAATTGTTGCTCGATTGCTGTTTATATTATTTGCAATGTTTGAAATTGATTAAAAATGATTTGTAATGTTTTAAAAAAATAGTATGTATGTTCTATTAGGAGTAAAAATGTACTTTTTGTCCTTCCTTGTAACGTCGGAATTGCTTTACGATGGTCCTTCAAAGGTACAGCAAAAAAAGTATAATTTTTACTCCTAATAAAACAATATATTATTGTTCGGAAATACTTTTAAGTCGACACTGAAATTAGTATTAGTCAAAGTGTAAAATACTTACTGCAGATCAAAATGTCGGTAAGAATTTGGAAAAATCCAACCATTTCAAAAAAAATATAAAACAACATATTTCCTGTAACAACAATTATTATTATAGATTCTCGGGAATGAAGATATAGTCTCTATATCAGAAGAACCTATACTCTGTTTTTTTTCTCAGGTAAGATTTCGACAGACGATGACAGAAGAAAAACAGATGACGTCCCATACCAATCTATTTATTTTACTAAAAAAAGTTTCTAATAATTTTTAAGTTAACTATGGATGGGTTTAAATATAAATCCGTCATACGTCGTCTCTTGTTGTTTTTAACCAGTTTTATTGGTTTATTTCAAAAATGACAGATCATATTTCAATTTTATTGGTTTGACGGAACGATGAACGACAAACGGACGCCGATGCGTATAAACTCGCCTTTAGATTTTTGAGGCTTGTCAAAGTCTTGCCAAATTATAGGTTATAATTTTGTGTCAACTTGTGTCAACTTTGTCAAATACCCTGCGTTTTGGAAGATGATGCATTTTGATTCGTGTTATTACCTGTGTTTTGTGTCTTTTGAAGTCAAGTGGAGGAAAAATTGAGTGAAAATTAACTATAGACCCAGAGCACAGTGTATGGTTAATACTCGCTGCCCAAGCAGAAAGTCTTATACACCAATAAAGTTACCCTCAATAAAGTTCGTATACCATCTTGTCGTAGATAAGTGCATCTCGAATATAGTAGGACCATACTAAACACATACTAAAAACTGGAGTAGCTGTAAAATATCGACATCACACGATAGGTAAATAATGGATTTTAGTACTGCAGAAAAATAATGTCAAAAGGTACTGGTTTAAAAATATTAAGATTAAAGTTAATTAATCAACCTTTAAGGTATAAAATTTGGTAGGTGTTATTATTAATAAAATAGTTTGTTTTATTTATGTTGTTTTATTTATTCCTGTGGAATATAACAAATTTGTATTTGTATAATATATTATACTAAGTTATAGTCTGTCCAACGAGAAGATCCTTGACAGTGATAGATGTGTCTGTCATTTTAATTTCAAAGTAGTTTATTTTATTTTACAAAGAAATAAGTTGGTACAACTGGAACGCATAGCGATATCTGTGGCGATATATTTAAAATTTGATTGACAAGATGACAAGTGATTACTTCAAAATTGTATAAAACTGAAAAAATGTAATCGAGTTATTTTATTTAATAAAAACGGTATGTGTTAATACAAAACAAACAAGAACAAGGCACTACATACCAAAAAAATATAAAAAATAACTATTATTTACTTTCAAGCTTTATGAAACTACCCGCATTTATGATTATATTTATCAATATAACTTATGTACAAATACAAATTTGTAATATTCCACAGGTATAAATAAAACAACATAGGTAAATACAACAACTATTTTATTAATAATAACACCTACCAAATTTTATACCTTAAAGGTGGATTAATTACCTTTAATCTTAATTTTTTTAAACCAGTACCTTTTGACATTATTTTTCTGCACCAGTACTAAAATCCATTATTTACCTATCGTGTGATGTCGATATTTTACAGCTACTCCAGTTTTTAGTATGTGTTTAGTTTGATCCTTATATACGAAATGCACTTATCTACGACGAAATGGTATACAAACTTTATCGATGGCAACTTCATTGGTGTATAAGACTTTCTGCCTGGGCAGCGTGTATTAACCATAAACTGTGCTCTGGGCCTACAGTTAATTTTCACTCGATTTTTCCTCCACTTGACTTCAAAAGACACAAAACACACGTAATAATACGAATCAAAATGCATCATCTTTCAAAATGCAGGGTATTTAACAAAAGTTGACACAAAATTATAACCAATAATTTGGCAAGACTTTGACAAGCGTCAAAAATGACAAAAATCTAAAGGCGAGTTCATACGCATCGGCGTCCGTTTGTCGTTCATCGTTCCGTCAAACCAATAAAATTGAAATACGATCTGTCATTTTTAAATAAACCAATAAAACTGGTTAAAAACAACAAGACACGACGCATGACGGATTTATATTTAAACCCATCCATAGATAACTTAAAAATAATTAGAAACTTTTTTTAGTAAAATAAATAGATTGGTATGGGACGTCATCTGCTTTTCTTCTGTCATCGTCTGTCGAAATCTTACCTGAGAAAAAAAACAGAGTATATATTGATAAATATAATCATAAATGCGGGAAGTTTCATAAAGCTTGAAAGTAAGAAATAGTTCTTTTTTCTATTTTTTTGGTATATGGTGTCTTGTTCGTGTTTGTTTTGTATTAACACATACCGTTTTGATTAAATAAAATAACTCGATTACATTTTTTCAGTTTTATGCGGTTTTTTTTCACAATATTTTGAAGTAATCACTTGTCAGTCAAATTTTAAATATTTCCTGCTATGCGTTCCAGTTGTACCAACTTATTTCTGTGTAAAATAAAATAAACTACTTTGAAATTAAAATGACAGACACATCTATCAATGTCAAGGATCTTCTCGTTGGACAGACTATAGTTCTGCACTAGACTGCGAATGATATGTATTCAAACAGCGAATTTTTGTCACTTATACATAAATTTTAAAATAAATCCCTACGTTTAGCGGTCTAATGGATTCACACGAAATTACTTAAAAAATCGGTCCAACATTTAAATTGATGAATAGACACTTTTTTTATATAGTTTTACAACATTTACGATTACTTATCAATTTATTATCTGTTATATCTTTTATAGAAATATTTTTTATAGTTTTCTAGGACACATTTTTATAACTTTTACAGTTATTTTTTGATTTATAATAAAGTTTTAATAATTTTTTTTTTGATTTAAATCAATGATTAAAATTTAAAAAATCACTTGATTTAAATCATGCCAACGCTGATTATTACGTAATTTACCTTTAAAATGTTTTTTTTCTTTACATGATATCCAAATAATAATATCCTTTTCCTTATATTAATATATTTCCCGGATTAACATTAAAATGTATGCCCTAAAAATGACATATACACAAAATAAAGACAGACGATAGTCAAATAATGTCGCTGATGTGTCTTCAACCAAAATGAAGCGAATTTAATTATCGCCGAAGTTTACAAGATCTGTTATTTTGTAAACAACAGGATTTTAATTACACAAATAAAAAACACTTATAGCAACACGAAATTTCTGTTAGTTGGTACGTAATTCAAATAAATAAAGGTAAAGCTTTTAATTACCACAGAAAATTTGTTTATTTGCCTTATAATTCATATGAAAAAACTAGACTGGCAAATAGATGGATAATTTACATAATAAATTATTTTTAATGGTAGGTAGATGTAGCTAATATACAAGTTATTTTTAACTTTGGAAAATTAACCGCGTAAACATTTATTTTGTGCTAAAAAATATTTTGTATATTTAATCAAGAATGAATTAAAAAAATGTAGTTTTTCAAAGTAAATGCGGATTCTGTCCGTCTCACAGTGGAGTATTTTTCATATCTACGAAATAATAATTAGAAAAATCAACCCTTATAGATTACTTTAATTTAACTGTATCTTTGTTGGGAAGGTTATACACTGTAAAAAAAAATGAGTGAAATTTCACTCAGATTTCACTCAATACTTTCTCAATTTCTGTCCACACCCGATTGAGTGAAATTTCCACTCTACAGAACCGAGTGAATCTTCAATTCTCAGAGTGAAAAGCACTGAGTGTTTTCACTCAATCGAGATTAGACGAAAGACTCCTTTTACTCATTATTGTTTACCTTGAGTAGGATTTTGATCGATTTTGATAATTTATTCACTTTAAAATGAGTGAACTCACTAAGTGTTGAGTTCAAGACACCTTTTATTGAGTGACTTTTACTCAAATTTGTGTTACACTTAACTCGATTAGTACTCATATCTGAGTATTAATTTCACTCAGTATTGAGAAATATATTCTAAATTATTTTTTTAAAAGCTATATGTAAGCTAACTTGTTATTTTATAACAGGTGGGCAGGTGCCTTTCAAAGGTAAGTTTCAGTTTAGGACATGGTCTCGAACATGTCCATTTCCTAAAATTCACTTTTGGGAGGCATCTGGTCACTTGTAATAAAATAACAAGTTAGCTTACATAGCTTTTAAAAAAATCATTTAGAATATTTCGTTTTTTTTAACAAACCAAATAAAAAACTGTAGAACCTTCAAAAATATTTTTATTTGTCATTTTTATTTGACAAAAAAACAAATAAAACCAAATATAACACTATTATTATAATATCAAAAACATTTTAAAAAGTTTTCAACTCTTTTTGGAAAAAATACAGGAACTTTTTAAGCTAGATGTCTAGAAAAGTTGCATCACATCGCAAAAATCCGCTTTATTAAGAGCATTCGTCAGCTCGGCTACCAACATTCTCGAATATTTCTAATTTCTAAACTAACTTTTAATAACGAAAATCCTCCGGAAAATCCAGATACTTTTCCTCCTGAAAATTAAAAAAAAATGTTATTCTGCCAAATGTTCCAGTTCCCAGTTCCAGATTGAGGGAAAGTACCTAGATTTTCGCTACGCTAATTAGTCCAGGAAACATCCGAGCATTGCGGCAATCAGTAGACGCAGTCGAATTTGAATATATGTTAGGCGGATTTCTGCGATGTGAAAAAAAATGTTCTTAACATAAAACATATTTAGGAGTTATGAGTTCGTATTCGCTTCACCACGCCACGCGGCCACTGTCACACTTTACATCACACACACATACACTATGGACTTGTAACCTGGGCACCTTCGAAGGAACAAGACAACCTACGACTCGAACAGATAATTAAAAACTGAGGAACAGGGAAATAGCTTATTCGGTATCGAAGAAGCGCGTATGACGTATGATTAGTAATGAGCGAAAATACTCTAAACTGGGTGATTTCACTCAAATTTTTATTGTGTAAAACTATAACATGAGTTTTTTAAGTGAATTTTTCTATTCCATTACTCAAAGATAGGGGTTATAACTCGAACATGAGCTTATTCAATAGCTATTGATTAAATAGAGATCATATTTGAGTAAAATGATGAATTTACTCTATTTTAGATAAAAATGTACTCAATTATTTCACTCAAAAAATTCACTCCCTGAGAAATATGTGTTCACTCAGGCTGATTTTTTACAGTGTAACAATAAAATTGGTATGAATTGTTTCATAGTCAGCGCCCAAATTTGTCAATACAAGTCACAGAATCATACCATCAATCTGTAATGGAATTTGTGGTGTATCAGGTATTTTTAATTGTTATTATTAAAAGTGTCATAGTAATATTAAGGGTTGATGATATATATTTCAAGTATGTGGACATCTTAGTACAAGATATAAGATGTATTTTAGCATAAACTTATTTGTAGTTTTGACATTTTTTCCAGTCAAATATAACTCGTATTATATTGACATTCTGGTGCGCGACTTTTACTTTTCTTTTGAACACTGTAGTAGCTAAAAACTGAGATTCGACCGGATTCGGGTTGACTTAATTTGTTTCTTATTAAACAGTCCCTCTGCATTGTTTTCCATTGAAATTTAACTGCCAAGAACTGCTAGTAGCTAATATACCGGGACTTTTGAGGTGTCATGTCTTTACAAAAGAAAGCATTTTTTAGGCCTGGTGGCACGAAAAAGACGCCAAAACGAAAAACTTGGCTGTCATTCAGTATGTTGTTAAAAAATTAAATATAAAAGATCTTGATGAACACACATATACTGAAATTATCCAAAAAAATTAAGAATTTTACAGGTAAATTAAATAAAAAGTGGCATAACTGCCATCGCACTTTAAAAGTGTTCGTTGCGCGCTCTCATCTGTGGCTTGATGAGGAAATAGATATTCTTCCTAGTCAATGTGATGCAAATATGTCATTCTATTCCGAATGTGTTTTTCTATAGAATAAAGTAGAAATATACCGAGGGTGCCATTTACAAATCAAAAATTGTAGTCATTTCCGGTGAAACAGGAGGTTACCAAAAATAATTGAATACGTCAGTCAATCCTAATTTATGTCATATACCTACTAACATACCAAATCTCGTTTCTTTTTCTGAAAAAATAAAAAAGATATAGGGGTAAGCCACTTTTGAGACGCACCCAGTATATACTTTAAATTGCAGTTGTAAAAATGTTAAATGAATTAGACATTTTTATTTATCATATCTAACAAATTCAGCACAAAAATATACACATATTAATTTTATACGAGTCTGAAATAAAATGAAGATCGCTGTCATTTTATATGTAAAATTATATTGGAAATGTCATCGATCGTCATTTCCAAGCCAACTGGACGCCGTTTTTTTTTCGATCATACGGTATTTATTGAAAGACATGCTTCCTTAGGCAATAGCGTATATAAATTGTTAGAAACTAATGGTAAATCAAGAATTTTTGTTGATATTAATTTTTAATTGCTAGATTATTCATTTTACCCACTGTGCGTCTGTCTGTAACAGAATAACTCAAAAACCGCTAAACCGATTTTAACCAAATTTGGCACAAAAATACTGTGGCACCCGAGAATCTGGCCATTAGTTTTTGATGGGGGTGGGGGGTTGGTAAGGGGGTATGGGAGGGGGTTAAAAATTTTAAAAAATCGTAACTCCAAAATTACACTAGCTAGCGAAACGCGCTTTTCAATTTAAGATTAGGAATAATATTTGCAACAAAATTTGTAATAACATCAAAATCAGTCAAAGTCGCAGTTTTTGAGATAAAAAAAATGGAAAAATTCCTTTACTTTGAAACTAAAAGAACTGCCTGCCAACTTTTTATTAACATATTTTAGTATGGTATGGTTTAGTACGTGCCTCCCGGTGATAATTTTTTTTATCCGAACATTCTACTAGAAAGTTGATAAAGTTGCGTTTTAAGCTTGATTTTCATGCATCCGTTGTCCGACCATACGTTGATACTAGCGATGGGAACTATCGATTGAATTAGACTATCGAATGGTTACTGAATGAATGATTTCAACTATCGAATGGTTTTATTCGAATAAAATCATTCATTCATTTGTATACTAAAGCATATGTGACAACCTCGCCGTGCGACTAAATGGTTATCGTTGAGCCACGACTATCGAATGTTTTTGACAAATGAAATTTAGTATTCGTTTGATTTTTGTGTGCGTCAGTGCATTATTAGTTCTTCCAAATTTTTATAACTTCGCCTTATAAATACTGTGCTATTTTTGCGTTTATTAAAATATTTAAAATACTAAAATAGTAGTTTTTTTAATTGACGATTGTGTGCGTGTGCAGGTGGTCAAAATTTTTCCGAAAGTTTGTGTGATTTTCCGTAGCCCGATCTTTCAATTATTTAATTTTATATGGTATATGGTCTATTTTTTAATGGGAAATTTTGAGAAGTAGCAATTTTTAAGAGAGATGAGATGAACTTACAATTAATTTTAAAAATACATATTTGTATTTTAGATGTTTTAATAATATGAATTAGTTGAACTTAATAATTATATTAATTAATGTGGTTAAGTAAATGGTTATCGAACTCAGACTATGGGGTGAGAAAATTAAATTAAAAGTTTTACACGTGCCAATTTAAAAAAAAGTTAACGATGTTTGTATTTTGTTTATGCTAATTCTCTTACATGTAGTTTTTTGCGAAGAAATATTTCATTTATTTTTTAGTAAGTAAATACCAGTAAAAGTAAATATTATTATTATTAAATAGTAATATAAAGTACCGAATATAAATAATTTTGATTTCTAATTTTTATTTATATTTTCCTTGCATTACACTGCACGCTTAGAAAATTAATAAATGTTTATATTTCATGATTTTAAAATTTGTTGTTAATATAACAAATTAGTTCTGTAATTATTATTATTTAATAAACCAACGTTGCCACAAAAAATTGAGAGACTATATTATTTTTAAATAGGATCTAATATAAATAATTTTGACATCAAATTTGTTGTTTATATTTTGCTACTACTTAAAAAAAATGTTTATATTAAATGATTTCAAATTTTGTTGTTAATAGGTATAACAAATTATTACTGTTATTATTATTTATTAAACCAGTCTTTGCTTAAACACATTAAAAATAATTTTCCTACATCCAAAATAACAAGTATTATTGCAGTGTAACAACAGAATATTAATAAAAAAATATAAAATATATAGACATACTATCCCTAACTAACTAAAGCCAAACAATAATATTCTTTGCTAATATCAATTAATACCGAGACTAATACCAATATATGGCAACAGCGCCCTTCATAATGTATTTTCTGTGTAAATACTAGCACCTCAATAAAAAAAATAATGTGTCCTTATCTTTATCTGACTCCACAAAAAATCAAAGATGCCGGCTTCTTTCATAGCATTGCCACCGACCGGGTTTTTCGGAAAGAAACCTACGTCGCCGGGCGACAACTAAAATCCAGTTAATATTTTATTATAATCGATCCTGACGAATAAATGAATTTTCTAAATGAATGAATTTTATAAATGAATGGTTTTTGCTGCCGAATTACTAGAATACAATATTTCAAGGCAGATGACGCATCTATTCGATAATTTTTATTCGAATAGTTTTCAACGAATGTTTTTTTACTAGCTATCGAATTATTCGAATGAATTGCAACTATCGAATGTTTCGATAGTATTCATTCGATAGTTCCCACTACTAGTTGATACGATATAAATTTTATTGGTAGAATTTAAAGATTTTGAGTGGTTAGAAAATAACCCAGTTTTTAAATTTATTTCATTTTCATGCCTCCGTTTATCGGATATACGTTGGTGTTATTTTATATTTTCGTTATTATATTAAATTTGTCAAAAAAGTGTCAAAACGTCCATTATCGTATGAACGGGACCGTTGACGGGCTGAAGTAAAATATTTACTGATGAAAAGTGGCTCTAAAATGCTATGACCAATCAGAGCACCGTCGGACCATCGTATAATGGATGCATGAAAATCAAGCTTTATTCGCCTAGAAATATTACGGTACCACCAAACAAAATTCATTTTTTCCAGAGCAACTGTTAAAATTGCCTTATATCTATCAAAAATAGTAGATAAAATAGTACTTTAACCGTAAGGGCAGATTAAATGATACTTTAACAACGAGGATACGTTAAAAACTTTATTTCTTCTCGCACGTTTTTTAATTGCTTTCATTTTTGAAAATTTTTGTATTCCTTTTCATAAGTTATTTCGGATTTAGTTTGGATATGGTGTTTGTCGCCTCAGCCTGAATATCTGTTGGTAATTTACTTATTTCGTTTTGAGCCATTTCTGGCTCTAATTCAATCAGCAATCGACACGAAAGAGAATTAAAAAATATTGACTCAAAACTGACAACTAAAGAGACAGCTTTATTTATTTGTCAAATTACATAGAAACCAACGCCAACCCAGCACAATATTTTTTCTACTCGTAATAAATTCCTTGAAATAATAATTTCTGAATATTTTTTACAACGTAACTCGGCTATGGAAAAAAAATATTGTTTTATACACGACGATAAAATTGCATTATCGTCTCCCGTAATTAATTAATCGTATAATTATTAGTATTAATCTGTTCGGTCGACGATAAAATACAATTGTATCGTCTTGTATAAAAAATAACTAAAAAATATCACGTCAAACTTTATAATAATAATTGTACAATTATAGTACACCTTCAATAACGTCAGTCTGGTGTGCCAGAACGGTTTGAATCTGAGGCTGCCAAAGAAAGTAAAAGAGATGTTCTCCGTCCAGAAGAATTTCATAACCGAAAAATATATGGACATGGTCAATCTCAAATCGTACGTCCAAGTCGTGATGGGCAATCTGTCAAAAATTGACAGGTAGCGTATCCCTCTTTTTATTAGGGGGCATAAATTACATGAGGCCTTTTTAAGGATTTTTTTGAAAATAATATTTTTAAACATTTTATATTTTCTGTCACAGAAAGGAACAGTATATTGTTATCAATGACCATTCTTTGCTGAACTACGACCTGCTGTTCCTAATGTGCGGTGAAAAATTCCAGAAGCCTTTGCAAGACTACCGGATGCCTTTTGCCGAAAATCCCGAAAATGTGTTCGTTATAAACTCACCCACCGATGGGAACAAGGCGATAATCAAGCTGAAAGAAATTAATAGAACCGATAAATGTGATGGTAATAAAACCAGTATATTAATATAAAATAAGAAATAAAATACAAACACTAGATCATCATTTTTTGTAGACACAACCATTGACGATTCCTCGATAAGGACAATTTTCACATAGACTTGTCATAGACTTGAAATTAATTAATGCACAAGAACTTCGGCAAATTTCTTATCCGGTGTTAAGGCTTAAAGCTTTATTCAGAACCTTGCAATTAGTGGGATAAATTAGAGGTTTCAATTACACTTTATACTTTTTAGTTTACGATCATTCAAAATGTCTAAAAATCATAATTAAAATTAATAAAATATCCTAGCAACAACTTGCGGTAGTCTGTTGTATCCATAGAGAGCGCATAATATTTAGCTTATAAAACAATAAACTTTTGATTTTTAACCAAAATTTTTCTTGACAGATGATAATCAAAGGCCAAATGACATTCCTCGCAAATTTTGAAGTATAATTAGTGGAGAAGTCAAAAGTTTGTTAACATTTTCGACTAACTGATAATTACTACCACTAATTATGACGTTCTGAATGCTTACATTAAAAATATGTAAACAAACTTCTACGCTAATTGAAACCACTAATTGCGAGGTTCTGAATGAAGCTTAAAGCTCTCTGTTACTTTCTAAACAAAACTTTTAAGCCTCGTTGTTCCTACTCGGGTTAAAGGGAGTTTAGACTAGAAAACAAAACAAACTTTAAAATTTTAATTGATTTTTCATGACTTCTTATTGTTCAACTTAGTTTAGAACAGTTAGGTATGTTACAACACTCCACCAGAGTAAATGGTCGGTTTACTTACTCTGACTCCACTAACTGGACCAGAACCGTTCTGCTTCTTAAGTGGAATTCAAGACTCCATCTGTAAACTAGAATAGGAATCCTCCATCGGTCTAAAACACTCGTAGAAATTTCCCAGGACTTAGGACTTTGAATAGAATTGTCACGGTGTTTTTTATAACAGGGCACTGTCTGAACACCTCAGTAGATTGAGGCTAAGGAACAACGGCGAATGCAGATTCTGTGGCGAAAATGGGAAAACACCAGAAGAAATCATTATTGAGTGCGCAGGCGCAGAGTCGACAACCATTAGTGCCATAAATTTTAGTACGACTGACATGGGACATGGAAAACTAACCTCTGTAAAACCGCCTCAGACACTGCCCATACAGCACATCAAATCACATTTACTATGTGTTTACATTATTAGATGTAGACACAGGGTGACACAATTCCCCCGATATAAATATGCTACGTTTACACTCTAAGCGTTTACACATTGTAGTTCAACACATATGCACAAAGGTTAAACGTCCGCCTCACCATGTAGCCACAGTATAGCATTTACGTATACACAAAGTAAGGGATACACAGTATGCCGTAGGATACACAGTGCTTGTGTATTACGTTTAAACTCTGTTTACACATTGCAGTTGTGACTACCGCGTGTATACGTATGTATTTTGCTTCGTATATACATCCTGTGCTAGATAAAACTACTTCTTATGAACTAATTTAGGAAAGAATACAAGTTTTGATGCCTAACTTTTCGTTCTTTTTAAGAAATATTTATTCAATGATACCAATTATATATTTTTAGAACGAAAGTTAGGAAGGCAAAACTTTGTATTTTCCAAAAGTATCTCGATCGTAAGTTCAAGAGAAGTCGCCTTAAAATTGTTCCATTTTTGTTTTGTATTAAATGTACATAATATTTCTTCCATAAAATGGACTAAGTGGTTAAAAAATAAAATTCTTATATTTCTTTATATCATGGAACGCAATAGCGCAAATAACACAATAATAATAATTATTTACACTGCAGAAACCAGAAGTAAGGAAACACTGTAAAAGAACAGAATTTGTATCAAAATGTATTAAAAATATAAGTACCTAGTATAACAACATACTAAAATGGTAAACACTGGTATATCGCCACGATTTGGTGGACCTCGTTTAGTCATTTTTTTCTCCTCTTTTCCCTCCAAGCAGTTGGTTTGTTAGCATACTCATTCATCGAGCACTCTGTTGGACTTTGTTGTATTTTATTTCCAGATTAACAATCTCACCCTTAAATTTTATATGAAACTGATATTAAACATATCTGTATAGTGATCCATCAATAACTTACCGAATATCAGTTTAAGAAGTTCTTTGAAGTGTTTAAATCTTTCTTTCTCTGGTCCATTTAGATTTTATTTCCAAATTAAAAAAAATTATATTGCAGAGCTCACCTCTTTATCATTATACGAGAATATTTGGAGTTTTCATTCATTGGAGTCAAAATTTGGTATATTAGGTATCGAGTAAGGGAAGAGTCGCTGCTATAATATTAATAATACTCTTAGGAAGGTGTAACAAGGTAATTAAAAACTTGTGCTTACCTTAAAATCTCTTTTAAACTACATACAAACAGAACATTTATATAGAGCTTCCGAATAATAAAACAATAATGGCCGCTAACACATACCACTCCTAGAAAGGAGAAAGGAGAGAGGACATATGATACGAAGTATCACACATACTTCAGACTTATACATTGTATGTCTCATATACCGTTGTCAGATTTCATCATTTTAATAATTATTTGTTACGTTACAAAAAACTCTTTAGAAACTTGAGTGCATACGGTATACAACCAGTTAACACTGTATCACACAATTCTATCAATATAAACCTGCGTGTATCTCATATGTATATGTTAGAACTAGATGAACACTTAGGTTCACTTTAACATATTTTGTTTCTCCCTTGTAGAAACGTAATTTCATTTGGACGTGCTGTATGGGTGGTTTTTGTCAAAACCCTGAGATTGTATGATGAGTTACAATGCAAGAAAAGGGGACATTTTTTTTCTGATGTTTTGAGCCCCCTAAATATTAAACCTCGCGCTGCCACTGTCCCAGATCATACATTTATACTTTCGTGATTAAAAGAGCGACTTTGTAAATAAGTAACTAATTATTTTTTTCAGATAAAATTATAGTTTATGGACATTTTTTGCAAGCGTACACCTGCCTAGCCGCACTACTGGAATTTGGGATACCCGGTTCAAAGATCATACTAGTCGAGCCCTTTCCATACCTCATGAACATTGACAAGAAAAGAAGACACAATATATCGGTTTTCAATGATCCAGACATTTACCATGCGGTATAATTTAAAAATTATAAATGTTAAATGTTATACGCGGTTGAAGTGCTTAGTTTATTTATTCTCCATTAAAATTTTTGCTTCTTCTAAAATAAAGTTATACTTTCCCAAATTTCCACACCGTTTTGAGAAAAAGAAAAAATGGTTGAGTTCTAAAAATCAAAACGCGTTTCTATGGTAATATTATTTCGTTTTCATTCTTTGATAGATTGTTATTAATCACTAGAACTTTTTCTTTAATGGCCATAAGCGGGAGTAAAAGACCAACCGCCCGAACAAACACTAGAGGCGCCACCGGTCATCAAATGGTCTAAAAATTGCGAAAATTTAATCATCTAATTTTGACACAAGGGGTTGCGCTTAACTTTCTAATTTTTATTTTAATTCTAATTCAATATTCATTGTTTTCAAACTATATTATTAGACTTTGTTGTATTTTGTTCATTCACAAAATACAATATTTTTTTTTTAAATATTTTCTTAGTATAAAGTTGCATTATATTAATTTAAATTATATTACATACATATTTAAAATTTAAATATTATTTACATTGTTTCCGTCTAAAAGATCTGTCTGTCTGTATTTGTATTAGTAAACTTAAAAAACAATTTTTTAAAGTAAACAAAATAAATTGAAAATATTTAGTTTTTTTGTATCGTATCTTATATGGAACCTATCTGAAAACTTAAATCGATTATTAATTGATAATTGGATATAATTGGTTATTGATAATAAACCAGTTGTTTATCCAGTGGCGTCGTAAGTACTTAAAAAAATAATAATAAAAATAAAAATGTCTGATTTTAATGATACACCCTGTATCAATATTTATAAAAATTAGAACTTAAATATCTTAGGTAAGGAGGATTCAATATAATTTATCAGATTTGAAATAAATACTGTCCTAAAGGTAGTTTACTCTTGACTCGAAAAATATCAACCCCATTAAAACGTACGTCTATGAGGTATCGCATTTCTTACCCTGGGCAAAATGTACGTCTTATAGTCATACAGCCTCCTGCCTAAAATGAAAAAGATCGCTCAACAAACAACCAAGATATTGGCTTGTATCCATCTTAAGTGGGACACCCTGTATATTGGAAAGTTTGAAATTGTTTAAAAATTATTTGTGGCATTTGAAAAAAAGAGCATGTTCTATTCGGAGTAAAAATTGCTTTTTGTGCCTCACTTGAAATGTCAAAAAAACAATATACTATTTTTCTTCGTGTTTTAAAGTATGTCCAGTAAAATTTGCACCAACACTCTTTGTAATGGAAATTTCTCTCTATTTTTTGAAGGTTATGGAATTTATAGAAACTCAAGAAATAAAGGTTTATTCTTCATTTTATTTCATCAATTGGCGATACAACGATAAAGAAAACATAGTGACCAGCGTCAAGTTCGAATCGAAACACAAAATGTTAGAGCTGGACTGTCAGGCTATATTCTTTTTTTACGAGAAAAGCATCAGCCCTAAAGTGTACCAGGTTATTAACCAAGCTGGCTTGGTATTCGATGGTAACGAATCAAATGAATAAAAAGATTTTATATTTTTTTCAAAAATTTGTGAAATGCGGAAAAGTTCGGATCATAATACGTTTTTTATAGCTTCAGGTGAAATTTGACTTCGGCTTTTTAGGTCGCTTGTACGGTTATGTAGTTTAACTGAAAGCATTTTATAAAAATATATAGTTACAGTACAGGGTGTGTGATCTTTTCATTTTAAAAGGCATTTATGTGGAGTTCTACCTCGAAAAGCAGCTACAATAATTTCTCTCATGTTATCGACAATAGTTGGTCGAGTTTTGTAAACACTGTCTTTAACATATCCACATAAAAAACCCACACTAGATAAAATCAGGAGCATTCAAGTATTCTATTAATTAGTGAATGCCCACTGCATTCACAAACTAATAAAAATATATCAATTCTCTCTGATGTAGGATAAGTTTGCATTTTCGGCAAATTTCTGAGAATTTTTTTTTGTTTTAATTGATACAAAATGATAACTAGTCGTTAAAGTTGGGACTAATTAAACAGCTATGTTGATGTAACGTCAGACATATCTACCACAGCCACCTAGATTTTATCAAATAATAAAGATCTACTCAGATCAAATCATGTAAATGAAAATATCTAGGAAAATATTTGTTTGAGGGGTAGGGAACCTTAATAGTAGGTATTTAGAAGATACATGAATTCTCCATTGAATATCGGAATAATATACTAGGTTTTCCATTTAAAATAAAAGAGTAACATGCTTTTTAAGGTGACCAATGTTCAATATTAATTTTGTCTCATCCTGTATAACTTTTTGGAAAAAGCCGAAGTCAAAAAATATTAGGCTATACCAGGGTTCTACCGGGTAAATTCCAATTTAGGTAGCTTTTATTGTAATTTAAAAATTGTTCTTTATTTCTAGAAAATGTTAAATATGTCAAACACCTTACATTTTAGTCTTTCTCTTATAAAACTCACCTTTATTTTTCTCCCAGAATCCGAATATCAATTAATATATAGGGTGTTCCATTACAAAAAACACAACTTTGATATGTAACTTTTTTTGGGGACACCCTATTGTAGAAATCTCTATATTTTTAAAAAGTGCTCTGAATTAACCTATATATGCTCACAAAATTTTATTTCAATACAAACTGTCGTTCTCCATGGAGCCTTCGCGGCGTTTGAGAGGCGCCACCCTGTAACATGCCTTGATTAATTTTTAAGCAACTTGCATTATTTTTTAATTTTTGATGTTATTTCTTCATATTGACAGGTACATTTTGTATACCTACGATTGAATATGATTCTTACTGTCGAAGATTGTACTGTATCATGTACTTCATAAATTATAATACTTCATAAATTATTTGAAAATATCGAAACAAAAATGAAACATCAACACCCTGTATCTCCGAAACTAAACATTTTAAGACATATATTTATACAAACTTTTTTATTTATTTTTATCTGCAGAATATGCTGCATTCTGCCGAAGTTTCCGGAATACAGTTTGGACCATCCTGTATAATTGTTATTTGGAATACTAACTACCATGTAGAAACATTTTTAGGTCGTTTGGTGGTAGACAATTACTCTAAAACAAACGACGAGCGTATCTACGGTGCCGGTACTCTAACCAAATACTCCAGAAAGTACTTCGCGGCCAACGTGGTCCATAAATTTTTCAATCGAGTGGAGATCGGCCAGAAACTCGGTCAGCAAATTAGAAATATGCTTCTGCCAGGGTTCGTTAAGAAGTCTGATCCCAAAAAACAAGGATGGAATATCCATTTGGATATCAGAGACCGGTGAGCATTAGCTTTAGTTTGCCAAAAATAAAGTATATTATTTTTAAAGTATATTTATTATTAATTATAAATTTCCAAAAAAAAGTATATTACATACCGAGGAGGGTAGTGTTTCATTAGTGTCGAGAGATTAACTAAATCTCAAGACAATAATGTCAACAATAATAATAAATACAACCACATCATTAATTAAAAAATAAGGACAGTATTTTATTTTGAAAAAAAAATAAATATACGAAAATTTGTTCGTTTTGTGTTTTGGCATTTCCATATCTATAGTATAGACCGATATAGACCGGTACCAGTGGTTGTTATTGCGCAAACCTTCAACTCAAAACAAACAACTAAGTGAGTTTTGAATTTCTCGTTCGTACTAAGGGCTGGCAAAGGTTAGTCTTGGGTCGAGATTTCCGTATGTTAGAAGAGTACAATGCATTTATAATGTACTGAACAAAGAGAGGACAGTAAACACGTTGCCAAACGTATGAAATAAAGCGAGAAACTGTGCACATCGCTAAGAGACGTGGAAGGGGATATAGCAGATTTGTCGCAGTTGACCGGTCGACCCAATCAATACCTCTGACCTCTGTCAGTACTACCTCTAAAGTTCTAGGGAAAGGTGTACGTCATGCGTTCAGCTTCACGATTTAATTACGTCTCGTGATACTTAATTTGTTTATTTATTAACGAGTCGTTGTAATTTTCCCTATAGCTTGATTTTTTTTTAAGTACAAGCTAGAAACACTTGCATTTTTGGTAAAAATAAGTGGAATTGAGTGGGTGTTCGATAGTGGTCGCGCTATTAGAACTCTGAATTCAAAAATCGATATCTCGAAATCTATTAGAAATAAGAGATTGTAGTTTTTTCAAGAACTTTGTTAATATTTCTGCTGTATTTTCTTTGTAAACAGTATGTGAAAATATTTATCAATAAAGAAATTACACGATTGCTGAAAATTGCTATGCTCTAAAAGTAAATGGATGGATTGTTTACAATTTTTGAATGGAAGAAACAACCTTATCGAATTTTTCTTATGTAAACATATTGTAAAATATCCGATCTTGAAAATAAAAAATTGGCGCCGGGAGGCACGTATAGCCGCCCATACTAAAATATGTTAATATCTCGAAAACTGCGACTTTGACTGACTCTGATGTTATTACAAATTTTGTTGCAAATATTATTCCTAATCTTAATTTGAAAACCGCGTTTCGCTAGCTACTGTAATTTTGGAGTTACGATTTTTTTAAATTTTTAACCCCCTCCCATACCCCCTTACCAACCCTCCACCCCCACCAAAAACTAATGGCCAGATTTTCGGGTGCCACAGTATTTTTGTGCCAAATTTGGTTAAAATCGGTTCAACGGTTTTTGAGTTATCGTGTTACAGACGGCAGACGGACAGACAGACGGACAGACACACAGACAGACAGAGAAACACCATGAAAATATTTTGTATTTAGGTCATTTATGACCCAAATAACTCATTTTGAGTGAAATTAAAAAAAACTTTTTTTGCCCATCTTAATAGCCTACCATACCTATTGGTATGGTCGGCTAAAAAAAGTATCAATATCTAAAGTGGTTCTTGAGTTATGGCCTGTTATGTGTTAAAAAGTTGAGTTTTTAAATTATCGCGATTACTGATGTTTTCTCGTTATATAAAAAATGACACCCTAACGATATCCTTATAATTCCATTTCAGATGCTCCGAAACATGTCTAATGATTTTATCTACTTAGCTATCTGTTGAAAAAAAGTCTTTTAAAAATAAGCGGTTTGCGATCGTGATTTTACTTTACTTAATAGGGAAAGGCGTACCGGCAACGCCGCAACAGCACACCGTCGCTTTTCTCTCACTCCGACTTAATAAGATCCCTATGCGATTTACTTCCACACATGTAAATGCCGACCCAAAAGTAACAGTTGCCAGCACGGTATAACATAGAAAGCCAGAATGTTGTCGGAAAGTTCTGACAATGAAGACTACTTTAACATTGGTACTCCACCAGAACTTACAGAAGCTGCAAAAAGAGCAGAAGGCAGTTTACTTCCCGAGAAAAGTAGGGGGCGATATGAAATAGAATTGAAAGTATACGAAAAATGGTGCCGAAAGAAATGCTAAGAATATTGCTTCGGAGACAGTCTTGATGGCATATTTTAGCGACATGGCAAGGCAGAAAAAGCCATCTACTCAGTGCTAGAATTAAGGGAAAAGACTGACATATCAAATAATCACAAACCCGTCGCTTTTTTAAAACGCCAGAGTGTAGGTTTTAAGCCAAAGAAGTCTAGTATTTTTACCAGGCAAAACTTGGAGTATTTTCTCACGAAAGCACCTCAAGAATTCCTTCCTATTAAAGTAAGGCGTTTGTTTAAATGTTTTCTTTTTCTGTTTTTAAATATTTCTTTTCATTGTTTTAGGTTGCGCTTATAGTAAGTGTGCCTGGGGCATGTCGAAGTGATGAGCTACTGAAGATGAAAACTACGCATATTGATATTTTAGAAAACAAAATTTGCATAGAAATTCCCGATACAAAAACTTATAAGATCAGATCATTTATGATAACTAACACAAGTTGGATAGAAATTGTGAAAGAATTTATACAGTTACGAAAAGATATTGAAAATGAGAGATTTTTTGTTCAATATCGATTAGGAAAAGCTCGAAATCAACCCTTTGGATACAATTATATCTAAATTTCCATACAAAATTGCTAGCTTTTTGAAACTTCCTAATGCGAAAACCTACACAGGTCATGCTTTTAGACGAGCAGCGGTTACGTTGCTGGTAAATAGCAGAGCTGATATTTTACAGCTGAAGCGTCTAGGGGGATGGAAATCCAGTGCTGTGGCTGAGGGTTATGTGGATGCATCTGTAGCCAACCAAATTAAAACCGCAAATATGATATCTTCAACGACATCGTTGCCATGGTCTTTCTGTAGCAATTCAAACTCGTTACCTCCTTTCGTTGACATTAGAAGACCGGGCACAAGTCAATGAGTGAAACACATCATCAGGGCGGCCCCTTAACAGTATCGATTAACGAGTACAATAAGTAAAATTTGACCATTAATTTCAACAAATAAATGTATTAAAATCTTCAATTATTATTGTTAATCTTCTTGTATATTTTTGTTGATGTTAGATAAGTATTTAATAAAGATATTACAAAAATATTTTGCTTAATTAAAAGAGGCTATAAACAAGAAAAACCGAGTGAGGGAAATGGAAGAGGGAAGAAATGTAGATAATTTGACACTTTCAAATTTTTTAAAAATCAGTAATATCAGTATTACATAAAATGTGGTTGTAAATAAATAATTTTATTGCATTATAGGTTAGTGCCTAAATATGAGATGCCTATCATGAGATACTGTAGATTGCCTGGAGGACTGTACTATTATTCCGTTGTCAAACCAGGAAGAAGAATACCTCTGGAAACAGCCAGCTCTATGGAAAATTATGTAAGCAATACTGATGAACAAGACTGTTCTTGGTCTTGGCCTTGCAAGAAAAGCAAGACCAAGACCAAGATCGATCAGTGCAAGACTTCCGCCAAGACCAAAACCAAGCATGCAAGGCTCCTCCAATCTTACAATTTTTTAAACGAGCGAAACATATTTAATAATATCTTATGAGTAAGGTGATCGGAAAATAATATACAGTGTCTTCCAATTAAAAAAAATCATCCCAATCCACTCACACATTTTTGACCCAACCTATATACAAGTTAAAATATTTTCCTTGAACACATCCTAATGCCGGGTCCAGACCAAGCAGACAAAACAACGGCAAGACAGAAACATTCATGATTTACGACAAAATTGCTACAAATCCAATACATTTCTGCGACATTTTTGTCTCATTTTTGTTTTGTTTCAAAATTCGGAGACTTTTCAATGTCCCGTCTCGAGTCGGTAAAGGTCAAAGTGTCTATGGTTTGTTGGTATATTTTACGACAAGTTGTCGGCGCAGTGTGGATGGCGTGTACTGCCAATGGGGAATTTTGACAAGACAAACTTGAAACAAATTATCCACACCGCAAAGACAAAAGTACAAAAAAGTCAAAAGTTTAGTTGTTGCGAATGAGTTTTATTAACCATGAGTGATTTCAATGGTCTCCTACTGTTGGCAGTACACGCCATCCACACTGCGCTGAAAACTTGTCGTAAAAAATATGAACAAAACATAGACACACTCTGATCTTTACCCACTCGAGACGGGACATTGAAAACCCTCCGAATTTTGAAACAAAACAAAAATGAAACAAAAACGTCGCGGAAATGTATTGGATTTGTCGAAATTTTGTCGTAAATCATGAATGTTTCTGTCTTGCCGTTGTTTTGTCTGCTTGGTCTGAACCCGGCATAATAGACATAACAGATATTATTTAAGTTTATTATAGTAATATCTGTGGTAATATTTCGATCAAAATGTCAAGAATTTAGCAGAATAGTTAAATAACTGTACCTTAATTACCCAGCATGCAGGATTAAACACAACCAAATACACTATGAATTCACATTTTCATTTTCATCTATTAATTCATTTCACTAATTTAACCACAAACCAAATAATATCCGAAAATACAGACAAATGTTTTCTATAAATAGGTTTCACTAGCTTCATTTTGGTTTTTATCAAGTTTTTATCACTGGACGCAAGGAAAAACATTCGTTTTTTTGACACTTTTGTTAATAACGCCAAACCATAGCCACCTAATTGAAGATTCCTGCTATTGATAATTTAAATAGATGAGTTAAAAATGAATATTATTCTTTTATTTTATTTCGGTTGTTTGAAGCAAAAAATAAAATAAATTTATGAAAATGATAACAATTGAAAGATTTTAAAAAATATATTTTTGTATTTTATATAACAACCTCTTTCGTATAATTTGTTCTCATTTTCCTTGATTTAAATACTAATAATAGTTTTTAATTTTTGATTACTTACTTCTTATTTACCAAAATAATGAAGTTATATCACTTGTTTAATATACGTACCGTATGGTCGAAAAAAAAACGGCGTCCAGTTGGCTTGAAGATGAAAATCGAGGACCATAATGACTTATAATTTTACATTTAAAATGATAGCGATCTTTATTTCATAACCACTGACTTAGAATATGGTGCCGAAGTTTCTGGAATACACTTCGGACCACCCTGTATTATACTAATAATCTTTTTATTTTATGGTATAGGGACAAGTGTTTATTACAGGAACCTGCCGAAATCTGGAAACCCAAGGATTCTTCAAACTGCATTTTAACGAATACAGCAGAGTTGAAACAATTACCTGTTTGACAAAATTTGTAAGTACCTATTATTCTCACAGCTTATTTAAAACCAGCTGGTCACCGTCGCTTGTTTTTAGTTATATGCATTCCAGTTCTCGAACATATTTACATTCTTATGATAATTTCTAGCCAGTCAACATCAAGAATATTTACTGCCTCTGGGGCAAGCACGAAAAACTCCTCAACAATCTCCAGCTTCGTTTTGAGATGGTGCTGATCACGGACTTTTTCGAATACTTTAAACAGCCATGGGCATATGCTTTGTACCACGATCGATTTGACAGTTTAATAGATGAATTAAACAATCTAATGACGTCTTCAGTGGTAAGAAATTGTTTGACACTTTTCCGTGATAACTAATATTATAGTTTGTTCAACGGGAAGTCTCCTGACAGTGACAGTCATGTCTTCTTTTTAATTAACAGGCAAATCGTATTTTCTGTCATTTTCGTCTGTCGAAATCTTCCCTGAGTCGTTGAGCAAACTTTATAATTCTCTAAGGTCTAAGTGATCCTACAGACACTCAGTTCTCTCCCAAGCTGTCTGTATAGGCAAGTTTGCGCAGTTTAATCTGTATTACTGCCTGTCGTACATATTATACACACCACAGAAAAATATAAACAGGCAGTTTTATAGCACATCTTTGTCTACAGTGAATTAAGTGAAGCATTCACTAATAGTTAGAGCACTTTTTTACAGAGAAGATAGCTTCCAGTGATATTTTTCTATATTGCATTCAGCGCGCTTATGCGATAAAAAATTTTTTATTCAAACGTCACAAAAGTATAAAATATCATAATATAAAAAAGTCATCTTAACGCCTAGGCATAAAAGTAAATTTTTAAAATAAACATAAAAAACTTTTACGCCTAAGCTGAAGGGTAAACCGCTGACGAATTTCTATACGCTAATGCCAAAGTAATGCGAAATAATTTCGTACTAATACTAATAATACCACGAATAATGCCAAAAATACCAACATCTTTTACACCAAAATACACCAACAGTTTACCCCAAAGAATATACCTAACTAGAAAAAGAATGGACTCTGCCATACTGAAAAATGGTCCTACAGAAGTGGCGCCATCTATTGAGTAGGGTTTGTTTTAAATGGATCGAAGCGCGGGCTTTTTAAATGAGCGTATTTATTGAATTTTACTCTAAAATAATTAAATTTGATTATTAAGTCTTATTTTTTACACAAATTCAACAATAATAACAAGTACCGTTGTGATGTGTAAAAAATAAGATTTAACAGAATAATTTATACAATTATTATATAAAATTAAAGCCAAACAAGTGTAAATATTATTTATTATTTAAAGTTTTTATTGGTTTCCCCTCGGCCTAAGCACAAAAGTACGAAAATATATTATTAAACTGACATAAAGTGCCAAATTCAACGAGCCCATAATCATAGTTTGTCGATATATATAATTACATAGAAGATATTAGGAAATATTTTTTATATTATTTGGAACATTTAAAATTGTTTAAAAATTATTTGTGGCGTTTGAAAAAAAAATAGCATGTTCTATTCGGAGTAAAAATGACTTTTTGTGCCTTGGCTAACGTACAGTCATTTTTTCTGCTAATAAACTAATATACTATTTTAATATGACTGTAAGTAATTGTGCCTTTCATTCCCTCATTTGATGATAGTTACTTAAAATTAATTCACATTGGGTCAATGTACGTTTATTTATTACAATTTTATTAGGTACCAAACGAAGAATGCTTGATTACTGAAATTATCGAAATGTATAAAGACCGCAAATGGCAACATGTAAGTATTAAATTATATAACGAAGAAATTATTCGTTTTGTTTAATATATATCTTTTATTAACAGCTTACACCAGAACAACAAGAGGAAATCGAACTCAAATTTCCAAGTATGCTCTATCCGAAGATAGTCGAACAAAAAGTTCTTGATTTTATTCAACAGAATCTACAGTATTTGCCGATGTATGCTCATCCTTTTGTGATTAGAACTATATTGGAAGGATATGACAAAAGTCCACTGTTTACTAAATAAAGTTTTAAGTAAGAGCACGCATTTCATATTTTTAAAAGTAAATCCGATCTGTAGATACTTAACACAATTTTTAAGATAAGAGAATCAAAATACCGCTGTTTTTCGGCACAAGAGGTTTATTTTTTTTCCTTTCGTTCTTCTTCTAAATAGATCACCCTATGTACCTTCTAGTTTTTGAATTATACCACAAATAACATAAACTGTGATACTGTGATTATATGTTATCGGTGATTCTACATAAAATTCCAAACACATGAATACAAGGTGTTTCAAAAACATGTGCCATCTCTCGTGGGGAGATTCCTCACGTAAAAATAAGATTTATTTTTCATATCAACATAGGTCCGATTCTGCTTTAATTCGTAGCCACAGGGGGTTATAGTGTTATAGTTTTAATATTTTCTCGATTTATTATAATTTTCTTTCAAGTACTTTTCGCAATTCGAATGAAATTTTGAGGGTAACACCACAGATTATACAGATTATAAACTTTGTTTTTTCTTTATTGTTTTTCGTGGTTCCATTTTCGGAATCGGGCACTAGTTATGTTACTAGTTTGCGCACATAGCACGCCCACTTATGGCCTCTAAAACTGGACACAGCGCCTGACCGGCACAGTTATTAGAGAGATATCGGAAAACCGAATAGCGTCATGCAGTATTTACGCGTACCTTATCATGGTTACAATATGCGCGAGTCTGTTATATCCACCTATTAGTATGGTTATGCCCTCTTAATAATGTATCCTCTTAATCTCGACATTTCCAGAATGTACTGTGAAGTGTCAGCAGTTAAAACTTATAAATTCTCCATTGCTTGGGCGTACCTTTAAGTCTTTGTTGGTACGTTTCAAGAGCATATTGTTAATGTGTCAATAAAGCTTCACCGTCGTAAAACTGAGTTTTTTTTTAAAACAAAAGCACCACAAAAAGAACTTTAACTAGTCAATTTTTAACGCAACACCCGCTAATAACGTTACCGCCTGACGCAATTTGCGGATCAATTACACCAAGCGCTATTTCTAAATAACGTTTAAAAATTGCTTAAATGGGCATGTGCGTGTATTTGACAACCGGGGCCGGCCGGCGAGATCGTTTTAGGTTATGTTTGAATTGTTTTGAATTATTACTACTTACTAGTTTTAATAGGTAATTTGATATTTAAGTAGCTGGGATTAGTTTTAATTAAATAAATATGGCCCAAAATATGGATTCCACCTCTTCCAATATTAAAGAACCTATAAAAAGAGGCGTAGGTTTACAGCAGATGACGACTTAGCTAGGGTTCCCAACCGTCCCGGTTTGGCCGGGATTAACCAGGAATCAGAAAGTTTGTCCCGGCGAAAGTTTTGCCTTGGCCGGGACCTGGACACTAAAAAAGGGTATACTACACACATAATATATTTTAATTTCTAATATTTACTGTTTTGTTTCAATTATTTAAAAGCTTAAAAATAATTGTCCCGGAATCGCCGATGCTCAAGTTGGGAACCCTAGACTTAGCCCTTCTAAGAGAATTTGTGGCTTGTTGCCCTAAACCCACTGGCAGACGTTGAACAATGAAGCACTGGAAATAAGCACTTTAGCCCTTTAGTTTTAAAATACCTAGTAAACAAAACAATTTCAAAGTTTTAAATTCAAAGTTAGGTTAAGTTTAAATAGCGGACGCGACGCGAATAGAATTCTTTCCGATTCGATAACTATAAATGAAAAAAGTTAATACCACCTCACGTAAAGGAAATAAAGCCGGAGTCTCATGCATCCGAAATCCGATGACACGACGATCCGACGGTGCTCCTATTGGTCGAAATATTTTGACACCAATTTTATCCGATATTTTTAACTAATTGTCCGACGTCGTATAAAGTTAAATTTTGTTTAACTTTTGTACGATATCGTGTGCTTTTTAACCCCACTTTTTTTGAAAACATTGGTTCTTAAAATCAAGTTTAGTGGGAAGTGGGCAATTTCGGGATATTTGGCGAGGAAGTTATTTTTATAAGTGTTTCTCCAATAATTCATGGAATAATACATAATAATAATACATAGTAATTACAGGTTTAAATGTCAAAACTGTCAAATTTCGGAACGAACTTTCGGATGTATGTGACAGGCTTTTTTTATTTCACACGATAACTTTAAATTTCGGATGTCGTACCATCGGATTTCGGATGCATGAGACTCCGGCTTAACACCTGGCCTTATTAACGTCCATGCACTATTCGGTTTAGCGATATCTCTCTATTACGTTGTTTATTGTTATTTTACGCGAGTTTATTTTTGCGCACAGGAAATTTTACTCGTTTGCACATCGTCATAAAAAACAATTTTCGTAGCACGAATTAAGGATAAGATTTTTATCTGTATACATATAGTATACCTAATCTGAGGTAACACTTACTAGAAGTGAGACCCTTGAGTGAGACAATGAGTGAGACATATTTTAATGCTAAAAAAGTCTCGAATAACATATCGTAGGTATGTCAACTTTTGATACTTCCAATAATTTGTATCAATTAAAAAAAATAGCAAAATTTCAATCTATGCAGTGTCATCGCGAGTGAAATGTAACGACAATTTGACTGGAAATAGCAAGTATGTGATTTTAAATAAACATTTGTAAAAAATGCTTTTCCAAATATACTAATGTGAGACCTCTCATTTCGTCTTCTTGCTCTGAAGGGAATAGGGATGTTAATAGGGATCCCGGAAGAAAATTTGCCTCGAAAAATCCCGGGATTGGATTATATAAATACCGATTTTTCATGCCATAGAGTAAATTGCTTAATTTCGGAACTAAATAACTTAATATTTCCCTAATTAAATCAGAGATAGAAAAATTTTTAACCAGACAAGAGCTCGACAATTCATCAGATACTTCTAGAGGAGGAACCAGCAACGACAGCGCAGAGGATGAGCCCATTGCCGAACTTCTGAGAAGAGAAGGTAATGAACCTTTAAAGGTTAAACTGCAGAAAGCATTACAACAATCTTCAAAGCCGATAAAACCCAAAAGAAGTAATAAGACGCGATTGTCCGACATTAGGTATTACCCAAGAAATTGAATTATTCTCAAATGGTGGTAGTCGGAGACGTAACAAGAACAGTTAACCTAATAGGACTGCTCATTCAGCCAAAAGTGTCTGCCAGGTGCATGCCAAAACTCCTCGCTTTGTGACGTCATTGTAGTCCTTGTCATGGTTATTAGTTCTTATCCGGCAACCAATAATACACACACGTGCATTATTGGTTGCCGGATGCAAAACGTTCATTATTTAATTTATTTATTTAAACACCTTATATGTATGCAGTATAGAAAATGAACTGTATAAATCGTATTAAATACTCGGATAATGCATTTTTAAGAACAGCAGTTCCCAGCATCACCTTTTGCAGGCATTCTTTTTAGAGTACTTCCATATTTTGCTTTAAAATAATTATAAACAATATCGTAGGCACTTAGTAAGCACTTTGTCACAATCCACAACACAAAATGAACGTATTTATACTGTTGCGGACCCATACCGTGTGAACTCGGCCTTAGGCTTGGCCACTCGGCTATGACTCATACGCCCACCGACGTTCGAAGAACGCCGCTAAGAATTTTCGAGATATGTCTGGACTGTCTGTTTCTCTCATATATAAGCCGATGCCCGAAACCTGAAGGAGATAGAGAGATAAATAACCGATCGACGCGTACAGTTACAATCGCCGCGCTAATTCGAAATAAATTTCTGTTAGATAAATAATTAGATAAATTGTAAATAAGTTATAAATCGTTCTTTAAGTCTTTTATCGTTATTGTTTTTGTTAATTAGTGTTAAATAAATAGTGTTTAAATAAATTGTGACTTTCTATCCACACGGAACCGACGAAAAACGTAACAATACACTCTATAGCTCTAAAAACTTTAAAAACACCTTTTTCACATTTAAAATTGACAAAATAATTGGCTCAAAATTTCTCAGCTGTTAGTTTACCATAGGCAACTAATAATACTACATATAGGCAACTAATAATACTACATACTATCATGACTAGGACTACAATGACGTCACAACTGTCAGCGGAAGCGCGGGAAGAGGCGAACGTACGTCTTATGAGGATGAGCAATCCTATTAGTTTACCGTTCTTGGGGATGAAATCTCCAAAAAGCTTTTGAATTTTGATCAACCATTCAGGCCACCGGCTTGGAAACTGAAAGCTGTTTTTCTTTGGCAGGGATTTGTGTAATAAGATACGTTCAAGACTGAGGGATGAAACTTTGGACGCATTATTTTTGCGCTATTTTTTAAAAATTTGTAGCTATAATTTGTTTGGTGTTCATATGATTTTTAGCCGACCATACCAATAGGCAAAAAAATTTCATTCAAAAAATTTAAAAAACCCGTAACTCCAAAATTACAGTAGCTAGCGAAATGCGGTTTTCAAATTAAGATTAGGAATAATATTTGCAACAAAATTTGTAATAACATCAAAATCAGTCGCAGTTTTCGAGATATTACCATATTTTAGTATGGGCGGCTATACGTGCCTCCCGGCGCCAATTTTTTTTAAAGAGTTTTTTTTTGTTAATTTTCGTGTTTTTTTATATTTATATAATTTTTTTTTATGATATTAGGTATTTCATTGATAATTTTAAACCCGGGATTTGTCGTTCAAATCTCGGAAAACCCGGGATTTTGAAAACCTTTCGAGATTGACATTCCTAGAAGGGAATCAAAAATTTCAGAAAAGAAGCAACTAATTTATTGCTTTTTGTAAGCACGGGTATTTAAAAAAAAATATAAGTAGTTTATTCGCGAATAAATAAAAATTTACAGTATCGTTTTAACCAATGACTAAAGAATCCAAGGGAGCAAATTGTGACGATGTCACCAAACAGTGCCGTGGCACATATTTTTCTTAACCTAGCTGTTTGAAGAGATATTTATATTTTTTGATAAAAATGTTTTGACTACGCCTAAAATTTATTTTTATAACAAAATGATGACTGGTTAAAGGAGCAACCTTGAGTTAAATGAATCCCTTCCATCCACATCATCTGCCGGCCGCGATTACCTTTTTCGGAGCAATCTTCCAGAACTCAGAGAACAACGGCCTCAAAAGTTTCCGATGAACATAAGCAGGATTGAGCTTACTTGTGCAGGCTGCTTTGTAAATTTAGTTATCCTGCCGTACTTCGTGTACCTGACTTTATCGAAAAGAAGTTAAATGAACAACAATTTGAAGAGAAGCATGGAAAAGAAGAGGAATACGAGGAGGAAGAGCAAGAAGAAGAAATGCAAAAAGAAGAAGAGCAAGAAGATATTTCTAAAGAAGATTGTTTTTTGGACAGCAGTAATTCAATGATTGATCAACTTTCTTTTTTGGAACTAGATACAGAAGATACTTCATAGGTAAATGTTAATCATACGTTGAATGAGTAAAGTAAAGTAAGTGTAGTAAAATAACTACAGTAGTGTCGTAAAAGTAGTAAAATAACAACATTTTATTAGTCTTTTATTATTTTATTTAAAACACAAATTTTCAGTCAGTATTTTCCATTAAATGTAAGTTGTTTAATTTTGGCCAAAAAAGTAGCTTCTAGAAACCATAGTGCGCTGGTGGCGATTTAAAAAATAAATAAAAACATTTTAAAACCTATGACGTCCTTTTTCCCTTTGAAAAAACAGGATGCATGAAATTCCGGACAATTTACTAGCTGATTTGGCAACTATGCATCAATTCGCAATGTTTGTCAAAATTCAACCTTCACTACTGTCAGCATATCCTTCAATGTAACCTGCCAATGATATCTGAATAAAACAGTTTTACATAGTTTTTTTGAAGAAATTTTACATTAAAAGCATAATTAAAGAATTGTAAAATGGTTGTGTTATGAGTATCTTTAATCAGAATATTGTTTTTACCCCGCCCAGCACCCCTATTCGCACCCCGGTCCCGTAAGTTTGTTTGGTTGAAAAAATATTTAAAAAAACATAATTTCCCTTCTCCCCCAGCATATTTGCAATCTCTAAGGACAATAGAATGTGAGTATATAAAAATTTTCTTATATAGTCGAAAAATAGCCCAAAAACAAATTAATTATAAATATATAGACAGTTATTATTTACATAAACAAAACTCACCTTCTTAACAGCACTTAAGGGACATAAAGGGCCATTACTACCGCTTTCCCGTTCAAAATATTTTAATAAAGTTGTTACTAAACAACTTTATTAAAAATTATAATAAAAGTTTGAGTTTTTTACCGCTATTAACCTATCTTGTATACTTCGCACTAAAAGAGGTTCTAAAAAGAACAATGTTCGGCTGCAAGGTTTGCCAGTAAACATTTTCAAGCTTAAAGTACCTATTACAAAACTATCTATTTAAACCGTTTATCTACAAAAACTCGTAATATACAAAACTAAAGTGTCAAAACGAAAGACAATGTCAGGATAAATAAATAGATGCGGCAACTTGACTTTTTTTACAGCAGAGGTAAGAGCTACCACCTGAATTGCCAGTGCGAAATTTAATTTCCAGTTAATCAGCACGGCGCCGAAAAAGTCCGTGGTTGGCAACAATGAATTTAAAAATCGCCCCTCGATTACGCAACTAAAAGTTTAATTGATATGAAATATAGGTAAATAGTAATTATGCAGAAATATTGATGCTAAAAGCTTGACTGGTTATTTAAATATCCTTTTTAACGGTCATAGATCATTTTACGTAACTGAAATAAACATCGAACAAGAAATGCAAATAAACAATAATTTCCAAGGCAATGCTTGATATTTATGTGACCATTTTACTTAACTCGTTTTATAATATGGCGTATACAATGGGAAACGAAATTTTGCATAATGAGGATATTACTGTCCTGTAAATTAGGCAGATCTTAGGCAACGTCATATTTTTAATTAGTTATTTTTTATGACTATTCCCAATGCAATTGCAGAACTGAATATCAAGACTACTTTCTAAGCTCTTAAAATTAGATTCTAATAGGTAATAATGGTTTTAAATACTATTTGAAGGATCCATGGAAAAAAAGTGAAAAACGCCATTTTACTAATTTTACAGGAGAGCACTGGATAACTGGTGGTTATCGGGTTCTTTCCGTGTTTTCTATATTTTTAGTAGTTTAGTTTTTATAGCATATATCATAGGATTTAACAACTTATTGCTTTGCAGAATTTGCACAGGGTGTTCCGAACTCTATTCCGGAATCTTAGGCAGCATATTCTGCACATAAAAATAAGTAAAAAAAATCGTATAAACTTATGTCCTTTTTATAATGCTTCATTTCGGAGATACAGGGTGTAGAAGTTTCATTTTTATTTCGTTTTTTTCAAATAATTTCTGAACTACAGTCGATATTTGGATGAAAATTGGTGTCTGGATATTTTTTGACAATAAGAAATTTGATTTTCATGTCAATTTGACTTCTACTTGTAGAGTGCGAAAACCTACATGTTTTTAACTCTTTTGAAGAGTAATAAATTTTCGTCCGTACCTGTACGAAACTTTGGGTGAAAAAATATACATTTTTTACGTAAAAAAGTTCTCCTGGTAAAAAGCGCTACAACAACCGTAATAGATCAGGGACTTGGAACACCCTCAAAAAGGAAATACCACTCCTGCAACTCCCAGTGGACGATATGCCAAGAACGTACAACTTTGACAAACATGTCAATGTAGTATTGAGCAATAAGAAGGAATGGAAGAGCGAAACGCTTGCCCAGCAGTTAAAAGACCATACCATAACTTGGTATACTGATGCTTCCAAAACCAATACGGGAACAGGGATCGGAGTGTTTGGGCCGAGAGCTAATTACTCCGAACCAATGGGCACTTACCCTAGTATCCTACAGGCAGAAATCTCGCTATCGAGAGATGCGTACAACTTATCTTAGATAGGAACTATCGGAAACAAGAAATAGCCATCTTATCTGATAGTCAAGCAGCGTTAAAGGCGATCAACTCAGTCTCAATCAATTCGAAATTGGTCAAAGAATACATAGAGAAGCTGAATAAATTAGGCAAAGAAAACAAAGTCCTCCTACACTGGGTGCCTGCTCACCAAGGGATAAAAGGCAATGAAAAAGCAAATAATCTAGGTAGAAAAGGAGCGAACACTCCACTAACTGGACCAGAACCGTTCTGCTTTCCAAGTGGTAACCAACTCAAGGAGGAACTCAAGAACTTGGAAGATTCCATCCGCAACCTGGAATGGAAATCTTGCAATGGTCTAGGACACTCGAAGAAGTTTCTGAGGGCTTATGATCAATAAAAATCACAGATCTTCCTAGGTCTGAGTAAGAACAATCTTCGGATTGTCACGGGGTTTTTAACAGGACACTGTCTCCTCAATGAACACCTCAGCAGATTGAAACTAAGAAGAAACGGCGAATGCAGATTCTGTGGGGAAGATGGTGAAACACCAGTACACCTCATCACTGAGTGCGCCGAGACGACAACCATTCGTGCCATGAACTTTGGTACGACTGATATTGGAGATGGAGAACTACCCTCTATAAAACCGTCCCAGATACTGGCTTTTGTCAAAGCCCTGGGACTCTATGATGAGTTATGATTCAAGAAAGGGGGACACAATGGATCTGTAAGGTCGAAGTGATTAACCCCCCTCCCACTCATTCTAAATTCTAAAATTTTAACAACCGTAATGGTTCTCAGGATTTTTGGAAACGAAATAATATATGTCTTTATTGACAAAAATTAGAAATGTTTACTAAATAGTTGACTTTTATATTAGACTGAAATAATAAATGTAAATTGTTGAAGAGAAACTGTTTAATCATCAATTCTTTCTAGAAAAATACATAATTATTAAAAAAAAGTTTCCAAATTTTTTGTTTCAGTCACACGAACTTTTTTACTTATTTTTATCTGCAGAAGTTTTTCAGAAAGGAAGTTTCCCGAATATACTTCGGACTACCCTGTATATTGAGGCTTTAATTACAATGGGAAAAAGATAGAAGAAAGAAAATGATGTTTTTTGATGATATACCTACATACGATTTCGATTAATTTTATTTTTTTATGTTTGTGGAAACTACGTCATGGGAAAATTCTATGAAAAACAAATTTCACGACAAGAACAGGAAAACAGTTTAACATAATTACAGATTAATATAAACAAGAGTATGATTATGAAATAGCATAGAGGTTTTATTTAGAATTTTGTGCCTTACATCTTTACAACCTTCGACATTTAATATTTTCTGTTAAACTTCATATACAGAGTGATCACTGGGAGTCACTTCGATTAATATAGCAAAATATACATTTAAAACATCTAAAAATTCGAAAAAGTAGTGCAAAAACTAATACTTTTGTGACGTTTGAAAAAAAAATTTAATGGCATAGAGTTTTCCATATTATTGTTTTTTGTATTTTTATTATATATTTTGCTAATAAATAAATATGATTTTTACTATTTAACTGAAATAGTTTATGTAATAATATAGAGCTACCGTATGATAAAAAAACGTCCTCCAGTTGGCTTGGAAATGACGATCGATGACACATTCCCCATATAATTTTACATGTAAAATGACAGCGATCTTCATTTCACAGCCATAGCTGACGCCGTTTTTTTTTTCGATCATAACTTTTTAAAGGATCATACAGTATTTATGTATTAGTTGGCTATAAATTACGGGCATCCAACCTTCGCATAACACATTGAATTCGATAATAAAATTATCACTACAAATTAATTTTCATTGTTCATAACACGTTACAAAACAAAAAAATAACCATTGACCGCAAATTTTAATGTTTAAGATGGACATATATTACATAACATGCAACACCCATTATTATAAAAAAATATATAGTATATAAATGTCTATTTATGATAGGTGCATAGTTCTGTACAGTGGCGGATACATAGGGGGGCACATAGGGCCCAGGCTCCTTTAAAATCTATAAATTAGGTTAAATTCTTACACATTACTTTTTATTTGGGCCCCCCTAACAAAATTTCTATAATCGCCACTGGTTTTGTAAATCCTTTTTACTCAACATAAAAATAAATTACAACATTGTTAAGGTTATAAATAGAAGAGTACGAGCAACTAAATAACGTCTAGGGCTTGACCTCGTTAAAATTATCACCCATTATCATTGCTCAACCCTCTCTGACGCCGTTTTTTTTTTTTGATAATATGGTATTTCGTTCTGCAAAATGTAGAGTAGCAAAATTTTTAGATAAAATTAAAAATATTTTAAAATGTGTTAAACATAGAGGTACATATATGACATATACACAAAGTGTTTAGAATTTCATATGGATTACATAATCAAAGAATATACAGGACGTTTTTTTTTAAATAGATAAATTAATATACAGGGTGAGTCTTAAGTAAGTACAAATATTATCAGGATCAGGGCTGGTAGATCTCGACTAAAGAAACATATTTTCTCTTTACCGTTTTTCAAATAAGTCCAAAATAATCGAGTTATTTTACTTTCAAAATTTCCCAAAAAATATTTTTTGCTTAAATTTTGAGTAGAACTGGATCTTTTCTGGGTTTTCTTTCGCGTAAAATTAGTCTACTACCTATGTTGCAATATTATCAAGAAGACTACGCATTTTTTTTAACAAAAAAAAATCGAAAAACATTTCAAAAAATTCAAAATGTTCATTTTTTGTGAAAAAAAGCCTCATAATCGTGTTTCTGGGATAGAAATATACTACCCCTAAAAATATTTGCTCTTATTTATTAAGACTCACTAGGTATATCCACATAAACCGAAAATGCCAGAAAGTGGAAAATATTTTGAATTTTTGTGTTCAATCTAAACTAGATCTTTAAATCTTTGAAGACATCAGTTGCAGGAAACGCTCTGTACAAAAAAATTTCGAAGCACCCAAAATAGTCTTACCTTTTCATTATAATCCCTTCTCCTGATTTCCGACACTATCCATGGCATCATAGCACTGGAAAACCGCCTGTCCATCGACGTAAATCCATGGTATATAACCGGCATCAACTTCATTTTGACTCGCACCGTATATTGGCATAAAAAAACTCGCGGTTTTAGATGATATCAAACAACCAGTCCTTGATCAGAATTTTCGTTAGCTTGTAGGAAGCGTGAATGATGAATTTTATGTCGTTGAAATAAAACGTAAACATAAAAGCGTAAATGGGGATGGAAACCACGACATATTCCTGAAGAAAATTCCAACTGAATGCCATGCACAATGCACAATCGCCAATTCGGGTTTCAGCGATGCTTGAACTGATTTACACGATTTTTCGTGACTTTAAACACTTATTTTATCGAAAATAACCCGATGACTGTCCACTCCATCGAAAGATCGCGAATTGTCTGTTTCCCAGAGGTGTAAAGAGTTCGAGTATTGATCCCCGCGTAAGGCTTGAATGAACACAACTGCAGGAAACTCGGAATTCTTGATAGATGTGGCGGTAGAAGCAAAAGCCACTACATATCGATCCGCTGTGTTAAATGTAGCGACCGTGTGTTTTCGACAAACGAATATTCTTGTTGTTTTTTACATGGGACTCATTATTCAAACAAACAATAAGAAAACCGCAACAGGACAAGGTCAATTGGTATACCAAGTTGGTTCGAAAAGTTTTTTTTCCTGTAAAAGTTGAAAAATCTCTAATTCTCAGTTTCCTCCTTGAGATTTTCTCTTCAACTTTTTCTGGAAAGTAAACCTGGCAATGCGTATGTATAAAAACTTTGTAATACTTTGTTGCTTCAAAAAGTAAAAAAAATATACAAAATAAAAGTAGTCCATTCTTCTGCAAAAAGCTCTATACACGTTGTCTCCATCGTTGTCTCAATTTTCCGTGGACATAGAATATATAAAACTATACCATGTATTTTTGGAATCAGGTTATAATTGAACACAATTTACCTCATCTATACAAAAAGTGCTTCGTTTGCCTATTAAAGAACATCAATGAAAAATAAACCTAAACGTTATTAATTTTAAAAAATTATACCTACTTAAACCATTAAATTCTACGTAAAAAAGGTGCTTTGGCAATGTTTTCACAAAAAATAATTCCATAGCAAAAAAGTTACAGTGTTTTGTTAAAAATGCACATTTTTGAAAAACACAAAATTGAGCTCCAGACACCGATATTAGTTTACGTCTATCTCCTATAGAAAAAGGTGTTTCCCTTTAAAAGCGTCCAATTTGACGCACCCTGTATCTATAATAAACTTATTTTAATTCCAGAAATACGTAGTAGATTTATATCTACGGAATATTGGGACACCCTGTATATAGCATTTTTTTGTTAAATAATTAGTAAAAGGAAAACTAAAAACTTATAAAAATATAATCGAGATGATCATGAGATAATATTGTTTTTCCCTTTTCTCTCTGCCAAAAATCAATTTATTTCAACCAATTACCAATGATTTCAACTTTTTCAACTCTTTGTTCTATGATTTAACATCATATATAAAATAATTTCTGATAATTATTCCCGTCCTATAATTTATATGATTTAGGTATACATTAGAACTACTAGCCCCTGTCTAATACATTTGAACTAACTTTTAACCAAAAAAGGTTGGTAACTCTGACCAGACGAGAGTTGTTCTATGGAGCTGTTTTGACATTTTAGCATTTTAGTGGTTAGGTCATTTTGCTAGAACTGGAACATCAAAATAAAATTTAATTATTTTTATTCCTTTACACACTTAAATACTTATTAATATTAAAATGGATTTGTCAAAAATGCCAAATGAAAGAAAATTGTACCTTAGCAAATGGTACTTTATAAGTAAGTATATAAATCTTGTAAAATAATACAGATCTTAAAATATGTTGTTTATTTAAGGTGGATTGGCTTTTTTGCCCTTTATTTGGGCAGTTAACGCTGTATGGTTTTTTAACGAAGCTTTTAGGAAACCAGAATATGCAGAACAAAAGCAGATTAGAAAATGTACGGTACTTACCCTAATCATATTTTGATGTTAGTTGCTCTTTGTTGTAGATGTTATTTGCTCTGCAGTGGGAGCTTTATTATGGCTTATTGGATTAGTTACATGGGTAACGATTTTCCAGATCAACAGGGCAAGTTGGGGTGAATTCGCAGATTCAATATCGTTTATAATACCACTTGGAACACCATAATTTTATTTTTGCTTCAGAAAAACATTTTTTATATTGAAATTAGTAAAATAAAACAAAGTAAGTGACAAAACGACATATATTTTACATATTAATATTATTTACCAATAAAGTATTATAATAAATTTATATTATACTTAAAAAAATATAATCTAAATAATGGCAAGATAAATTGTCAAAAAAGAAGGAATGTATGTAATAATTATAAATTAATAACTTTAATACTATGATAAATCTTTTTATATTTGGCACTATTTTCTCTTCATGCCTTGTTGTGATACAAACACAAATTAGCACTAAATTTTAAATAAAAACCAGATAATATTAAACAGAAATAGATATGTTTTTTTTATTTACATGTGTTAGTAATATAATTTGGACTTATCACATGTTGATTTAATTAATACTATATTAAATGCTGAAAATGCATTAGTAATTTTTTTCTCAAATATCTTCTCCATTTTTTGTCAATAGTTAGATAAAATCATTATCAGCATACAATATGATTGTATATTTTATTTAATTTGTATACTTAAAATGTATATAAAATTGAATTTACAGTCTATAGGTACATAAGTTTGACATTATTCTATTCTTCTGTCTCTTCTGTGACTTCTACACAAATTAATCTCGTGTTTTACAAGTCGAACTAACAGTATCATTGCGAATATATCAGATAGAATTAACATGTAAAATACATTATGCCAACCATAACTTGAGACAAATCCTGCTAACAGAGGACCCACTGCTGCACCTAAAATTAGAAATTTATAGCAGTTAATAACTTTTAATAAAAAAAAACACTCACCTATTGACCCAGTCCCATCAATAATAGCTGTAACAGTAGCCAAAGCCTTGGAATTGCCTTCAAGACTGTGATGAGTACCTAATTCTGCAGAAACAGCTGTCGTTATTAAAGCGTACGGCCCATTAACCAGAACGCCAACAATAATCAGAAGAATCATGTTCAATCCTATGCTTACAACGCTGAACTTCTGATAGATAAACATCTTAAATAAGAAAAACACTATTATCAAATATTAAAATTATACAGCAAATCAACTTTACCATTGGACCTGCTAGTGATAACATTGCAACGCATGTTGTTGCAGGCATTTCACTTTTGTCACTCATTACCCCTGCTATCACAGCTCCGGCAATACCTCCAACATCAAATAAAGTCGATAAATCAGCACTTAAAGTAGCACCCATCGTAGCTGAAAGTCAGATAGACAATAAATGATATTAACTATATCAGTATTATTTGAAGTTCGAAGAAGTTTCTGAGGGCTTACGACCAAGAAAAATCAAATATCTTAGTTAGAGTTAGGTAAGAACAATCTTCGGATTGTCACGGGATTTTTAACAGGACACTGTCTCCCCAATGAACACCTCAGTAGATTGAAACTAAGAAGAAACGGCGTATGCAGATTCTGTGGAGAAGATGGGGAAACACCAGAACACCTCATCACTGAGTGTGCCGAGACGACAACCATTCGTACCATGAACTTTGGTACGACTGATATTGGAGATGGAGAACTACCCTCTGTAAAACCGTCCCAGATACTGGCTTTTGTCAAAGCCCTGGGACTGTATGATGTGTTATAACTCAAGAAAGGGGGACACAATACAATAAATCTGTACGCAATGATTAACTCCCACTCATTCTAAATTCTAAAAAAAAAATTATTTGAAATACTCACTAGAAGCGTTGACATAAAGTGGTAACCAATATAAAAATGTATAGCTAACTAATTTTGAGAAAAAGAGGCAAAGGGAGAATTCTACCACTCCTGGTATCTTCAGAGCACCCAAAAATCCAATAGCTTGATCTTGAGATTCTTTGGAAGAATCGCCTAATAATCTTGATCTCTCTGTCGTTCCTCGTCTCTGAATCTCCTAAAAAATACATATTTATTAAATCTCAAACTCCAACAATACACTCATATCTTGTAATAATATGAAGTGTATCCCCTATAGGCTTGGTGCATTCTCCGCCGGTGCTGCCACCATCCGAGAATATCGTAAACAACTGATATATACAATTACACGGGTTTAAATAGTTGGTTGCAGTTGTTAAGAAGTATAATTTGTGAAAATTTTAAGAATAAAAATAAAAACGAAATACATATTTTGATATCTTCAGAAGATCTAACTTTTATTATAAATTATTATTCCAGTTAGCAAGCATAGTTTTTGCTAGTGGGGTCATAATTGGGGCTATTTCGGCTATAACGAAATTTTTTAAAGGTACACAATTATAATTTGTTCGAAGATGTTCATAAAAATTTAATCACTAGTTGATAAAAAAATATACCATTAATATCACAAATTATATTTTATCCTCTGGTATATGTTTATTTAATTTTTTGATTATGTAACAAGCACTTTCTTTACTCCCTTGTTTCGTCGAACTGCTTGAATCCATTTTTGCTTTTGATCAAATCGGTGTGAGAAACTATGAAGCTATAAAATGTTGTTTCGGGAGGAACCCAACAACGCCCTAATTACGCTCTTTATGCATTAACATTTTTTCAGCAATTTTATTAATATTTGAAATTGTCACAACACAACACGACGCCTAGTTCGGATTCTTTTTCACTTATTTTTTACTACCCAAAACAGTGTACATCACACAAGCCTTGTACCTGAGTGTAATAATCTGTACCTGAGTGTTTTATAGTTTCAATAACTGCACTAGCAAAAAACTTAAATACTTAAATATTATGACAAAGCCACGATTTCAATATTATTTTAATGCAAAAACATGAACTGTAACCGGGACGGCGTGAAATATGTACATAGTGAAAATTTCTGATTTCTGCCGTATACACCGCGGTGGTCAAGTGAAATGCTCCAAGCCTATAATATTAATACTATTTTAAATCAAACTAAACAACTTAAAACCACTTGTATAATTTTGGTACTATCTAAAAATAAGCCCTAAGAAATTAAGCAGCGAAAAACTTCTTTCTTTCTCTAGAATACACATTTTATGTCAAAGCCCATTTTATACTTTAATTAGTGACAACCACCACTAGAAAAAACTTATATCAAAAAATTCAAAACACCATGTTAAAACAAAAAGCAAACCGAAAGAATAACTTACTGTACTTGAACAGCTTGATATATAAGAATTTCTAGAAGAAACCTAGAAGATTATTATTATTTTTAAGAGTTTTTTACATTACATCTACAGAGTAATATGTTTTACATAGTTAAATTCAAATAATACAATTTTTAAACTTACATGTTCACCAATTGATATATCTCTATCGTCAACATCTGAACTTGAAGCCGACTCTGATGCAGTATTGGCAACTTGATTATCAAGCGATCTATAATATTTCTGAAAATTTCAAGAAGACTTTTTAATGAAGAATATCAGTTATTTGATTAAACTTACGCCAGCCTCGATACGACTTTCAGATGTAGTAAAACCAACATCAGCTGGATTGACTACAAGAAAAAGAAATAGAATAAAGCCTGCAACACCGATTACTAAGCCAGGCACAATAAATGATAAGGCCCAATCATCTTCTACATATTTAGCAGCTATTAAAGTTCCTAAAAAATAATATTTTAATGAATATACATTGTCAGTTAGTAAGTAAACAAGCAGACTTACCTAATATGTTTCCAATACTTGTATGTGAATTCCATAGACCAAAAATAAGGCCTCTTTTGGATTTTCCAAACCAATTGCTCATCACAGTTACAACCCCCGGCCATCCTGTCGTTTGAAAAATACCAGCCAAACTCTGTAAGATGTAAATTATTGAATTTATTTAGAAAAACTAATACCTGTGCTAATACCAAACATTAAAAACCTTGTTTAATGTTATCTACTTTGCATTTTATACATACCTGCATAATAACATAATATGTCAATCTATGAATATTGTATGTTTTTCCAATGCCAAATAAGTAACTAAAAATTCCCGACATCAACATTCCTATACTTAGAAAGTACCTCAAATTAACCCTTTCAGCTATAAATCCTGATACAAACATTGCTACGGCATAACAAAAAAGAAATGCCGAATCTAATTCTCCTAACATTTGGGATGCCATTGAATCTGATCCATCTAAAAGAAACAAACTGTTGATATTGCTTCTCAAGAAATCAAGCATGGGGTGTGGTTACCGAATGGTGCCCAGTCACACCAATTATTTGGTGCATCTGGGGAGGGTGCTGGCAAAGTACTACAGTTTCTATGTAACACTGCTTTCACTACTGAAATGGGTTTTCTTGATAAGTGATAACACATATAGGCAACGTACGTTAAAAAGACAACACTTGTTTTGTAGCTGTAACAAATCGTTTGATATATTCACAGGGTATCAGTGTTAAAGGATTTGTATGCCTACCATAATTCTCTGTTGAAGTAAAGTCTGGGACAACACCGCTCTGTTACTTTCTGTAGAAATTTTACGCCCCACGGTAAATCGTTGAGCATTAAGCTCATTTTAATCTGTCTTCTTACAAGCCTTAACTTTACACAAAGAAAGAACATAAATCCTGAAATTTCAAAGACATGAAGAGTTATAAACAAAAGACACTTCTAACCTTGAAGTTAAACGAATTAAATAAACAATTTACCTTAATAATAACACTTAAACTCAAAGGTAAATAAGCATTACGTGAGTCATTTGAAATTAAATCATGCTGTTATAAATTAATTTCTGTTTTACACCCTACAATATTCAAAAAGATTTGCTTAGGTGGTATTTTCAAATTGACAATATGACAGTCACAGATAAATGACAATCAGCTGACACTGACGTTCAAAAAATTTTAATCTGTAGGAACAACGATTTTTTTAATCTACTGGACATTTTACCTACCCGAAGAAAAACAAGAATTTTCTGAATTTTATAATAAATTGTTAATGCTGATTTGCTAATATAAGATATTATGGTATATACCTATAACTTAAATAATTTTTTATATTAAAATTTAATTTTTAAATTTTCAGTATGAAAATCCGGTATTTTTTATTGATAAATCTATCAAAGTACAGTCTATGAAATATTTTTCATATAATTTTATATAAATAATTTTCCAAGATTATTGTTTTGATTTATTTTCAGAAATAAAAAAAGCTTAATGGATGTTATAAAAGTATGAGTTGTATTCGGCCACTACCTTTATTATCAGCGCAATGGTAATTATGATGCAGTAAGGCGAACTGATATAGAAAAACCTACGAGAAAAACGTCTTTGAAACAATATTAATTTTTCAATGAAAGTGGTATAAAAAAAACTGCTGTATAAAATCTCAAATTAAATATTCACCAAGAACAAGTTCTCCTGAAATGACGTAAAAGGGTATTGATTTTTTAATCAAATCTCATTAAATTTTTCGTATATTATTTGTGAAGTGTTTTTTTTTCGATTAGATATCAGATTAAAATTATTGTTTGTTCATTCCAAATAGCAGAGGAGGGCTAAGAAAGGATAAAAGACAGCAGCTGTTTAAAAAAGCGCAAAATGTTTATTCAAATTCTGCCTCGCAGTGTACACGTGACGTCAAGTGACGTAAATTGACAGTCCTGATATCTACATGTGAAAAAGCGTACTAATCAGACGAAAGAATTTTAGTGGCCAGTGAAATTTTACATGGTGTCCGCGTCGATAACATCAAAAAAATGTCCGCAAAATCGTCTCCGGTCGAAAAACTTTTACGAGTGGGCTATTACGAGCTGGACAAGACCATCGGCAAAGGCAATTTCGCCATAGTTAAACTGGCTACACACATCGTCACCCGAACGAAGGTAACAAGACAAATGTCAAAGTTTTCGTTAGACTTTTTGCTTTTGTTTTGCGGAAATCCGAAAGAATTCGTTGTATAGTGGGGCCCCACAATTTTTAGGGGCTCGTACTGTACGAGTTTCATGGTTTAATGGGCTGGAACAAGGGCCGTCAGCCTTGACAGGTTCATATCTCGTCCGGCTAAGCGCAATGCGATATTTTATTTTATTGAGTGGTAATATAACTATAATTTTCATTAATTAGAAATGTGTGACATGGGATGGCGATCGCTTCGAAGGGAACAGACAGCAGACCAATTTTTTATGTGGCTCCGACAAGTGGGCTTGCCCTGTTGAGGTCGTCCTTCTGGCCGATTTTGTTTGTTATGTTATCTTAATGTTTTTATCAGGCCAGCTTTTATTTGTTGATAACGAAGTTGTGTAATTAGATAAAAAGGCTGGTTTGGTATTTTTTTCGGTAACGATCGTCTAATGAGACTTTGAAATTCTTCAAATCTATTTTGTTTAAAATTCTTTCGAGTTTTTCTTGTTTATATTAACCAAAACAGCTTTTTGCGTCATTACCTACTAATACAAGTATCTAGTACTCCGTTTTTTTGTTTTCTTTACAAATTACCACGTTATGAGAGATATTTCGAAATCCCAGGCGCTATATTTGATACACGTGGGTATTTATTTTTTTATTTGTTTAATTAATTAGGATTTTGTCAGGTATTTACTTACCTAATATATATTTTTTTGAAAAATTACTTTACTTCAAAGGAAACAACTAGACTGGTAGTATTAAGGATAAACTAACAACATAGTTTCATAGATTAAACATAAAATTTGTCTGTTTTTATAGGATCCATGTGCATTTCTAATATCCTTATTAAATAGCAAGTAATAACAGCATCAACAAGTCTGTATTTGTATTAGAATTAGTAAGTTTAATGATTATTTTGGTGTATCCATCCATATTCATATGGTTTTATACATGTTTTATAGATATGCTTATAGAAAAAGTAACACTGTGAATTTATCTATAAAGATTTTAGAATTAAATCCTGAAAAAAATATTCCAAAAACATACATCAGTGTTTATATTTTTGTTAATAGGAACAGCCCATCACAACCAAACTCTATAGCACGCTATCCCATATTACACTATAGTACTTATCTCATATTACACCTTGAAAGAAACGACATTACAGTAAGCTAAGACATAACTATTTATTTCGAGCATTCCTACACCTATCGCTGAAATTCTTAACAGTTTGTAACTTCTTAACAGTGACAGTAAAAAAATGGATCACGATCATTAACGTTAACTGATCCACGAAACTAACTTAAATGATAAAACCGTTTGATCATACGATATAGATCATATAAGGATCATTTTTTTGAATAATCAGTCATCAAATTATTGATCATTACTTGCATCGCACTAAGCTTTTTATGGTATGGTACATAAAGTGAAGAATCTGAAAACGAAAATATTATAACAATGCAAAAATGTCATAAAATATTGTGTTTGATATAATTGTGTTTTTGATGGCCCATGAATTACACTTACAACTGTTACAAGTATTTTGTTTACGAAATTTTCGAAAATTGATAGTCATAGCTAGGTAGGAATGGTTATAATCAGAAAAACATCGATATGCAGTGATCGGCACGAAAAACGGACATTTTAAAATTTTTATGTACAGGGTTGGTCAAATTCGACGCTTTTAAATGGAAACACCCTTTTCTATAGGTGATAGAGAAAAAATAATATCGGTGTCTGGAGCTCATTTTTTGTCAAAAACATGATGGTGAAAACCGCATGTCGATATCTGTTACCGTTTCGGAGTTACGGGGTGTTTTTCAAAAATATGCATTTTTAACAAATCGCTTAACTTTTTTGCTATGGAAAATGTTGTATTTTTGTATTTTTATGAAAACATTTCCAAAGCATCTTGTTACGTAGAATTTAATGGTTTAAGTATAATATTTTTAAAATTAATAATTTAAGAATTATCGACAGAAAATTTGATTTTTTATATGGGACACCCTGTATATTTTTAATTTATTGAAAAGAATTTAAAATTACCTTTCCAAAAATATAACACATTTGATATTTTGCTCGATTCCCCTTCGAGATATAGAGTATATAAAAATTTGCCCGGTTTAAATAAGTAGGCTTTGAACGGCACCGGCTGTAATGCAAAAAAATTCTAGCTGTGTAATATTTGCTATGAGAGATGCAGAATTGTATAACAATTTAAAATATATTTAACCAACATCAACACATTTAAACTATATCTAATAACAATAAAAATAAATAGAAAAGCAAGACATGAGATTTTGCTACAGGTGTTCGACATATCGACCGTCTTCTGTTATGGACAGACGGGGCAGTTTTTGGACATTTCTCGCGGAATTCATTAACACAGTAGGGGTGAAAGATACCATCTGATAACTGCTAAGTTGTTCTCATAACTGCTAATTATTGTCTAGATTATACGGAAGTATAAGGAACCTTTATTCTTCCGCAAATATATCCATAGGATTAGATCCGTGGGCACTAAATCAGGCTGGGCTGGGATCCTACGGCTGGGATCTTGGTTAGCTATTCAATTATTCTTGAAATTGACTGCAAAAATTTGCTGATAACTTCAGCGTTCAGAGGCGGTGCGTCGTCTTGCTGGAAAAATATGTTTTCAAGTTCCATATTTTTCTATTCTATAAAAATACACACACTTCAATCTGTTGAAATGAAATGTCACGCATCCATCAAAGGTATGTCCCGATCACAATAACAACCGTTTACTTTGTTACTCGGCGCGGCCTACCATCTACTAAGTGGATATTTTAAGAAAAATTTGAAATGTTGAGGTTAATAGTGAAAATAAATATAGAGTGTTATATATTTTCGAGAAGCCCATGATAAGCTGAATAAGAAAATTTAAAAATATACAGGGGGTTCTATTTAAAAAAAAACATAAGTATAGTTAATATCTCAAAAAATATTTTTTTCGAAAAAAGTCTGACTACGACACTGCATTCTACACAGAAAAGTGCCTTTAGAATGTATAATTAATTTTTCCGTGGTTGCTGAAATAAACAAACTATCGAACATCTTCAAAAAGTACAAAATTTGAGTATCCCCCTGTAGTTTCGAAACCGATCAAGATAGCCACGATCCGTTTGCGCCATTGTAATTTTTTCGAAAAAAGAACCCGAGACTGCAGTATCAAAATTTGAGTATTTCTCACGGTTTTTTAGATACCCTATAGAAACAACCGAAATGGTCCACCCTGTACATTAGGTATGTCCCGGGATTGTCTTTACAAGAGGAAAAACTTTTTTATTATTGATATTTTGAGAAAAAAGCTGGGAAAAAATGCATTCTTCATAAAAATTTTAGCTTCTTCTAAAATTGTTAATCCCGTAATACTGTTACCCTCTGTCTCGTTTTATTATTTTAGTGTTATTTTGACTAACGTCATATTTTTTGCTGTTGTTAAAGTATCACATTTTCCAATAACTATTATCACTTTTCCTACTGTTTAGACACGATGCACCCTGATGAAAAAGTAGTTTTTTAATTCTGTATTTTGTTAAACCATTTCATATGGTGTATATTACGCTCTATTCTGCTATTGAAACTTTCTTTGTATTGTAACTTGTTTTTTTATTTTATAGACGTTTCAACTAAACTTGCGTTGTATCTCTTTCAATATTAAATATACAAAATATCGATACTTTGGTTGTCGATATTTTTGCACCTCTCTAATAGTGGGTATTGTGCGCCGTGTCCTTTGGAAAGAAATATCGGAAATTCACGTGTTTTGGCTTTGTTTATAGTTTCATTAGAAGGTCACGTTGCCGAAACCAACCGTTCTCATCAATCCTGGTAAATTGATTTCAGTTTCAGGAGCTTTTTTATGTTTAAAATTCGTTTATAAACTGATTTAATGAAAGGAAGGGGACTCAATGAACTTGTCACTGCATAATTCAGGAGTAGTTTTACAATTTTTGCATTATATTATCTGGGAGAAAAATATCAGAATAATAGCCACTTTCTGGCCAGTTATATTTTATACCTGACGGAATTTTTACACTTTTCAGTTAACTAAGGATTGCTAACTTCATGATTACATACGCACATAATCCAAAGTGAATTTTACTCTACAGTATGTCCCCAGATTGTCTTTACAAGAGGAAAAACTTGGGGGTGCCTAGTTTACTGACCAAATTTAAAATTTCCTTTTTGAGATTAGTTGAAAGTAATACCACCTTAATTTTGCTACTGCCACCCAAAAATAAATTACTACCACCTTAATTAACATTTATATAGTAATAATTTGTACATTTTGTTTTTGACTGTTATGTTGTGTCGAAGATTATTAAAATAATAAATGCTATACATAATTTTATTACTAGTTTTATTTTAAGTAAGTAAATAAATCAATATTTATTGCAATTTAACCACTCAAGTATGAAATAATACATTTTCGTAGATTTAAATAAAATTACAGTGGTAGTAGGTAGTAAAATTAAAGTGGTAGTAGTCTATTTTTAGGTGGTAGCAAAATTAAGGTGGTAGTAAAAGCAAAATTAAGGTGGTAGTAATATATTTTTAGGTGGTAGTAGCAAAGTTAAGGTGCTAGTAGCCTATTTTTGGGTGGTTGTAGCAAAATTAAGGTGGTAGTAGTTTATTTTTGGATGGTAGTAGCAAAATTAAGGTGGTAGTAGTCTATTTTTGGGTGCTAGTAGCAAAATTAAGGTGGTAGTTGTACGTATTTAGATAGTAGTAACGTATATAAGCTGGTCAGTAAATTATGCTGGTCACTGAAATAGATTTTCCCGAAAAACTTTGTTATTATTGACATTTTGAGAAAAATGCATTCTTCATAATAATTCATGCTTGTTCTAAAATGGTTAATTTCGTTTATACATTTTCAAATTTCCATGTCTACTTCAGTAGACATCGGCTATTGAAACAATGAATATTATGTTTTATACAAAACGGTCTGCGAGAAAATACGTGCTGTATACTAAAGTGTGATGTCTCTAAACAAATAGAATAATAGTTTTAATACGTGTTATTGTGCGTTTGTCCAGTTTTTCACAATTTTCATTCTGTAGGAATCTACGTTCAAGAGACTTGAATACTTGAAAAAGACATATACTGTCGAAACGTCGTAAAATAAAATATTGGACAAAATCCAGTAACATCTTTGCAACCCCAACAACCTAAAGCCAATAATAAAATATATAGTATACCAGGTCAAAAAAACGAAACAAAAAAAAATATTACCATCATAGACCACTATAATTAAGCTTCCCATTTCATACAAATCATATATCTCATACATATTTAATCAAAGAGTTGAATGAAACGAATAATATCCAGAATCGAATTTTCCGAGTCTTTCCGAAAAAGAAAACAACAAATAAATATCGAAATCACTGTTGCCAAGAAAAATCGTGGCGTTCCGGAAAATGCCGGTTGCTCGGTATTTGTTCAGCGGGTGCCCGTTTGTTGTTTGTTTTAAAAATATTTGAAAATCCTCTCTAGAACGACAAACAGAAAATTTCTCCACTCGCTGCTCGTTTCCGATTTAGCCTAATTCGGCAACATGACATCATAGAAGAAAAAATCTTCCGTTATTTAATTCCCGAATAACTGTGATTTAGGGTACAGGAACTTAGTGTCACACTAAGAATAGCTCTCGGCTGTATCTCGGAAAGTATTAGCCGTAGGGCCTACGGAAAAAATACTTATAACTAAATGGGCTATGAGTAATTGCTGGACATTATTTTCAAGTTTGTAAAACGGCAACTAAAGGGCGAAACTGCTATTAAAAATAATAAAGATTTTTACAGAATTTTGCCTAGATAATGGGAACTATAAATAATAGTGTTACGTTTTTCGTCGGTTCCGTATGGATAGAAAGTCAGAATTCATTTAAACACAATTTATTTAACACTAATTAACAAAAACAATAACGATAAAAGACTTAAAGAACTATTTACAAACGATTTATAACTATTTATCTAGAAAGAATTTATTTTGAATTTTAGCGCGTCAACTGTACTCGTCTATTTATGTCTGCCCTCTTTAGGCCGCAGCGGCCGACTTTTATACCCACAGCTAAAGATTTCTCGAATAGTCCATAGATCGATAGGTGCATAGAGAAGGTTTCGATTGTTCTCGTATTCCTCCATTCCAGTGGAACTCGATTCTTCTCGAAACTTTATATTCTTTAATGCGATGTTAAGGTCATCTGAGGGCGGGACATATAGACCGGTCCGCAACAATAGCTTCATAATCTTCAGTAAATTTTGGATTTTTTTTTGTTTGAACCATTTTCCCCTATCTGCTAAAATAAAGTGGTGGGGGAAGGTTAGATCTGTTTTTATTTAAATGTTAATAACTCCGGACTGGATGATCTGAGTCCAACAAACGAAGGCTCCTTTAAAAGAGCGTTTCTTACACTATATTATATCATAATAATAATAATAATAAAGTTTTGAACGTAGACGCTAGGGGGCGCTTTCTTACAACTTAACAAACAAAGTGCGTTTTTTCAATGAAATTAAATACGGTAGTATATGTAATTTTAGCTGATAGTAAAGAGTAGTAAAAGCTTAAAAAGTCAGCGAAAACCGCATCTTAATATCTTCTTTTAAACCGAAGATATTAGCAAAATTATAATAAATACCAAAAGATAAGCCCTTAATTATCTTATTTTTACAAAACGGTATCAGTAACCCTCTTGATTATGCCCATTCTAACAAAAAAATGAGATAGAAAGAGTTAGTTTATTTTAAAATCGACGATATACTAGAATATACCATAATACCAGATGCATTAATATCTAATAATTAAGATATTAATAAGAGTGAACAAGAAACGATGCCTCAGTGAAGTCATGGTAGGCTTTGGAAAAGAATTGCCTTTGACGTAATAGTATAAACGTCAAATTGTTATTAGATCAAGATTTTGATAGTCTTAGTAGCGTTTTTTTATCTTTTAATTGCTTTTTCAAAATGCCTTTATTATTTGCAGTAGTTGAAATTGTTGGCATACAAGCAGTTGGTACCAAAGGTACATAAGCTATATTATACATAAGCTTTGTGTTAAATGCACAGAAAATCAAAATTCGGCAATTTCAGTTTTTTTATATGTATTTATATGAATTGCATTTTTTTTTTGTTTTTTTCGTCTGTGTTCATAATACAGTATTTTTTTCGTAAATATGTGTTTTACTTCTCATAAAATATATTATTATGCTAATTTTTCCACGTAAATACAACAGTTTTACATAGGGTTACAAATGTATCCCATGCAACCATTGTGTAATTTTTCGCCGCGCGAGTGCTCGAGGGTTAATATTTGAATAAAAATCGGTGTCTGGGTGTTTTTTGACATGAGAAATTTGGGATTTCGATATCAATATTGTATCTGACGCCTACTTGTAGGGGGCGCCACCTGCAAATGTTTTATAATAAGCAAGCACCTGCAAATGTTTTAAGTGATAATAACTGTACCTGTATAAAACTACTGAGTGAAAAAATATACATTCTCTAACACACGTCTAGATATTAAACAAAATGTATTTTTTTGGATTATCTAAATTTCAAAAAATGATGCTGTGTATTTGATCAACAGCTTATTCGGTACCAGCTGGTTACCTGCTACGTATTTTCTCGTACGCATGCCAGCAGTGTCAATCAGAACTCCAGTCTGTATCTTTTCTTTAATCGAAGCTTCAAAGAAGCTTAGAACATAACCAAAGTTTACAGAATCTAAATGAGAGTAGTGTTTCTGGTGACTTCATCTAACACCACTTGTTGTCTAATCACTAAAATATTGGTATCAATAACCCGCCAAAAATCGTATCAACGAGATAACGAGAAATGTTCGTTTTGAACTTTCCAAGGTTAAGTTTTTTGATTCACGAACTTTGCTACGGTATGCAGATACTTTTCAGAGATAAGTAATAACGAGTAACGAGTATTGTATTATTTGTTTGGCTGTTATCGAAGTCGGGCCTAGGACAATTATACAGGGCGATGGAAAAAAGTTCCATTAAAATAATTTCGTTTTTTTTTTTCGAATATACTGTGTGATCGAATGGATATAACAGGCATAGAGATAGTATTTTAGTTTCAACTTTACTAGGCCTATTTAACAGATCAAATCAATATTACGATATTTGCCCCCTAAACATGTACCTATAATAGATTAACCATATACAGTACGTCAATCCGTCCTGTAGCTACGGGGCATTTAGAATTTAGAATGAGTGGGAGGGGGGTTAATCACTGCGACCTTACAGATCTATTGTGTCCCCCTTTCTTGAGTTATAACTCATCATACAGTCCCAGGGCTTTGACAAAAGCCAGTATCTAGGACGGTTTTATAGAGGGTAGTTCTCCATCACGGCGTGCTCAGTGGTGAGGTGTACCGGTGTTTCCCCATTTTCCCCACAGAATCTGCATTCGCCGTTTCTTCTTTGTTTCAATCTACTGAGGTGTTAATTAAGGAGACAGTGTCCTGTTAAAAACCTCGTGACAATCAAGATTGTTCTTACTTAAATCCAGGAAGATCTTTCATTTTTGAGCTACGGGGTATTTGTAAGGGGGGAAGCAAAATTAATTACCGATCTCTTAGCGAGCAATTCATGGACGTGCTGTAAATATTTTAAATTACTTTGCTTACTTCTACAAAAAAATTATTCAAAAATACTAAACCACTTTTATTTTTTTCAACGTTTTTCCACCTAAATGAAATATGTAATCTTTATAAAAATTAAAAAAAAATGAGAAGGAAAACAATAAAAACATTAATAAAATCACAGAACTATTTTACCTATGCTGCAACACAGATTATATTGCTGCGCTGTTCTCTAAGCTCGGTCTACTTCCGGTTTAATCGATCTTAAAAAATTAGACAATGCATCCCGTCAATAAAAATTCGACAAATTTGCAAGTAGCCAATGAAATGGGTGGGCGGAGTTCGTTTCGTGGCGACATACTCGTCAAGTCCACGTGGACTCTCTGCTACTTGTATACAGGGTGGTGTATGATATTTAAGGGGGTGTATAATATTTAAGGGGGCGATTCTAGGACCAATTCTAAGAAAAAAATTCTGAGATACAGGGTGGTAAAATTATCTAAAAAAAATGTTTTTTTTCATAATAACTCTGATTTTATTATAAATAACACGTCTTTTATGCATCAAAATACTTTTTTTGTGTACAAAGAATTTTCGATATTTCAACCAGTGCCGTCCATACGGGTTTTGCATTGAATATTTTTAGAGATAAACGTGGTTCTCCACTGACTCTTAAAATAAATTATTTTCAAAATTTACATTCATTTCTAAACATATTTTATCTCTTAATTTTTTTCGTCCGATACATAGTTTTTGCGGTGAGTGTTGTGTCGAAATAATTTCCTCATCGGCTGGAAGGAAATTAAGATATAAAACAATTTTTTTGTATATCAAAATAAGCATTTTGATGCATGGAAGACGTGTATCAAAAATCAGAGATATTTCGTAGAGATGTATCTATCATCAGAGATATTAAAAAAAAATAGCTACCCACATAAAATTTTACCATCCTGTATCTGAAAAGTTAAAATGTTTAGGACATACGTTCATATGAAGTTTTTTTCTTAGAACAGGTCCAAGAATCATTCCCTTAAATATTAGCATGTCATTAAGGAACACCCTGTATAGGTAGCGATCTATAAAATATATTGCTGTTTATTTAAATGCCTTTTATGGTAAATTGATCATACTCCAATATTGTGTCTGCATTCCTAAAATTCCTTTCGTAGACACAGATCCAGTAGACGTACTTTACATTGATTTCTTTTGACCCATTGATATACAATGTAAATGTAAACAAATCGTTTGTTTATTTAAAGTTTGATTACTATTACTTGATGCAAAATTCTGACTTGTCAAAGGTTATATTTTTAATTTTATTGCAAATTCCACCAATGATGCACTCTATACATTCCATTGCATAGAATTTTCCTCTCTGATAACATGATAACCTTACAACGCCCAAAAACACAAACGCGTTTTTTTTTCACAAAAAAATCACGTATGATGGAATCACTATGTAAACAAAGCAAAAACTCCAAGATCTTAATTTTTGAATACAAATAAACGAAATATGCATGTAAATAAACAACTGTGATGTCAAAATGAATATTTAAATCAGAAAACTTACACACACACATGGTATATGAATTTCCAATTTTGAGTTACTGTAAGGGGCCCAAGCGGGGATTTTGGGATTCATAAGGGGAGAAATTTGCACCCTGTTAAACAGTTAACTACCGCCACTCTACATGAACCTGTTTAAACAGGGACGTGCACGTATAGATCATACCAAATAAAGTTTTGTCGCGTGCTCGGTCGCGTGATTAAGGTTAACCGGCACCGCGTTGCCGACTTTAACATAAATATTTTTTCAATCAAAATATTTTAGGAAACAGAAATGAAATAATTACAAATAAACTCACCGGCAAAAAAAAACGGCCACTAAAAACTAGTCCCAATTTCAAAGTTGGATTTCTCGCACACCACTCATTAGATTTTAATGATTTTTTTTATAAATTGTAAATTAATTCCTTCTTAACGGATGCTACGTCAGAAATTTTTATTCCGAATTTATTTTGGGCATTATACAGGGCACAACAATAAGACAAAGTTTTTTGCCCGAACTTTGTAACACTCTGTAGAGTGCAGCAACTGTAGTAGCTATTGCTAAATCAAATCACGTTGTAGCCTCATCTTTTGTGAGCATTTCGTTTTTTTAATCACGACATTATCTCTGTATTGAAGATACGCTGCTTTAAAACGAACGTCTCGGAAAAATGCTTCGCAGGCAGAAAATTTTATGTGTAAATAATCAAGGCAACGGTTGTCAAATTAAAAAATGCCGTTATATGTGACGGATGTTGCTCGTATTGTGGCTTTAATTGAGGATGGCCGAAGTCAACGTTATGTGTCCGATACCCTGGGTATACTTCGAACAACAGTCCAGAATGCCTGGAATCGAGTGGGTTCCAGAAGAAAACGGAAGACAAATGCAATAGACGACCGCTTTATTGCCCTGAATACTTTACGAAATCAAATCTTCGCCATTTTGTACACTTGGCACTACGAGATGTTCGAAAATTTTCAGCTGCGAGGGCTGCTGCTAGAAAAATTTAAGCTTAAAGAATTACAACACAATTCACTTCAACCAATAACTTATAATACAAAACTAAAGTGACAAAACGAATCAAAATGTCAGGAAATAAATAAATAAATGCAACTTGACATTGTTTACAGCCGAATCGCCAGCGGCTATGGTTGGCGACAATGAATTTAATATTGGCGTCCTCGATGACGTAACTAAAAGTTAATATGATATCGACTATATTTAATATATCAATAGACAAAAATCTATGAATCTAAATTTAAAAAAAAACGTGTTAAAAAATCTTTATAATGTAATGAAATACTGCGAAGGTGGGGAACTCATCTCTGTAGCAGTTTTCTGTTTACATTTAGTTAGTATAAATCTAGGATACCTTCTTTTTGTACAATAATGTATATTATTTATTTGTCTGAATCTGAATAATTGATCGACTTTGTAAACAAAATGGTAAAAAGATTGAGGTATTCACAGATTTCATTCATAGACAATTCTATTATGTTCATGCATTTACTATCTTTTCCATCTTTTTTAAGATCAATATTCATTAGAATGGAACTAATAGAAGTAAACATCTGTCCCCTGACATACATTATTTTATTTTCACCCACTTCTAACTGAAGTTTAATACGCTATTGGTCAGGGTTAGCATTAATTAGCACAGTATCTGATTAAATTGAGTGCTATAATATTATTATTATTATTATTATGTTCAATACTTACATGTGCAAACTTTCTGTAAAAAATTGTTCATCTCTTGGAATAAAGTCAAGAAAATTTGTCATCTTGTTTATCAAAAACATAATATGTATCAAAATATGTAGGATGTATGCAGAGATTGTTTTTTTATATAATATAACACAAGGTCATTTAAATTATTAATATCTGACAGGATACCTTTTCAATTTTGTTAGCCCGGCTACTACGCAGAGGAAATAATTGCGATAGCAGAACAGGCAACGTCCCAGGTATGTTCCTGGATGGAGGAGGTGGGATTGGAAATTGCCCCTCAAAAAACAGAATGTGTTGCACTCGTAGGAGGTCGCAAATTGTCAGGCCAGGTCATTTTAGTAAAGGACAAAGCCATTGTGCTTAAAAGCACAGTAAAATACCTGGGAGTAACGTTTCAGGCTGGAGGTAACTTTACTCAGCACATACGCACGGTTACAGCAAAGGCAGAGAGGCAATGTATACTGCTATCAAAGCTTATGCCGAACTGGTCCATTATAGGGGAAACCAAGCGCAGAATGTTGGCCGTACCATTCTGTATGCTTCCGAGGTCTGGGGAAGGGCCGTTGAAGTGAAGAAGAATAGGGAAAGGTTAAGGGCAGTTCAAAGGCGATTGGCGCTGCGAATATGTCGAGGGTACCGCACTAAGTAATTAGTTGCATGATACCGATAGATCTTCTAATACAAGAGAGAACATAGAGTAGAGAAACACAATATAGACGGGAAAGCGCAGTGGACAAGACAACTTATACCACATATAAGAAACTGGATAGATCGGAGCCATGGAGAAGTTACCTACGCTATGACCCAATGTTTATCAGGACACGGATGCTTCAAAAATTATTTATATAAAATGAAACTTACCGATAGTCCAAAATGCATCTACGGTGACCACGATAACGACACAGCAGAGCACCCAATCCTGGTGTGCAAAAGGTGGACCTATGAAAGAAAAAAATTAATGGAAAGTCTAAATACAGAAGAACTAACTTACACTAACTTGGTTCCAACGTTGCTTAAGTCAAATGAGAACTGGAAAGCAGTCCGGGAATATATGGAGGCGCTGATATCTGCAAAGGAAAACGAAGCCAAAAGGTTTGGAAAGTAAAAAAAAAGAAAAATAATTTGAATGTACTTACCATACTGCTCTAGTACTGCTTTGTAGTTACCTCACTCCCTAGTGTCCAACTTTCACTGAAGTGCTCAATTACCTGCAACATTACACTAAAACTGCCTCCCCCAGAAGTAATGCCGAAAGGTAGTTCCATGGGGAGATACTCAAAGCGGTTTGTGGAAGTATTTTTATTCGGTAAGGTACCTCAACCACCCCGACAGTACCATTTACGGTCGTATTATCTACTCGTTGCTTGTTAGAAAATCAAAAAACTAATTGCACATTCTCGTAGCCACTTTATGAGGGCTATCTGATAGTATTTTTAGAATTTTAAATTAGCTGATAATTTGTGAGATATAGAGACCAACTTATTTTTTTTAAATACGGTCCTGCATCTTTTATTTCAGTTTTTGAAAGAACTCGTTCTCCTGAGTATAGTGATATGCCACACTTAGTTTTTTTTTCGGAATTTGAACACAATTTATTTAAACTCATTTCCGGCTAATTCTGTTTTTTTTTTAATATTAAATATATTCATTCAACAATGACGTGGGGTAAAACATTGAATACGGAAAATCAAATGCAATAAAAAAAATAAAAATAATGTAAATATAATATAAACAATCAAATCATTTCCCCGGAAGATGGATTGGAAATGGTAGAGCAGTATAATGGCCAGCGAGGTTCCTGATGGACTGTCGCCAAGGGGCAGGGGGACATTACTTCACGTCGTATGTAAAAGTGAAATCAATCTCAACATTTACAATAAAGCGTACAAAATGCTTTCAGAAGTATAAGACGAAAGTTAAAAGAGCTATAAGTAAAATTGAATGAAAAATAAATTTGTGTAATAGAAGGGGGAGGGGGGTAGTAATAGGGTTCCCTTTTTTACCCTTTGGGTACGGAACCCTAAAAATAACTTGGTCTCTGTATCTCACAAAATATCAGTTAATTTTAAAATCTAAAAATACTATCAGATAGCCCTAAAAAAGTGGCTATGAGAATGTGCAATTAGTTTTTTGATTTTTTATAAAGTGACGACAGGAAAAAATAAAATTGATTTTCAAAAAAATCCGTTTTTTTCCAAAAAACTCAACAATCCTTGAAATTTTTAAAACTTTTTTGATGGCATCTTGGTGAACATCCCAAGGCACAACTTCGCTCCAATTTAACCATCTTCGTTTCTATTACGGTTTCCGAGATATACCAATGCTCGTACCTCGAATTTGTAGCACCCTGTATACAAAAAGTTATTGCTGCTGAAGCTAAATCATCCTCAGTAAAGAACTGGTAAGCGCGGTAGATAATCACGAGAGTATTGAAGAAAATTATGATAATATACTCATATCTGGATAATTTAGGGATTTCCTGTTTCCAAATTCGATGCATAAGTTTATGAAAAAAATGCATCAGTGTCAAACGTCGAATGGAACAATTTGTCAAGATAATAAAATGATTGTTCTACAAAAAGTATCCGTAATTGAAAACATGACAACGGCTGGGAAGTATGTCATCATAATATCATCATCAATAATAATTCATTCTGTTATTCTTACGTAGATAAATTGATTCTTGTTGGCGGTTATGTAACTTAATTTAAATCAATGACTAAAGAATATAAGGACATGTAACGCCCCTGTACGGGCTGTAGTAGAATTTGTGACGTTAGACGCCATTCGTTTGATGCCAAACAGTGAGTCATCATCCAGTCACCAGCGACAATTTTAGCGATTTTTAATAGTTTGTTGTGTGTAGTGAACTTTGTATAAACTTTGTTACAATGGTGAATTGTGTAGCTTTCAAGTGTAAAAGCCACAGCGACAAGAAAGAGCCAGGAGTTACGTTCATAGGTAAATAAACAGTCCACTCCAACTTTTTAGCGTTTTCTTATTGAATTCGATAATTATTCTTCAATTTCAATTAACATCTATATGTACTTGATATGTGCTATACGTCGATACTAGTTTTGTACCTTTTGTTAACATTTTAATACGTTTTTTTCGTAATTAATTAGGATGATACACCATAGGCGTAGTCAAAACAATTATCAAAAAATATAAATATTGCTTCAAACAGCTAGGTTAAGAAAAATATGTGCCACGGCACTGTTTGATGCCAGCGTCACAATTTGCTGTCGGGTGTTATTTGTCCTTGGATTCTTTAGTCATTGATTTAAATATAATTTAGTGCTGGTTCTGCAGCGATGACAGGATGAGTTATATTCTTCTTTCCAGGTTTTAAACCACTGACATTACGCGATTGTTTCTTACGAAACATTTTTGTATCCTTAATTCTCATAGAATGTACAGGGTGGGTCAAATTCGACGCTTTTAAATGGAAACACCCTTTTCTATAGGAGATAGACGAAAACTAATATCGGTGTCTGGAGCTCAATTTTTGTCAAAAACGTGATAGTGAAAACCGCATATCGATATCTGTTACCGTTTCGGAGTTACTGGGTGTTTTTCAAAAATTTGCACTTTTTTCAAATCGCTGTAACTTTTTTGTTATGGAAAATTTTGTATTTTTATGAAAATATTTCCAAAGCACCTTTTTACGTAGAATTTAATGGTTTAAGTATAATTTTTTTAAAATTAATAATTTAAGAATTATCAACAGAAAATTTGATTTTTTATATGGGACACCCTGTATATTTTTAATTTATTGAAAATAATTTAAAATTACCTTTCCAAAAATATAACACTTGATATTTTGCTCGATTCCTCTTCGAGATATAGAGTATATAAAAATTCGCCAGCTTTAAATGAGTAGGCTTTGAACGGCACCGGCTGTAATGCAAAAAAATCTAGCTGTGAGCATCAATTAAAACGAAAATAATATTTGCTATGAGAGATGCAGAATTTTATATCTATTTAAAATATATTTAATCAACATCAACACATTTAAACTATATCTAATAACAAGAAAAATAAATAGCAAACCAAGACATGAGATTTTGCTATAGGTGTTCGACATATCGACCGTATTCTGTTATGGACAGACGGGGCAGTTTTTGAACATTTCTCGCGGAATTCATTAACTCAGTGGGGGTGAAAGATACCCTCTCATAACTGCTAAGTATTTCTAATTCTTGTCTAGATTATACGGAAGAATAAGGAACCTTTATTTTTCCGCAAATTGTCCGCGCATCCGCAGATTAGATGCATGGGCACTAAGTCAGGCGGCCTCGACGGCCAACGGCTGGAATCTTGGTTGGCTATTCAATTATTCTTGAAATTGGATGCAAAAATTTGCTGATTGCTGATTCAGCGATCAGAGGCGGTGCGTCGTCTTGCTGGAAAAATATGTTTTCGAGTTCCATTAAGGGCATATCATCAATAAAGGGTCCAAAGCCTACTAGTTAAAAGTGGTGAACTTTTAAAAATTCTGTATTTCGAAGGGGATTATAACAAAATATCAAGTGTGCTATATTTTTGGAAAGGTAATTTTAAATTCTTTTCAGCTAATTAAAAATATAGAGGGTGTCCCAAATAAAAAATCAAATTTTCTGTTGATAACTCTTAAATTATTAATTTAAAAAAAATATACTTAAACCATTAAATTCTAGGTAAAAAGGTGCTTTGGAAATGTTTTTATAGAAATACAAAATTTTCGATAGCAAAAAAGTTACAGCGATTTGTTAAAAAGGCACATTTTTGAAAAACACCCCGTAACGGTAACAGATATTGATGTGCGGTTTTCACCATCATGTTTTTGATGAAAATTGAGCTCCAGACACCGATATTAGTTTTCGTCTATCTTCTATAGAAAAGGGTGTTTCCATTTAAAAGCGTCGAATTTGACCCACCCTGTACAGGGTGGCCCCTCTAATACGCCGCGGAAGCTCCATGGAGAACGGTAGTTTATATCGGAATAAAATTTTGGCAGCATATGTAGGTTAACTGAAAGCATTTTCTAAAAATATATAGAATTATACAGGGTGTCCCAAAAAAAGTTACATATCAAAGTTGTGTTTTTTGTAATAGAACACTCTATATATTAATTAATTTTTGGATTCTGAGAGAACAATAAAGGTGAGTTTTATAAGAGAAGTATATGACTAAAATGTAAGGTTTTTGGAATTTTTAACATTTTCTAAAAATAAAGAACACTTTTTAAATTACAATAAAAGCTACTTAAATTGGAATTTACCCGGTATAGCCTAATATGTAGTTAAATTAACTATTATACTTTAAATCAAATTAAAACTTGATCCAAAAAGTTATAGAGGGTGAGACAAAATGAATATTGAACATTGGTCACCTTTAAAAGCATGTTACTCTTTTATTTTAAATGGAACACCCAGTATATTATTCCAATATTCAATGGAGAATTCATGTCTCTTCAAAATACTATTAAGATTGCCTGCCCCTCAAACAAAGATATTCCTAGATATTTTCATTTACATGATTTGATCTGAGTAGATCTTTATATTATTTGATTAAATCTAGGTGGCTGTGATATGTCTGACGTTACTTCAACATAGCTGTCTAATTAGTCCAACTTTAACAACTAGTTATAATTTTGTGTCAGTTAAAACAAAACAAAATGTCTCACAAATTTGCCGAAAATGCAACCTTATCCTACATCAGAAAGAATTGATGTGATTCTATTAGTTGGTGAATGCAGTGTGCATTAACCAATTATTAGAATACTTAAATGCTCCTGATTTCATCTGGTCTGGGTTTTTTATGGGGATATGTTAAAGACAGTGTTTACAAAACCCGACCAACTATTGTCGACAACACGAGAGAAATTATTGTAGTTGCTTTTCGAGGTAGAACTCCACATAAATGCCTTTTAAAATGAAAATATATTTTAAAAAGACAATCATTTTATGCAGTTAACAGGAAAGAAACCATTTTGAGCATTTGATTTCATCTAGTTAATTGTTGTCACATAATTATAGGTTTATATCGAGTTTTGATTCTGTAATAATTAAAATATGTTTTAAACGTGTATCTTTTTATTACCGTTGAGTATTTTGCTCTACATACTTTAATTTTTGTTAAATTAACAAAAGGTATATCACAGCCACCCTAGATTTTTTCAAATAATAAAGATCTACTGACGCAAAATCATAACAATTAAAATCAATCACAACCAAACCAAACCGTAATAATATTTTGAAGATATGTAAATTCCCCATTGAACACCGGAATACTATACTGGGTGTTCCATTTAAAATAAAAGAGTAACTTGCTTTTAAAAGTGATTAATATTCCATATTAATTTTGTCTCACCCTGTATAACTTTTCGGGTCAAATTTCAGTTTGATTTAACATACAATGGTTACTGTTATTAAATATCAGGCTATACAAGGTCAACTAAAATTTAGGTAGCTGTTATCGAAATTTAAAATTTACTCTTCATTTTCACAAAATGTGAAATATGTCAAAATCCTTAGATTTTAGGTATATGCTTCTTTAATAAAACTCACCTTTATTTTTTTCCTGGAATCCGAAAATCAGTTAATACATAGGGTGTTCCATTAGAAAAAACACAACTTTGATGTGCAACATTTTTTGGGGACACCCTGTATAATTCTATATATTTTTATAAAATGCTTTCAGTTAACCTACATATGCTGCCAAAATTTCATTTCGATATAAACTACCGTTCTCCTTGGAGCTCCCATGGATGAGAGGCGCCACCCTGTATATGTATGTTTATCACTGGTTTCAACGAACTTAACAACCGATGATCATCGTTCATACTCTCATAATACTGTATGATAAAAAAAACGGCGTCAAAGATGACTGGGGAATGACAATTCCCAGCAGAAGAAGGATAGAACGTTTCCAGACACACGAATCTATTTTCAAAAAATTATTTTTTTCTAGAATTTTAAACTACAAATTATATTATAACAATGTAAAAATTTTGTTCTCGAATACTATGCGATCGAAAACGTTTGTTTTCGATCGCATAGTATTTTTCGGTTGGAATTAAACTAGACATTCCAAATTTTTAAAATTACTTTTGATGGTCAGTTTTATAGGTTAGAATAAAATTACTTTCATTGTTGTAATTTTATAATCGAAATATTCAAAATTAACACATTTGTTTTTAGATTTAATTTTATTCTATGGTATTATTACCACTCATTTTAAGTATTCAGTTTAATACGTTATTTACTTAGTACTTCATTTGATTGATTGATGGTGATTATTTTTTTTGTTCCAGGTGGCAATCAAAATAATAGATAAGACTGTCCTAGATGAAGAAAACTTAACTAAGATATTCCGTGAGACTGCTATTTTAAAGAAACTTCGACACCCCCACGTAACCAGGCTGTACCAGCTGATGGAGACCAAACAAACGATATATCTGGTGACAGAATATGCCAGTAATGGCGAAATATTCGGTAAAATTTATTTGTAGATTGTAAGGGAGGGGGGCAGTTAATCACCGCAACCTTATATATCTAATGTGTCCCCCTTTCTTTAATTATAACTGATTATACAGTCACAGGGCTTTGACAAAATAGCCAGTATTTGAGATTGTTCTGTTAAAAACCCCGTGACAAAGATCCTTCTTCTTATCACGCCCTCTTCTGCCGAAGGTTGGCGATCCAAATGGCAATTGTGGCTCTGGAAACTGCAGCCCGGAACATTTCCTCAGACGAACGTTCAAACCATCTCCTTAAATCTTTTATCCATGAGTTCTGGCGTCTTCCTACTGATCCTTGCACTTTGCCCTCTATTATGAGGCGCAGTATTTCGTATCTATCACCTCTCATCGCTTGACCCAGGTATTGCATTTTTCTTTCCTTGATGGTGTTGAGTATCTCTTTTTGTTTTTGCATGCGCTGGAGTACTTCATCGTTGATGATCCTTTGTACCCATCAGATTCGCAGCATCCGTCTGTACACATACATTTCGAAGGCTTCTATTCTCTGTGAATCCAGTGTCCAGCTCTCACATCCATAGAGTAACACAGAGAAGACGTAGCATCTGGCCATTCGAGTTCTGAGTTCCGCACTGAGGTCTCAATCTGAAGATTGTTGTTACTTAAATCTAGGAAAATCTTTGATTTTTCTCTGTTGTAAGTACTGAGAAATTTCTTCGAGTGTCTTAGACCGGTGGAGAATTCCCTATCCAGGTTACTGATGGAGTCTTCCAGGTTTTTGAGTTCCGCTTTAAGTTAGTTTCCACTTGGGAAGCCAAACGATTCTGGTTCAGTTAGTTGGAGTGTTTGCTCCCTTTCTAGCTAGATCGTTTGCTTTTTTATTACCTTCTATCTTTTGGTGGGCTAGCACGAGAGTAGAACGACTATTTGGTTTGCTTAGCTTATTTTAATAACACAGTACAATTAAATTGTCTCTTTACAATTTCCAGTCTTTCTATTCTAAGGCCCCGTCTAAACATAACGTTTTACCTGTCAGGTAAGAATCGTTTGGTAATAATAATTAAATATCCCTAGCAACTTTGTAAAAGTTTTTCAGTGTATACGGAGAACGGACAGTTTTTTTTTTGTCTACACTCAAAGCTTTGCTTGATACGTTTAGACTAAACATGTAAGACTGACAGGTAAACAGTTAAGTTTAGACGGAACTTTAAAGCTAGGTTACATCAGATCTTGAATAAGAACGAGCCTATTGTCCCCAATGTGTTGTACAAATAGCTTAGTTTTGCATATGTGCCGGTATGTATAGTCCTGTTTTTTTTTAAACATTTCTGAATGGATTACAACAGTTAGTATACAAATTCATTTTCAAGTGCTGCCTCAATAAAATAGTTAATAAGCTACATCACAAATAAGTAGATCCACTTCATAATTATCTTTTCTAGCGCTATGTATTATGTATACGAGTATTAGGAATTTTGTTATTCAAAAACCGGAATGTCACTCGATTGATTTACTTGATTTTTAGTAAAGAAATTAAATTTAACCGATAATCTTTTGAGTAGTCGCTTTTTTAAGACATATTAAAAAAACATTTTAATTTATTTTCTAGATCTAATATATAGGGTGTTTCAAAAAACATGTGCCAACTCTCCTCCGATTCAGGTTCGTTTTGTTTCATAGTTGTGGGAGGGGGGGGGGGGTAAAACACACAGAGTGTCTTCGGTTTTTTTATTTGTCATACCTAATGTAGTTACTATAAGTGCGAGACATACATATATTAATCCTAAAAATTGTCGACAGATTCACCAGGGACGTGCATATGGGTTATAACTGGGATATTTAAAAAAATAAAATGTTTTCTCTTCTAAGGAAAATCGATTAATGTCAATTAAAAGTTGTCTATTGATATTTTGTCGATTTCAGTTTAGACATAGTTATGCATAATAACATTTCAGTGTAAATTTATTAATTTTCGAGTAGTCTAGACCAAAACAAAAACATATCCAACATAAAATTTCGGCTATTTTATGCAATAATCAAAAAAATTGCGATACATATCTTTATTTTCGACTTCTCGATGTTTTGGCTATTCAAATTTATTAGAATTATACAGGATCATTTACATAAATTGAAATTTAATATTATTCACGTTTTTTAATATTAATGAAGAAAACGTGGAACTACAAAAAGACGTATAAAGATATATCTGATTAAAGAGATTTATGATTATAGAGTGTGGGCTTTATACAATGGTTTTTAAATTTCGCTTTATATTTGTAGGGAGTAATTCGTTGCCTACCGAAAAATTATGGATATTATAGTCTGGTCCAAGGACAAAATCCTTGTGATGGATGTGTCTGTCATTTTAATTTCAAAGTAGTTTATTTTATTTTTTAAAGAAATAAGTTGGTACAAAATCTAATCAAATTATTTAAAAATAAAAATATTAACGTGTTTGAAAAGTTTCAAAAATATTAAGTCGAGTTCATACGCATCTGCGTCAGTGCGTCTCTCATAGTTCCGTCACTCCAATCAAATTGAAATATGTTCTGTCATTTTTGAAATAAGCCCAACAAGACTGGTCAAAAACAAGATACCATGACGGATTTGTATATAAACCCATAAAATGAAAAAATAAATAAATAAATGGATTGGTATGGACGTCATCTGTCATCTTCTATAGAAATGTATCATTAGTATTCAATTAAATTAATATTATACTGATCTAGATTGTGTGAAATTCCAAAAAAAATTTTAATTCTCTTACAATATTTCGAAAATATCAATAAATAACCATATTATTATCTCATAATTAAATATTATAAAGTTAACATTATCTAACAACAAATGTAAACTAGAGAGAACCATTTAATAATTCCGATTAGAATTGTTAAGTGCTGGAGCTCATTAGGACAATTTGAACGAAGCAAGAAAGAATATTATAATGAACATAATGATTATGTAAATTTTGCCCGCCATACTTACAGTGTGTATACCTATTATTGGGGACCTTGAATCGATACATAATAATATATTTTGGAATAAGTGGTTTGTAACGTTTGACCCGGGGACTCAAATAAAAGATAAAATCTTAGAATTTAGAATACGAGAAAAAAGCAAGTTTGATCTCAGAGAAATGAGTAAAGATAGAATGGGCAAAGGTTTAAATTATTACTCACATAGAATAAGCAATAAACTGATCAGATTTTCCAGAATCATCATGTTTGATCAGAGTCAACCAGAACCAGTGTTATTTAATAAAGTCAGAATGAGCTTCAGAAAACGTAAGTTCTGAGAAAATTTTAGTGTCTTAGACCTTTGGAAGATTCCTCTTCCAGGTTCTTCAGTTCCGCTTTAAGTTGGTTTCCACTTGGGAAACAGAACGGTTCTGATTCAGTTAGTGAAGTGTTCGCGCCTTTTCTAGTTAGATCGTTTGGTTTTTCATTGCCTTCTATCCCTTGGTAAGCTTTGTACATCCATTTATATCCCTTTGTATATAATCATTAGCAAACCCGGCCACGCGTTGCTGTGGTTAAGGTCAGGGATGGGCAAGTACCGGTAAAATAAAACACTAAATCACACAATACACCAAAAACACTTTTACTTTTACACTGGACGCGCGCAGCAGATGATTATAAGCTCTATTTGAGTTTATAATCATCTCTTTATAATCATCAAATAGTTTATAATCATCTGCTGATGATACTAACATGGTTAGCGAAACGCGCGTCCAGTGTAAAAGTAAAAATGTTTTTGGTGTATTGTGGTGATTTAGTGTTTTATTTTGCTGTGTAACACCAAAGGTTCCAACCCTCAACTGTAATCAAGTACCGGTATATTAAAATTTGTAACTAAAATTTAAATTTGCACTAATTATACCCGGTATTTACCAAATCATACTCACAAGTTTTAAAAACAATTTGTTGTTAAATTACAATAATTATTAAATTAATACTAATATAGTTATTAAAAAATAGGAGTTCATGGTAGAAGGGTGAAAATGTAGGGTTGTATATATTAAGTGCCGCGCTAATACAAGCCAATAATATTATTCATTAGGTTAAGGCGCATCTATATCTACTTATTTCTCTGACTGTTCGATTGTATCGCATTTGCGTTTTCAACGTTTATCTGCTCATGTGACTGGTGACAGCGAGATAATAATTGAGAACTTACACATAGAACATCGTTTTTTAGTTTAAATATGCGTAAACATTATACAGCTGGCTGCGGATGATGCGTGCACGGCATACAGTGTGGCCGAAAAAAGTTGTATGGATTATACCGAATGCGGCTCACCCCCTATAACTTTTTTATTTCTTCAGATAAAAAATCGAGATTTGGTATGTTAGTATATGACATAAATTAGGATTGATTGACGTATTCAATTGTTTTCGGTCACTTCCTGTTTCACCGGAAATGACTACAACTTTTGATTTTTAAACGGCACCCTCGATATTTTTTTACTTTATTCGATAGAAAATGGCACTCTGAATAGAATGATATATCATATGTCAACTTTTGACATTTTCACATAAGGTTTATTTGCAATTGCAACATTATTGGATTCATAACGACAATTTGACTCGAAATACCAAGTGTGTGGTACCAAATTATTCGTAAAACAATGCTTTTTCCAAATATGTTAGTTTCCAAATTAGCCAGCCTCATTCCATTTGAAAAAATTGAGATACATATTATTAAAAATACGATTTGGGCATCTTTTAATCTGTCAGGATAGACACTAAAAACATTAGACGATCAAATATATTTTTCCAAGGCTCCTTCATTAAAAATTAGTGCTTTTAACATGGCACTCTAGATTGAAATTTAAAATACAATTTTGTTTTAAACGAAAATGTTAAAAGTTGACATATGATATGTCATTCTATTCAGAATGTTATTTTCTATCGAAAAAATACCGAAGATGCCATTTAAAAATCAAAAGTTGTAGTCATTTCCGGTGAAACAGGAAGTGGCCGAAAAGAATTGAATACGTCAATCAATCCTCACTTATGTCATATACTCACATACCAAATCTCGTTTTTTTTTTCTGAAACAATAAAAAAATTATAGGGGTGGGCCACTTTTGAAACGCACCCGGTATACGTAAATAAAATTTACCACGATGCCTTCATATTTACGTATTTTCACATATTCAATAATTTTATAATTTCACTATATTGAAACACCAAAGTAAAAAAGGAATAAGTCACCAAATAAAATGAAACAGCTTCAATAAAATGTATACCGTGTATTTTAAATTCGATTGTTACCATCGGTGTCTAGGAAACAGCAATAAATACAGGGTGGCTCATATTGGAGCAAAGTTGCATGTCAATATGAGATGATTTTTTTTTAAATCTACAAGAAATTTCGGTAATATTCACAAAGTTCTTGAATTTGTCTAATTTGTTGATTTCTTTACAGATCACTTGGTGGCCAAAGGACGAATGTCCGAGCCCGAAGCCAAGAGGATATTCAACCAGATCGTGTCAGCTGTCAGCTACTGTCACACGCAGGGTGTGGTACATAGAGATTTGAAGGCTGAAAACTTGCTGTTAGATCATAATTCAAATATAAAAGTAACTGAAATTATTGTTTGCGATTGCAATGAATTTAAGGATTGTGTTATTGTTTTTAGTTGGCCGATTTTGGGTTCAGCAACCAATTCACAGAGGGCAACTTGCTCGCAACGTTTTGTGGCTCGCCTCCTTATGCCGCCCCTGAATTGTTTCTGGGTCTAAAATACGATGGACCAAAGGCCGATATATGGGTAATTTATTGTTATTACTATTATTATGTGTTTGGTTTGGTAATATGTTTTTCTTTGTTGGCTGCTTAAGACGGATTTTCATGCATCCATCATCTGTTGATTCCCTTTTTCTTCGTTTCATGCCACATAACATCTCCCTTTAGAACTCCATTTGTCCTGTTAAGATATGGAAGTAAATGAAGCGCCATCTCGTGATTGTTCGCATACTAAAAATTTCAATTAATAACTGCCTTTATTTTTTAAATTTACATTTTTTTAATTGTAGAGTAACATAGTTACATTTAAATTGAATATATTACATAGCAATTTTGTCAATTACAGGTTTGTTTTCTAACATTTATTAAATAAAAGGAATTATAACATTTTAATATACAGGATGGCCCATTAGTGCGGGGAAGTCCAATATAGTCGTCGTTGGCGAAGACATGAAAAAAAAGTTTTACACAAATGTTGCATGGTTTATAAAGGGGCATATACTAAAAAAAGTTGTATACAGGGTGTGCCAGAAAAAGTTATGATAAAGTTTTAAGTTTTTTTTAATCGCACCTCCATTTTTCTGTACAGAATTGGATTCAGCATAAAATTCTGCATATAGGGCGTTATTTTTATGTCCGGCACCATGCAGTGTTGCCATTCTATTTCTTATTTACTTAAACTTTTGTTAAAAACGGTATATCCGAAAAGTGATTAATAACTAGAGTGAATTTAACTTGAATTAATAATTAGCCATATTTTCCTAAACACCAAGGATAACAGAATAAACCCGCGAAGTGAAATTTACATTATCTTATATAGGATAATTTTATGGTGTCGCCAACATCGCAATATTTAAAATGTTATATGTATCTCAATTTTTCTAAATGCAACTCCCTGTATATTATTTTCAGTTTAGATGCAGAATTAAAAAGTGAACATTTTTTTGTATTTAAAGTATTCATAAATGTTTAACGGTTTCGCAGATATTGTGCTTTTGTATTTATATTTTGGTTACTTCGTTTCAACGTTTATGTACCGTTTAGATCGTGGTACATGTTGTCACGGTTAATACACACCATTTTAAACAAACAGTTTTATTTTTCACACATTGAACAATAAAATTATGAGCTCAGTTGATTCTTAAAATTAATGCACGTCCTAGACATACGAAAAATAACATTTAAAGATAACTAATATCATATGATAAATCATAATGATTAAATCTTTAATCAAAAAATAATAATATAGCAATAATAAAATATAATTGTAATAATAATTGAAGGGTCCAGGGGAAAATCATGATAAGCGCCATTTTATCAGGTTTTCCCCCTGTATGTATATTTTTACTACGCATATATCATAAGATTTAACAGCTAGGGACCAGTTAGACCCACTATAATATTGTAAAACTCTAAAATTAAGAAATTGATGATATCATGTTTTTCCCCTGGATCCTTCAATAAATACAATTCTGAAAAGAATATGATGATTAAATTATATTGGTATAAGGTTGAACAAAAAATATCAGTGTAATTTAACACAATTATTGACTCACCCTGTACATATTTCTATAATTTGGTATTATTTTTTAGAGTTTGGGAGTGGTTGTATACGTTTTAGTATGCGGTTCACTGCCCTTTGATGGGCCAACTTTACAAGCACTGAGAAATGTTGTCATTGAGGGCAGATTTAGGATACCATATTTCATGTCACAAGGTTAGTGTTACCTTTATGCTAATTACCTTTATGTACTTACTTTGGCATATTATGTACCGGGTGGAAGAAAAGCTCTTTTAAACGAGCCCTAGTTTGTTTAAATCGGTTAACCCAAACCAGAGTTATCATTATTTTAATAAAAGCTAGTTTAACCTTCCCCCACCACTTTATTTTATGAGATAGAGCAAAACACTCTATATCATAAAAATTACAAATTTCTCGATGATTACAATAGTAATATTTAAAATACCTGTTTACCTGCATATTTTTGAGAAAAACCCTGTTTTCTGATTGGTTATCAGAGAAACACCCCATAGCGGACATTTTTCGAACTTGAAAATAATTTCCAGCGATTTCTCTTGGTCGATTTACTCATTAGAATTTTTCTCCCAAAGTTATACGACAAGTAGTTTCTGAAATAAAGCCGGCGTCCGTTCTTGGTTGGCCACCCGGTACTTACTTCTTTAATTAGCCATTGAGCGTGTTTTTTTTTATTGCTATACTTTTCAGAATGTGAGCATTTAATTCGACATATGTTAGTGGTTGATCCAGAGAAAAGACTTACCTTATCCCAAATTGTCAAACACAAATGGTTAAGTGACGCAGATCCGCCTTTGCAACTTGACGATGAAGAGGATCAGAGATTAAACAACACGGTCATAGAACATATGTTACAAGTAAACTTTTTTATATATACTCTGTCGAATATTTATTAAATAATATTCTTTATTTTCAGTTACCTGGTTTGGATAGAGCCGCCATAGCTCGGTCTTTAGAGATCAATTCCTTTGACCACATCTACGCCATCTATCACTTACTGTTGGACAAATTGAAACGAAAAACTCTGGACTTTCAGAGCAAAGTGGCCAGACAGAGAAGGAAAGCCACAGAAGCTGCAGAACATAAGGTAATCGACATTTGATTTTTTGGAATTAGCATATGAGTTAATAAAATGATGTATTCCAGACGTCTGAGCATCCAGATTCATACCTACATACCAGACATTCCAGTATCAACGAACGTAGCGAATCTTACAATGATCAACTGTCTTCAGAGCTTACTACGAGTCCTTCTATGACGCCTGTGTCGACGGAAGATAGGTTAGAATTTCCGCAGGATCAATCAGCCCAACCCAATTGGAGGCGAGAAAGGTATAAATATTTTATAAAGTGTTTTTATCTGTTTTTCTGGTTAATGTTTGTAAATTACATGGAAGGGGGCAGTGGCGGACTAAGGGGGGGGGGGCGCCCCGGGTCCCGTCTTTTAGGGGGCCTTCGAATCTTAATAAGTAATTTTTTATTCAACTGGCGAACCAGGCCAATATGTGTTATAAAGTAGTTATAAAGCAGTTCGTAGGTGGAGTATGCAAACCATACATATACGCCAACTATAAACAGTATAAATGGAAGCAGATATTTACTTAATTATCAATTATCAGGCCCCAGTAATTGTCAATGGCATTTTCTATTTAGGAAATTAAATCAAGGGGTAATTTTCTTTGTTTAAAATATCGAATAATTATTATTTTTTAATATATTTTGAGACTGAATTTATTTATTTTAGCTTTTAAGTTATTTTTCAATGGTTTCATTATTTATTTTTACTGAATAAACATTTTAAATTACAACCAATGCACAGCATAACTTGTATTCTAGCTTCATTACTGATGATGAGCAGTGAAGTCTTTAGTATAACGGGGGCCACGGGCCTGAGACAGCGAAAGGGCCCCTTGGATCTTGGAGTACTTAATCGCGATATTTTGTCGCGGTATTTCCCTGGAAGCATTTTTAAGAAAAAAATATTTAAAATTTTTGGACGAAAAAAACTACCTGTCAAGAAAATTTGTTCAACCTAAAAGTCAAATTTAGTGATTATCACAGCCCCTGTGGTGACATAAAGAGAAGACATGTCGCTATCTATTTCAAAAATTAAATTGTTCAAATGTCGTATAATAATGGCGGTATCTGTCATGGAATTGAGCGATTAAAAATTATCATAGATATTTTTTCTTTTCAAATGGAAACTCACTTTTTTATTTCACTAGTGAAAAGGTTTTCCAATTCGTTACGTTTTTAGTTTACGTTAAGTTATTTAAGATTTAGTTTGAAAACGTATATTTTTCTTGATTTTATCTAGCTTCCTTTTAGTGTCAGTCAGACAATTTATTTCCATCTGTCAGAAAATGAATTATTTGAATTTCCTATATTATAACTACTGCTGTTTAAAAAGAGATTTATATAAATATATCTCGTATTTTCGTTTTTTAGTGATATCTAATAGTTGATATTTTAATAATATACCGTACGATCAAAAAAAAAAACAGCGCAAAGTTAGCTTAGAAATGATGATCGATAATATACTCTCATAGGCTACTGGTTAAAATCAAGAAAAATATACGCTTTAAAGCTAAACCTTAAATAACTTAAAAACGATTTATTTTAGGTACAGGAACATGTATAGTCAAAAAGTAACAAATTTTAAAAACGAAAGTGACGAAAGCCTTTTCACGAGTGAAATAAAAAAAGTGGATTTCCATTTGAAAAAAAAAGATGGTAATGATTATGATAATTTTTTAATCGCTCAATTCCATGACAGCTGTGGCCATTATTATATGACATTCGAACAATTTAATTTTTGACATAGATAGCCACATGTCTTCTCTTTATGGTACAGTAGCTGTGGCAATCATTAAATTTGACGTTTAGGCTATATACATATTTTTAACAGGCAGTTTTTTTCCTCTAAAAATTATAAATATTTTTCTTTCTCAAAAACGGTTAACCTTAGGTATAGAGTGTTTAATATCAAAATTCATAAAATTTTGCAGAGAATTTAAGTATGTAATAAAAAATGGGGTCACCCTTTAAAATAAGAAAGTTGCTGTCAACTTCCGGTACTTGCGAAAGTGCCGCCATATTGAAAATATTTTTAAACGATAGATCTCATTGTGAAACAATGATATGCACAAAATCTCGTATCTAGATATTGTAGTTCTCTAGAAACTTCTAACGCAGGCTCAGCCTGGGACACCCTGTATAAATACTTCTTCTTTCTTCTCAAACTCTCCTTTTCAGGAGAGAGTTGCGTTGCCTAGGCTGCCAGGTCCATTCTGGCAAAGTACTTATCTGCTTTTCTTTTTTCTTTTTTTTTGGGTGGTCACGTTTTATGAACTTTCACCGATTTATCTTTCTTAACGACTGAATTTTGTCAACCATTATACATGCGTCATTCAATTTTTACAAAATGTGCATCAGAAGTATATCATTATCTAAACAGACCGGGGGCCACATTTAGCTTCGCCGCCCCGGGCCCCCGACAGGCTTAGTCCGCCACTGGAAGGGGGGAAGTTAATCACCGCGATTTTATAGATCTATTGTGTAACCTTTTCGTGAGTTATTAACTCATCATCTAGCTTCAGGGCTTTGTCAAAAACCAATATCTGACAAGGTTTATAGAGGTTAGTTCTCCATCTCCGATATTAGTTCTACCAAAGTTTATGGAACGAATGGTTGTTGTCTAGACGCACTCAGTGACGAGGTGTTCTGGTGTTTCCCCATTTTACCCATACAATCTGCATTCTCCGTTATTTCTGAACTTCAATCTTCTGAGGTGTTCCTTGAGGACAGTGTCCTGTGAAAAATCCCGTGACAATCCAAAAATTGTTACTTAAATTAAGGAAAATCTTTTTGATTTTTCTGGTCGTAAATCATGAGATGAATCTCGAGTGTTCCAAGCTTCTGAATTATCTTTTTGGTAGCGGTGATAAATTAAGCAATATTTTGTTTTTAGCTTCAACGAGTCGTACCTTCGCAACGAACAGGCGTGTTACAACTGGCGACGGGAAAGTTTCAATGAAAATTACCTTAGAGGCGATTACGGTGCTGGGGGAGGAGGCGGAGAAGGTAGTACTCCGACTGGGACGACACCTGACGCAGAACGAAGACAATCCCTCCAAGAGGGTGAAGATGCCGGGTCACCTTTCGTTTCCATGCCGGCTATTCCAGCTGTTTATCTCGCTGCTGATGGAGAAGGACAACCTTTGGAGAAGGTTTGAATTTAAAAAAAATATATACACGCAGTCCTCGTATTTACGGCAAGTTAGGTTCTTCAAAACAGCGCCTTAAGTCGAAACGACGCACAGTGCTTCGTCCCATGGACAAAAATCAAAAAAAAAGTTAAAATTTACTAATACCTGAATATGTAATTTTATACTTATAGCAATGTTCAACCATCCTGTATATTATTTTTCATAAACAGCGTTTTTTGTTACCAAATATTTTCACTAAAAATAAATTTTACGATCATTGTCTTATCAGTGAAAAGAATAACATTCATAGTAGTTCTGTATATTATGGAGTTAAACGGTACGTACTTAATTGAAAGCCACTATGGATATTGTTAAACAAGGTATGTACTTTAAATTTATTTCTAAACAAGTTCGTGATTGTTTAGTTTTTATTTATTTTTTAAGATGATTCTTAAATGGGTATAAAAATTTTACGTTTTCAAACTTCAAAAAGGGATTTAAAAAAAACATATCAAAACATATCGTATTTATTGAATATTTTTGTTGTCATAGTCATACACTTTTAATTTTTGGATAGTTCACCTGCGTCTGCTTGCGACGAACTTTATTTTATGATACTTTTCAGATGGAGTAAAATTGATAAGCAACGCCAATCTGGTTAATACTTGGCTTGATCATAAGGATAAGAACTCAAAATTATTTATATTTCAAAAAATGCGTTCTTTATTAGATATTGATGAACCTTCCAGTCAAATGAGACACCACTTATGCCTGAAAAAGCTCACTATGTTGGAGCGAAACGTCACATAAAAAAAGTTTCCATCTTTCAATTTATTATAAAACCTCATACCCAAGAAAAGGAAAAAATAATATATGGATGTGGTCTATTAAAGAGGTAACTATTAACATCCCAACCCCTCATACCAATAAAAAGAACAGTAAGAACGCGAAAAAGTAACATATTAGAAAATGATGTACAGAAATATCTTATATGTGAGGATACTTCATCTGCCTGTGATTTGGATACTATAAATTTGCAAGATTATGTCAGCAGTGATTCTTCTGAATCAGAATAGTTGCGATCTATGCATTTTGTTGTCCTAAAGTAAATTTATAGTATCTTAAGCTTTTTTCAATTAAATATAACATTAATTTTTCTTTTTCATTAAAGAAAAACATTTTTATCTTATATTAGGCTTATATTGTAGGAATCCTGTTCTAATGTTATTTCAGTTCTTTTTTATCACAGGGATTTATTTATGAAAACGGTATAAGTAATACCGTTTTCATACTATAAATTATTATTTCCTTAGATGGAACACAACTTCAACATTTTTATTATTTATAAGATTTTTTTCATAAACGTGGGACTAAGAACATCATCATTTAGTACAATGAGAGTACTGATCATTTGTGTCAAATAAACCTAGTTTGAATAAATTGCCTACAATAAAAGAGAAGTTTTGCATTTTTGTCCTCTAAAGCCATATGTTCGAAGCACTGTGCGACGTAAGTCGAATCTTATTTTGTCATAAGAATCTATAGAAAATGGAAAAGTTAGGTACTTTCGTAAGATAAAAATAAAATAAAACAAAGAGATATGCGTTTATATATATATTAATATTATGTATTTTTAAATAATTGAGGTATGAGAAACAGTGCATTGTATATGTAGTTAAACTTATAATAATACAAAAAACAAAACAAAAAAAAAATATATAAAAAACGAATTATATTTTAGAAAGTATTTTTTTATGAAAAGCAAATCAGGGCGAGTATTTTTACAGTCCTGCTTTTTCACTATCTAGTCATAAAAAGTATTTTTAACTATCCATAATAAATATAATACCCTTCCAGAGAGTAAAGTAGACATATTCATAAAGTAGATATTTGTTTTTTTGGTCGGAACTTTTATTGTGGGTGTCGTCAAAAGTCGCTAATTAAGTAATGAGCAACACTGTCCCGCTTTTTCACCATGAGAATCTGTCAATCCTGCTTGTATGCTGCTAAAATTTTATTGGTTATGTCCATCATGTCTCAAACGTATCGGTCCTTGAAAAAGCTTACTGCGAGAGTATTGAAGTCCGAGAAAACTGCATACCAAAATCTCTGCTTTACGGTGAGCTTGTAGACGGTAAGAGGAGGCCGGGTGGACAACTCAAAAGGTTCAAGGATATTTTCCACGAAAACTTATAGGGAATTAACAAACAGAATGAGTGGGAAGAGGCAGCTCACAATAGAACGGAATGGAGAAGAATTGTAAAGTCAGTTAAGAGCGACAACCAAAAAGTAAAGAGGCAACAAAGCCACTGATAATATGAAATTTCAAGTCACTCCGCCAATGCAATAAGAAATATGTCAAGCATTTGACATGACAAAGGTCATAACCTAATTTTTTTCATGCGGGTTTAGATGGTGCAAGAAGCCGCATACGTTAAGTTACTAAAACGGCTGCTACCTCTAAATAGGTATTAAAAATACTATATGTATGTATGTATTGTTTATGTCCAAACTTCTTTCAAAATTTGGATCGTTTTTTTTTTCAAAAAATGACGTAACTCGAAACAGTGGGACGTAACTTTGAGGAATAGTAACAAAAATTTGTTCGGCATATCTCGAAACGACGTAAATCGAGGACTGCCTGTATATTTTATTTCTTACTGATTTAATATAAGCTTATATTGTCTTGATTGGTCATAACTCTCTTGGGATATTATTAACGAGAATTTTAAGAGGCCATAATTTTCTCTACATTTTATAGGCAACAACCATGAGATGCAATAGAGATTTTGAGTAATAATATAAAATGAAAATGGACACTCATCTAACTGCTAGAATAATTTATTTTCATCATGTTGCATATAATAAACACACTACTGCTACAATATTTTTCTGTCCCAGTTACTGACGGTCTTTATTATATTTCTTTTGCTAAATGGATTCACTTTTAGGTTGAACTAACTCTTGTTGTGTTTCTTCAGCTTTTTTTAATATTTAACGTACTCGAGCCTGCGCCGAATTCGTGCAAAAGGCTGTTTTTACAAAAAAAAACTGAACTCGACGACAACAACCGTCAATTTATAAACATGGTATTTAATATAAGTAATCTGGCAACAAAGTTCTTACCAGCAGCGTTAATACAAATACTGGAAGATTAATAAATACAACATTTGAGTCGTTTTAAAATGGGACAAAATATACCAAATTCAGTAAGAAACAAAATAGAATAGTATTATAGTAAACGCCATGAATGTTTGGGAGTGATTCATCGGTCGCTACTATGTGAACTAATCTGTTCAAGGTCACATAAACTTAATTCCAGTGCCGTGGTGTTTCGAGTCATATAATAATCAATATATAATCTGTTGTAATTTGTTGTTTTAACTGTCAAAGTCTTGTCAAAACATAGATTTGGTTATAAACATAAAATGGAATGCCCCATTGGTCGTACTGCAAGCACACCGATGGACTGACGCACAAAAACGAATCAATCAAAGAAACGCGATATAGTATCGTCTTTGTCAATCACGCTAACATTTTAGAATAAGTAGGAGGGGCGCAGGCAGATGATTAGACCGGGCCTTTAAAAACCTACGTCTGCGGTAAAAATTTACGTTTTTAATGTAAAAATGATAGGGCGCGTGTCGATTCTAATTTTATCAAGCGATGAATCACTCCCAAACATTCGTGGCGTTTACTATACTTTTTAACTAACTCTAGTTTGTTTCAATATACATGTTTTAACTGTAAATCATTGTCTTAAAAACATTATTTTACGTAGTTTGGAGAAATGGATCTGGACCAAAGTGAAGATCAAAGTTGTTCTCTGGCTGTTCCTTCCTCATCAACCGGCTATAATAGTTTTTCATCATCTGGAGATCGATATTTGACAGTTAGAAGACATACTGTCGGACCTGGCGATTCAGCTCATGAACAAGTAAGTTTAAAAAATATATATATTTATTTAACTGTGTTGACTATAACTTTCCAAGTTTAACCACAACTCACATCATATTCAGTATAGATTCTGTTATAAATTATTTTTCAGTACGTTATTTTTAATTTTTAGGTTCTGGAAAAACACTACATGGGGCAAATGCCTCCCCAGAATTCAGCCAATGGCACTAAAATTCTTCCCAGCACCAATCTACATTTACCAGTCTTTGGTCAGCAAAATCCTCATTGTTTTGGTGGAAAAGATCCTCATTTACTCAAACCGCCCACTGTTTTAAGTGCAGCTGGTGGTTTTGGTAGAAGAGCTTCAGGTAAAAATAAAAGTATATTTTTATGTTCTTCTTACCACCCTGTACATATTCATAGAGATCAATCATTTTCAGTTCATATAGTCAGTTAATATGGAATAATTCAATTAATGGTTAACCTAAGTCTTCTAAATTTTTAAAATTTCAGATGGTGGTGCTAACTTGCATATGGCTTGGGGTGCTCCAGGATCGCATGAACAGTTATCAATGATGTCCACTAGTTCTAGTGGCAATCCGAGTAGTCTAAGTAGCGGCACCGGAATTCAACCTTTAGACCATGCCCAACAGTTTGATGAATTAGCGGCTGCAAGGTTTGTATTTTTCAATTTCAAATATCGTCCCATTGCTGCCAAAAGTCACTAACTTATTTTTTATTACTTCCGTGAAAAATGCGTCTAAAAATGAATTGCATTGCATAAAGATGTTATAGTTAGTAACTATTCGGTAATAAAATAAAACATAAATAGCCAGAAATCGTAGTTAATGACTTGCAATCGATTCTCCGCTTCAAAACATGGTTAGTGATTGAATTTGGTTGTTCGGAAAAATGTTAGTTAGTGACTTTTGGCAGCAATAGGACGATATGATAAACCGGAATCAAGAACGGTAAACTAATAGGATTGCTCATCCTCATAAAGGCGCATTCTCACGACTCGTGTACTTGACAAACATTTGTAATTGGTATACAGGGTATACACGGTGCGTCCGACATCTATACAGAATTTCTAAGTTATTTATTATAAGAACTACGCCGCACTCCCTCCAGACCCTGTAGGCTAATAAAAAATACTTGCCAAGTACAAGAGTCGTGAGAACGCGCCATAAGACGTACCATTGCGATAAAAAAAAGTAGCACAAGAATTAGTAGTCCCACATAGAACTCCTGGTCTATAAGGATATTTGAATTATATTGAATTTTTTGGATTTAGCCAACAACACTGTTTTTTTTTTTGTTTATCCCTAATGCATCTGCAATGTCCCTTATGGGAACCCCATCCCTTAATCGCGTAAATATAATCGATTTTTGCTCTGAAGTTAAAGGCATTTTTTAAAAATTATGTGACACTGGCACAAGAATTCTGATGACACTGATGAGTTATCAGTTTGAAAGAAAATATTTTATTTATAGACCAGCAGATTAAATCATATTTTGTTGTACTACTTTTTATTTATCGCAATGGTACGTTCGCTTCTTCCTGCGCTTCAGCTGACAGTTGTGACGTCATTGTAGTCCTTGTCATCATAGTGTGTATTATTGGTTGCCTAAGTTAAACTAATAAAATAACAGCTAAGAATATTTGAGTTAATTATTTTGTCGATTTTAAATGCGAAAAAGGTGTTTTTAAAGTTTTTAGAGCTATAGGGTTTATATATACGTTCATTTTGTATTGTGGATTGTGAGTAGGTGCTTACGATATTGTTTATTAATTATTTTAAAGCAAAATATGGAAGTACTCTAAAAAGAGTGCCTGCAAAAGGTGATGCTTGGAACTGCTGTTCTTAAAAATGCATTATGCGAATATTTAATACGATTTATACACTTAATTTTCTATACTGCGCACATATAAGGTGTTTAAATAAATAAACTAATTAATGAATGTTTTGCATACGGCAACTAATAATACACACACTATCATGACAAGGACTACAATGACGTCACAAAGCGAAGAATTTTCGCATGCATCTGGCAGACACTTTCGGCTGAATGAGCTATTAGGTTAACTGTTCTTGAACCGGAATTCGCGGACTTGCTAATTTTGTTGAGGTACTCCTTTTTTTCTAATTCAGTATTGAAAATTTAGTCTCCATTTTCTCATTGAACATATTTTCCATGAGAAGAACTTATCGAAAAAGGCTAATTGCAGTGTTTCCAAGAATTACAAATGTTCTTTAATTTTAGGGATTTTTGAAAATATGTACAGCCAATTTTATTGCAGGTATTTACAAGGACGTGGCAACACGAAACGTCATACGATGGCCAATCCTGAAGATGTCCATTCGTTGCAGTCGACGTCAACATCTGGCGGCAGAACTAGAAGGACCGGTTTACTAACGGTTATGGAGCGACCACCAGGTAAGATTCGCTAAGTTTCAATGACGCTTTGATGTTTTTGGTGTGCTGCTTGGTGGTGTTGTATATTCAGCTTTTTTGTTTTTAGTTTTATTTTTAAATAAAATCAATAATTTAATTCCGTTTTTTTTGTAGAGTGCTAGTTAGAAAAAATATCGTTTTAGTCTAAAATGCAACCGTCTTTTGATTTGATTTTTTTCGGAAAAAGAATTGTGTTATACATTTTTATTACATCAAGGTGTAATTTACGATTACCTAGTATACAGGGTGTGACAAAAAATTCGCAACAAATAGATTTTTTTATTATTTAGTTATTAAAAATAGTTTATTTGGAATTAGTTCAGCCATGCCTAGTAACAAAAAAAAATATTTATAATATGGCATTCAGTAAAAATTGAAAGTTCAAAAATTTTTAAACTTCAAAATATATATATAATTAATTATATTCAAAATAACTTTATAGATATTTTAAACAAAGTGAATAGACAAAAAAATATATAGTACTTTTTCTCTAACCCATTTCAACAAATTTGATAGCTTAAAAATTGATATTTTAATTTTTCCCAATCGATGCGGACCTTTTTGCACACCCTGTATTTATTTATGATCATACCATCATCATATTATGGTGCTTTAAGTTGGTATTTCTCGATTTTTGTAAATAACAGTTTTAATACCACTATACAATTCTCATTTCGCCGCCACCAGCACTTTTTTTACTTTTTGTTTATTTTTTTTATTTGGTTTCGTTTTTCTACGTTTATTTTGCATGCACCTTGTCGTTAATCAGTAATACCACCCGAAATCGTCATGGAGGTGGAAGCTCGCATGAAACGAAACTATATGCCATCCATTTTACCGCAGCGAAAGCACAGCAGACACGTTAAACCGCAGTTGCCAACTGTTCAAGAACTGGGTGAGTATTGTGTTGCACTTTGCTTGGTTTCTTTTGATTTTTCCGGTAGTGCTTAGACTCGATGTACCTTTTGATCAGAGTGGAGAATATATGATTTCGGCAGATGACAGTTATAACAAACTTCAAAAGAGAGACATCACATCTACCGGACGGAGGAGCTGGTAACTCTGCTTTTCTTTGTTTCCTATCAACTGGATATAGTAAGAAGTATTTATCTGTCTTTCTCTCGTTGAGTACAGACCACGGATATATACTTCATATCAAATAAACTTTTAGTCAAGTGATTAAACTTGACCAGCACAGCGTTGCCGGTTTTATATGTTTTCTTTTAATCAAAATATTTTAGGAAACATTATTTACATCAACAAAACGCACCTTCTTAACAGCCCTTAAGGGACATAAAGGGTCATTACTACGGCTTTCCCATTCAAAATAATCTAATGAGGTTTCGATGAGTTTTTTACGGCTATTAAGCTAACTCGTAATACAAAACTAAAATGTCAAAACGAATGACAATGCCAGGCAATATATAAATAAATATGACACCTGAATCCCCAGCGGGAAATTAAATTCCAGTTAGTCAGCCCGGCGCCGAATATTTCCATGGTTGGTAACAATGTAAAAATTGTGCCCTCGATTACTTAACTAAAAGCACTAAAAGTTTAATTGGTATGAAATATATAACAGAAGCGGGACAACGGCTCAGTTATGTGGAAACACCGGTTCCCGATATATCACAGAAGTTAAGCGACGTTAGACCATGCGAGTGGATGGACGGGTGAACGTCGGGAAACTATCGTACTGTTGTTCCATGGCACGAATGTAAAGCTTCATTCAGAACCTCCCAATTAGTGGAATAAATTAGTGGTTTCAATTACACTTTATACTTTTTAGATTATGATCATTCACAATGTCTAAAAAACGCAATTAAAATTAATAAAATATCCTAGCAACAGCTTGCGGTACTCTTGTATCCATAGAGAAAGTATAATATTTAGCTTATAAAACAATAAACTTTCGATTTCGCAAATTTTGAAGTATAATTAGTGGAAAAGTCAAAAGTTTGTTAACTTTTTCCAATAATTGAAAATTACTACCAATAATTATGACGTTCTGAATGCTTACATTAAAATTAGGTGAACAAACTTCTCTACAGCTAATTGAAACTTCTAATTTATTCCACTGATTTCGAGGTTCTGAATGACGCTTAAAACCTATTGCCACACACCATAAAATAATTAACTAGAAAGAAGTGTCAACTCTGTGTTAAATCGTGGAAACACGATACGCCACCGAAAGCCTTCGTTGTCGTCTGGAGAACTAATTTTCCAATTGACAGGTTGACATGATGGCTTCATTTTTATTTCCGTTTCCGGTTATTCAATGGCGGGCCCTCTTTCATTTTAAATGTATTTTGTACTCTTTCTTATCATAAATAAAACAAAACAAAATCTTATTCAAACATATTTATTTGAAATATGAGACAACAGGACTAAATAAATATAAAAAATAAAGAATTGAATGATTTCTACACCAATTACTTAATTATATGCAATTTTAACGTAAGGTAGTAAGGTATAAGCATGACTTAAGTAATTTGTAAATAAATACACGTATTCACAGCCATCAGGGACAGAAAACGGGGGCAGGAACATGAAAACGGGAGCCTTATACAAAAACCTGAAAACAGAAAAACAATTTTTTTTATACTAAAATTAACAATATAAAAATATCAATAGGTATAAAATATAAATATACTGTTTAAAAAAAGCATCCATTATTCCCAAAGAGACCTGGTTTATAAATAAAAAAGAATCAAAAAGAGACTTTTAGTCCGATAACAATCAGATTGTATCAGTCAGATTTACTGCATTATTGACAATAAATCGCACATACTGGAGATAACTAATGTTGGCTATAGTTAAAAATGATCTTACCTTGCTGTAAATTGTTTCCATTTTCAAAAAAAAACGCCAATCATAAACATAACAAAATTTTCTTGCATCTAAAAAATACAGAAATAGTGTTTATTTACTACCTATTTTTAATATACATGGGACATACCTAGTACTGCAGAAACATCTTTTTCTCCAGGATTGTTCATGTAATAATATATTTTATATGCTTTATTACCTTTATATTTATAAATTTCTGCCGAAATATCAAATTGAATTTACAATACAAAACTAACCGGAGAGAATTAAAATGGCGTCGAAAGTCGAAATTTGTTCTAGAACAAATCTGAAGTTGTCTCTGAAATATGTCAATTCTAAACTGTGAAGTTAGACAATAGTTAGACAGAAACATTGCTGTCCTTGTCTAGGCGGCCATACTTGTCGTCAGGAGATGACAGGATTGACACTAATGACTGTTTCCAATTTTCCTATTTCACTGTCACCCCCCTGGAACCACACACTGCTCAATGATCTGATATATCAAGAGTCGATTTAGACACTCCAGTGACAATGATATGGCTGAAGACAGCATTCCGGGTTAACAAAGTAGGCCCCGTGAAAATTAGCCTTAGCAGCAAAACGAGACGTTAACTTAAAATAATTTACTTTCACTTTTTATAGCAGTAGCAATTAGTGTCTGTCACATCAATTATGACGGTTATTTTTCTGTCATTTTTTAATGTCGTCTGTCGAAAACATATTTTTCACTAAAAAGATTATACAAATGTTTAGTTATTCTGTATTTCCCAGAAAAAGACTTTTCTGCGAAAATTAATAAAAATCCTACAATTTTTTATTTATGATTAATTAAAAAAAGATATGTGAAAATATTTTTTACAATAGGTACTGTTTCTTATTAAAGACAAAGGCTTGAAACAATGTACCTTCATTGTGACTGTTTAGGTAGAGAACAAAAATCTGCAGAGCGATTCTCACCCGTTAGAAGGGGTAGCGAAGGTTCAGCAAGTGGTTCAAGAACACTAAGTCCTTCAACACCACAGCAAGAATGTCAGAGACTGCAGAGAGGATTGCAAAATAGATCAAGTCCACCCAGATCAATACCAGGTAAGACATGTATAATTAAATTTCTTTATTATGTCAACTTTCTTTTTTTATGATTTTTTTTAATAAATTACATATACAGGTTGTTAACTCGACAGTTACTTATAGGGGAACAGAATGGCAACACTGCCTATTGAGAACGCATGCATTATTGATTTTTCTGCCAACTCATCCCTTCGCGTCGTCTATCGACGAGCGGGCCGACGTTGTCATATTTCAACCATAAAGCTCTTGTCGCGAGTAATAAACAAATTAACAACTTGTATAGGTTAATTCTAAAGGCTACTGTGACATCACTTTTTTGATTATATGGTAATTTTTGTGAACCACAGTATAATCACATTTTAACGCAACGCGTTGTATTTATTTATAAACACAATTTGCTTTATTATTTTTATTAAGCCTAGTAAAGACCAGTATTTGAGATTGTTTAGATCGTAATCTAAAATTACACAGTGTTAACTCTGAATAATACTTAAATTTGAACTACTAAAATTGATCGGAAACATTTCTTCAAATTCAGTTCCCAGATACTTGTGTACGGTCTCAAGAATGACTGCTGGTACCAACAAATCTATGTGGTTTTCAGTAAAATAATTTGCTCCTTCACCTATGCTCTGATTTAGCCATTCTCAACCGTTGTTACTTGCGCATAGAAGTTCAGTAGCTCGTCTTGTAAAATTAAACTGCCAACCATAATTTTCCAACCAATAAAGAATCGAAAGGCAAATTTTTGATATATCAATACTAAATAACTTTACATCTATTCATGATTACAGTTGAGGGTTGGAACCTTTGGTGTTACACAGCAAAATAAAACACTAAATCACCACAATACACCAAAACACTTTTACTTTTACACTGGACGCGCGTTTCGCTAACCATGTTAGCATCATCAGCAGATGATTATAAACTAAAATACAATCTTTAGATTAGCGAAACGCGCGTCCAGTGTCAAAGTAAAAGTGTTTTGGTGTATTGTGGTGATCTATTCATGGATGTTATTATACAGAAAAATTGTGTCAGATTTCGGCATACTTTAGTCTAGAAATATGTTTTATTTCAAATTAATCACATTTTTACACTCTTCTTTGCCTGAAAGAAATTACGTAATATTTTCCGAAACCCCCTCTCTCCTCTACGTGAGATTTAATGAGATTTGTCTTAACCCCCTCCCCCCTTGCATTCCCTAACGTAATTATTAGACCCTATGATATAAAATTAATATTAACATTTTAAAATAAACTAGGTTCTCCGATACATCAAATCGTATCGGACCAAGCGCTCAGACACCAACTTTCCTCAGAGGGCGCTTCTCCGATTCATCAGTTTTATTCCTCGCCGTCTCCCGACCATCAAGACTACAAATTTACGGCCATCAGGGATCCGACGTTGGGCCTCCCTCCCGAGAACTACGTACCTGGAGCTCTGGGAGGCTACGACAGGAGTCCGCTGCATGCCCCGGGTGCCTCGCCTTACGGCGCAGCCACGGGACAGCCTTTTGGACAGGTATTAAAATGTTATTGCGATTGAAAACTGTTTATAGAGATGAGCGATATCGTGATTTTTTAATCACACTGATATTTGTTACTGTGATTTTTTAATATCAGTGATTTTTAAACGTGATGTGATCACAGTTTCAATAACAATAACAAGTCTTGTCGCTCCGTCCCCGTTGCCCTGCCTCGTTCCCAGTTAAGGCGTAATACTCACGTGTTTATTTATATCTACTTTTTTAGATTTGAGACAAACAAGTTAGGGTTTGATTCATTTATCCGGTATTCAGTCAAGTTTCATTTATTATCGGCTACATGCCAGGTTACCAGGTCGCGGGTTCGTTTTGTTTATTTAAGAATATGTAATTGTTTTTCTAACCTCAAAAAATAAATAATTTTATTGCAGTGATCTCAAATCTCAAAGATTTAGTCGAGTATTCGTACGATCCGTACTTAAAATGTTAAAACATTAATTGTAGAATATATTAATATCAAATTTACATCAATAACTTCAAGATTGACGACGTACCTAAAATGTACCATCACCGTTTATAGTTAAAAAAAAGCGATATTAAACGACAGCGTGGCGGCCGGCAATGGTAATCGGTATCGGTATTTCCATTTTGTTTATGTTATATTAAATACTTAACGGATAAACAAGTCTGTCGACTTTTTGCTCGTTTGTATATTGTGAAAATCACATATCAATTCACGCTTTCTTCTCAAAAAAAGTAACGATCGTGATATGTGATTTTTAAATATCAGTGAAAAAATCACAGTTTGTGAAATATCGCTCATCTCTAACTGTTTAGCTTTAAAACTGTCATTTATAAATAACAGTTTGTACCTGACATTACTTAAAGATAACAGTTATAAAAATAACATGTCGAGATCGCTCCACCTCGAAATTCTACCAAGTCCGCAACAGTTCTACCACAAAATAACAGGTGCGGAATAACAGTCTGCTCATGACATGATATCGGGAACCAAAGAATTTTTATTTCCATAAAATAACAGATATAAATAAAAAAATAACAGTACTTTGACATTGATGTCTTGTGATGCGAAGTTGGGTTGCTCTTCGAAATTTTGCCAGACTTTTGAATAAGCTAGCGGCTATTGATTTTTAATTTAGAAAGCAGAGTTAACAGTCGCCAGTTTTAGTAGTAGAGTTATAACTGTTGTGGACATTATACAGGGTATTCAAAGGGACATAAATAATAAAAAAAATCCATAGTGAAGGGACCTGTATGTACGGTCACATGTTGATAAGAATACTTATTTCGTTTTGGTATTTACAAACCAAACTATTTAACAATAATTTTAATAAATAACACAAACCTGTTATTTTAAGCTGCTATTTTTTAAATAACAGTGACGGGTTGAACCGTTATGTATAAGTAACAGTTTTTCTACCTCTATAGGAAATAATTCCAGGCCAAAAATTATTAATTTTATAGGTTCCCGGATTGGCAATGTTCTCCACCGCATCTCCTTCCATTTTGAATCCTCTTCTCAGTCCTAGTGCCTCGCCGGTATTTGGTGGTTATTCGACTCCGACAGGTGGCGCCAGTAGTATATCGTCAATTACGCAAGGTAAACTTGTCAAATCTGCTATTTCTAAAAAACTGTTCGTTTAAAGCTTCATTCAGAACCTCGAAATTAATTGAATAAATTAGTGATATCAATTAGTGTAGATGTTTGTTCCTCTAATTTCAATGTAAACATTCAGAACGTCAAAATTAGTGGTAGTAATTTGCAATTTATAGAAAAAGTTAACAAACGTTTAACTTTTGCCGCTAATTATACTTTAAATTTGCGAAAAATGTCATTGGCCTTTGATTATCTTCCGTCAAGAGAATTTGTGGTTAGAAATCAAAAGTTGATTATTTTAAAAGCTAAATATTTGGCTTTCTCTATGGATAGAACTGACTACCGCAATCTGCTGCTAGGATATTTCATTAATTTTAATTGTGTTTTTTACACATTCTGAATGATTTTAAACTCTTAGTAGAAAGTATAATTGACGCCACCAAAATATTCCACTAATTTCGAGTATAATAAAGATTAAGTTTCTTAAATTTTAATGTAAAAACTGTTAAATTGAGGTAAAGAACAGCACAAACAAAATGTGTAGAATTTAATGTAAAATACAAAATGCGTAAAAAATACAGGTGATATTCTATTTAAAATCAGCAAATTGTAACCACTTCCAGTTAAACCAGAAGTGGAAGATATTTTAAAAAGAAAGTACACCGTAAAATATAATCTAAAACATCAGATTTTTATCTAAATTTAATTTCAATAACTTTCCCTTTTATTCCTTAAGGAATTAATTACCTGTGAATATCTGTATTATATACTCATTAACTACGATTTTATATTTAGGTATAAGTGGCCTAAATACAACGGGTGGTGGTTCAATAACCCAAGGCACTCCCTTACAAATGGGGGTACAATTAGACGACAACAAAATGGACACGTCACCGCTGTCTATGCCGCAGTACATTTCAGGCGGTCAACCATTCCTACATCAGGTTTGTTCTTGAACTGTTTTTTACTAAGTCCATTAACAAAATATATCCCAAATAGGTGCCCCATCATATGCACGTATTAAATGTACACAGCCACAGGAGTTTGACCAATTCTCCCATAAGCAATCCAGGTAGCCCGGGCTTAGATATGATCCAGGAAGAGGCTGCCCAGCAAGTGACTTCTTTCCAGTCCAAAAGTGAAGTCCAAAGTCATCCTCAGATATCCGTTACTGATGTATTAGGTATGTTTTTAATGTAATCAATGTCAGACGGGGCGCGGCAGCATTATCGAGCGTTGCTTGCCTATTTTGCATTAAAAAATATGTCCCCAACATCACGACATGCCATTTTCAAACCTTTTTTATCGCACTTATGAAACTTTCAATAGATTTGTCTTTTTCGAGGACCTTAGTTTGCGCATGCGCATTAAAAGTTGCATGTATTTCCAAAAGAATCGCAATTTTATACGGTTTAGAAAGTACAAATTATACGAATACGTTATAGAAACCAACTTTTCATTGTCATAATCTTGTCAAAATCATATGTCATAATCTTATTTCCATTGTGTAACGACGCTTGTTTTTTGCGATTTTTATTTTAAAAATTGTATTAATTACTCTTTTATCGACCGCTTTTATATAGCCAAGGATGCAAATGTTTCCAGTGAGAAATTAATTTTAAATTTGTGCAATTATATTTCTATTTTTTTTTCGTTGGACTTTCTAAATACTCGTAAAAATTACTAGAAAATGTTTGGTGTGTGGAAGTTCTAATATAAAGGTCCTCGAATTATCTTTTCACAGGCAAGTAAAGTATTCAGTTGTTCTTTTATTTATATTAAACCACATGCATACTTTCTGGTTAGATTTTCTCAGAATATTGATATTTTTAGTTTTTATATAATTTAATATTTGTGACAGTAAACATTCAATTTATTGTTCAAATATATGCATTTTACAAATTAAATTTTTAAAATTATTGTTCAAATTTGGCGCGTGGACGATAGGTTCTCGACAAGGATAGATAGAGTAGAAGCACCGCGTATGCAACAAAAAAAGAAGATAAATGGAAGTCGTTGGTATATTTGCGACAGTTTTCATAGTGATTTTTCCTTGATTTTTCTTATCCACGAAAGTATACAGGGTTGTTCACCACATGCGACACGGAGTATTGTAGCTAAACGATTAGTTTTTTGCAAACTGTAAGTTTTGGGTTCGTTGAAGAACTATTAGAGCTACAATTTAAAAATATTTTTACAAGATACAGAATGTCCCAAATAAATAAAAAATAACAAAGTTGTATCTTTTTAAATGGAACACCCTGTATATTATTACATTTTTAGTTTCTACGATTAAAATAAAGGTAAATTTGATTAAGGTTTACCGCATTTTAATCTCACCGTTTTTGAAATATTTAGGTTTTTGTCAAAATAAAGTAATAATTTTAATGTTTCATTTCTCTAGGCGTATTTAAGTTTTTTAAACCAAATATTGTATTGAAGTATTTCTATTTACTAAATGTTGTGTTGCAATAATAAAAATTATAATAAAGTTTATTTTAAATTGTACCTCTAATGGATCTTCAACGAATCCAAAACTTACAATTTGTAAAAGTCTAATCGTTTAGCTACAATACTCCGTATCGTATGTGGTGAACAACACTGTATATGATCTAGGGTTGCTTGTAGGGTATAAGAATAGTATTAGAGTTCTTCCTTGTTCATTTTTATTCAATAACGCTCACATTTAACTAATATCAATGCAGGAAGCGAAGTGACCTTGGTGGCTGGATCGGACACTTCCGAGGACTCCATGGACAGCCTGGAGAACCAGAAAGTCTCGAAAATTCCCTCCTTCATCATTTCCGAGCCGTCGGAGAACACGCCGAGCATAACGCGAGGCATCGGCAGGAAAACCAGCCAAGAGAACAATGAGCAAAAAGCGGCTACCAGTAACGAGGCGGTCGACTCCTGCTCGCATCAGCAGCAACAGCAACATTCCGATGATTTTTTTCTGAGGCGCAACTCGGACAAGAGCTCCTGCTACTCGGACGATTCGCTGTCCAACGACAGCCTGAGCATCGGCAACCAGAGCCCCAGCAGCAGTTCCAATACGCAGTCCAGCCACGCCTTCGAAAGTGATATTAGGAGTAGGGCCATCGATACGATGCAACTGAATAGAGAGTTAAGCAATGCCGGTAAGTTCACTTGTAAATGGTAGATATTGGGTCCCACTTTCTTGAGTTATAACCATAGATAAAAGACTTATACTATTAAATAGATAGGCAACTTATAATACATTTCAATTTTATTATACAAGGGCGCCTCTGGTAGACGGAGGAAGAAATACTAATGGAAGAGAGGGGTGCGGGGAAGGGGGGTTGTTTTAGTTAATTTAAAATAAATTTAGACATACATGTAAGAACACTTTGTGTGTGCTTTTAATTAGGTCGAACATATTATAAACGATAAATCAACTGAATTAAAAGCATACAAAGTGTTCTTATATGTCGGATATTAATTAAAAAATATATTAAAAAGACTAGAAATAGTATATATTAAGTTGTTACAGTTATAATTTAATCTTTGGCAGTTTTCAGCAAATAGCAGGCAGTTTTACATAATTTTCCTCCCTTTGAAGTGAATTGGAAACGGCTATATAATTTTGGTGTAGGCAAGAGTCCCAGTTTGTTTCCGTTTGGGACCTGAAATAATAAAAACAAATTAAATTAGATGTAATCATCTGCTGATCATGCTAATATAAAACGCGCGTCCTTAATTCCTTACATGCACCGTAAAAAAAATTAAATAACTGCTCTGCAAGTAGCATTTATTAGCAGTACTAATTTAAAAAATCTATAACTGTAAGTAGATATGTTCAATTTACTTACCATTGTATCCTTCGGAAACCAGGTGTACAACAATTAAACTCCATGATAAAAAATAATTAAGAGTTATTACAAAACACATATTGTCCCACCATTTTTAAAAAACATTGTCTAAAACAGAATACTGGCAAAAAATCTGAAGGAATTTAATTTTACAATAATTCGACAAATCAAAACGAAATCAAACCGTAAAATCACAACAAAAGCGTCTCTGAGTGACAGTTAAAAGTCAAATTTTATTATTATCAGATATTGACATTTGCATTGTTAATATTGACGTTTTAATATTTTGCGCCTCTGCATCTTGGAGGAAAAACTATTTTTAATGAACTGTCATTTCCATTTAAGTTTCCCAGCCATGGTTATAACTCATCATACAGTTTTAGGGCTTTGACAAAAGCCAGTATCTGAAACGGTTTTAGAGAGGTTAGTTTTCCATTTCCGATATCAGTTGTACCAAAGTTTATGCCACGAATAGTTGTCGTCTCGGCGTAATCAGTGATGAGGTGTTCTAGTGTTTTCCCATTTTCCTCACAGAATCTGCATTCGCCAATTGTTTCTTAGCTTCAATCTACTGAGGAGTTCATTGAGTATCCTGAGTGAAGGAAGATCTTTGGTTTTTCTCGGTCGTAAGTTCTGAGAAATTTCTTTGAGTGTCTTAGACTGGTTGGAGGATTCACATTCCAGGTTATGGATGGAGTTTTCCAGGTTCTTGAGTCCCGCTTTAAGTTGGTTTTCACTTGCGAAGCAGAACGGTTCTAGTCCATTTAGTGGAGTGTTCGCTTTTGTGTTTTTTTCTAGCTAGATCGTTTACATTTTTATTACCTTACCAATTCTGTCAGATCATCCTAAGTCTACTTTGTATTATACCGCGTAAGAAAAAGAAAAAGGTTCAGTTGACAGGCAGATACAAGAAGAGCAATCAACGTGCGCATTCTATTTAACTTAAATACGTTTAATGTTATGAGCACACCTAAGTTATGAGCACAGCCTAGTCATTAGATAGCCACTTACATGGAACTCTGCGTATTTAACTAGATTTTCGCTATCTTATACAACAAGCTGCATTGAAGCTCTGTTTACAAAAAACTATCAAGACTGGTCCTTTGACTAGTGCTGTCTAATGAATAGACCTGCGACCGCCTCGTCGGGGACGGTAGTGCGTGTTGTATCATTTGGTTTAAGCTTCATTCAGAACCTCGCAATTAGGAGAATAAATTAGTGGTTTCAATTACATTTTATACTTTTTAGATTAAAAATCATTCACAATGTCTAAAAAACACAATTAAAATTAATAGAATATCCTAGCAACAGCTTGCGGTAGTATCCATAGAGAAAGACAAATATTTAACTTATAAAACAATAAACTTTTGATTTCTAACCACAATTTCTCTTGATAATCAAAGGTCAAAATGACATACCCCGGAAATTTTCAAGTATAATTAGTGGAAAAGTCAAAGGTTTGTCAACTTCTACTAATTGAAAATGACTACCACTAATTTAGACGTTCTGAATGCTTACATTGAAATTAAAGGAACAAACTTCTACGCTAAATGATACCGCTAATTGCGAGGTTCTGAATGAAGCTTTAATGGTATTACTGGCCGCAGTGACCTGTGCCCGGATCTGGAACTTCGACATAAGAACGTTACGCTTTCAAAGCGGTAAGCGAAAGTATTCGATTAGCGGAATGCCAAGCAGTCGATTTTGATATTCTGGTTGCCGTGCTAATCGTTTTCTGGATACGCGTTAAACACATATTGGCAGCATCGCAATTTCTCAGGTATCTAATAGTTTACTAATAATACAATGTGGATAAAACGATGAAAAATGTCAATATTACGTGAATTTCATAACCTATTGTTGAGTTATGTCAACCTATTTTTCTATTGATATCAGAGTTGATATGTCATTATTCTTATACGAGGGAAATGTTAAGACATGCTTCTTAGTCAATGACAAGAATGCTTCTCAGCATTTTCGATGTTTTGAACAATATTTAAAGCTGCCAAGTCGTAAATTGTCAATTACTTATTGAGGAATTTATAGAAGAAATAATTTTCACTAGAAAGCATGAGAACGCACGAAATCACAATTTTTCCTATTTTTACAAGCAAAACGACGCGACGTTTTCATGCACATGCAAAACGATCCTTCAAGGTAGCCGTTTTCAAATCGCTTAGCTCAATGGGTAAAGACAGTAAACGTATGAAATGAGAATACGAAAATACCCAAATCGGCAGCCCAGTGCGAGGTAAGCACACCTAAGTTATGAGTTGAGCGTTTAAAAGCGCTTAGCGTATATGACGTTAATTTTCGCTGAGCGTACCCAAAAACTACCGATTTTGGGTACTCTCATCTGACGCGCTTGGCGTCTTTACTGAATGCGCTAAGCGCTTTGAAAACAGTCGCCTTAAATCGTTTTGCTTGCCGAACTGTTAGTGAACATCGAAAAAATTGTGGTTTTATGCATTATCTTGCTCTTTAATGAAAATTATTACTTCTTCTATAAATTTCTCAATAAGTAATTGATAATTTACGACTTGGCAGCTATAAATATTGTTCAAAACATCAAAAATTCTGAGAAGCGTTTACATTTTCCTCGAATAATAAGAATAATGACATATTCATAGAAAAATAGGTTGACATAACTCAAGAATAGGTTATGAAATTCTCGCAACATTCTCATTTTTCATTGTTTTATTCACATTTGACTATTAGATACCTGCGAAATTGCGACGCTGTCAATATGTGCTCAACGCGTATCCAGAAAACGATTCGCATGGCAACGAGAATACCAAAACCGACTGTTTGGCGTTCCGCTAATCGCATACTTTCGCTCACCGCTTTGAAAGCGTAACTTTTTTATGTCGTTTTAGTTCGTTTTTTTAGTCGTTTAGTTCAGGGGAAGAATTCAGAACAGAATTCGGACCCTGGCCGTTGGCTGGTCGCTGCGACCTGGCCGTCGCGTCAGTGCGTTTCAGCTCTAATTAACGCCTTTTTCAGGACGCCAAGCCGAAAACTTCCAAATATTCCAAAACCTGAAACTGAATCTGCCCGAATCGACCAGATCGTCCCCCCTAACCACCGACTGTCCCACGCTGCACCACACGAACCTCCACAAAAACTCCGGCTCGTTCGAGTTCGAACTGAGCGACGTCTGTTCCAAGCTGCAGTCCGTCGACATCCTGGAAATGGTGAAGAAAACCATCCGAGATCAGTTCCCGCCCAAGCAGCTGGTCAGCTCGGAGGAGGTGAGCGACCGACTGAACCTGGAGTACGAGGGCGGCATCCAGATCGAGCTGAAGATCGTGGACAAGCCGCGCGATTCCAAGGGGCTCAAGATGAGGCGGATATCCGGCGACCACCTGGTCTACCACCAGGTGTGCCAGCAATTGATCTCTTGCATGACCGTTTCCTAGCATTTTAAGGATCTGTTCTAGTTCCGGTATGTGAAAGATGTAGGGCACGTTTTAGGGCTTACTGAATATACCTGACGACGGCACTGAACGAGGTAGCTCTCAGATAACTTGTTTGCGCAAGCCATTTTGTATTCGGTTATGTTTACTTTCGTTTACATATTTATTTATTTATTTAGCTACAGTTTCACATTAATATCATTATAATATATATAATATTAGACACTTATTTTAGTGAAATAAATGGATCTTTTTTCTGGCATTGTCTGGCCAAATCTTCCCTGAGTCCTAAAACAGAGTATAACACTGAGTTAAAAATCAAGATGAGACAGATTTTATTCAAGCCAAATTTTTGAACTGCACAAACTAATGATTTCTGTTTACATTTTACGATTTACTGGTACAATTTGGCTTGCACAAGCCAAATTGCGCAAATTATCTGAGAGTATAAACCCCCACTGTATGTCCCTAGATAAAGTTAAACTAAATGAATAAACCTTTATAATTTCTCTAATAAGAAAAATCTCTTATACAAGGTGTGCCAAAACGTCGTAATAAAATTAAAGGATATTCTTTTTATTAGATCCTATAATTTTTTTATTGTCAACTTTGATTCTGTGGGTAAGACATGGGTATTTTTCTACAACTAAAATTTATAATGTTAATTTGTGTTTTAAAATAATACTGCTAGACACAGCTACAATCAATTAGCAATGCTAAAATATATTTGACATTTTTTTTAAAAATGACATGTATACACAATAAAAAGACAGATGACCGATCCAGTTAGTGTTAAAGACAGAGGCGGTCAATTTTATGGCACACCCTGTACTATAAATATAGTGTATGATTGATAAAAATACGGCGTCAAGTTACTGTAGAAATTTTTCAGTTTTACACATTAAATATCTAAGCGTCGTTCCTAAGGTAACTCGACGTCGTTTTTTTTTCGATTACACCATATATCGTCGCTCCGGAAGAACAACAACGCAATTTCACAGGAGGGGAAAAATATATTTGAAAATTAAAAATGGTCATAAAACTGTAAAAGTACAATATGATCGAAAAAAAAGGCGTCGGCGATGGCTATGAAATGAAGATCGGTGTCATTTTATATGTAAAATTATATAGGGAATATCATCAATCTTCATTTCCAAGCCATTTTTAATTTTCAAATATAGTGTCATTTTGCCTCTTCTGCAAAACTGCGGCGTAAACAGCGATAATATGTCTAATGGTGTCTGAATTACTTTCTGTTATATTACTAGGAAATATAAATATACAAGGTGTTAAAAAATTAAAGAGGCAAAATTGTATAAGCTATACTATAATTTTAGGTATAAGTAGGTAAAATTTATAATTTTATTTAAATATTCTATAAAATGAAGTTCTGATAATCTAAAATATTTTTAATAATAATTAATATAATTTAGTTTTTTAATACCTTATGAATCTGATATAGTTTTCTTATAGTAAACTGTAAATTCTTTTCTTTTTGTTAGAAACTTTATCTATGGACGCACTAGACTGTACATTTTAAAATAATTTTCTCAACACTAAACACTATTTAAAAAATCTAATACACTTTCCAAGAAAGGAATAATATTAGATTCGTATGTGGCTGAGAGTTAATAAATACCTATAATTAAGAAAAGATTAGTTTTCAAAGGTATATTTTTTGGTGGCACTAAAATTTTCCTATATTTTCTAATCTTCGTTGTGATCCGCCCTTTAAAAGGGCACTGTATATATTATTTTATCATGTGATAGCGAGTGAAGTTAGGACGTAACTTCATTTTTTTTCATGTAAATAAATCTAGCAAATAAGATAAGCTAAATCAATTAATAATAAACCATTATGAACTATTATTATTGTTTTATTTCGCCTCTCACAATTTCAGGATAAAAATTCTTAGAAATACATAGTAAGATCAAAAAAAACGGTGGCAAGTTGCATTTGAAATAGCGATATATCATACTTTCTAAAGTAAAATGATAACGCAGTTTTCTATAAAGTTTGTTCCAAGAGAAGGGACAAATTTGACAGAAGACGTCCTCAAAAATAATTGTTTTTCTGTAATTTTTTATGGTATCTCAAATTTATAATTTTTTTCGCTGGGCCAAAAAGAGAACCTAAAGGTACATTCAGGCTGAGAGCGTCGAACGTCGCGTCGCGTTTGCGTCACGTCCGCGTGTCGAAATGGAATCAATTCACTTAAATTAGACCCTTCAGGCAGACAGCGTTGCGCTAGCGTCCGCTGAGCGTCGGGGTTCGAGTTCAATGGGGCGGACGCGACGCTCTCAGCCTGAATGGACCTTAAGGTGCGATTTCCTAGCGACGCGACGTCTGGCGCCCACATCTCGCCGCACACTGGTTCGTTTTTCGAACGTACGTGGCTAAACCTGTATAACAATGAAAAGTAATGCATCTCTCTATAAGGAAACAAAAGAGTGCGGACGCCAGCCGTCGATAGGAAATCGCACCTTAAAGGTCTGATGGTTCGTTTTTGTGAATGTACGTGGCTAAAACCCGTATTTATTATATCAATGAAAAGTATGTATCACTTTATAAGGAAGCAAATTAGAGCTAAGAAATCGGAGCTTAGAGGTTGAGATTGACTTGAGTCGATCCTCGTTAAGTAACGCTTAAGTTCGCTGCGTTAGATTTTACATGTGTTTTAAGCCCCATACCCACTATGCGTTGATGCGGTTCGTCAATGCGTCGATTAGAGATGGGTTGTTATTTAGCTATCTGTTATTTTACAACAGTTATTTGGAAATAACATAACGCAACCGTTGCTACTTCTAAAAAATAAGGCGGGTTCTCACTTGTCAGTTTCGCTGACGTGATTCATTATCAATGAAAAATAAAAACAACGATTGTATTCACATCGTTTCATGTTTTGCTACATTCAGTATTCAGTTGGTCCAAACATTCTAATGTGGTGATTTTGTTAGACATGAAAATGGTTAAAACAAAATTGAAACCAGGTGTTCGCGAAGTTTGTTTACAATTAGCAAATGAATTACAGAATATTCTGGTGAATCAGAAAAGAAAAAAAAAACGTCGTAGGTGGTCAGGTCCTGGATATTGCGAAGAAATAAACGGGGTGCTATAGTGAAACTATATTAAAATAATTAATTAACTTAACTTGTAAACTGCACAAATCACGAAAATGTAATTCTCACGCTTCAGTTTCTATTCATTATTCGATAATGATCAGTCAAAATGAAAAAAAGTAGAACTGGTTTTCACTTTAACTGAAAGTACGAATGTACTGATCATTTAACATGAAAATGTGTTCTGACGTTCATTGTTTGTTCAGTATCACTGAATCAGTCAGACTGCGTCAGCGAAACTGACAAGTGAGAACCCGCCTTTAGAGATGGGTTGTTATTTAGCTATCTGTTATTTTACAACAGTTATTTGGAAATAACATAACGCAACCGTTGCTACTTCTAAAAAATAACAGATATAAAATAACGACCCGTAGAGATCGGCCGCTCGTGAAACGAAGTCGGCGCTCTGCGTCGCCACGAAATCCTAAGCGGTTTGAAGCAATTCCAAAAAACAACTAATATGAAAAATCTATTATTTCGACAACCATAACGGGCGACGCGCCGGCAGTCGAGATACAACGGAGTGGGGAATGCGCCACGGCGAACGTTGCGGCATCGGTCGATGGGCTTGCAACAGTTTAAAAATAACAGTATATAAAATAAGCAGCTTTTTTAAAATATTTGCAACTGTTGCGGGCATAACGCCTAGTGGTCGAGATAATCGGAGTAGGAAAGTAACGCTGCTGCATCGGTCGATTGTCGATGTCGGGCCCGCAACAGGTTGGAGAATAAGGTATAGAAAATAAGCAGTTGTTTTAGATACATTGTTTTTTAACGTGTTACGAGCATAACGGGCGGCGCGGCGCGGCGGCCGATATAAGCGGAGTTGAAAAATAATAGCTTTTTCGCCTGTGTGGGTCGATCGCGGTGTACGGTGGCGTTAGAATTCAATTATTTAATTTTTAATACATATTTTTTGCGTAAAATAGTTTGAAAGTGGTTTTATTTTGTCGGATTTCTGAGTATTTTTGACATTAATAATGCATGCAATAAATGCATAAGCAAATCTTATGTCAAAAAGGCCTGCTTCGGGACCAGAACTTACTAGATGTGTTGATTAGATCCAAAAGCTTGGTCTTGATGTAAAAATTACGAGAAAATGTTAGTGCCTCCTTTAAAACCGAATATTTCCAACAAAAATGAAGCTAATGAGATGAACAAAAAAACAAACCATTGAGAAAGGATGTGTCTAGATGATAAAATAATTTTTAAATTTCTTGCTGTTTTAACATATTTCACAGGATACAGTGTGTTTCAAACTTTCACCAAAATATCAACATTTTGTTTTCCCTCGTATAATTAATAGATGGGGAGTGTCATTTTTAATTTAGAAAAAGATACTAAAAAGTCAAATAATTTGGCAACACACTGCTTAATAAATCATCAAAATCGGCCCATTAAAATAAAATATATTAACCTTTAAAATGCATCAAAGTTTTAAGGTTGTGATTGTGTTTCAAAAACTATACATTTTAGTCATATACTTTTCTAATGAAACAAACCTTTATTTTTTTTACTAGAATCCAAAAATCAATTAATATATAGGATGTTCCATTACAAAAGACATAACTTTGATGTGTAACTTTTTTTGGAGACACCCTGTAGAACTCTACATAATTTTAGAAAATGCTTTAAATTGACTTACATAAGCTCACAAAATTTCACTTCAATACAAACTTTTGTTCTCCTTACAAAAACCGCGTCGTATATGACGCGCCACCCTGTATAATTCGATTTCAATCAAAATTTCAATGATTAGAATATAAGAAGAGGTAAGCTTATGCATTAGATTTATTTATTTCAATAAATTTACTTAGAAAAAGAATTAAAAAAAATCTAAATAATTGAGAATTTACTAAAATTACTAAAAAATTAAAAGCAACGAAAAAAAATGGGTAAACATTTTGGTATTTTATCTATAAAACACAATACAGAAGGTTTGACATTAATACATTCAGAGTAATTGAATTCCGAGGTAAAAGTCTCTAGGCACTCCATTACATAGGTAGATTAAAAATTACATCTAACAACATCAACCAAACTCGAAACCAACTTCACTAAATTTGAAAAAAAAACTAACATTTTCAATTAAACATGCAAATACCTATAAAACATAAAACATAACACAAAAAAAAAATACATGCCGCAATATTATACTAAATAATAGAATAACATATTTAAACTTCAATAATTGCTAATAAACATAACAGAAACTTCAAAATAACTTCATAAGTAAGAACAGTAAGAGGCTAATCATCCACTACTTATTTAGAAGTTTCATTTCGATCGCTAGAAAGTATCAAAAGTCTTTCACACGTCACAAAAAATATGTTTTTAATAATTATTATTACCCAGTTCCGAAAATACCAAAAGAACCGGGAATTAATAATTTCGAGTCCCGGTTCTTTGATGTCTCAAAAGAACGGTGAATGCCCGGTATTTTCGGTACCGGGATTTCCCGGTTGTGAAACACGTAAAAAAACTGAATATTTGAAGGAGAAAAACATCGAATTAATCAAATATATGGAATTAATGTCTCCCATTGCCCGTATTCACCCGACTTATCCCATGACTTTTTCTTGTTCTCCACTGTCAAACAAAAGATGCGCGGACAGCGATTTTCACCACTCCAAGAAGCTGTTAAAGACTTTCAAAACCATGTTTCTACGATATCAGCGTCAGAGTGGAAATAATGTTTCCAGAATTGATTTGAGCATATGCAAAAAATGTATAGACCTTAAGGGCCAAATTTTGGAAAGCAATAAAACACTTCGTTTCGAACTTGTTCATTTCTGTTTCACTTTTTGTAAAAACTTAAAAGGCAACCTACGTATATGTGCATGTAGTGAGTATGTTTCTTAGATTCTGTGGTTCTGTAAACAGTTCCTATACAGGGTCCGGCAATAGTGCGTCGGGCATCTGTAGCTCATAGAATAAAATATTTGAGAATTTTGTTTTAGTGCAAACCTAAAGTATATACCAGGATGTATTTCAGGAAAATATTTTAACTTCTATAGGGTGGCTCAAAAAAGTGTCAGTGGACCCGGATGAGTTTTTTTAAACGGAACACCCTGTATATTATTGCATTTTTGGATTAGCTTTTTCAGATCATTACAAATCATTCATATAAATAAATATATTTATATAAACTAGAGATTTTAAAAATAATTGTAATAATATAGATTTTTCAGCTAGTTTAAAACATAAAAAAATAAACAAGAACTGTTCTGAAATCAAAACTATATTAGGTATTTACTTTAGATGGTCTATTCTTACTTTGCTATAAATATGGTAATCGTAAATCCTACAGGATGTTCAATATTCTACGTCAAACTTTCTAAAATATAAAATATGTTTCCTTTGTTTTTTTAAATGGAACACCCTGTATATTATTTTTTTATTAGATGGAGAGTGTAAAAATGAACATTTTTTGTATTTAGAGTATTTCAAAATTCTTAACGGTTTCGCAGATATATGCAGTATTATTTCATATGGCGCTTTCAATGGTAAAATACGAGAGAAAAATCATTGGGTGGCTTTGATAAAAATTTACTGTGGAAAATGCCATATGAAATATAAAACCGCAAATATCTGCAAAACCGTTAAAAATTTTGAAATACTGTAAATACAAAAAATGTTCATTTTTTAATTCTCCCTCTAATGAAAAAATAATATATAGGGTGTTCCATTTAAAAAAACGAAGAAAAATTATTTTATATTTCAGAAAGTTTGGCGTAGAATTTTGAACATCCTGTATAATTTACGATATTCATATTTATAGCAAAGTAAGTACAGACCATCTAAAGTAAGTACCTAATATAGTTTTGATTTCAGAACAGTTCTTGTATTTTTAATAATTTGTTTAAGAAGAGCTGAAAAATATATATTTTTGATTTATTTTTTAATATCTCTGAAACTATCGAAATGTATTTATTCATATCTTAGGCTTATGTAAAGTGATGGGAAAGAAAGCCAAAAATTCAATAATATACAGGGTGTTCCATTTAAAAAAAATCATCCAGGCCCACTCACACTTTTTTGAGCCACCCTATAGAAGTTAAAATATTTTCCTGAAATACATCCTGGTACATACTTTAGGTTTGCACTTGAACAAAATTCTCAAGTTTTTTATTCTAGGAGCTACAGATGCCCGACGCACTATTGCCGGACCCTGTATTATATTTTTTAAGAGTCCAAGTATATATTATTTTTTTTACACTAATAAAATAAAAAAACATTATAAAGCTAATTACTATGTAAAATATTACCAATCTAAATAATTAATTCAAAAAAAATATTTTTAAAAGCATTTCATAATACTTCTACAAGCACAGTATTACAAATCATTCATTAACTGAATATATTTATATAAACTATAATTAATTAAATAATTGTAATAATTTAGACTATGCACAAAACTAGTTTACTGCACATAAAAAAATAAATTAATGTATCAATAATAAATTTAAAATCTATACATTTTGCACTGATAAAGATATCCTAAATTCAGTCCTAGGATTTTGCAATAAAGTTCTAATTTTCTGTTCAAACTTATTTTTAACATTCGAAAATTCCATTATGTCTCTTGGTTTAGATTCTACCCAGAACCTATCAAACTCGTAGAATAAGTAACTATAAAACGAATGAAACAGTCTTATGGTGGGTAAACTTTTTGAGGTGTTATAAAAATAAGTTTTAGCACTACCATCGCGCAACAGTGACCACGCCATAGAGGTGAGATTGATTCCGACAATAGCAAAACAATACCCATACGTAGGATGGAAGGAGTGAGATAGTACATGGTGGGCAGAAGATTTATATTCGGTAGAAAAATATAACAAGTTTTCCAGACCTAATAACCCCATCCCTCTGAAATCTGTTTTCGGATCGTCACCTTGAAATCCAATAATCTGCCATTGCCTCGTAACTCTACCTAAAAAAATATTTTGTATACAATTAACTTTAAAATACCATGTCAAAATCTAACTTTCTAGTTTTTCATCGGGCATTAACGAATCCCATAGATCATAAAGCCTCCTTTCATGGCTAAAATCGTCGCTATCAAATAAAGTTTGTCTTAATTCTTCAACTTCGGATATTAACTGTTTGTAACCCCATATCTGTTCGACACATTTTCCAAAGGCGCTGACGAACTGGTAGTGAATTTTCGGATTAATTTTTTTCACTATAAGCACCGTACTAACCGCTCCTAAGTAAACATATAATAATTATACAGCTCCAATGAATTTACCAAACAACAGATAGGTACCTTTTAAGATTTCTCTTTCGTTTGCTCCAGTAAATCTCCTGTTTTCCGCTATATCGTTCAAGTGATCTACCAGTTGCTTAATTTGTTTAGAACGAGACGAATTTAACGAATGTTCAACACCGTTTATTCTAGGAGCACCGCTCACTGTTCCATAGCAGATTCGTTGTAATTCGCATAAACCTGTAGTCTTCCTAAGAAACCACTTTATTAATGGTCTGAAATAGTAAGTAAATATCCACCAAATGGAAAAGGACATTGTTCAAACACCAATAAAAAATAAGTTTTTAAGTTGGGGTTTTTAATTCATAAATACTAATAAAATATAAAATTTATTTCTAGATTAGATATTTTTAAATGTAAATAAAATAAACTATTAAAAGGTTAACTTTTGTTGACAGTTGTCATTACCTTAGCAACAGTACAATGTTGCCTAACTGCCTTCTAACTTCTAAAATCTTAAATCTAAAATCAATACCATATCCATATTATCATCCATATTGTGATCCATATCAATACTTAACCAAAGAGACAACGTTAGAGGTGGTTAGAGAGAGCAAAATCAATAAACTTATTAAACTCTAAATAAATAACGCATCCAGAGCTATAAACTTATAAATTCTAAATTGTAGTTTTTTATCTCTTTACTTGTTTTTTTAAGCATTTTTGCAACGTTGCCATGTGATTTATTCATGGCAGGAATTTTTTTCAGGATTTAAAATCCATTTTTTAACCTCTTTCTCTTTGACGTTTTAAATTCCTTCCTGCAAAACGTTTTCCCTCCAAACAGTTTAATGCCGGCAATTAGGAAGTTTTAAGTTTGAATATAGTGTGTGCTAATAAGAGTTTTTAAATTGTCTTTTACTTTTTAATTTATTGTATTTTAATATATAAGTATACAAGCAACCGACACAAAATGTTTTGGGGTAAGATATTCGTTATCGTTACACGTGTTCTCTGTTTCTGGTAAATCGAAAAAGCATGTGAATTTTATTTTCTGTGGAGTTATATTTTACAAGACTAAAGAATTTTTGCTAATTTCCACACATGTACATATGTCCTAGGTCTTATTATGGAGCCTTCAAGGCGTTACACTCAAAGAACAGGGAAATCTTTTCGAGTTACAATGGCGGCGTTGGATTTCTCCACATCGGACGATGAACCAGCTCAAGTTATGTGCCACTATGAAGGCAGAACTTATTTATTGTGTACTTTGAGGAAACCGGATCTTTTGCAATGTCCTTTAGACTTGGAATTTACTGTACGTTGGAACATATTTAATATTTAATTAATTAAAAAACACATTACGAGTAAATTTTTTCCAAAGATGGGCTCAGAAGTATGCTTCGCTGGTAATGGTAATGCCCACATCCATCTCACTGGGCACTTAATAGACGAAGAGGCACCAACACTTGCTTATCTAGAAGAGGAAGAGCGAGCGACTCTTGGACGCGGTTGGGTATCAAATAAACTCGGGTCTTCACAGGCTGAAAAGAAAAAATCGGGAAAGAGACACGAGAGCGAGCGTAATATTTTTTATTGTTGGCTTTATTTTCTCGATTAATAAAATTTATACTTCTTTAGCACCTTCGAAAAAAGCCAAGCTTACGAATGGATCTGCAGAAGAAGAAGAAGATGAATCTGACGATCCAGATTTTGAAGAAGAGGAACCTGAGGTAAATATAGTCAAATAGACTGTTTCGAAAAAAAAATCAACTATTTTTTTCCTTTTAATTATACCAATAATGTTCTTGGAAATTATGAAAAAAAAATTCTACTGTCAAAGTTTCAGCTCAAACTTTGACAGTATTTTTTTTTCGTCATTTTCAACATTTTGGATATAATTAAGGAAGAAAATAATAGTCAATTTTTTTTATAATTATAGAACGAAGAGGATGATGACGATGAAGCAGAGGGAGAAGAAGATGAAGATGATGAATCAAATGATGAAAATGAAGACGAACAAGATGAATCTGATGCTGGCGAAGAGGAAGAAGAAAATGAGAAACAAAATGAAAATGTGAGAAAGAAGTCGAACCTGGTATGTTGGTTAATTATTTTTTTTATTAATCCACCATACAGGGTCCCGCAATAGTGCGTCAGGCTTCTGTAAGTCCTATAAAAAGAAGTGTAGGAATTTTGTTTAAGTGCATACAAAAAGTATGTACTAAAATCTATTTCATGAAATATATTTTAACTTCTACAGGGTGGCTCAAAAAAGTGAGTGAACGGGAATGATATTTTTTGGGACGCACTGTATATTATTGCATTTTTAGTTTCTTTCCTAAACGCTTTACAAAGGCCTCAGATAATTAATTTGTTTTGATAATTTCAGAGATATTGTTACGTTTTTCGTCGGTACCGTGTGGATAAAAAGTCTAATTTATTTAAACACAATTTATTTTACACTAAGTAACAAAACAATAACGATAAAAGACTTAAAGAACTATTTACAAACTTATTTATAACTAGTTATCTAAAAGGAATTTATTTTGAATTTAGCGCGGCAATTGTACGCGTCGACCGTTTGTTTCTGTCTTCCTCAGGCTCCCAGATTTTCTTAGCCGCCGTTCTCTGTCTTTCTGGCGTTTTCCACTGGTTCTCAAATGAGGGCGAGGTATATTAGTCCGGTTAGGCTGAGTCCATACAGGTCCGCAACAATATGTATAAATAAGAAAGAAATATACCGGGTGCGTCTCAAAAGTGGCTATTTTTATTTCCATTTGATAAATCGGAGTTCAAAATTGTAAACGCTTATCACTTGCCTTCAGTTCTTCACATTGACGTTGGAGTTTAATCTTTCCCAAGAATGCAGCATTCTCTTCGCTCAGTCTCACTATTTCCCTGTTTTTCATCTCTATTTCTTCTGTATACCTCAGTTCGACTTCTGACGCGTCATCAGTAAAGTCTTGAGTTCTTCTTTTCAATCTATCAATATATCTTTGCATTTCAACTAGCTTTTCCTTAAGTTTTTCATTTTCATCTGCGATGCCTTGAAAATTTTGTTTTTCTTTTTCCTGCTCACCCTGGCATTTCATGGAAGAAAAGACACTGTATCCACCAAGTTTGACAATTTCATTTTGTCTATCCATACAGCTACTATGAAGAATACCTGTGCATACCACGCAGCAGTAGTTTTGAAAATCTTTGTTTTTACAACATTTAAAATTCGATTCATCGCTGACGCCGTTTTTATTCGATCATACGGTATAAATATATGATAAAAAATAAACTCAAAAAGTTGCTGTCCAGAAAGATAACAAAAACACACAAAAATTATATTTTCACACGTGAATAAAGTTTTTTTTGTCGTAAAGCCGGAACACGTCTTTTTTCTAAAAAGTTTCTAGTGTTACTGACCGGACTGTTAAAAGAATATTCTTATTAAAATATATAGAAAACATGTTTACATTATATCTACCAGTTTAGCTTTGTCGCCTTCTATACAAACACAAAAATTCAGTACTTATGTTACGCTCAATAAAAAAAACGCAAATCTAGTTTTGATCAAGGAATATTTCCCAATAATCGAATAAAATTAATTTTTTGGGGTTTGGGAAATATTCCTTGCTCAAAACTAGATTTGCGTATTTTTCTCGGGCATTGCCCGAATTCGACTATTGAGCGTAATATTTACATAGGCCAGCTATAGATAAGAAAAAAATAATGACTAATACCGACAAATGCCCAACAAAAGCAAAGCCGCCAAAAAATGTAAAAAACATTTTCTAATATTTCTTTTCGCATTTCTTGTTTTTTTTTTCAACTCCGAAAAACAAGGATATTCGTCGTATATTTTTATTTATCCGGTCGCACGATCGCGCAGCTGTTATGTTGGAGGTTGGAGCCATTGATCATTCGCATGCGTTTTGAATTCAGTCCTTTTAAATCGGTGATTTAAAGGGATCGAATGCATCCTTGTTTAATTTAGTTTCTCTGTCTTACTGGAAAATCTGAATCAATATAATCTGTGCCCTTATTCTTCCCATTTTTGCGACCACTTTTCGAAATAAAGTCCCATAAGATATATTTCTCCTCATCTCTACACTCCATAATAACCACGCGGTAACGCATTAATTAAAATACTGGCCGTGTTTCAGACAGGACACCAGACTCAACTTGAAAAAAAAATAACGCAATTAAATGGACTTCTCAAGTTATTTCCCTCAATGATTGGTTGTTATCAGGCTCTTTCCTTGTATGTATATTTTTACTAGGCAGATATCATAGGATTTAACAGCTTATTGCCCTGCAGAGTTTATACGTTTTGTAGGGACCTGCTATAATATTTTGTAAAACCCTAAAATGATCATGTTTCCCCCTGGATCAGCCATATTATTTATAGTTGATTTCTATGGTATTAAATTCTATTATATTCAACAAATACGTTTTTCTGTCAGGACCATAGGCCAGGACATTGTCAAGAGCATTGTCAGGAGCATGTCAGGAGTTTGATAGTTTTGAAAAAAGGCTAGAATTTGCATGGAATTTGCGTGTTATTGCGAAGGTTTAATTTACGATACACTTGAAAGTATAATTTACATGTATAATTTATATAGTGGGAATGATCGATGTAAAGTGTTCAATAAAGTGAAAATTTGTGATATTTGTCAGGGATATAGATCTAATCAGAGTGTAGAGGTTGGTGAACAGGCTAAAAGCACCAAACATATACAGTACGTCTGTCCGTTCTGTAGCTACGGGGTATCCGTGAGAGGGGAAACGATATTCTCTCGATGTTTTTCGTAAAAAATTAGACGACGCGTCCCATCAATAAAAAATCAACAAATTTGCAAGTAACCAATAAAATGAGTGGGCGGAGCGATTTGCGGTGACGCATTCGTCAAATCGACGTATAAACTATATTGCTATTTATTTAAATGTTTTTTGTCCGCATTCCTTTCATAGACACAGATCCAGCAGATGTACTGTACTTTCGTTTTATTAACATGTTGAATTTTATTACATTTATATTCTGATTATTTATTAGGGGCTTTTTTAATTTAAAATAAATACAATTAAGTTTTAACAAAGTTTTAATATAAAATAATACTAAAAAAGTTGTTTTAAACATTATTATAAACATTATATTAAACCTTTTATTAAACAAAATTGAATAAAAAAAACTTCACTCCTAAGCCCACATCTTCACGACATCTTGTAGCCTGAAAAGAAAAAAATAACTATTAATCACATGCGCAGAGAATGATACGATAAAATCCTTATCTTCATAAAAAAAGTATATTTTACGCTTCTGTACACTATGTATATTTTAAAAGTATATTTATTTATCAGATTCATCTCTTATATACAAGAGTATCCGTAATGGCAGTTGCTGCATTCTTAACAGCAACTGATTGCGTTTCCTACTTTGCCAAAGAAGATTCAACAGCAAGCATTCTTCTTTTTTCCCACAAAATTTCCATGTACTTACATAAAGTGAAGCGATACTTCTCTCTGCTTTATAGTCATACGGAGCCTTTCGGTCCCTAAAAGAAAATTTAATATTTTTTACTCCTTCTGGAAAAAAAAAAGATCTTATTTACCTGTAAAACTGCCATCAGTCACTTATTCTCAAACCTTTAAAAGAAGTTGAGCAGAAGCGTTATAAAAAGGCGAACTTGAACATATACAAAATTTCAAAAAGCATCACTGTCACTATACCATCCTACTGTCATGCTCTAATCGTGATTGTTTTTCGGTTGCTTCGAAACCGAACCGAACGGTTAGCGAAAAGCTTAGGTAGGAGCACTTTTAGGAGCATAATGCTATCCATGTATTCATGCATGGTGGGCGGAAAAAGGACTCTAAGGTGGGGATCCTTGCCTTGACAGTTCTGTTTGACGATTCATTTGACACATTTGAATTTGATTTGAAATTTTGTGGTTTTGTCAATCTTTACGGAGCTTATTTTATGTTATTTATTATTTATTTTACTACTGATAGTTGTATAAAGGTAGTAAATCTAGATGGAAATTGTGGCAGAACTTAAATTAACAGTGACACTATCGCGATTTATCGAAAAAGACTCTAAAATAGTTGGTTGTGTAGCGTGCGGTAGATCTCCGCAAAAATCGAGTGAAATAATGGAACAACTTTTCGCTAGTAAGTGACTATATAATATACATACGTGTAGTAAACCGATCATTTATGAAGTTCACTTAAATTAACTAATTATATATTTTTTCTTGCATTTTTGCTTTTATTTACTAATTGTCAAAGATTAGATGTCAAAGAATTTAGATACGTCAGTTTGACTTCCTTCTTTTTTTTTTGACCTGCTTCAGTAGCGTGTCGGATGTTTGTGTTATAATAATTATTATAACTTATCTATTTTTATTAGAATTTTATATTTCTATAATAATTTTAATAACTACCAACATTTATTCGCAACGTAAAATAAAAAAAAAAATATTGAGTCTACCCCACGTCTACCCTACATCATAGTTTTACATTTTTTAAATAAAATTAGAACGGCACTGATAAACCGGAATTTAAGTCGGCCATATTTGAGGCCCATCGCGGTGGACCTAAGATTTTTGATATGCTCCTTCCTTAGTCTTCTTATTCAAAGGCGAAAAGCGATACAGAATCGCACTGCGCGCTCCTGAACGTAACATTCGACCATAGATAAATGAAACAAGTTTAGATTGGAAAGTGCCCATAAGGACAATGTAAACACTATTTGGCGCTATTCTTGCAACGGTCGCGACCCAAAACTTTTGAAAATTTCTGAGCGGTTCGGCTTTTTCCGGAATTATATCGCCAAATATTGTTTATTCAAATTTATTATTATTTTCGTTTAATTTTATAAATAAAATACAGTGTGTTGCATACAAGAAACTTTATTTTATATAAGGACGCATGTATGAAATACCTATGAAACATTGGAAACCGACGTTATGCCACGATCCACGATGGTTTTTGCAGTTCACAGCACAGCTTTTTAAGTTTTTAATGCCACTTTTTCACAATCATCACCGGTTGGAGTAAATAAAACTTGAACTCACAAGATAGCAATAATTACTTTGAAAATGGACGCTATAAACACTTTTCGGAATTAATTTAATGAGAGCGGTTTAGATTTTGAAAGATTATTATGATTTTTGAAGATTCTGACTTTGACAAGAGAAAATTATTTCTGTTTTTGTTTGCCGTTGTTCTTAGCAACCGCTATAGCAGCGCCAGATCGCGTATAACGGTCGCGACCCAAAATAATTTCGCGACCCAAAATTTTTACGGGCTTTCCAATCAAAACTTGTTGCATTTATCTATGCATTCGACAACTTTATCGTTCGGTAGCGAACCGAATCGAATTTTCGGATCCGAAACCGAAAAAGATACAGAATAGGGCCCCAGGTGGTGCGTGAATTTCCGTCTGCTATTAAATTGTACAGAATTAAATATTTTGCAGAGAGCTGAAGATCAGGAACTAAACAAGAAGGGACAACCGAAAACGAAACAGAAGAAAACTTTAGAAAAAGGTGTTATAATAGAGGAACTGGTCGAAGGCACTGGCCCAGTTGCTAAATCAGGCCGTTTAATAAGTGTAAGATTTGCATTTTATTTACAAAATCTCAGATTATAGTATTATTATAATATGCTATTATTTTTAGGTATACTATGAAGGCAGGTTGGAAAAAAATAACAAACAATTTGACTCTATGCTGAAAGGTCCCGGTTTCAAATTTCGGTTAGGAGGTAACGAAGTCATCAAAGGTTGGGATATTGGTGTGGCAGGCATGAAAGTTGGTGGAAAACGTAAAGTTATATGCCCCCCACAAGTTGCGTAAGTCAGAATGAAATATTACACTTGGTAAAGTTTGTCCAACCAGTCCAGCGACATCCAAAAAATGACTTAAAATACAATTATTTAACGGAGAATTAAAGTGACACATCTGGCGCTGTCATGGATTCTTGAACAGGATATATAGGGTGATTCACGACGATGGTTCGTTAGACGTTTATGGAAAACCGCTGATAGAATTTCCACCTAACTAAAATATTTTCAGTGTTACAATGTTCCCACGTCATTTGAAAAGTGGTAGCATTCTTTCTTATTTTAAATAAATTACCCGGTATCTTTGTTTATACAGGGTGTTTCAAACAACATGTGCCATCTCTCGTGGGGAGATTCCTCACATAAAAATAAGATTTATTTTTCATATCAACATAGGCCCGATTCTGCTTTGTTTCTAGCTACAGGGTGTTAGTCTTAATAATCTTTCGATTTATTATAATTTTCTTTCAAGTACTTTTAGTAATTCGAATGAAATTTTGAGGGTAAAAGTTAATATAAGTGCTACATATTTTAATGCTAAAAAAGTTTCGATAAATTCATCAGGGACGTGCGTATGGGTTATCACTGGAATATTTTTCAAAAAAAAACATGTGCGCTACCTACTTTTTTTTTTTAATATTAAAATTGTGTAGGTCTCTTGACATTTTGTCGAATTCAGCGTCCTTGATGAAATAAACGCAATTTTATTAATCACAATTAATAAAATTAAAATAAAAATAGAACTAATAAATTATATATTTTACCTAATTTATTATTAAGTATTATTTCTATTAGTTATTATTACTATTAGTCCAACCTACAGCAATTTTAAAAAGTTTTAAAATCCTGTAACTCTAAAACTATGCATTTCCATATCCATGTTTTTTTTCATATTTGAACTTTTTTTCATATTTTTTGATGAAGAATCAATGAGTACTTATTTAAAACTTTCGCAATTTAGTGATATTATTTTTTTTTAAAGTTGCTATTAGACTTGGATCAAGGCAAATTAATAAAATTGCGTTTATCGCATCAAGTAGGCTTTTGTAGGCCAATGGTAGTAACTTTTAATCGGCATTAAATTGCTTACACTATTTCGCTAACAAGACAAAACAAAGTCAGAGGCGTACATGCTTTTTTTTAGATAAATATCCTAGTGATAACCCATATGCACGCCGCTGGTGAATATATCGACACTTTTTTAGCTTTAAAATATGCTGCATTTATAGTAACTTTTACCCTCAAAATTTCATTCGAAACGCTAAAAGTACTTGGAAGAAAATTATAATAAATCGCAGAAATATTAAGACTTTAACACCCTGTAGCTACGAAACTAAGCAGAATCGGACCGATGTTGATATGAAAAATAAATCTTATTTTTACGTGAGGACCACACGAGAAATGGCACATGTTTTTTGAAACACCCTGTATATTAACTAGTTATTCAGCGTGAATTAGTTCTGGGAGTTCCTAAATAAGAATAAATAATTTAGACAGATGAAGCAGGTGCCTTTATACAAAAATCCAATTTTTTAAAAAACCCTATCACCGGTTCTCCCAATGACTAAAGAATATAAGGACATGTAACGCCCATATACGGGCTGCAGCAGAATTTGTGACCTTAGAGGCCATTCTTTTGATGGCAAACAATGAGTCATCATTTGGTCACCAGCGACAATTTTAGCGATTTTTAATAGTTTGTGTGTAGTGAACTTTGTATAAACTTTATTATAATGGTGATTAGTTGTTCAGCTTTCAAGTGTAAAAGCAGCAGCGATAAGAAAGAACCAGGAGTTACGTTTCATAGGTAAATAAACAGTCCACTCCAACTTTTTAGCGTTTTCTTATTGAATTCGATAATTATTCTTCAATTTCAACTAACATCTAAATGTACTTGATACGTGCTATACGTCGTAACTAGTTTTGTGCCTTTTGTTAACATTTTAATACGTTTTTTTCGTAATTAATTAGTATGATACACCATAGGCGTAGTCAAAACAATTATCAAAAAATATAAATATTGCTTCAAACAGCTAGGTTAAGAAAAATATGTGCCACGGCACAGTTTGTTGTCCACTGTTTGGTGACATCGGCACAATTTGCTCTTAGGTGTTATTTGTCCTTGGATTCTTTAATCATTGGGTTCTCCATAAACGTCTCCCGTATCATGGCCGTGAATCACTCTGTATAGGAAAATCAAAATATTGGTGGCGGCTTCTCAAATTTTACCAGGTTTTTTAGTACTGCAAATTTTACCCAAATAAACTCAACCAACACGCCTTTTTATTCAATTTGTAATTTTTTATTTATATATTTATTATTAGCCTTGTGTATGAATTTTTAAAGTAGCTCAACCTAAGACGATTATGGATGTAAAGCACCAGATGGCGGGGCGTATTTGACAGTCTTTTACTACTACAGAAAAATATTTTTTGTTACTCTGAATTTTGAAGCGACCAATAACTACAGAGAAAATAAAAATCGATAGTTTTCGGACTGTGCCAATTGGTTACTAATCGACCAGATACTTTTTGTCTATTAGATATGCTACGAAAGCTGATAATTATACAATTCGGCCATTGTAAATACCCGACAAATTCTTCAAGGCCGACGAGGCCGGTGTTTCTCACTGATAAGAAATAAAAAGGTTTGTTTAGATAATTTTAGAGGTATTTTTTCTTTCTGAATGCACATTTTAAAGTATTTTATATTCTTTGTCTCCTTGACGTATCTTGTATCCCGGTATCCTGGTCGCACGTATGGAAGTTCTGTTTGTTCTAGTTTTAAAAAACGATGTACTTAAACAGCCGTTAAACGGTAGCCTTCTAAAATGCCGTTAATAGATATTGTGACGTCGTTCATGTCGGCGGAAAGTAATGCCTAGCCTTAAACTTTCTGCAAGAGCACCTGTGGGTCAGTGGCTGAGGCTATCGCTTCGTAAGCGATAGCCTCAGCGAATGGTCCGGGTTCAAATCTCACGCCGACCAAGACTTTTTTATATTTTTTTTGCTTATAGCGTGATCTTATTGCATTGGTTTCACTCTTTTTATTTGGATTGGTTTAGTTATTTGGCGGGTTGGTTAGCGTGGTTATTTGGAGGGTGTTAATTCATTGGTTAGTTGGTTATTTGGTGGGGTTGGTTGATTTTTACTAATTTATATTTGTTTTTTATATTTTTTATCAGTGTCGAGGTTAGTTGCGTTGGTTATTTGGTGGGGTGGATAGCGTTGGTTAGTCCTTATAAAATTTCTATATTTCATAAAGCCGTCAAGTGCGTCACATCAACGACGTCATACCTATTAACGGCATTTTAGTAAGCTACCGTTTAACGGCAGTTTAAGTACAGCCTTTAAAAAATGTTCTTATTTCTTTGTAGTTGCAGTGTAATATTAGATTAATTTATTAACTTTAATTATAGTGTTTAGTGTAGCATGCTAGTGTAGAACACCAGAAATAGTTTAGTAGTGTTTTATAGTTTATTTTGTAGTTAAGTAGTAGGTGAAGGAATAATTTGGTTATTTTTTCTTTTCGTTTGATAAATTAGTAAGATTGATAATTTGGTCCGTGTAGAATACAAGAAGTAGTTGTGTAGTGTTTTTAAGAGAATATATTCGTTTATTTTGTAGTTGAGTAGTAGGTGAAGGTATTTGGGCATTTCTTCTTTTTGTTTTTCTTCTAATTGTAGTAGTTCTATTAAGTATTGTGATAGATACACTATATCGTCCTTCAATTTCGGTGAAAAGTGGGTTATCATATAATGGTTTTCTGGTAGTAGAATATACGAAACAAAAATCTGATCAAATTTATTTTAAATTAAATTAATCTAGTCTTATTAATCAAATTAAACTAGTCAAATAATAAGAATAGTTAGTTTTAAAATACTATATACAGGGTGAGTTTTCTACGATGTTCTCTATGGATTTCTCAGAAACTACTAGAGATAGACAGTCGGTTGAATGGGGAGAGAATTGCAGTTTTGTGGGGTCATAAATATGCGCCTTTCGGATTTTTGAAAAAGTTTATGGCTTCCTAAACATTTCGAAAAAGAAAACAAATTTTGGCTATTTTAAAACTTGTCCCTAATTTCATTATAATATATTTTAGACAAAAAGTTTTCAGATAAAAGTTGTAGATAATCACATACCTAATGAGTTTGTTTTCTGATTTTTTGTAAATTTTTGACATTATTACACAAACATTTTTTTTTATGGAAACTATAGTTGACCATGACTTCATAAAAATAGCCATTTTTAAACTTTTCAGCGATATAAGCAAGAAATGGCGCTTTTTATGATGTCATGGCCAACTATGGTTTCCATTTTAAAAAAAAACAAGTTTGTGTCATACGTCAAATATGACAGGCTTTAGAAAAAAAAGGACCTCGGGAAGGACGCGATCTCATTAAGGGTGTGATTATCTACAACTTTTACCTGAAAACTTTTTGTCTAAAATTGATTATAATGGAATTAGGGACAATTCTCAAAATAGGCAAAGTTTGTTTTTGTCGAAATATCTAGTAAGCCATGAACTTTTTCAAAAATCTGAAATGCGCATAATTATGACCTCACAAAACTGCAATTCTTTTCTCATTTAACCGACTCTCTATCTCCAGTAGTTTCCTAGATACCCATAGAGAACATCGAAGAAAACTCACCCTTTATATTGAAAATACCGAAGATCATATGAAACAGAACAAAAAATAAATCTTGCATTATCTAATTAAATTATTTTCCTGATACATTTTTTTTAATGAAAATGAACTTGAATTATTTCAGTTAGACATGTATCCTGCTTTTAGAAAGTTTTATGGTTTAACTGGCTTTGTGTGTGAGCTAAAATAATTATATTTTCAGTTTCTATAACTCTTCACATATACACGTTAAAGCAAACTTGATCTTAAAACTCTGATATAATTGGTATAATAAAGATTTAGATGGTGTATTATGTTCAATATATTTATTTTAATGTCAAATAATATTGAAGCAAGTTGCAATTTTTTGGACATTTAATCAAGAATGTAAAAAGTATTGTTTTCAAAAAAAAAATATCCTAAAATTCGTAAAACACTCAATTTAGAATAAAATAATCTAAGAATGAAATGATTCTTTTATAAACCTGAATTAAATCAAATTAAAGTAGGTATGTAACTTTTCTTAAATATTAATTAACAGTAATTAGCATTATCATAAATTATAAAAAATGTACCAACATATCGAAATAATAATTTCTTTGTTAATACGGTTTAAAATTTTTAAAATAACAAGCAAAAATAATCCACAATCTACAATAAAATAAAAGTTTCGTTTAAATTTCTTAATCAGCTGATCACTATTAGAGTTCGCAGAAACCCGGGCTATATTATTACATTACTCTGAGGAAAATAACGAAAATAATATTTTTGACTCCGCCCCGAAAGGTTCACGATTTGTCCTCCAGCTGGCAGCACATTGTCTAGCCGGTTGAGCAACTTAAAGAATATAATAACAAGGTTATTAGTAAATAATTCCTATAAAAATTTTAGTTATGGTCCAAAAGGGTCACCTCCAGCAATTCCTCCGAACTCAACATTAGTTTTTACAATAGAATTGAAGAAGGTTCAGTAATTATATGTATTTTATTAAATTAGCATATAACGTATAAATCTGTTCTTACCTTTTAAAGTCTTTTTTTATACTATGAGGTCACATTGATCAACTCAATATCTATTATACATAAAATGTTTTTGGATAAATGAAACCACTTGTTTGTGTTTACTGTTTGTATATTGTGTTTGAGAAATCACTTGTTATTTTTTTACTATTACTAAGTGAGTGTTAGAGTTGCACTGAATATTCGGCAAACTATACTATTATAATGTATCACCATATGATTACATGCGTGATAAATATGAATTTTGTGTTACTATCAACTCATTTCACATCTTGTTAGTCTTAAATAAGAAATAGAAGTTAATTTATATCATTTATATATTTTCAAATATATTAATAATATATATAAACGATAAACATAAAAATGACTTGAATTTAACACAAAATTCATATGTTATCTGTGATAATTTGCAAGAACCACACCACTATTACACTCTACCAAATAGTTGCCGAATATTCGCTGCTTCTCTAGTTTATATGGAACTATTTGATGTACCGGTTATTACTTAGACTAATTTTAAAACTGTATTAAAATTTTGTAAATGTTTATAATAAATTATTTTTCCCTTGTCGAAGTTTTTGAAAATTATTTTTTATTATTTTCGACTTTCGACTTACCTTTCAGTTCTCTTGTTCTCTTTCAGTTCTCTTTTTCATGGCCTCTTTGTTTAGTATATCTCTTGTCTATGCCTCTTTGTTTTTAATAAGGCTGCTTTTTATTTACCATGTTTATTTACTGCCGATATACACCGATATAACTAAAACAGTGTATACAGTGGCTTTTATGTTTTAAAGCCACAAAACATCCTTTAAAATATTGATAAATGTTTAAAATTTGGTTGTTTTGGTTTTGGTTTAAAACAAATGAATATTTGTCAATTCCTTGTCAATTCAAATTCAAATAAGCGCTCGCGTCAATTGATAGTTTAATAACTAGTCTCTATCTGTTCTTTTATTCTCATTTAATGCCATTAAGGAAAATGTTTTAAATGGAAATGTTTTATGTTGAAAAAACTAATTTCTGTGCAATTTTTCAAATACCGTATGATCGAAAAAAAACGGCGTCCAGTTGGCTTAGAAATGACGATCGATGACATTTTCCATATAATTTTACATATAAAATGACAGCGATCTTCATTTCATAGCCATCGCTGACGCCGTTTTTATTCGATCATACGGTATTTTCCACCACATCCATTAAAACATCCATAAGGGTACAGAGACATCTTTCCATAGTTGCTATTATTATATTACCATTTCCATTCCTATCTTTATACCCTTATACTAAGTCTACTTTAGTTTAGATGTCAGCACAGTCTATGTGTTATATAGGCAACTTTACATACATTGACAGTCCATCAACGTGCAAAACAAAGACGCATGCGCTTTTCTGTTTTCGGTTCAAAGAAGTGTGTAATAGGTGTTGTAACTTGTTTCCGTATTTTTTTCTAAAAAAATACAATAATGGACGCTTGCGATTTATTAAAGTTATATCGTAATGGCCAAGTGAAATAGTGACAAATACAATTTTGAGTGATTAAACTATATTTTCGGGGATCGGGATAGAATATTATTGTTTATTTTGTCTACGTGAATGTTAGTGTGTCAGTAATGGCCGCTTGAAAAATTTTAGCATTATCAACAAAATGCTTTAAAAAATATTTCTTGGATAACAGTGTGCTTAACAGTTTTTAAAGTTTAATTGGTAACATCTTTAGTTTTCGATACACCTTACACGATGGGGGATAGTCCGCGATGTCCGAAGTAAGTATAAAAATATGCTTTTTATCCATGAAATACAATACATTTTTTTCAAGAATCATGGTTTTTCGCCCAACTTGGGAGGAATTTAAGGATTTTCGATCATACGTCAAGCATATGGAGGAGAAAGGAGCTCATAAGGCTGGATTAGCAAAAGTTTGTCTATTTATTTTTATTTAAATTATGTTTGAATTGATATTATTCAGTGTTTATCTACACTTTTAAGAAGTTATGTATACTTATTCTAATAGTATGGTTTATTACATTAAACAGTAATGCAATTACAGTTTAAAGATTTAATGTGTAATTGCTTAATCCCTAATTCCAGGTAATACCACCTTCCGAATGGGTTCCTAGAAAAGGAGGCTATAACATTGACAAATTAAATGTTACCATTCCAGCTCCAATTTGTCAGGTTGTTACTGGTAAACAAGGTCTTTATCAACAAATAAATATACAGGTGGGTATTTTTTACAATATTTCATCATATTGACTACTTCATCCTATTGATCAATGCTTTCTTATAGAAAAAATCCATGAGTGTGAAGCAGTATAGGGACTTAGCTAATTCTGAGCGATATGCAACACCTAGACATTTTGACTATGAGGATTTAGAGAGGAAATACTGGAAAAATATTACATACGTTGCACCGATATATGGTGCTGATGTTTCAGGTAGTTTAACAGACAGTGATGTAGATGTAAGTTAATTCTATCGTATATTGATTAACATATAACAAGGTTTAATGTGTCTTAGGAATGGAACATTAATAGATTAGGAACCATACTGGATTACGTAAATGAAGATTATGGGATTTCTATAGAAGGGGTTAATACTGCATATTTATATTTCGGTATGTGGAAAACTACATTTGCCTGGCATACAGAGGATATGGATTTATACTCGATAAATTATCTTCATTTTGGAGCTCCAAAAACATGGTAATTATTGCGCAATATTTTAATATAATTAAATTATATTTCAATTACATTTTAGGTATGCTATTCCGCCAGAGCATGGCAGGAGATTAGAGAGATTGGCCAACGGGTTTTTCCCATCGTCTTATAAAACTTGCCAGGCATTTTTAAGACACAAAATGACATTAATATCACCACAAATCTTAAGGCAATATTCTATACCGTATAACAAGGTAAAAATATTAATTGACTTTGAGTACTTTATTTAACTGGGTGAAGTTTTTTTTATTTGATATCACTTATTGTGTAGGTATGAACTTAACCTAGTAGATACTGTAATTTAGACATCAATACTGTACTGTGAAAAAACGAAAATAAACAAAAATGAACCAACAAATCAAACCAAAACAAACCTAACCAAAGCAACCAAATGATGCTGAAAGCTAAAATGTGTCTGTTTATGAATTTCATTTACCAGTACTTTTCAAATCTTGCTATATTTTACAATATTTTATCAATAAACGAAAATAGCACACTTCCGCAATAAATTTTTTTGTGTGTCAATGTTTAGAAAAATTTCTAGAATAAAAAACAGAAACGTGTTTTCATGTAACTTGTTTTAACTATTCTAAAGTTGAAAAAAACTAAAAATTATGCATTTCTGTAATAATAATAATAATAAAAATATGTACAAATTAAAAAAAAAACGATTAAAAAAAGTTGCTTTGACTAGGGTTCGAACCTGCCTTACTACGGCTCCAACGCCATGGCAGCATAAAGTCCTAATGCTTTAAACTACGCGGCCACCGTGGACTTGAAAGATTCTATCTAAAATTCTTAAAAGATAATGTTTTAGTGCAAGTACTTTTTTATTTATAAACATTTATTTAATTCTGTTTTTAGTATTTGTTCTTATAGCGGCAACATAGATACATTATCTGTAAAAATTTCAACTGTCTAGCTATAACGGTTCATAAGATGGACCTTTGTGACAGACGGACGGACGGACAGCGAAGTCTTAGTAATAGGGTTCACGTTTTTACCCTTTGGGTACGGAAGCCTAAAAATGAAAGTGATGCATTTCTGCAGAAAATTTTTTATGGCAAACTATTCGAGAAGGCTTCCAAATAGTAAATAAACAAATATTTCTTAGGTAACTGATTTCAAGTAAACAAAACTAGCCCTCATTTCAGCTATTCTAAGGTTGAAAAACTCAAAAAGGATGCATTTCCGCAGAAATTTTTTTATGACATACTATTCGAAAAGGCTTCCAGGCTTCCTAAATAAAGAAATATGCCTTACACAACTGATTTGAAGTAAACGAAACTTTAGACATTTAATTTTATGTTGATTCTCTTAGATTACGCAAGAAGCTGGAGAAATAATGATTACATTTCCTTACGGCTATCATGCAGGATTTAATCACGGGTTTAACTGTGCAGAATCAACAAATTTTGCTTGTGAAAGATGGGTGGAGTATGGAAAAAGGGCGTCGCATTGCACATGCAGTAAGGATATGGTGAAAATATCGATGGATACGTTTGTGAAAAGGTTCCAGCCTGAAAGGTAATATTAAATTAATTATTAACGTAATTTGATCAATAACGTAAATTTGATCAAAATATTTTCATTTTCTTAACGATTTTAATATTTTAGATACGATAAATGGCTGAAAGGTGAAGATATAGGTCCGCACCCGGAAGAGCCCGATCGAAAGGTTGCAGCACCATTACCATTGCCACAGGATATTCTTTGTAATAAAAACAACACTGCCTTGCCGCAGAGTTATGTGGAGGGACCATTTAAAAAGAAGAAAGGAAGAATGATGGCGCGCTATCACAAGTTAGTTGAAAAGTTTAAAAACAAGTCAACTAGAAAAAACAGTAGGAATTAAATTACCAAATAGTAAAAAAGTATTTTTTAAAAAAATCATCTTGTATTATTAGTAGTTTATACCGAGTGCGTTTCAAAAGTGGCTCACCCCTATATCTTTTTATTTTTTTAGTTACAATACTTCGTATGTTAGTATTTGACATAAATTAGGATTGATTGACATATTCAATTGTTTTCGGTCACTTCCTGTTTCACCGTAAATGACTACAACTTTTGATTTTTAAATGGCACCTTCGGTATTTTTTTACTTTATTTGATAAAAATAACACTCTGAATAAAATGATATATCATGTCAACTTTTGACATTTTCGCATATAATAACGAAAATTTGACTCGAAATACCAAGTGTGGGGTATCAAATTATTCATAAAAAAATGTTTTTTTCCAAATATGTTAATGAGCCACCCTAGTTTTATTTGAAAAAATTGAGATGTGGTTAAAAATACGATTTGAGCATTTTCTAACTAGCCAGAATAAGACACTAAAAACTTTAGAATAAGATCAGATCTATTTTTCTAAGGCTCCTTGATTAAGAATTAGTGTTCTTAACATAGCCATGGCACTCTAGATTGAATTTTAAAATATGATTTTTTATTAAGCATGACTGTCAAAAGTTGACAGATGATATGTCATTTTCCATCAAATAAAGTAAAAAAATACCGAGGGTGCCATTTAAAAATCAAAAGTTGTAGTCATTTCCGGTGAAACAGGAAGTGACCAAAAACAATTGAATACGTCAATCAATCCTAATTTATGTCATATACTAACGTACCAAATTTCGTTTTTTTATCTGAAAAAATAAAAAAGTTATAGGGGGTGAGCCACTTTTGAGACGCACACGGTATATTAGTACGGTCAATCTGGTATAAAAAAGGTCTAGACTCCCATCAAATTATCCCCGCCCTCATATTTTGCCAGTCGTAAGTGGTCCACTGGAGAAAAGCTTAAATTCGACAATTCGTATCCCTCCACTCCACCGTCCGTTTTTGAGAAACTCCAAAAAATGTTTGACTTAAATTTCTGGCTGAACTGTAGGTCCCACAGAAAATTTTATGGAACAGAAAATGAAGAGAATTAAATTCTCTATATTTTCATCTCTAAGTAACAAACCTCTAAAACCTACGGGGACAAAGTTAGAGGGCGCTAAAGTCACTCAAACGCAGTTTTTTGAATTTTTCCGGGTGAAACCATGTTTTTTACTGTCGCAAAGTTTTTAAAATTAAAGGGTTACACATCAATTTGATAGGTTTTTGATTTGATCGCAAGTTTTTGATTTGATCGCGATTTGATCGCAACCAAATCAAACCAAACCAAACCACAAACTTACCAAATTGATATGTAACTTTTTTTACGTTTTACTGTTTACGAGATATAACGTTGCCAATGTCGCGGGATGCTGCGCGAGCATTCGAGGACGCAGCTGCCGCTCGGCCTATTGTTGTTTCCATCCCTCTGGTCCGCATTTCAGCACTAACTAGTCGTCAGCTGACGTCTTTTGGCAAGCAATTTTTTCGTATGCGGGGTAAAAACTTTATCCCGGTAGGTTTTAGAGCTTTACTACTGAAAAATGAAATTGCAGAGAATTGAATTCTCTTCATTTTTTGTTCTATAAAATTTTTTGTTTAGCCTGAAAATATAATCCGAATTTTTTTTTAGTTTCTCAAAAACGTTACCTTCGGCGCATCTAAAATCATCTCAAAACGATCAAAGAATGTTATGATTCTCAGTTCGAGTTAACATCGTAATCCGCGAAGGTAACTTACAGTACCCTATCGACCGTTATTGATTTCATGAAAGTTGTTTACACATTGTGGGAATGAATGCGATATATCTCGTAAACAGCGAAAAAAGTTACACATCAATTTGATAGGTTTTTTTATGCTATTTGCTTTTAAAAACTTTGCGACAGTAAAAAAAGTGGTTTCACCCGGAATAATAACAGAGGAAGGACCCAAAAACAATAGCACATAAAACAAACAAAATATTATTTTGTGAATAATTTGCAGGGAGTATTTATATGAAAGGATTCCACGACAGTAAAAGTTTATTTTCATTAATTTTAATTCAAAGTTAAACTATATTTTTTTGAATGACATTTTCTTTACATATTTCTGAATAGTCAATTTTGTTTACTAGAAATGCGGTTGGAATATATATTTGTAGTTTTTGATATCTAGCTGTTTTTAACGTTATTTGATAATTCCACAGTGCGTTAAAAAGTCTCAGTTTGAACGTTCTTAGATAACGACGGTGCATTCGGCCAGATAACGACGGTGCCATCCGGTGCACACGTTACATTATTTTTTTTATAATTTCTAGCTTTGATGAGTTTCCTGCTGAGCTTCAATTGCAATTAATGGACGAGGACAATAATTTGCCATTCGGCGATGAAATTCAACCTGACGAACAACAGTTGGAGGTTTTAGAAGATATTTGGCTAAAAGCTGGAGAGATTGGTAAGAATTGTACTTTTTTTTTATTTAAAAGAATATTTTTAAGATTTTTTTTTTTGTTTTTAGAAGCTGACGAGGCTGAAATATGCGACGCAGGGTATAACGTCAAAAGAAGTAAAAGGTATTTCCAGAAAAAGAGGAAAAAGGAGCACAAAAGTAAAAAAGGGAAGAAAAGGGATGACAGTGGGGTATGCATTTTAGATTACGAGTATATCAATTAAAATACCGTGCGATCGAAAAAAAAAACGGCATTAAAGGTAGCTGGGTGTGTGATTGACCGTATTGGGGGTGATCATTTTGGCGTCAATCTCTATAAACATTATTTACTAAAAATTGACATAAAAAATTTGTCAAGAATTAATACTAATTATATTTGCTCGCGAAGCTCTGAAATCGTACTTACTGGAGAGAGCCCTATATGCGGTAGAAGACTTTTTTGTTGAAAACATTTTTAATCATCTCACACACTGGTTAAAAATCTAGTATTTAATATTTTATAACTACTTAAAAAAGGATGGAACGTTTTCAGACACAAATCTGTTTCATAAAAAAAATTCTTGAATTTTAAAGAAGGTACACCACTTAAAAAATAATTTTTACTCAAATAAAAATAAATTACAACCTTCTTAAAGCCAACTGGCAGTAAGCGCCATTACAAAATAAAGAAGAGTAGAGTTTGATCTCGCAAAAATTACTATCGATTGTCACTCCCCAGCCGTCTTTGACGCCGATTTTTTTTTCGAATGTATAGTATTTATTGTGTTTTTTTTTTATTAATTTTTTAGTCTGAATATGAGGCCGAGGAAAATCCAAAGAAGCAATGTGGTAAAATTGTTGCCATTAACAAGACTTCAGCCTCAGATACAGAAGACCTAGTTAAGTCTCTGGTAGCCCAAGAAGTTCATCTTCTCAAGAAGAAAAAATCGAAGCATAAGGAGAAAGAAAAAGAAGGAAAAGATAGAGAGAAAAAGAAGCACAAGAAAAAAGATAGTAAGTATTAAACTTGAAAAGACTTAAATAAATAAATAAACTTTATTTTGGCGGCCCTGTAAAATTCAATAAAAAGTCTTTTTTGACACATATTTTAGTCTTAACATAACGTTTTACCTGTCAGGAATTATATGCGGTTATATCAATTATAGCATTGTGTTTAGTCAATTTAAATTAGTCATTTAAGTCATTTGTGTTTGTAGGTCTAGAAAAAGCGGAATCCTCTGTATCTATGGCAGCAGAATCTTCTGTATACGAGCTACAGAATATTCTTGAGGGTAATTCAGAGCAACATGAGATGGTTACAGAGGAGCCTGATAAAGTTAAAGAGGAAGTAGACAATATTATTAGACAAGCCGACGAAGAGTATGAGAAACAACAATCAGAAAACATTGTTTCCCTTCCAGAAGTTCCAATTCCACCGATCGTTCCAATTAAACCGATACCGGGATTAGAAACCTTGAGAACGTACAAAAAGCAACCGGCTGTAAGGAAAGAAATTATTCAGACCGTGGTGACACCAAAGACCATCGTTAGACTGAAGCAAACGCAAATTATAGATCCTAATGAAATTTCGAAGCCTCCACCTCTTGTTCCTGTTAGTATGCCACCGAAACCGTCATCATCAAGCGGGTCGTTCGCTAAAAAAGGATTTGAAAGCGCGTTCTTAAGTTTTCTTCAAAGCAATGTCACAGCGGAAAAAGGTAAATCGGAAAAGAGCAAATCACAAGGCGTTATAAAGCAAGCACATAAAGTTAGTTCAAAGCAAAATGCGACTAATACTACTGTGAAGACTGCAACATCTGGTAAAGAATCTATTAAAGTATCGTCTGTTATTGTATCTCATCGTCAACTAGATGCAAACACTCAGCCTGGATGTTCACAGTCAAATGAAATAAATCCTAATCAAAATCATCAATCAGTAACAGTTCCGACACTACAAACTACACAAGCTCAGACTGTTACTCAATCAAATGAAACAATACCTAATCAGCAGATTATAAATTTGCCTCAGCAGGAACAAATAAGTGATAACACTATCACATTATACTCATCAGGGTCTAGTAATACTTCAGTAATGCAAGTTCCTCAGGTTCCCAATACTGTAACAGCAGAAAACCAATATGCTATGCCTCAGTTATCATTGCAAGCGGACACATCCACTATTAACTACGAACAAATGCCTCAGCTTGAAATTCAGCAACCTATTACAACCATAATGGCCAACCACCAAACAGTGAATGTAGTCGGCGGTCCTCAGAATGTCGTTTTAGTCAGTCCCACACCTACAAACGTACTGCCCAACAATGCTGGCGTGAATGTTTTCTGTTTAAACACTATCAACACACAACAAGTACCTGTTTTACAAAAGCTAGTCTTGCCACCGGGTGTGACGTTAAATCCCGCTCCAAATCCGCGCAAACCGAACACAATTTGGAACAACCACAGTTGGTACAGTGTTAACTCTTGCCCAAAGTTTATTTATTCGAATAAAGACCGATTTTACCCTATGAGCGAACAACCGATTAAATTGGACAGTAAAGATAGTGATAAGGAAATGGTTGAAAACAACGTTGTCATTGATCACGAAGAGGTGGTAATGGATTACGAAGAAATTATCGAAACTGACCCGGAGCCCAACAGTAAAGTGATTGTTGAAAGCGTCTATAGGAATGAGTCGGAGTTTACGGCTTTGAGTAAATGTGATTTTCCCACTGTAGCTAGTGTTGGTGAAGTCACTAGGGCAGGAATAGATAATGATTCATCGTCTTCCGATTCCTCATCGTCTTCTGATGAATCTTCGTCGTCTTCTGAGAGCGAATCCGAATCAGATTCCGAGTCAGATGATGACAAAATAGAAGTTCAACATAGTACCAAAGAAAACCAACCGCCCGAGACACTGAAAGGCATGAAATTGTTCAACAAAAAGCAAGAACAGAAGAAACTGTTTAAAGAAACCCAAGGTCGAGATTTGAACAGTTTCCAAAAACAGAAAATTAACGAAATTATCGGGTTGTCCGATACCAAACCAAAAATTAACTGTATTTCGAGTAACAAAAACAAATTCGAGAAGGACAGTAATTTTGGCAATAGTTTAAGGCAGAAAATGTTGCGGTTCTGTCTGAAAAGCAAGAAAGGACTGACGCCCGGTAGAATCGCCTTTTTGAAGTTGCTCAAGTTCAAGAACAAAGGCAGGCCGTCCAAGGCGGAACAAGAGAAGAAATTCGACATTATCAAAAATTTATTGAGGCTGTACCAGAATCATTTGGCCAGTGTTAATAAGCAGCGCGTACCTGATCAAAATTTTGTCATGACGGAGTCTCTGGAACGACAAAAAAACGAGCTTGCTCCTGTCAACGTTACCGTAAAGCTCGACGATGTTTTGCAGAAGTTTTCGCCGAGGATACAAAATGGACTTCGTGCCGGTTTGACTTTGTGCAATTTGAGCTCGCTGCCTGAAGGCGAGCCCGAGTTAAAAGATATGGCTGGGAAGGTGACCAAGAGGAAAGGTAGAACTGTCATTGAGAAAGTGAGTATATTTTTTTTATCAATTATATGCCATTCATTTTATTTTGTAAAAAAATTGAACCGTCTGATGATATTAACAACTCATAAAAAGAATATTTTTCAACATTAAACTCCGCTAAAAATGTATGCTTTAAAACTGTACGTAATTGGAATTTAAAAAATGTTATTATTTGACGTGTCCGAACATAAATCTACAGGATGATTCACGGCCATGGTACGTTAGACTAGGGTTGCCAACTTTCAAAATAAAAAATAGAGGATGAGAGGGTAAAAAAGAGACCCTGCTGAAACATTTTTTGAAATCCCGCCCAAATGTCTAGAATTTACCAAAAAGGTTTGTCAGTGATATGCAATTGATGGTCTTTCTTACTTTCTTTACAATATTTATACTCAAAACTTGTTAAAATAAAACAAACCATTTTCAACAAATCTTTTTTCAAAACATGAGCTAACAATAAGTAAACGTAAAATAGTTGAACACGTTTATCGCTTCCACAAATATTTCTTTTACATAAATATTTCTTTGACTTCTGTTCTGTACAAACGAGTGGGAATAGCGAAAGACAAAGATTAACAATTTAAAACATTGTGGCGATACACAAACATTTTTTAGATTTTGAGTTTGGTATGTAAAAAAGAGGACTTTTTTAAAACGCGAGAGAAATGAGGACAGTGAAATCAAAACGAGTACTGTCCTCTGGAATAGAGGACGGTTGGCAACCCTAAGTTAGACGTTTATTGAGGAAAATTTGTCAAATTGATTAGACTTTGAAATGAATCAATATTAGAATTATTAATTTTTAAATAGCTATACTTAAAAAACGGAATGTTTAGGTATAGGAATGTATTGTTGAAAAGAAATTTTGTAAGTCTTGCTTTTTTAAATAATATACATAGGGTTCAATTTAAAATAATGAAATGAGCAATTTTATAACAGCAATGAATGTTTTTGGCCTGCCTGTATAATATCCAATAGATTGATTTAGACTGATCAAATATATCGACTTTCGTTAACTTATACCCAAATTTCACCTTTAAAAATGTTCAATTTATGATTTTACCATCACTTATTCAAGATCATGTTTTTGTTAATTTTACACGTTTTATTTTTTTTATCTCGAAAACTATTAGAGACAGCTATGGATGAGTACAATAGAAAAAATAATTAGATATGAAAGTAGTTAATAATAAAATATAATATTATACCGCGTGTTCTATTTAAAATATCAAAGATGCTCTACCACTTTTCAAATGATGCGGCAACATTGGGACGCTGAACAGCAGGTGCCTTTATGTAAAAATCCAAATTAAAAAAAAATCTTACCCGTTCTCCATAAACGTCTAATGTACCAACGCCGTGAATCAGGCTTACTAAGGGCTGGCAAAGGCTAGTTTTGGGTCGAGATTTCCGTATGTAAGAAGAGTACATTGCGTTTATAACGTACTGAACAAAGAGATAACAGTAAACACGTTGCCAGACGTATGAAATAAACCAAGAAACTGTGGACATTTGAACAGACGTGGAAGGGGATATAGCAGATTTGTTGCGGTCGACCCAATCAGTACCTCTGTCAGTACTTAAAATTCTAGGGAAGGTATACATCATGTGTACAGCTTCACGATTTAATTACGTCTCGTGATACTTTATTTATTTATTATTAACGAGTAGGTAATTTTCCCTATAGCTTGAAAATTTTTAAGTGCAAGTTAGAAATACTTGCATTTTTGGTAAAAATAAGAGGAATTGAGTTGGTTTTTGACAGTGGTCGCGCTATTAGAACTCTGAATTGAAAAATCAATATCTCTAAATCCCTAAATTATTATTGAGTATAGTTTTTTTTAATATTTCTGCTATATTTTCTTGGTAGACAGTAATGTGAAAACCTTTATATATAAAAAAGTGAAAAATGAATGTGTTGTTTAAAATTTTTGAATAGCAAAAATAAGCCTATTGAATTTTTCTTATTTAAAATAAGCGGTTTACGATCGTGATTTTACTTTACTTGATAGAGAAAGGCGTACCGGAGAAATGTGGCAATGCCGCAACAGCCAACCGTCGCATTTCTCTCACTCTGACTTAATAAGATCCCTATGCGATTTACTTCCACGCATGTAAATACCGACCCAAAAGTAACAGTTGCCAGCACGGTATAATAGAAAATGTTTGAATTACTGAATTTATTCTGACTTAAAGAATCACCTTGTAAATTAGGGTACATTTTTAGTGTACCTATATGCATTTTCACTTATTTTTCAGCAAAAACATAGGCCGTCCATACTCATAAACGACGAAGTCTGGGCGAAGCATAAAAATTACCGCTACTATAGGGGGAAGGTGACGAAAATCAAGTCGGATAATAAATTTTGCGTGTTCTTCCTTTGCGACAAAAGTTTCTCGAAAGACATCACGATGGATCATTTAGTAGATTGGACGAGTGACACTTTGCCCAATCAAGGCGATATTGTAAATGTGCGATGGGGCGACGGGGGAGTGTACGAAGCACGCTGTGTTAGTCGATCTGTCGATAATATTTATACAGTAAGTGCATTAAAAAAAACGCTGTGTCTAGGTGCACGTTAACGTGTACTAAAAATAAAACTTCGGTGCACACGAAACGGGAATTTCACGTGCAGTCTAAACAAAAAAAAATTACCCGGCCTATTTTGATTGCTATTACCTACCGCTGCAAAAAAAATAAAAAAAGTTCTACCTTTGTCGGGGATTAATCTGAGGACCACTCGCTCTCGAAGCGACCGCTTCACCCACGGAGCCACAGACTGCTTTCGTAACCAGGCTGTAGCTAAGCATTACTTGGTGCTGAAAGCTTTTCGGTTTTTCCATGTACATAAATATTATAATAGGGTACACGTTAACGTGCACCTAGACACAACGTAAAAATAATTCCTACACTCGTATTCATAAAATTTAAGCTTCATTCAGGACCTCAAAATTAGTGGAATATATTAGTGGTTGCAATTATACTTTATACTTAAAAGTTTACAATCATTCACAATGTCTAAAAAACCATTAAAATTAATAGAATATCCTAGCAACAGCTTGTTGTAATCAGTTATAACCATAAAAAAAGCCTGATAATTAGCTTAAAAAACAATAAACTATTCATCTCTAACCACAATTTCTATTGACGGTCAAAATGACATTACTCGCAAATTTTGAAGTATAATTAGTGACACAAGTTAAAGTTTCATTCAGAACCTCGCAATTAGTGGATTCAATTAGTGTAGAAATCAAAAGTTGATTGTTTTATAAGCTAAATATTAGGCTTTCTCTATGGATACAACTGACTAACGCAAGCTGTTGCTAGGATATTCTATTAATTTTAATTGTGTTTTTTTAAATATTGTGAATGATCGTAAACTAAAAAGTATAGTGTAATTGAAACCACTATTTTCCACTAATTGCGAGGTTCTGAATGAAGCTTAAAAGTGTGGTAACTTTTTCTACTAATTGAAAATACTAATATTCTGAATGTTTACATTGAAATTAGAGGAACAAACTTGTATGCTAATTGAAACCACTAATTTATTCCACACATTTTAAGGTTTTAAATAAAGCTTTGTATTACAAAAACATTTTGTTTTAGGTATTGTTTGAAGACTTAAGTCAGTTAGATCTCCGTAGGGATAGTATTTATTCGTTAAGAGAACAAATTCCTAAACATTTAGAACCCAAATTGGTAAGTGTTTTTTATTTGCTTGTTTTGTTAATTACCTAAAATAGAGCAAATTATTAAATTTTTGTAGATATTATATAATTTTTTAGTATAATTTTTAAAACAGTTCTTGTAATTGATCATAGTCATACATATATAGGGTGTCCCAGGCTGAGCGTGCATTAGAAGTTTCTAGAGAACCACAATATCTAGATCCTAGATTTTTTGCACATCATTGTTTTACAACGAGATCTATCGATTAAAAAAAATTTCAATATGGCGGCACTTCTGGAAATACCGGAAGTTGACAGCAACTTTCTTATTTTAATATAATAATATTTAATAAATAATTACATACTTAAATTCTCTGTAAAATTCTATGAATATTGATGTTATACAGTCGATATCTAACATTAACCGTTTTTGAGAAAAAAATTATTTAAAATTTTTGGACGAAAAAAAACTACCTGTCAAGAAAATTTGTATAGCTTAAAAGTCAAATTTAGTGATTACCACAGCCAGTGCTCATGTGACATAAAGAGAAGACATGTGGCTATCTATTTCATAAATTAAATTGTTCAGATCAGATTGTCATATAATAGATAGATTAGATTGTCATATAATAATGGCGGCATCTGTCATGGAATTGAGTGATTAAAAAATTATCATAAATCATTTATTTCTTTCAAATGGAAACCCAGTTTTTTTATTCCACTAATGAAACGGTTTTTCAATTTGTTACATTTTACCTATACATGTTCCTATACTTCCTATACATAAAATAAATCGTTTTTAAGTTATTTAAGATTGAGTTTGAAAACGTAATTTTTCTTGATTTTATCTAGCTTTGACATAAGTGTCAAACGGTCAGACAATTCATTTCCATCTGTTAGAAAACGAATTATTTGAATTTCCTATAGTACAAATACCTACTGCCTGCTTAAGAATTTAAAAAGTGTATTTATAAAAATATATCTCGTATTTTCGCTCTTTAGTGATATCTAATGATCGAAAAAAACAACAGCGCAAAGTTGGCTCGAAAATGATGCTGCTTTTTGAACAAAGCGTCACAATATGACATGGCCAGATCTAGTGTTTTACATCACTTGACGTTTAAGGTCATAGGCTACTGGTTAAAATCAAGAAAAATACGATTTAATAACTTAATTCTATGACAGCTGCGGCCATTATTATATGACATTCGAACAATTTAATTTTTGAAATAGATAGCCACATGTTTTCTCTTTACGGCACAGTGGCTGTGGTAATCACTAAATTTGACGTTTAGGCTAGACACATATTTTTGACAGGCAGATTTTTTCCTTAAAAAATTTTAAATATTTTTTTCCTCAAAAACGGTTAATGTTAGATATATAGTGTTTAATATCAAAATTCATAAAATTTTACAGAGAACTTGAGTACATAATAAAAAATGGGGGCACTCATTTAAAATAAGAAAGTTGCTGTCAATTTCCGTTATTTCCGGGAGTGCCGCCATATTGAAAATATTTTTAATCAATAGATTTCGTTGTGAAACTATGATGTGCAAAAAATCTCCGAGCTAGATGTTATAGTTTTTTTCTCTAGAAACTTCTAATACACGCTCAGCCTGGGACACCCTGTATATACTTGATGAAAATTATAAATTAATTCATAAGTTGAATGGTATATATTTTAAGTTAAGATTTTTTAATTTGAAGTACTGATACGTTTTTTTTTGCTTTGGTTGATTTTTTTTCTAATTAGATATAATTTGAATAAAATGGGCAAATAAATATTTTAATTTTGAAATGTTTCTGTGGGGGATACAGTAGTCCAACAGTACAACGATATCCAATGAATTCCATAATTGATTGGTTTACTACGCGTAACATATACAGGGTACTACTAGGGTTGTGCCACTTGAAAATTTCAAATGAAATTTTCACGTCGCCAACTTTTCCAATGTGAAATTTTCATATTTTAAAAAAGTGAAATTTCATTGAAATTTCAAGTGAAAGTTTCAATTCGAATTTTTCAGCATGGAGGTGAAATTTTCAGAATTGTATCGTGAAATTTCAACTTACAGGTGAAAATTCAAGTGAAATTTTCATAAACCTCGCGAATTCCTTTATCGTGTTCGTATGTCGACCGTATCGACGTAAGTATCGATCGTTGATTTGCTCGATTTACTTGCGCGTCTGAAGAGGACCGGCGCGGCGCTTGGCATTGACAAATGAAAAACCGCAGTAGATGTAGATAGATAGAGGTTATGATTTTCGTTGAAAACTTTGAATAAGAAGACTAAAGAAGGAGCATATCAAAAATCTTAGGTCCACCGCGATGGGCCTCAAATATGGCCGACTTAAATTCCGGTTTATCAGTGCCGTTTTAATTTTATTTAAAAAATGTAAAACTATGATGTAGGGTAGACGTGGGGTAGACTCAATAATTTTTTTTTATTTTACGTTGTGAATAAATGTTGGTAGTTATTAAAATTGTTATAAAAATATAAAATTCTAATAAAAATAGATAAGTTATAATAATTATTTATAACCATAAACATCCGATACGCTACTGAAGCAGGTAAGTCAAATTGACGTATCTAAATTCTTTGACATATAATCTTTGACAAGTAGTAAATAAAAGCAAAAATGCAAGAATAAATATATAATTAGTTAATTTAAGTGAATTTCATAAATGATCGGTTTACTACACGTATGTATATTATATAGCCACTTACTAGCGAAAAGTTGTTCCATTATTTCACTCGATTTTTGCCGAGATCTACCGCACGCTACACAACCAACTATTTTAGAGTCTTTTTCCATAAATCGCGATAGTGTCACTGTTAATTTAAGTTCTGCCACAATTTCCATCTAGATTTACTACCTTTATACAACTATCAGTAGTAGAATAAATAATAAATAACATAAAATAAGCTCCGTAAAGACTGACAAATCCACAAAATTTCAAATCAAATTCAAATGTGTCAAATGAATCGTCAAACAGAACTGTCAAGGATCCCCACCCTAGAGTCCTTTTTCCTCCCACCATGCATGAATACATGGATAGCATTATGCTCCTTCCTTAGTCTTCTTATTCAAAGGTTGAAAATGTTGATATATTATTAGATTTGTTATTTTTGTGTATTTTTTGTGTTTCACATTTCATAAAGTTTATTCTGTGACCTGTGTTCTGTGTTGATTCCAATTTTTAAAGAAATAATGGTTAAGCCCAAAAATAGTATTTGGAAATATTTCTCTAATGATCTCTAATGCCAAAAAAGTAAAGTGCATATTTTGTAATGAAATTCATTACAAAAATGCAACTCGTTTAGAAAAACATTTTTGTAATTTTAAAACAAAATTGTAATTTTCATGAAATTTCAATGAAATTTCCCAGGTGAAATATTTAATTGTCAATATTTCAGGAAATTTATAAAATTTTCACTGAAAATTTGAAAAATTTCAATCTTTCAGTGAAAATTTCATTATGAAATTTCAACATAAGGTGAAAAATTAAATGTCCCCATCCCTAGGTACTACTATCCTAAGGACCTATCCTAAGAAGAAAAAAAAACGCATATGAATGTATTTTCTTAACATCTTCTGAGATGCAGGGCGGTGAAATTTTCTAAAAAATATTTTTTTGAAATGAAATGGCTGGGCGCGCTGGGAGTAAAAATTCAAGGCCGTGACACGACACGACACAGGCGAGAGGAAAAGTGATAGGGACAGCCTACGACTTAGAACAAATCGTCCGATTTAAATGAAATTTGTTATGTCAATAGATTGGACTAAGGCCAACTTAACCGCGTACGACCGTAAGTACGACATGTGTCTGTGACAGTTGGTTTTGACGTAAGAAACATCAAAAGTTGATGTCATCCGATCGCGACTAAATTTGGTGGGTAGGCTATGTGAGCGACGGTGCACACGGTCCCACCCTTCAAAGTTGGATACGACGCACGTTTCCTTTACATCTTCATTAGGGTGGGATAAGGATTTGATATTGAAGAAAAATGTGGGTCGATTTCGGCATAATTGGGACGGGCTACAGGATGACACTCTCGACGTTTCGAACCAATGCCTCTAAATAACGAAATCATCAGGATTTTTCTTAATCATCGGCGATTGGATAGAGGTATCCAAATGGAGTCTTCAGATGGACACACGGACAGACGGTCATTTTAATACCAATTTTGTGAAAGTGAATCAAATTATTTATTACTTTTTCAAAATTTCAAACTACACTTTTTCAAACATTTCCTTCAAATCCTTCAATTTAATAGCTGTTAGTAAGAAGTTTCACTTCAAATATGCGCACATAGTGCACACACATGCATCAAAATGCACTTACGCGAAAAGAACTATAGGACACTAACTATTCAACATATTTGTTTGCTCATTTATTTAGTAGGTAGTTAGTAGAGTTTTTTTTAATTGTGTTTGTAAAAAGAATCAGCCAAAGAGGATTTGCTATTAACAATCTATCGCAATAGTCACATTCGTTCTAGTCGTACGCCAGCGAGATGAATCACCGGGAACACCTGTACGATTTGGAACGCCCCCTTCCCGAAAAACGACCAATCAAAAGGAAGGTCTTCGAAGACGATTTCAAGAAAAAGAAATAGTTAAATGTGTTAGGTATAGGATATATAGGAACATGAAAAATTTCATTCGCAAGACTGAAAAACGGACAAAATACTTTTCCCGTCGAAACGCCATCATTTTTGGCGTTGTGAGAAAATTGTCCACTTTTATTTTATTTTTATTTGAAAATGTTTAGTACCTTTTTTTTTACTTAAATTTCTTTAAGTCTTTGAACTAAATTTCTACTTTCTTAATTATTAGGGCGTGTAGTTTAAAATTGAAGAAAATATGTTAAGAATTTTTTGACTGAGTTGTTTCCAGTAGTATCAAATTGATAACTCCAAAGAAAGATGCATAAACTTGCCTTGGAGTTGCTCAAGTGATAATTTGTTTCTTAAAAATAATTTAAAAGTTTGATTAATCACAAAATAAACTAACAGAACTGACAGTAACTTCAAAATTATAGTATATTTTTCTCTAAAATTAAGTTACAGTTAAAAACAATAAGTGTTCTCTAATAAATTACATTAGAATTCCGTTCTCAATTTAGCTGATATAAAGTATATATTTTTTAGCCAAATTAAAAAAAATATTATTGGTTTCTTAAAATTATAATTTTACCATTTAGTGTATTTTAAACTGAAGCTTCTTTTTATTTAAATATTTTACAAAACACTAACCTTAACGTGTAATATTTTTTCGTATCCTGAAAGTTAAATCTTAGTTATTCTTTTATTATTGAAAAAAAAATAGATTTAGAGAAGTTACTCAAAGTTATTTTGAATTATTTCATCTAATAAGCTCATAAATCAGTTCTATGTAGTTCTGTTTAATATACAGGGTGTACAAAAAAGTTACAACAAATGGGAAAAATGATTGAATTAATTGAAAAAATTAACTTTATAATTTTTTCTTCTTCAAAAAATGTTACTGTTTAAGTCATTCTTCTCTTTGATCTTTTTTTTTGATATTTTATCACTTAATCCCACTTTTTTACACAGAGAAATTTTGCCATGGCAGTTGTCTCATGTTAAAATGATTCTATTTGTTATTGAACTTACTGAAGAAATTGATCATAAGACTTTTTTTCATTAACATTATAATATAAAAAATTCCATAACATTTTAACACACCCTGTAGGATAGTTTTAATATTTATGGATTATATTATTTTCTAGTTTAAATAGCATGAATATATATGTGTTCCAGGGGTAGCTAACTAATATATTACAACTTTATTTTAACTAAATTATAGATTTTAACTACTTAGAACACACTTTATGAAAAGCTATCTTTGGAACATGTTTAATAGAAAATTCAAATTTATTTTTATTTTTTTTGTGATGTGTAGAATTTAATGTGATCCCAAATGAGTTATTTTCGATTAGTAGATTTTTTAACGTATTTGTGTGTGATATACCAATTAAGGAGAACGCGTTTAAAATAGATTCCTATATCCATTTGTATGCCTAATTACAAAGTTTGTTTGAAAAATTAGTTTAGGCTGATTTAGAGCAATATTTGAGATATTTTTGTCTATGTAATTTATTTTTTTCTAAAATCAAGTCTCGTTTCCATAAAAAAATATTTCTATTAACTTTGTAAATAGGTGTATTATCATTCTGTATATTGTAATACACAATCGAAATTGTTAGATGCAATTACGATTTTCATAGTCACGTAGTTTTTCCTTTTTTCTAATTATTAAAATGTATTTAGTCTTGTAAATACTTGGAGATAAATATTGGAATAACGTTTGTTTTGTGTGGAAAACACAAAATTGTAAGATAGAATTGTCTTAAGTATTCAATAAAAAAGTCGATTTAAAATATCTTTTATTAAACCTAGATGTCAGGTTCAAAAAGTGCTCATATGTATGTAGAGTATGTAGGTACAAGATATATACTCTGTTTTTTTTCTCAGGTAAGATTTCGACAGACGATGACAGAAAAAAAGCAGATGACGTCCATACCAATCCAATTATTTCACTAAAAAAAGTTTCTAATATTTTTTAAGTTAGCTATGGATGGGTTTATTTATAAATCCGTCATACGTCGTCTCTTGTTGTTTTTCACCTGTTTTATTGGTTTATTTAAAAAATGACAGATCGTATTTCAATTATTATTGGTTTGATGGAACGATGAACGACACACGGACACCGATGCGTGTGAACTCGCCTTAAAATTTTTGAGAGTTGTCAAACTCTTGCCAAATTATAAGTTCTAATTTTGAGATTGTAGTTTTTTCAAGAACTTTGTTAATATTTCTGTTGTATTTTCTTTGTAGACAGTATGTGAAAATCTTTATCAATAAAAAAATTACACGATTGCTGAAAATTGCTATGCTCTAAAAGTAAATAGATGGATTGTTTACAATTTTTGAATTGAAAAAACAACCTTATCGAATTTTTCTTATGTAAACATATTGTAAAATATCCGATCTTGAAAATAAAAAAAAGTTTCAATCAAAAATATTTAAATCAATATCTAAAGCGGTTCTTGAGTTATGGCCTGTTATGTCTTAAAAAGTTGAGTTTTTAAATTATCGCGATTACTGAAGTTTTCTCACTTATAATATCACAAGAGCTTAAATTATTTTCGGAAATTTTTTTGAGGGCACGAATATTTTGAAAATTATCCCGAGTCGAAGACGAGGGATAATTTTCCTAAAATATTCGTGCCCGAAAGAAAATTTCCAGGAATAATTTAAGCTTGCGTGGTATTCGGTAAGAAAATTTCACACCTAAATTTGAAAAAAATATTAATCCAACATGACATTTTAAAATAATTTCAATTTGTTAAGTTGGCCAAGGTATTGATGTTTTTGACATATTATGTGTTTTGTCATTTTGTTTGCGATTCTGTCATTAAGCTATTACTAGTTTTAAAACGTCTGTACGTAGAGTAAGAAGTGTATAGCGAAATGTCGCGATTTGGAAAAGTAAACCAACAAGTCATTAAAGAAGAAATTGAAAATATAAAACCAGATAACACCCGAAAATCAAAATCAAGTGTATATCCATCATATTTCGTTAAATAGAAAAATACCAGCTTTAGTTAAATAAAGGCGGCAGAACTATATTTTTTAGAACATGGCAATTTCGAAGAAATTTATATGTAGGTATATCTAACATATTTCCTTAAATAAAAAATATTACCAACCTTAGTTACATCAAATGCTAAAACTCAAATGGGTAATATTTCAATATATAGACATTGTAGTTCATTCACATTATGATTGTAGATCTTATGTTTACCTTTTCAACTGTCAAAAAATTTCCACTAAAGTTTCGTGGCGCCTCGAAAAAATTTCCGGAAATTTTTTCAGTTGCCATGGTAACTAGTCAACATTAAAGCATGTTATTGGTTGAAAAGTAGAGGTGTGAAATTTTCGTTATAAAAAAAATGACACCCTAACGATATCCTTATAATTCCATTTCAGATGCTCAGAAACATGTCTAATGATTTTATCTAGTTATCTCTTGAAAAAAAAGTCTTAAAAATAAGCAGTTTGCGATCATGATTTTACTTTACTTGATAGGGAAAGGCGTATCGGCAACGCCGCAACAGCACACCGTCGCGTCGGTCATTTCATCGCATTTCTCTCACTCCGACTTAATAAGATCCCTATGCGATTTACTTCCACACATGTAAATGCCGACCCAAAAGTAACAGTTGCCAGCTCGGTATATGCCCTGCAGTGTTCTGTTGGTGTAATAAATAACTATATTGGCATAAATCATTTACCTCAAAAAAAACTACCATGCGATTGAAAAAAACGGCATTACGGTGACCTTCGAAATGACCGACGCGACGGTTTTTACTGTAATGCCCATTTGATTTGAATAAAAATGTATTTATTCTACAACAGAATACACTTGTATTCAGCCTAGAGAATGTCAATAGCTTCTACATCCCACTAGTCTCTCGCATACCCAACAATGTTGCCGTTTGCTGTCGCCTTATTTTATGAATGGTTTTAAGAACGGCGGAAAGTAACGCCTAGCTATAGCCAACTTCGCAAAAGCAGCTGTGGATCCGTTGGCGAGGCCGTTCCTTCGGGATCGAGAGGTCCCAGGTTCTTGTTCCACAAAAATATAGAACTTTCTTTTTTTACAGCTGTTTTTATTTTTAAAATAGCAATCATGTTTTGATTGCGTTGGTTAGTGTCTGGGGCAAGTTTTTTTTGTGCAGATTGCACGCGAAATACCCGACCTATTATCGTTTGCGCGTGCAGAACTGCTAAATTAAGAGACAACAAATGGCAACATTGTTGCGTATGCAAGTTGACTAGTGGGACGTAGAAGCTAGTGAGAATTTCAACCTTTTAGTAGTGAACACATCTCACTGTCTCATATACTTTGACTGCAACAAGCAATAAACACAAAGCGCATATAGTGTAGTCTGTCTAGTGATCCAGGGATTATTTAGTCAGACGACATCCAATAAATTATAGGATGTAAAATTTAACTCTTATTATTTACCTAACCTATCGCTGAACAGACTATACTTTTAAAAGAATAATTCGCTTGTTACTCTTCACAACATTTTATTTTCCATTACACTATATCTTAGGGAAAAGCCTGGTTGACACGGTCATAGTGTACTTGGACCAAGTCAACCAAATGCCATATAAATATACCTATTTATATGTCGCGCCCGTCTCACCTCTATAAATAAATAGCGATGAAGAATACTGTCGCTTGCCGTTTAGTTTCTACGGCTAAGGTCAGTATTCTTCATCGCTACCGATCGCTATTTAATTATAAAGTTCCACCCCAGCGTACTTACTGTGATGTTAAAAAGCCTTCCAACTCGAGACGCGCGCAGCATTTTTATAAGTACATTTATATGGCACCATCCAAATGTACTTGATCCAAGTACACAAAGTACACTTTGACCGTGTCATCCCGACTTAAATAGAAAGTGATTAATACATAAATAAATACATTTGACGTTTATTTTTTTATAATAATCTGCCCTTACATTCTAACGACGCACAATTGCAATAAAGTATCCTGCCTGGAACGCTTCCTATGTCGTAATTGTAGTTCCAGGTGAGTTCGGTACCTGCTCTGATGAACTGCGACGAGAAAAATGCCACCCATGGAAACCGTACGTCATGAGTGTCAACGAACACGTTCTGAACGAAGACGTTGGGAGAACAGGAATGCTGAAAATTGTAAAATAAGTTTTAATGGTTGGTTTTTAATTCGAATACTCGTATTAGTCATAACAATGACTAAAGAATCCAAGGACAACAAACTGTGCCGTGGCACATATTTTTCTTAACCTAGCTGTTTGAAGAGATATTTATATTATAATGTTTTGAGGACGCCTATGGTGTATACGGTGGTATCAATTAATTAAGGAAAAAAACGTATTGTCAAGAAAAATGGCGTATCCGCCAGAAATTAAAAATGTATTACTGGTTGCCTGCACAACCGCAACGTATCCGCCAGAAATTAAAAAGACTTTTTCAGGCGCCATCTTTTAGTCAAGTCGAGAAGTAAGGGAATCAGACAATGGAATTGTCTGGTGTGAAGAAGTACGCTTTCCGAGAATTGGGGAAATTTCGAGAAGCAGTCAATAGAGTATATAAGCCGGAGCCATCGACAACTGAGACAGTTTTTGAAATTTGAATATACCGCGTGGAAATTGAAAATCGGACAATTTGGTGAAGGAATCTTATAAATAGTTAGTTTGTTGTGTGTTATAAGTTAGTAATTGTGTATAAAGTGAGAAAATAAATTCGTTAAGTATTTTATCGTGAGTTTAAAATAGTGGACCCACGGAATCCGTAACAATTGGTGTCGGAAGTGCGATTCAAGAGGATTTTAAGAAGAAATTAAGTGGATTGGACGATTTTTACACCGAATTTGGTTTGGTTTTTTATGGTTGGTACGAGACAGCAAGCGAAGAAAATGGAGGAAGTAAGCAAATTATTGGGCGATTTTATGGAGAATATGAGAAGAGAAAAGGCAGAAGAACAAGAGAGGCTGCGAAAAGAAAAAGCAGAAGATCAAGAAAGACTCCGTAAAGAACGAGAAGAAGAACGAGCCCGATTGGAAAGAGAAAAAGAAGAGGAAAAACTACGACGTCAAGAAGAACAAGACCAACTACAGAAAATGCTTATGGAGAATCAAGAAATCAGACAAGAACGGTTGGAGAAAATTGTAGAAAATCTAGAAGTGCGTCGCCAGAAAGAAAAACAAGAAGAACAGGACCGGCTTGAGAAAATTCTGGAAGGCTTAGAGGCGCGTCATCAAAAAGAAAGACAAGAGGAACAGGACCGGATCGAGAAAATTTTACAAGGTTTTGAAGTGCGTCGACAAGAAGAAAAGCTTGAAGAGCAGGACCGTATCAAGAAAAGTTTCGAAAAAATGGAAAAAAAGCAACAATCAATGTTGGAAGTACGTTGCCAGGAACAACAGAACCACTTCCAAGAAGCTGTAGAAGATCTGGAGGAGCGCCTTCAGCAGAAGATAGAAAGATTGGAGATGGACCTACAGAAGACCAAGGTACAAGTAAAGACACCTGGCGTTCAAGGAACAGCGAACCTAAGGCCCCGACCTACGATGGACAAACGACATGGACAATGTACCACCGTCAGTTTGAAGCAGCCGCCGCTGCCAACGGATGGACTGACCGGGAGAAAGCAGCGGCACTTGTCATCGCGCTGCGTGGCCCTGCCCTGGAACTGTTGCAAACTATTCCTGCAGCCCAACAGCAGGAATACCAAACTTTGGTCACTGCACTGGACAGAAGATATGGCGACCAACATCGACGCCAACTTTACCAGGCCCAGATCAAGACACGCCTGCAGAGGTCCGGAGAGAGTCTGCAGGAATTTGAAGCAGACTTACGTCGGCTGGTACACCTAGCGTATCCTGTAGCACCGGAAGGATTTAGGGAGGAACTCGCTGCTCAGTGCTTTATCAGCGGACCGAGGGACAACGAATTACAGAGGGCGCTGCAAATATCCCGATTTTATACCAGCAGCGAAACACTGGTCAGGGCGCTAGAAATTGAAGCTGCTTTTAGCGCCATCCCTAGACCGAAGATAAGATCGGTAACGGTCGAGGAACAGCCCGGAAGTTCTCACATATGTTTGGAGGAGATGTTTAGTAAACTATGTGAGTTACTAGTGAACAAGAGTAGCAACAACACCCAGACAGAGAGCTATAGAAGATCACACGACATAAGGTGCTTTAGATGTGGCAGGAATGGCCACATCAAACAGATTGCCGCGTTCAAATGCGATCCCGTTCACCATCCAGAGAACGTAGGCACCAGGAAAACTAAAATCAGTCAATACTAAGGGGCGAGTATTGACTGGGGAGAACAGAGCCCCCAGGATTTTTTCCATTAGAAGTCTAGGAAGAACCGCTGACAGTTTGGTGATCGACGGGAAAGTCAATGGAAAGGGAATCCGAATGACAGTGGACACTGGCGCTATGGTATCGTTGGTGCGGGCTAACTCAGTGCAAGGATTGAAGCTGATGCCTCTGAGAAGAAGAGTGTGTTTACGTACAGTTACGGGGGAAATGGCCGTTGTACGGGGAGAGGCTATCGTCGAACTGAAGTTAGGAAATTTGAAGTTCCAGCATAGCGTTTTAGTGGCAGATATTGAAGATGACTTCATCTTGGGCATGGATGTGATTCGTCAACATGGATTTTCGTTCGATCACCAGAGAAATATCCTGAATATCGGAAATGAAGAGTTTATGTTATCTCCAGACGAGGGACCAGGAAGAATGGATGTAAGATCAGCGGAAACTGTGGTGATACCTGGTAATACCGAGAAGATCGTATTCGGTAAAGTGGAGAAAATCGCTGGGTGCTGTGTTGGACTGGTACAAAGTAGCGACAAGAAACAAGATAGGTACTTAGTAGGAAAATCATTGGTGAACACCGACAAGAATATACCGATCAGAATTGCGAATGTTTTCCCGAATTGTGTCAAGATCCAAAAAGGTGACAAGATAGCCATCTGCGAACCTGTAAGAAGTGTCACCCGATGTGATGAAGTGTCGTCAGCTGTTACACAAAAGGCATCCCAAGAAACACTAAAACATCTAGAACAGCCATGGGATCACCTAACACCTGAGGAGAAACAGAAGGCCAAGCAGTTCCTGCTAAAGCATGGTAGTATTTTTGAGAAGAACAACAGTGGAAGAACGGATTTTGTGAAGCACCGGATTAATACAGGTCATGCTCAGCCGATTCGACAACGTCCTAGAAGGGTGCCCCTTTCCAAACAACAAGAAATGGAGACAATGGTAGATAAGATGCTAGAAGATGGAGTTATCGAAGAATCATCGAGTCCATGGTCATCTCTTGTTGTTTTGGTGACGAAGAAAGATGGTAGTACACGATTCTGCGTGGATTATAGGAAGCTCAATGACGTCACTAAGAAAGATAGCTACCCACTGCCACGTATAGATGACACATTAACAACTCTCGCAGGTTCGTGCTGGTTCTCCACTCTCGATTTAAAGAGTGGATACTGGCAAGTTGGTCTGGACGAGGAAGACAAAGAAAAGACGGCTCTTTCTACAGGAAACGGACTATACCAATTCAAGGTCATGCCGTTTGGATTATGCAATGCTCCAGCCACTTTCGAACGTCTCATGGAGGTGGTGTTAAGAGGATTAACTTGGAAAACGTGCTTGGTTTACCTCGACGATGTATTGGTTATGGGAAGAACTTTTGAAGAGCATTTGCGAAATTTAGAAGATGTCTTCGGCCGCATACGGAATGCTCACCTGTACTTGAACCCGAAGAAGTGTAGTTTATTCCAGCGACAAGTGGAATTCTTGGGTCATGTAGTCTCAGCAGACGGAATTTACACCGACCAGAAGAAAATCGCTGCAATCAAGGATTGGCCTAAACTCGCGACAAACATGAACTTAGAAGTTTTCTGGGTTTATGCACCTATTACAGAAGATTTGTCAAGGGATTTGCCAATATAGCTGCACCCTTACATAGACTTACAGGTGATGAAGTCGGCTACGAATGGAACACCGATTGTGATGTAGCCTTTGGAAGACTTAAGGCGGCTTTATGTTCAAGTCCTATTCTAGCCTACCCGCAACAACAAGGGAGGTATATCCTGGATACCGACGCCAGCAATATCGGCATAGGTGCAGTGCTATCACAAGTGCAAGATGGCGAAGAACGAGTGATAGAATATTACAGTCGAGTTCTATCCAAACCAGAAAGGAATTACTGCGTTACCCGGAAGGAGCTGCTAGCAATTGTGAAGGCAGTTGATCATTTTCATAAATATCTGTACGGCCAAGAATTTTAATTAGGACAGATCATGCGGCTCTCAAATGGCTTATGGAGATGAAACAACCTGAAGGCCAAATAGCACGATGGCTCGAGAAGCTCCAGCAGTATCACTTTACCATCCAACATCGTGCTGGGAAGATGCATGGTAACGCAGACGGTTTATCCAGAAGACCCTGTCAAACCGATTGTAAGCACTGCTGTAAAACGGAACAACGTGAAGGCACTGTCATGATAAGGAGTTTTAAGCTTGGAGCTGATGAACAGTGGACGACGGCACAGTTGAGGAAAGACCAAATGGAAGATCCAGACATCGGAGCAATACTAGGGCTCAAGGAAGGTAACGGCGAGAGACCACCGTGGCAGGATATTGCGGACAGAGGGCTAGTTTTCAAAGCTCTCTGGGCTCAGTGGAATTCACTGGTTATTGAGAATGGATTGTTAAAGCGCATGTGGGAAAGTGCGGATGGCAGGACAGTAACAACTCAGTTACTGGTACCAAGGAAGAAAGTTACCCAGGTATTGGAAGAAATTCACGGTGGTAAAACTGGAGCCCATCTTGGGGTAAACAAGACCTTGAGCAAGCTGAGAGATCGTTTTTACTGGGTGGATTATTGCGAAGATGTCAAGAAATGGTGTCGACAATGTAAAACTTGTGCAGCCAGCCAAGGACCAAGCACTCGCTCTAGGGGAAAAATGAAACAATATAACGTTGGACTGCCATTCGAAAGAATCGCTGTTGACATTGCAGGCCCATTCCCTGAAACGCACAAGGGCAACAAGTACGTTTTAGTAGCGATGGATTATTTCAGTAAATGGCCAGAAGTTTTTGCCATTCCAAACCAAGAAGCATCGACTGTAGCTGAAGTATTGGTCAATAATGTCTTCAGTAGATTTGGAATTCCCTTAGAGCTTCACACTGACCAAGGAAGGAACTTCGAGTCAAGACTGTTCCAGAAGATGTGTGATCTGCTTGGTATTCACAAGACTAGGACAACAGCTTTACATCCGCAGTCTGATGGGATGGTCGAAAGATTCAATAAGACCATTGAAGAACACCTCTCGAAAATGGTGGCCGAACATCAAAGAGATTGGGATCAACACATACCGCTGTTCCTAATGGCGTATAGAAGTGCAGTTCACAACACCACCGGACTTTCACCATCGAAGATTTTATTTGGTCGAGAATTACGGTTGCCTTGTGACTTGGTGTTCGGATCACCAGACGACGGCACCACAAATGTAGAGGACTACGCGGATGAACTGAAGGAAAGGTTAATGGAAATTCATAAGGCCGTAAGAAGTAAGATTACGCTAGCCAGTGACCGGATGAAAGCTCGTTACGACCTCAGAGCCAATTCTACGGGATTTCAACAGGACGATATGGTATGGTTATATAACCCACAGCGCAAGAAAGGGAGGTCCCCAAAGTTAACTCCAGCATGGGAAGGTCCTTATACAGTCATCAAGAGGATAAATGATGTTGTGTACCGGATTCAACGCAGCCCTAGAAGTAAGATGAAAGTAGTTCATCTGGATCGATTGAAGAGATATCAGACAGGAAACCTTGATCGGGACGATCAAATTTGAGAAGGGGGCAATGTCAAGAAAAATGGCGTATCCGCCAGAAATTAAAAATGTATTACTGGTTGCCTGCACAACCGCAACGTATCCGCCAGAAATTAAAAAGACTTTTTCAGGCGCCATCTTTTAGTCAAGTCGAGAAGTAAGGGAATCAGACAATGGAATTGTCTGGTATGAAGAAGTACGCTTTCCGAGAATTGGGGAAATTTCGAGAAGCAGTCAATAGAGTATATAAGCCGGAGCCATCGACAACTGAGACAGTTTTTGAAATTTGAATATACCGTGTGGAAATTGAAAATCGGACAATTTGGTGAAGGAATCTTATAAATAGTTAGTTTGTTGTGTGTTATAAGTTAGTAATTGTGTATAAAGTGAGAAAATAAATTCGTTAAGTATTTTATCGTGAGTTTAAAATAGTGGACCCACGGAATCCGTAACAGTATTAACATGTTAACAAAAGGTACAAAACTAGTATCGACGTATAGCACACATCAGGTACATATAATATCAGAAAAATAATTATCGAATTCAATAAGAAAACGCTAAAAAGGTGGAGCCGACTGTTTATTTACCTATGAAACGTAACTCCTGGCTCTTTCTTATCGCTGCTGCTTTTACACTTGAAAGCTGAACAACTAATCACCATTGTAATAAAGTTTATACAAAGTTCACTACACACAAACTATTAAAAATCGCTAAAATTGTCGCTGGTGACCAGATGACTCATTGTTTGCCATCAAAAGAATTGCGTCTAAGGTCACAAATTCTGCTGCAGCCCGTATATGGGCGTTACATGTCCTTTATTCTTTAGTCATTGAGTCATAATCTACCCTTAACCTCAATCCTAAGATATTAACATTGAGAACTTAAGGAAATACCGTTCATACTTCTCCAACTTGTCTTAAGTATATTTTAGTATATGCCTGTGCTCATTTGAAACATATTTTTTTAGTTAACCTAACACAACTGTTTTTAGAATTTGGAAAACTAGAGAGATTAATTTTCACAAAGATAACATCCACATGTTTGTCAATAAGCATTAATTATTTCTAGACCAAAAAATATTTAATTTATTAACATTTATGAACCGTCAGATGTAACATATGTCAAATATTATTTCGAAAATTCTTTAAAACCACTATTTTTAAGCATGGGCAAATTTTGTATTTTGCATTATCCCCAAAAATATAAAGTATCCAAGTTAAAATTGATGTATTGAAGCATGAACGCTAGAGTTCGTTAATGGTGATTCATATATTCTTGAGATTAGGACTAATGTTAGTATTAGGGTTAAAACAAGAATAGAAAAATATTTAAATATTGCTTGTCAAGTGAGATAATTTGATTTTGTCAGACAACATTTAAAGTGACAGAAAATAAATTATATTTTTGAATTAAAATGGCAGATGTCTGTCCAACGAGAAGATACGTGACACGTGACAATGACAGTTGTGTCTGTCATCTTAATGCACCGAAAATTATATTTTCTGACAATTTTTGGGATGTCGTCTGTCAAAATCTTCCCAGCTTCCTTGGACCGACTTTATACTACTTACATTTAAGAACCTGCCGATATTACCAGCATTTTTCGCATCCATAATATAAATATTATCTTTTTCGTCTGGACCGAATATCTCGCGAACAGACCCATACCCGGACGTTCTGTCATCAATGTCAGTGTTCGCTTTTGGATTAAAACTAAGCACCTCTCGATCCTCTGTTGAAAAAAAAGAGAAAACATAAAACAAAATATACAGTGACCACCAAAAAATTCGTAGAAAAGGGCATTGTAATATACAGAGGACACTGTATACGACTCTCAGAGCTGCAAGCTCACAGAAAACTTCAGTCTTTTTTTGATTTAAATCATTTTAATAACTTAAGTCATTTTTCGAAAGCCGACTTAACTTAACTTAGAATTTAAGTATTTTTTAAAATAACTTGTGATTTAAATCTTTATTCCGAAATAGAAAAAGATTTAACTCTTTTTAGAAAAGACTTAAGTCATTAAAAAGATTTAATTAAGTCTTTATATAAATGGTTTAAGTCAGATTTTTAGCTTAATGAAAAAGCTGTCTACGTCACTGTCTTCCACGTTAAAATCCAGGCTACGCTGTTACGATTGGTATATATTATAAAATCGTTTTTACCGTCTTCTTCATCGCTAATTGTAACAGTATCGATATCCTTAGCAACACTGTCAACTACGCTCTTAATATCTCTTTCATGTAGTTCTTGCTTCACCTTAACAGGGTCCTCTTTTTTTTCTTCATCATCTTTTCTGCGCCTAAGTCTAGACCTAATATATAGAGATAAAAACACTATATTTTTTATAATTTTAAATATTGTTAAAAACGTTACCTTATTCCATCATCAGCCCCAGTAGCTTTTTGTACAGAAATACTTGGTGTAAAATCATTGTCTTCCATGTAAGTGTTTCTATAAAAATAAAACACACACGTTAAAGCCTCTTCAGTCAAAACTATGTAAATATAGTCTATCCAGCAAGAAAATATACAGTGTTCCCATATAAGGGTACCGGGATCACACACACACAACTAAAAAATACCAGCTATCTCCCTGTTATAATGACAGTTCATTAGCTGGGCAGATTGTGTGATACATTATGAGAAGAATTATAGAAAAAAACCAAAAACTCCCTATTTGTAATTAGAGTTAAGGAATGTAACTGTAAGCGATTTTATGGTTTCATAGAACTTGACAAACAAAACAATATAATTAATTTTAAAAAACGCCTCTTTATACCTTTTTCTAGCTTGATTTGCTTTTTGTATTTTCAATTCTTTCTCTTCAGCGGCATTTGACGCTTTTTCTTTTTCAAAATCTTCATCTTCTACAACGTCCTCTTCGTAATCTTCTTTGTATTTCTCGACAGTTTCAATATAATCCAACTCAGCAAAATACTCATCCCCATATTGCATTCCATCCTAAATGATTAAACTATCTAAATTTTTATTTTTTATTGAATTGATTATTTATTCTATCCCAATTGTATCTAAATTTCATAATAAAATAATCGCTTTAATCATTTCAATCTAAATTAAACCCTTGTATATGAATTTAAGTAGCTCAACCTAAGACGTTTATGGATGTAAAGCACCAGATGGCGGGGCGTATTTCACGGTCTTTTACTACAGAAAAATATTTTTTGTTACTCTGAATTTTGAAGCGACCAATAAAAACAGAGAAAATAAAATCGATAATTTTCGGACTGTGCCAATTGGTTACTAATCGACCAGATACTTTTTATCTTTAGATATGCTATAAAAGCTGGTAATTATACAATTCGACCATTGTAAATACCCGACAAATTCCGCAAGGCCGACGAAGCCGATGTTTCTCACTGATAAGAAAAAAAAATGTTTGTTTATATAATTTTCGAGATATTTTTTCTTTCTGAATGCATATTTTTAATATAATTCTTAATCAGCTGATCACTATTAAAGTTAAAGGAAAATAACGAAAATAATCGATATTTTTGACTCCGCCCCGAAAGGTTCACGATTTGTCCTCCAGTTGGCAGCACATTTTGTCTAGTCGGTTGAGCAACTTTAAGAATATATAAACAAAGATTAAACCAAGATATTCTTTGATTAAACTAAAAATACCTCATTGGCCATATGTTCAGTCAGCAATGTACCAGCGTAGATGCATATGAATGATCCCTGCGGAATGTCATTCAAACACCTTATGCCCCATCCTTTGTTTGGCGTTTTGAAAACTTGAAGTTTTAAAGACAACGGATTCTGCGCTACCCTGTTCAGACATGTCTGAGTGCATTTACACCTGTAATAATACAAATATATGTAAATCTTGTTAATATATATTAGTTCGTATTTCTTTTTACTTTGAATTACACTCGTATATTCCGGTTATGACTTGTTCTTGCAATCTCCTGTATATATAACCGACGGAAATAGGATCCACATCTTTTCCCAAATATTTAAGACCTTCCAGGGTTAGTTTCCAACATGAACACTTCAGTTTATCCTTTGAAAAAATGAAAATATATTAAAATGCTTAAATAATATACTAAAAAACCGAACAAAGTTGCAAACACGTAATCAATGTAAACATAAAGTCTGTCCAACAAGCCTGTAAATTTAAATGACAGACAAGAACTGTCACTGTCAAGTATTCTTTCTACATAGAGAGAATACACGACAGTGACATATTGTATCTGTTATTTTAATTCATGGATAAATAGTATTTTCTCTCACTTTTTTAATGTCCTCTGCCGCAATCTTGCCTGACTTATTGAACAGACTTTTACAAATATATTAAGGGTGTATTCCGTTGCTTACCTTGGTTATGTTCCGTTTTTATCGGTTTCCTGAAAGTTTTCTTATTACGTAACACGGTTCCTGACAAAATTCGGTTATAACTGTCACCAAACTAATCAGCGCGAGAAGGCTTTTTGTCTGGTTTCGTTTGTCAATCAATGTCATTTATGTGACAGAAATCAAGCAAATATTGGAAGTTGGAGTGAAATTCTCATTTAATTTGTAAAATTTGTAATAATATTTTGTATTTACATCCTAAAACAATGGAGGTAGGCAGAAAAGGTAAATAAATTTCATTAACTAAATAGAATGACTGTTTAGGACCATTTAAACTTATCATGTAGCCATTGTTTTTTAAAGTCAGGAATATTTAAAGAAAACATGAAAAACAAGACAAGTAATCGTGAATGTTTTGTAAGCTATAAAAATATAAATATTGATTAGATTTGTTTATTTTTGATCTGTTTTAATATTGGACCTGCAAATCTTCACTTCTATCAATCTCAACGAGTTTAACAGTTTATTAATAAAGTACTTTTCAATATTAAACTGCATTAAAAAGAAGAAGCAAACGTAAAAGCAGAGAATAGGTACATTAAAAATGCATAAAAGATAAATGTTATGATAGAGGTATTGAAATTTAGACAACGTCAACATTTGACGTTTCCAGTATTTTACCAAACCGTTCCGTATCAAACCGATGTTTTTCAGGAACCGCTCTTTACCGTAGTTTACCGGTCTGGTTCGCCTGGTTTTGCAACGGAATACAGCCTAAATATTTCATTGACAGATGTCATTACAACTGTCACTGTCAAACATGAATGACATGTGTGCAACTGTTTCATATTTACTCTGACTTACCACGCAATCGTCATCGCAATCGCAACCACATAAGAAGTCTGAATCAAGGTTCATGTGGACGCCTTCCATAGGAACTCTTTTGATTGAATAGTTACAGAAATCGAGCATGTCGTTATTCATACCGTTTATAACCGGAATAGGAACTTGCTCTAGACCTATATAAAAACAAATATTTTAATTTTAAAAACATTTTTTACCAACCTATTAATATTTTTTTGTAAAACCGAAAAGTTGTATTTTAGTCTTATTATGAAGAATAAAGCTTCTGTAAAATGTGTAAATGACGATGAATACTGACCTTTAGATAAATCTTTTGGATCTGGAGCACATTCGACACTGAACTCGGCCAAACATCGAACCATGTGATTGAAATCAAACAAATCAACTGTCATTTCACTCTCAGTTATCCTCAAATAATAGTGGATCTGAAAACAAATAACAATAAACAAATAACAACCAAACAAATAACAACCAAACAAATAACAAAATATCAAAATATAGCACAATACCTAGCTATACAGAGGTGACAGTAAGTAAACATGTATAGAATTTTATTGAACAATTTTTTTATACTAAGAAAACTTATTGAGGTTGAGCTAGCGCTTTGAATAAAAAATATTAAGGAAGGAGTATAATACCACAGATTATAATCTTTGTTTTTTCTTTATTATTTTTCGTGGTTCCAATTTTCGGAATCGGGCACTAGTTAGGTTACTAGTTTGCGCACATAGTACGCCCACTTATTGCCTCTAAAATTGTGCACAGCGCCTGACCGGCACAGTTATTAGAGAGATATCGGAAAGCCGAATAGCGTCATCCAGTATTTATGCGTACCGCCTGACGTAATTTGCGGATTAATTACATCAAGCGCTCTTTCTAAATAACATCTGATAACGTTTAAAAATTGCTTAAATGGGCATGTGCGGGTATTTGACATTTTGACAACCGGAGCCGGCCGGCGAGATCTTTTATTTTAGGTTATGTTTGAATTGTTTTGAATTATTGCTTTAGTTTTATTAGGTAATTTAATATTTAAGTAGCTGGGATTAGTTTTAATTAAATAAATATGGCCCAAAATATGGATTCCACCTCTTCCAATACTAAAGAACCTATAAAGAGTCTTAGGTTTACAGCAGATGACGATTTAGCCCTTCTAAGAGAATTTGTTACTTGTTGCCCTAAACCCACTGGCAGACGTTGAACAATAAAGCACTGGAAATAAGCACTTTAGCCCTTTAGTTTTAAAATACCTAGTAAACAAAACAATTTCAAAGTTTTAAATTCATAGTTAGGTTAAGTTTAAATAGCGGACGCGACGCGATCAGAATTCTTTCCGATCCGATAACTATATATAAATGAAGATAGTTAATACCACCTCACGTAAAGAAATAACACTTGGCCTTATTAACGTCCATGCACGTTATTCGGTTTAACGATATCTCTCTATTACGCTGTTTATTGTTATTTTACGCGAGTTTATTTTTGCGCACAGGAAATTTGAGTCGTTTGCACATCGTCATAAAAAACAATTTTCGTACCACGAATTAGGGACAAGATTTTTATCTGTATACCTATAGGATACCTAATCTGTGATAATACTATCCATGTATTCATGCATGGTCGAGAGAAAGAGGACTTTAGGGTGGGAATACTTGACAGTTGAATTTGATTTGAAATTTTGTGGATTTGTCAGTCTTTACTGAGCTTATTTTATGTTATTTACTATTTATTCTATTACTGATAGTTGCTTAGAAATAGTAAATTTAGAAGGATTTTTTTTGTGACAGAGCTTAAATTAACAGTGACACTATTGCGATTTATCGAAAAAGACTGTAAAATAGTTGGTTGTGTAGCGTGCAGTAGATCACGGTCAAAAATCGAGGGAAATAATGGAATAACTTTTCGCTAGTAAGTGACTATAGAATATACATACGTGTAGTAAACGGATCATTTATGAAATTCGCTTAAAATTAACTAATTATATATTTTTCTTGCATTTTTGTTTTTATTTATTACTTGTCAAACATTAGAGGTCAAAGAATTTAGATACGTCAATTTGACTTACCTGCTTCAGTAGCGTATCCATGTTTGTGTTAATAAATAATTATTATAACTTATCTATTTTATCTGATTCTATATTTTTATAACAATTTTAATAACTACCAACATTTATTGACAACGTAAAATAAAACAACAAATTATTGAGTCTACCCCACATCATATTTTTACACGTTTTGAATAAAATTAGAACGGCACTGATAAACCGGAATTTAAGTCGGCCATTTTAGAGTTCCGTCGTAGTCGATCTAAGATTTTTGGTATGCCCCTTCCTTAATCTTTTTATTCAAAGGTCTATCCAGAGAATCATCATATAATTTCGACAGGCAACTTCAAAACTATGACAAGAAAACAATCTATCTTAAATTATAAAGACAGACAACTGTCACTGTCATAGTTTTTTATGTTGACAAAATATACATACACACACTTCTTGGAATGGAGTTCAGTATAATCTAAATCCCACTCAAATATACTTTTCTAGCAGGAGAAACATAATTTCGACAGACAAAATCCAAATGTCAGAAATATCTATCTAGTTTTAATTTAAAAAAAAAAAACAGACAATTAATTGTCTTTTTTTGGCTTTGGCAAAATATACACATAACCTATTACATTTACCTCACTAATATCTCTGATCATTCTTCCACAAGGGGCCTTATATATAATAACCTTCCTACCCCTATCCTTCAACGTCATTCTAGCCCAGCCGCACAACAAAGGCTTGGACAGCGGATTATGACCCTTAAGTTTGACGAAATTGTGAGTAAGGTAGATTTTACATTGAGGTCCGCATTCGTGTTGTCTATATTCTCTCTTGATAACTTGCTGATCTCTTGGAGTAAAGTACTATAACAGAAGGAGAATAAAAGTTACCGTGTAATTGCCGGGTTTAAACGAATTTTACCATGATTTTACTAGTTGGTCCTGTAATATTGGCTGGGGTGTTGTTAATTGGGGGCAAAAAGGGATGAATTGGAGCAGGTTGATTGGATGTATTTGGTCTTGTCGTGCTTTTTCTAGCGACCGCTCTAGCCACGCTTTTGGGAGCTTCTTCCTCTTTGGATTCTGCTGGTGGTTGTACAAAGTCGTTATTTCTTGTATACTGTACCACAGAAGCGGACTCATTCTAGAAAGATTGCATACATACAAAATATTATCTTTTCAATTTTATATACTGTTTTAAATACACTTGAGGAATATTTCTTGCTCAATTTGGCAACACTGTCTTTGACAGAGAAATACATAGACCAGTGTCACAAATTACCTATAACAGATGCGAAAGAACACCGAATTACGCGTTCAGGTTTCTGTGACCTTCAGAAAGAGTTCATAGACAATCCGCATCAATGTATAGTTTGGGTGAAAATAATCTGCACCAATATGTTATCGAGGCATACAAAAAGGTCCACAGACTTCGAGACATACGAAAAATCAAGTCCATTTAGCGTGTGTCGCAATTTTCACACCTTAAAAACTTAGTTTTTTATAGCTATAGCAACTGCAGCGACTATGAAAAAAGCTGTGTGATTTTTCATAGAAAATAAGGGCACCTGTAATTCATTTGAGAATGTTATAAATCGCTAAAAGAGGTTTCAAATCTCTTGGATTTCTATTAATATTAAATAAATTTTATTAAAAATTGCACTAAAATTGTTAGTATCATTAAAAACAATTCAAATTCAAAAATTGTATCAGTCACCTTTAAGTGCATTTAAGGTGAATATTAAAGTAAATATAAATACAGCTCATTCTAAGCTCTACTTATCTTTAAGAAAAATTTAAATCATTGTTGCAATTGGGCCTTAATGCCATTTCGAATGAACAATAGTATTAATAATGTACATTATAATAATAATAAATTTTATATCATAGTGTGTATTAAATTAAAACTACTAAAACACTTTTAAATTGGTATTATATTAACAACTCTTGTTTTTTAATCCAAAAAAAAGTTACCAATTTTCTCAATCAAAATATTTGTGGTTCTGAAAAGGACCTTCGTTTTCCCATGTTCGTCAAGGTAGGTAATGGGTAAACGGTAAAAAAACAGGATAATGAAATTTAAAAAATTACAAAAATTGTTCAAAAGTGCCTCCCTCTTGCATTAAACAATAACCCAAACGATCATAAAATCCCCTCCTCACATTGGATAACATATCAGGGGTGACAGTGTCAAAGGCATTAAATATTTTCTGCCTTAACTGCTCCAAGTTTTGAATTTCTTCATGGCCGTAAATTTTAGATTTTATGTACCCCCATAAAAAGAAATCATTCACCGAGAAGTCAGGTGAAATTAAACCTCAGTCTAAACAAAACTGTCGTTTTTGAAAATTTGTCAAAATTTGGACACACGCTAAATGGACTTGATTTTCCTATATCTCGAAGTCTGTGGACTTTTCTGTATAATCTCACAGTAATTTAATAGATTGCTCGTCATATTATATCAGCTCGTAGGAGATTAGGAAAAAAAAAAGATATTTATAGTATAAAAAATTTATTTATTTAACAAAATTGGTTCTATCGGACTTTTTTAGACTCTATAAATCTTTATTTTTTGTAAACTTTAATGCATAAAATATTTTAAATCTAATAAATAATTTAATGATGTAAATAAGAGGAAATTTCTCACATGGGTGGTCAAATTCTATAGTTTTCATTATATCAAACAGCCTCTGAATGTTTTCTTCAGTGCAAAACTCATCAAAATTTAATATAAATAATTTTTCCAGCCTGTAAATAAAATGAACAAATTTTTCCACTTTCATGATCAAAGGCTTTTAAATGGGTAAATAATTTCGAGTTATCCAGAGATTCGGATTCTTTTGCAAATTTTAGACAAATATCACATTGATGTATTTGAAGACCCTTTTTAATGATGTAGTCAAACATAATTAAAGGCATTTTGAGTTGAAAACATTTCTCAGAGGCTGTTTGATATAATGAAAACTATAAAATTTGACCACCCATGTGAGAAATTTCCTCTTATTTACATCATTAAATGATTTATTAGATTGAAAATATTTGATGTATTAAAGTTTACAAATAAAGATTTATATAGTCGAAAAAAGTCCGATAGAACCAACAGAAAGGTAACTATTTTGTCACATTTTTAATTAAATTTTGTTAAATAAATTAATTTTTTATACTATAAATATCTTTTTTTTCCTTATAAATAAACACATTTGCATCCCATTTTAAATAAGATATACAAATTACCAAAACTTAGAAATAACAGTTCAAAACTTCAACAAAAATCCTACACGCGTATTTAAAAAGAAACATATAAAAACGCACTATGTCATTCCAGCAAGCGAATACGACACAGCTTAGGTTTCCGGACTAAACGACTGGTGTATTTACACTACTCAATAGGCGTGTCGGGTTTGCCGAGCGGTTTCCGATGCAGTCGCTTTCTTTCGCATCTGTTATAGGTAATTTGTGCCAGTGTGTTTACATGCATCCGTCGCACGTCAAGCTATGTTTCGCTTGACAAAAACCGAAATTACAAATATTTTTTTTCGTATATTCATCCACTCACTGTTGTTCTTATAAGATCTGTGGACCTAATTTTAAATATTGTAATTTTTTCCAAGCAACTTTAACGGTGCAAGCGCTACCGAAAGTTGATGAAGTCCGCATTTTCTGGGAAGAGCGTTAGCCTTGCACAAACATGGAGCGCAAAAGAGTGTCATTTACACCCAGCACACAGCTATTTGAGAATTATCATTATGCACAATATAGCTACAGACATGTAGTACAATTAAATAACATCAATATAATGAATTTGAACTGTTTTGTATGTAGACAAGATATATTTTAAACACACTATGTTGGGTTCATTTTTTTTATAATTTTGTTTTCATAATGGGTTATAATTCCACGGAGCTCCGCTTTTAATTTAATAAATTAAAATCACTAATGTATGTTGATACAGATATAAAAAAATCAGGCTTTGCCAAATCTGCCCTTTTTTAAAATAGCCCTTTATTTGCAGGGAGTTGTACTGATTTCTATACCAGTCCTGCAATATCAGTTTTTTTTTAGTTTTAAGAAGACAAATATTGTAAATTATGAATTTCTAAATTCATTACAAGCTTTTTTTCATATATTATTGACAGAAGAAATAAATTCAAATCGCTGTGCTAGGTGTAAATGACACTCTTTTGCGCTCTACGAAAGATGCGAACTGCATCAATTTTCGGTAACGCTTGCACTACTCTAGTTGAATGGAAAAATTTATAATATTTAAAATTAGCCCTACAAATGTAATAAGAAAAACAATGTGTATAAACATACGAAAAAAATTAATCTGGATTTTTGTCAACCTAAACGTGTGTGCGTCGTGTATTGTTGATTTTATGCAATTTTATTGGTTTATTTGAAAAATGACAGCCCTTACTTAAATATGATTGAAGTGACGGAACGACGTATGACGCATTACGTTTGCATATAAACTCACCTCAATAGGTATTGGAAAATGTGACACTTTAACAACAGCAAAAATATGACGTTAATCTAAAATATATAATATAGAGGAGCTTTCAAAATTATTAATTTTGTTGATCTTCCGAGATTTTCCAAAAAATAAGATTCCGCATAATAAAATAACTTATATAAAGAAAAGTGTAGAAATGGCAGATTCTTACTATGCCAATGCCTGCTTTCCTTTGCGGTCTCATTCCAGTATGCCTATTCACAGCGGCTTGTTCCTCTCTAAACATTGGACTCAGTCTAGTCGACCCTCTGTATATCCATTCCCATCTGTTCAAGGCATCGAAGAACACATGAACCAACGAGCAGTCGATTGCTTTTATGCTGCAAGGCCACCATTTACCTAATATTTCGTTAAATGTTCAAGTTAAAAATTGTAAAAAATATATTTGTTCAGTGTTTACCGTTATACTCAACCCTGACAGTTTGATTAGGAGTCATTTTTACCATAGGCCTGTCTTGGCTTTCGAGATATTTCTTTATGAAGGGCCTAGAATCTTCGGGCATGTCTTCCCATACGTTTTGGCTAGAGTCTAGCACTAGGTGTATACCGAAGTGTGGAACATATTGGGCGTAACCAATGTCAAAGAAGATCAAATATCTAAAAAATGATACTTTTTCTGTAGTAACTAGGTATGTGATGTGGCATTTTTTACAAGAGACAAAAAATAAAGTAAATACTAAAAGGACTATTTTATGAAAGAAAAAATTGTGTGTGCACTAGGTGCGCATATTTGAAGTGAAACTTCTTATTAACAGCTATTAAAATGAGGATTCTGTAGTCTATTTTTGTTTAAATGTTTTGTTCATGTTGGGGATTTATTTTTAAATTAATGTTAACCCTTAGGCAACCAGTATTAAAAACGATGGAGAAAGTAGTGGACAACCATATTAGAGTAAATCATCTATAGGTTAAACCACTGCACGATAGTCAGCATGCATATAGAGCGGGCAGATCCACAGAAACTGCTCTGTACCAGTTAATAACTGAGCTAATACAGGCAAGCCTGGATAGCAAAGAAATAGCACTTTGTGCCTTCTTGGACATTGCAGGGGCGTTTGACAATATACATCACATGGTGGTCAAGCGATCTCTTGAAACAAGAGGGATGAACAGTACGATAATTCACTGGTTTTGGGAAATGCTCTCAACACGAACAGCAGAGGCTGAGATAGGTACCAAAACTGTAGTTGTTAAAACAACGCAAGGAACTCCACAAGGTGGACTGACCTCCCCCCTACTGTGGAGCTTGGTAGTGGATGAATTACTGGAAGAATTAACTCTAGCGGGAATACACTGCATAGGGTATGCAGAGGACATAGTCATCATTGCACGGCGGAAACATGAAGGCAACCTGTGTGATATTATCCAAAGGGGACTCCGCATCGCTGAGAGATGGTGCAGGACTGTCGGGCTGAGTATTAACTCAGATAAAACCGCAGCAGTGCCATTCACCAGAAAGCGAAGTTTGAAAAACTTGAAAAGAATCCATCTAGATGGAAAGGAAATACTGCCATCACAGGAAGTGAAATATCTGGGAATAAGCCTGGATAGTAAACTTCTCTGGAACAGGCATATTAAGAACATTACCAGCAAAGCCAAAAAGGATCTCATGATATGCAGAAGACTGGCGGGATATAACATTTTGCGCTGGATGTATACCATGATAGTAAGACTCATGATTACTTATGGAGCAGTTGCTTGGTATACAAAACAAGAGCAACGTACAGCAAGACAAAACCTATGCAAAGTACAGAGACTGGCATGTATATGCATCACAGGTGCCATGAGAACATGTCCAACAGCAGCAATGGAGGTCATTCTAGACCTAACACCACTGCATATTGTCGTCGGTAGTTATGCCAATACGACAATGATTAGAATGGTCATTGACGGAAACAGTACTGGGAGAATTTTCAGGTCAGGAGCTTGGAACACCCTCAAAAAGAAAATTCCACTTCTCCAACTCCCAGTGGATGACATACCAAGAAACTTTGAGAAACACCTCACTGTAGTATTGAGTAATAAAAAGGATTGGGAAGAAAGAAACTCAGCATATAAAAGACCATACCATCACGTGGTATAGTGATGCTTCCAAAACCAAAGCAGGGACAGGGATAGGAGTATTTGGGCCGAAAACTAATTACTCCGAACCAATGGGCACCTACCCCAGTATCCTTCAGGCAGACATTAACGCTATCCAAAGATGCGTACAATTTATCTTAGATAGGAACTATCGAAAACAGGAAATTGTCATCCTATCTGATAGTCAAGCAGCACTTAAAGCGATCAACTCACTAACCATCAATTCGAAGTTGGTCAAAGAATCCCTAGAGAAGCTCAACAAATTAGGCAAAGAAAATAAAGTCCTCCTACTCTGGGTGCCTGCTCACCAAGGGATAGAAGGCAATGAAAAAGCAAATGATCTAGCTAGGAAAGGAGCGAACACTCCACTAACTGCACCAGAACCGTTCTGTTTTCCAAACGGGAACCAACTGAAAGCGGAACTGAAGAATCCGTAACTTGGAATGGGTGTCCTCCAACGGTCTAAGACACCCGAAAAAGTTCCTCAGAACTTACGACCGAGAAAAATCAAAGGTTTTCCTTGATTTAAGTAAAAACAATCTTCGGATTGTCACGGGGTTTCTAACAGGACACTGTATCCTCAACGAACACCTCAGTAGGCTGAAGATGAGAAACAACGGCGAATGCAGATTTTGTGGGGAAAATGGGGAATCACGAGAACACCTTATCACTGAACCGAGACGATGACCATTCGTGCCATGAACCTTGGTACGTCTGATGTCGAGGATGGAGAGCTGACCTCTGTGGAGCCGTCTCAGATACTGGCTTTTGTTAAAGCCCTGAGACTGTATGATGAGTTATAACTCGGTATAACTCAAGAAAGGGGAACACACAATAGATCTAATAAGTCGCGGTGATTAACTCCCCTCCTAAACATTCTACAATTCTAGGCAACCAGTAAACTCATAGAATATGTATTTCTTTTGCATAATCAAAATTGTCACTCTAAATTAAGCTCTAAATCGCTGTCTTTTTTACAGATGTCACTTGTCTTGTCATTATTCATTTCATACACTGCATAGGGTATGCAGAGGACATAGTCATCATTGTTAAAACAACGCAAGGAACTCCACAAGATGGAGTCACCTCCCCCCTAATATGGAGCTTTTTTGTGAGCATTATTCGAATTCTCAGAATGTTGTTAATTAAAATTTCATCTTAAAATAAAATTTTAATCAATCACAATTGTTTATCTCCAACATTTACCGGATTAATGATACAGACATTACAGCTCAATTACAAACAATTCATTATTTATAATGATTTACAGTAATTTTATTAAATTGTACGAATATTCTCGTTGATTATTGGTTTAAAATAAATATGACTGTGTCCTCCAATGAAAATCCGAGTTATTAACTCTAAATTGTGTAATTCTGAGCTGGCAAATGAGGCACAGATCGTTACCCAGTGTTGCCACAAGGTTACTTTTCATAGGGGTAGATTATCACGAGATAACGGGGTTACATTGTTTTACAAAGGGGTAGATCCATAGACTTAAAATAAAATATAGACTGACCATTTCATTCATAAATAGCAGGAAAATGCGATCAGACAATGTCTTGTTATTGTCGTGTTATTGTTTTAGGCTCTAACGAGTGCGACACGAGCGATAGATAGGTTGTCTCCGTCGTAACAGTCGTTCCCTGACGACTCTGACGAGAAACGCAACACTGTCTTTCGTTCCTCAGTACACCTGAACTCTCCGTACCATAGCCGGTTTTTTTTTATTTTAATGAAGCTATAATTCAATTAAAAATATATCGTATTTAAACTTTTTATATTTTATTAAGATTTAGGAATAGAATGACATATCATATGTCAAAAGTTGACATGTGATATGTCATTATATTTAGAGTGTCATTTTCTATCGAATAAAGTAGCAATATACCGAGGGTGTCATTTAAAAATCAAAAGTTGTAGTCATTTCCGGCGAAACAGGAAGAGACCAAAAACAATTGAATACGTCAATCCATCCTAATTTATGTCATATACTAACATACAAATCTGTTTTTTTTTTGAGACGCACCCGGTATATTAAATATTGTTTCATAATGTAATATCATTTTAAAATTCTTGTATGTTATTTTAGATTCTGAAGATAGTTTTAGAATAAACCGGAATATAATTTTAATAAAAGCATTATTAATTTTTTAACCGATTGATGCCTAATATAATTTATTTGTTATGTAGGATACAGGGTTATAATTATGATTTTGTTACAAAAACCTTTATATAAATGATTATGTAATAGAAAAAATTCAGGTTTTACATTTTACTAAAATATCATCTAAATAAGCGCCTTTCTACAACAACGCCACTGACTCCCAACTGGTAAATTGAGAGTTGCCTACCGGTCGAAAGTCGTTTCGAGACTTAAATGGATTATTAAGTCAAATTTCTTGCGAATTTGGCACTGGCGAACCATATTTTATAGTTCTTGAATACAAAAAGTAAATAAAATAAACATTTAAGGACTATAAACTAAGAAAATACGATAATACAGCCAGAGAGAAGTAGCGGCAACAATGTTTTACTACACACGTGCGACGCATACTACAAGATAATAGAAGAATGAATAGCCGACCTCGCCTCTAATCGGTGTTGCCATGTTGTAAAGGACTTATCCTTTTTACATAGTATTCGACTTATAATTAAGTAGTATAAGGCCAATTTAATACATCTATGGAATATTAAAACCTACTTTATTAAAATGCAGTATTAATATCTCAATACATGTATATAATAAGTAAAAACATATTGATAATATTAAAGACGTGACAACATAGGCTGGACGAGGAAGGTTTGGTCGGCTGCGGTCGAGTGTACCCAGAAGTAAACATGTGTACAAAAATGATTGCGTGACCGCGTTTAGATGTAAATAGTGTAGTCTATATTTTATTTTAAGTCTATGGATAGACCTAACCCGAATGGGGTAGCTATGACAACACTGCCGCTATCACTTTTCCTCTCTCTAACTCGCGCGTCAAGACCGTCTCGCATGTGTGTCTCGTGGCCGTCATTCAAGACCGTGTGTCATAGACACCCAGATAAAATTTGAATAACGGTTCTTAATATATTATAAAAAATGAGCTTATTTTTTTAAAGTTCGATGCCCTCCAATTGAGAAACAAAGCACTTTTATACAGGGTGTCCCAGAAATAAGTGCAAATATTTTAAGGGATGGTAGATTTCGATAAAAGAAACATATTTTCTCTTTATCGTTTTTCTAATAAGTCCAAAATAACGGAGTTATTTTACTTTGAAAATTTCAAAAAAAATGATTTTTTGCTAAAATTTTGAGAACCACCGGATCTTTTCTGGATTTTCTTGTAAATTTAACCTAATACCTATGTTACCATATTATCAGGAAATTATGTTTTTTAACTAAAAACTAAAAAAAAAAAATCCAAAAAAAATTTCGAATTTTCCAAAAAAAATTTTGCGAAAAAAAAAATTCATAGGCGTGTTTCTGGGGTTGAATTATACTACCAGTTAAAATATTTGCACTTATTTGTGGGACACCCTGTATAGAGGTAAATTGTGTCCAATGAACTTATTTTGATTCTAAAAATTCATAGTAGTTCTATGTCCACGGAATATTGGGACACCCTATATATTAGAAATTGTACGTCACTTACCGATATTTATTTGATTCTACAGGATGTTCACCTACTACGCCAGCATAGAAAGGATCATTTCTAGTTTTTTTAACGTTAGGGGAGTTATGTTCGGATTTGAACACTGATATGACTCTAGTGCCAACGCCTAAACGAGACTTACAAGCCGCAGTATATGCTGAAAATAAATACTAAAAATTATATATGCAACGAATTTATTTATGTCTACGTCACCTATATCTTTGCCACTTAATATTCGCTCTTTCTGTTGCTTCAGCTCTGTCAGCTTGTAGTGTGTAGTTTTCCATACCTGGTTCTTGTAAGGAGTGTTTGGAGTAATAATTAAGTTGAGTCGAGCTTTAATCCAAGATGCCTGAGGATTGCCCTCTCTCTTTATGTAATATATTTCCTCTACAAAAAAATTTTGATTAGTGGTGTAATCAAGAGAAGTCACGAACAAGATCATTGTGGGAAAACATTCTATTATAGAGGGTGGTCCGAACTGTATTCCGGAAACTTCGGCAGCATATTCTGCATATAAAAATGAGTAAAAAAGTTTGTATAAATGTATGTTCTAAAATGCTTAGTTTCTGAAATACAGGGTGTAGAAGTTTCATTTTTATTTTAATTTTTTTTTAAAATAATTTCTGAAGTAACGTCAATATTTGGATGAAAATTGGTATCTGGGAGTTTTTTGGCATGAGAAATTTGATTTGATGTCAATATGACTCCTACTTGTAGAGTGCGCCACCTACATATTTTTTAACTAGTTTGAAGAGTAATAACTTTACATACGTACCTGTATAAAACTAATGAGTAAAAAATATACATTTGCGACGGTTTTTACGTATAAAGATAAAGGTCTCTTGGTAAAAGTCGCTACGTGTAATGGTTCTCGAGATATTTGAAATTGAATTTATCAATACCTGTCATCATTGACATAAATTAAACATGCTGACTAAAGCTTGATTTTTATTCATCCGTTATACCGTATGATCGAAAAAAAAACGGCGTCCAGTTGGCTGGGAAATGAACATCAACGACATTTCCCATATAAATTTACATATAAAATGACAGCGATCTTCATTCCATAGCCATCGCTGACGCCGTTTTTTCTCGATCATACGGTACGTTGATACGTTGGTCCGACGGTGCTCTGATTGGTCATAGCGTTTTCGCGCGACTTTTCATCCGTAAAGGCAGCAGGCGTGGACGATTTGTGTACCGAGCAGATTAAAAACTTCGGCCCAGCAACAAAAATGTGGGTTTTGAAATTTTTTCAAGAGTGTACCGACAGCCACAAAATCCCGAAATCTTGGCGAAAATCTAAAGTTGTAGCACTGCTGAAACCGGCTAAAGATCCAGGACTGGCCAGTAGCTACAGACCGATCTCCCTGTTGTGTCATTTGTACAAAGTTTACGAGCGAATGATTCTCAGACGCATGGAGAAAATCGTAGAATCGAAACTTATTCCTCAGCAAGCGGGCTTTAGGCCGGGAAAATCATGCACTGGGCAGGTCTTGGCTCTTACAGAGCATATCGAGAGGGATACGAGGAGAAGCTGATCACTGGAGTCGCTCTTGTCGATTTAACCGCCGCATATGATACCATCATTCATAAACACCTCTAACTAAAAATATATGCTACAATTAAGGATTATAACCTGGTAAAAGTGATCGAGACATGATGCAGAACCGACGCTTTTATGTCACTCTGAACAATAGTAAGAGCAGATGGAGAACTCAAAGGAATGGGCTGCCCCAAGGAAGCGTCTTGGCGCCAATGCTATTTAATATATATACCAACGATCAACCTCTCCCTGCCTACTCAAAACATTTTCTTTATGCTGACGACCTGGCAATAGCTGTACAAGATACCAGCTTTCCCAGCGTCGAACAAAAACTGGAAGGTGGACTTAACACAATGGCTAGTTACTACGACCGGAACTCACTTAAACCCAACCCTTCCAAGACGCAGGTTTCCGCTTTCCAACTACGCAATAGAGACGCTGCAACAAAACTTAATATCTGGTGGAGAGATAGTTTACTGGAGCATACAGAAAAGCCGAAGTATCTCGGAGTGATACTACACAGGACCTTAACATATAGGTACCACTGTCAGAAAACTCGCAAGAAAGTCAGCGCTAGAAATAACATTTTGAGAAGGCTAACTGGAAGCAAGTGGGGCGCAAATCCATCTGTCTTAAAAACAACTGCACGGGCTTTATGTTTTCAACGGGAGAATATGCCTGTCCTGTATGGAATAGATCGAGCCATGCCAAACAAGTTGATGTTGCTTTAAATGAAACGTGCCGAATAACAACAGGGTATATGAAAGCAACAAGCTTATTTCAACTTTACAGAGCCTCCGGATTTGCAGCTCCCTCACAGCGGCGCAAAGCGGCTGAACACACTGAAAGTTTAAACAGATGTTCGACGAGCGCCATCCGCTTTTGGCGAGTTCCAAGGATCAAGCAGACTCCGATCTCGGAAAACTTTTTAAAAACTGTTCAAGAAGATCCACCGCTTGATTATCCTCTTAGAGAAGAAGATTCTGCAGGCCAACATCTTGATTGGGTCACGTGGAAGTCCCTAAACCGCATCAGAACAGGAGTAGCGCCTGTTAAAACCAACAAAGCGAAATGGGGACTTATCACGGATGAAGACACAAAATGTGAATGCGGCGAAATCAAAATATGGAGCATCTGCTCTCATGCAAAGATGCCCTCATACATGTACCCTTGAAAATTTATGGAACGCCGATGAAAATGCTTTAGACGTCGCCCGGTACTGGGCTAAAGAATTTTAAATTATAATTGTACATTATGTACCTATATGGTCCGGATACGAAAAAGAAAAAAAGAAGTCATCCGTAAATATTTTACTTCAGCCCGTCAACGGACCCGTTCATACGATAACAGACGTTTGGACACTTTTTTGACAAATTTAATCTAACCCATAGACAAACAAATAAAAAGAGACTGGCAAATTAAATGGCAAAGAGAGGGACAACGTTCCCGTAGCGCAACTCAGAACCTTTGAATAAGAAGACTAAGGAAGGAGCATAATGCTATCCATGTATTCATGCATGGTGGGCGGAAAAGCCACCATAAAAGCTCTCTAGGGTGGGGATCTTGACAGTTCTGTTTGACGATTCATTTGACACATTTGAATTTGATTTGAAATTTTGTGGAATTGTCAGTCTTTACGGAGCTTATTTTATGTTATTTATTATTTATTCTACTACTGATAGTTGTATAAAGGTAGTAAATCTAGATGGAAATTGTGGCAGAACTTAAATTAACAGTGACACTGTCGCGATTTATCGAAAAAGACTTTAAAATAGTTGGTTGTGTAGCGTGCGGTAGATATCGGCAAAAATTGAGTGAAATAATGGAACAACTTTTCGCTAGTAAGTGACTATATAATATACATACGTGTAGTAAACCGATCATTTATGAAATTCACTTAAATTAACTAAATCATATATTTTTCTTGCATTTTAGCTTTTATTTATTACTTGTCAAAGATTAGATGTCAAAGAATTTAGATACGTTAATTTGGCTTACCTGCTTCAGTAGCGTATCGGATGTTTGTGTTAATAAATACTTATTATAACTTATCTATTTTTATTAGAATTATATATTTTTATAACAATTTTAATAACTACCAACATTTATGCACAACGTAAAATAAAATAACAAATTATTGAGTCTACCCCACGCCTACCCTACATCATAGTTTTACATTTTTTAAATAAAATTAGAACGGCACTGATAAACCGGAATTTAAGTCGGCCATATTTGAGGCCCATCGCGGTGTACCTAAGATTTTTGATATGCTCCTTCCTTAGTCTTCTTATTCAAAGCTCAGAACGCAAAATTTCGTTCTATTTATGTTGATCTGCGCATTGCGTCTATTGGGCCCACTATCTCATTCTAATATAACAAGAGAGAAAGAAGCAACCATATAAAACGTAATTTCTAAATAGGAATTAGAACAATCGCCTTTCGTTTTCGTCATCATGACAACCAAGATGACAACATCATGACAATTCGTAATTTTTCTTTTGGTGATTTACCTTTTTTTTCTAAACTCTCCATTTTATTGACTTATGAATATGGATAGGGAACAAATTCCTTTGTTCCATATAGATAGGTATTTATATTTTGTTACTTATAACGTTCGGTTATACTATTTGTTATTTTATTTGCTGCAGGAGCAAGTATCATCTATTTTTTATATGTATTGGTGCCCCCTTTCTCTGATAGATATGTTAAAGACACCCGGTAAAATAAAAGTAAGTAGTTATATTTATCATCTTATTAAGAAAAAAGTAGAAGTAGTAGTGTCAAAAATATTTCGAACCTCTCTTAACATAACAAATTAATACAATTATTTTTTTTCATTTTTTGGGTAGGTTTATAGCTGGTTTATAGTAACCAGAAACTTTATTAATATACCTATTTTACTTTTGTTTTAGGATTAAAACTGGACTTGAAAATGGTTCAGGATCATGATTCTCGTAAAGTCTTCTTTGCTTGGATATTCACTTTGTTATTGCAATTAAACAGTTTTTTCGAAAATTAGATTTTTAATGCCCTTTAAAAAAACTGGCCGACCGTTTCCTGCAACAGTCAGTTCTTCTGCATTTAAAATTGGTAGGTGGGTGGAATAAACACTGTTATTTTTTGTTATTATATTATAAAAAGTTTATTTATTTTTATGTATAAATAAATATGTTTATATAACAGTACAATTTTTGATTTTTTTTATAATTTCTCTTATAATAGTAGTACTCTTTTGTTCTGAAAGAAACTGCAAATTTTCACTTAAACTGATTTATTCCCTACACCACGTTCCCTTTACGTGGTACAGGGAATAAATCAGTTTAAGTGAAAATTTTCAGTTTCAGAATGAAAGAATACTACTAATAAAGGCTAATTTAAATTTTCCGCTAGCCAGAATGTACGATAATGTCTTACGATACGTTTTATACCTATCTCTTTCTTTTTCATATAAAGCACACATAATAAAGAAAGACAGCAATAAAGACGTACGTTCTGCCATGGTCCTGCTAATTGGTTTCAAAATTGTTATTCTGAGTTGCGCTACGGGAACGCGGTCCCACTCTTTACCATGGTATTTGTCTCTTTTTATTTGTTTGTCTATGATCTAACCTTAATAAAAATATAAGTAAAATAGCAAACTCGTTATGGAAACGAAAATATAAAATGACACCAACGTATATCCGATAAACGGAGGCATAAAAATGCAAAAAATTAAAAACTGCGTTATTTTCTAACCAATCAAAGTCTTTAAATTCTACCAATAAAATTAATAGCGTATCAACGTATCGTCGGACAACGGATGCATGAAAATCAAGCTTAAATAGTTATTAGACTGAAATCATAAATTTGAAATGTTTTTGCTCCTAAAGTTTAACAGAAATAGTTTTATCATCATTTTTTTCAAAGAAAAATTTATGATTAATTTAAAAAAATAAAAAGGTCCTAATTTTGTAATTTCAGTCAAATAACTATAATCTACTCAACATTTTTGTCAATAATGAAATGTATTGACTATTTCCATTCTAAATATCTTGAGAACGGTCGGTCATAGCGATTTTTACAAAGAGACATTTTTTACATAAAAAATCACGGAAATGTATATTTTTTCACTGAATAGTTTTATACAGGTACAGACGAAAAGTTATTACCCCCTTAATAAAACATGTCAAAAATTAAATAAAATAACAACAAAAAATATAAGTTGATACCTGGTTGTGGAGCAGGTTTATCCACGAGCATATTCTTGGGCAAATCTTTAGGCATAGGCACTTCAACGTTTGTTGTGTTTTGACCAGCTTCATCTGCCTTCAAATCATCTGTATAACTAACAGGTTTTTGCTGAATCCTAGCACTTTTTCTTGATGTTTCAAGGTAACTTTTTAGCTCTAGAAAATACATAAAAAAATCAAATTTAGTTAGAAATATCTAATAGTCAAATAACATAGTACAAATTTTAAGTAGATTTTTAATTAATTTTTTTGTTTTACCTGGATACACTTGTATCCCTGGACTCATAGAATAGTCATCTAATATAATCATCCCTTTTAAAGATTTAATTTCAGGGCGAAATTGGTTGTATAAATCAATTTGAATTTTATCCAAAGTAGTACGGATCTCATTCACTTTTGCAGTTAGTTCTTCACAATCAGCTTAAATTGAAAATGAAAACTGTGTAATAAAATGTTCCCATAATTTTTTTCAGTTACCTTCAACTTTTTTTGCCTCCTCAGTTAAGAAGTGTTTTTCCTTTTCTATATGATTTTTAATATCAAATTTCTCAATTGTTTCCATAAGAATTTCTTCAATATTTTCACTAATAAATTTAAAATTTTCATCTGATATATATTCCCTATTGTCTGGTTTCTCATCTTCTTCATCTGAATCATCTATTTGTAGAGTTTCATTTATGATAGGAAAATCTACTTTAAATAGTAGATTTCCTAAAACAAGTACTTTAACCAAAAATTATTCAGATATTTGTAAAAAACTCAACCTTCTATTAAACTAGTAGCTAATTTATCATTATCTTCTATAGCTTTATAATAACAATCCTCGCAAATTTCTTCGTTGTCACCTGATGATTTTTTTACTCTAAAAAATACTTTATAAAAATAACATAATATTTAATAAATAAACCTACCTGAAGTATGAGAGGCAAAAATCTGGAGCATATGTAAATTTTTCACTTGATCCAATACAATTTGTATTGATGCATCTATTACTTTTAGGTTTCTCAACCAAATCAATTATTACATCTTTTGCTGTATTAACTTAAAAAAACGATTAGATAAATAGTGAATAACTACATGTAAATTGTTACTTACTCGAAGCAGCAGTTGCAGTTTCTTTTGCCGGTTCAATAGAAGTAGATGTATTGGCAGGAGCTATTATCAGGTCTTCATCGTCATCATCCAAAATAACAATACTGGATGAACTTGAATTAAAAGTTAAAACTTGTAGTGTATTGGTTAAAACGGCGATAGATATTTACCTCTCGACTTGTTTTGATGGTGTTGCAGTAGTAAGAACTTTTGGGGGCCCTGTGTTATTGCTGTTTTCGGCTTTGTCGCTTTCAATACTTTTCGACAGCCTTTCTATTATAGGAGCTATTGGAACGGGTTCGTCTATTTCCATTGGATCATCGGCATCTTCTATATCCATCATTATAATTAAAAGTTGTAAAGCGAAAGACAAAAATAAGTTTAGGCTGGTTTAGGTCTTAAATATTTAAAAAACATTAGATTAGAAACCTAACCTATATCAATTGACAGTTGTTGACAGTATAGGTTGGCAAAACTGATATTTTTTTTTTAATGGTGGGTTCTATGGAGTGTAGAGGTAAGGAGAAATAACTCTTATGGGACTTTTATTGAAAAAGTGGTCACAAAATGGGAAGAATAAGGGTTCGCCAAATGACCACAGTGGCGCTAAAAACGCATAAATCTAAAAAATGAAAAGTAACCATAGATAGAGAATAAAAATAAATATAACCAAATATAACCAAACATTACCCAAAAAAAGTTTTTTTATTTTTTAGAATATAAAATAATTATTGTTTATCAATATTTTGTGCTTTATTTATTATTTAACAATGGTTAAAGTGTATGTGGTGCGAAGTTGATTGAATAGCTGATGGAAAAATAAAGAGCAAAGGCAAAGCCTGTAAAATACATAATATAAATTCAGTATTGTATTATTTGTATTATATGTAAAGTAGGAGAGTCAATCAAAAAGTGTAGTAAACATTCAATAGATTATTGACATACATGTTACAAAGTATATTTTTACAATCCTTTTTATAAAGTTACAACCTGAATAAAATTTATTTTTAATGATTTTAAAGTTTGACAGACATGCACAAATTGTTGGCATTTTTTTAAACAAGTTAAAGTAGGAAGCCACATAAAATTGTAGGTACTTTCAAGAAATATAGTTAACTGTAAGTGCTGTATTTTAATAATCTGGTAAAAATCAAAATCATCAGGATAATATTAGGTGATTTTCAAACAAATTAGATTACAGTGATGGTCAACAGCATTTAGATATTGCTTTGAAATCTACAGATAAGGTATGGCAGTTTCGTTTTAAAGAACAAGATGTGTTAAAGTTTATGATAAAATTCATCAGAAATACTGTCCACTTTAGTATTTACATAGGAAAATATTGGAGGATGAAGCTCTACCTACTGCCTCAGGTTAATTTAAATTCTAGATTGCAACAACAGCAACAAGCAAGAAGGGGCACCATTAAATGAATATTATACACATAAGTATATATTATTATACACAGAAGAGTAATGTTATACACATAAATATTAACATTTTGTAGAGCAACAACAGAATGAAACCAAAATATGAACACCAGCAACTAAAAACAGGAACCATTAAATGAATATTATACCCGTAAGTACAATTTGATTGAATTAAAAACAGCGTCAGCGATGCCTATGAAATGAAGATTGCTGTCATTTTATATGTAAATGATATGAGAATGTCATCGAGATGTCATTCAAAGTAACTAGACGCCGTGTTTTTTCGATCATACAGTATTATTATATACACATAAATAGTAATATTATACACATAAACATCCTTGAATCAACATTTTGTAGAGTAATAACAGCATCAAATAATGGAAATAATGGACCTTATTGCACAAATCAAAAAGCAAAATTTCAGCATTACTACTTTGTGGTTATATCAATAAAAGAAATTAGAGTTTATCAGTCTAGATCCTACAAGCAAGCAGATCTATCACATAATTTTAAATGAAGATTTATCTATTATAGTATGTATAAACACTTTGCATCTTTTATTCAATGTTGTAATGAATTAACAAATTGGTAATTTGTTATGCGAAAAAAAACTTTGGATCAAAAAATATTTTCTTCTGATGAGGTTTATAGCAGATAGCCAAAGTCTGTTGAAGTTTGGCCATTATGTGTTGGTATACAGACTGGCTATGATGTTACAGTTAAACCATCCGAGTACGAAACATGTTTAAAATCCACTATTCTTAATGAATGGAAACTACCAACTTCAGAGGAAGCTAAGAAAGGTTCTATTGGGTGGACTACAAAGGAAAGGGATATACATGAGGATCTGGAAGGGCTATAACATTACGTCTCAAGCCATGGGACAATAGGAAGCGAAATTCAAAGGAAAATATTACAATCGTGGGATGCAAATTATAGTGCAAGGAGTGAAAAGAATTATTAAAAGTAGTTATTGTTACGATAGTTAAACCATCCGACTACCAAATATATTTAAAATCACTATTCTGAATGAATGTAACTACCAACGGGAGGAAGCTGCGAGTGATTCTATTGGGTGAACTACAAGGAAGACATGAGGATCTGGAGGGCTATAAAATTATATTATTCCACGTCCCAAAGCCATGCAAGCCATGTTGGAATAGCTGGGAGTGAAAAGAAGATAATACTGCACACGATTCTTGTCTAGAAGTAGTTGATATTAAGGTAGTTAAGCCATCCGACTATCGAACATTTAAATCCTATTCTGAATGAATAGCAACTACGATGGCAAAACGTAAATAAATACTTGCAGTATAAAATTACATTATATTGGCTTAATTTTTATACTAAATAAAATGTGTTACGTTATTTTTGACCTGCATTATATTTATTTAACATCAATTAAACTTTAAATAAAGTTTTCCCAATTATAATTAACATTAATTTTTAAACTAAATTTTTTTCATCTTGAATAAGTTTACAGAAATAACTTATGAGAAAAAATAAAAAAGAGGCTTTCAGTCTATTGCTTCTGAATAATGATAATAAAACCACATGTTGACTTACTTTTATACTAAATAAATGTAGGTATGAAGTTATTTTAAAAGCTGCATTATATTTATTTTAAACCCATCACCAATTATTACTTTAAATAATTTTTCTTAATTATAATTAACATTAATTTTAAGCTAGAACAATCAGAATAATGTTTTCGTCGTCTTGAATGACATTTGCAGAAATATAGACAATAAAAACCTAGTCTATTGCTGCTGAATAAAAATCTGTAATTTATTTCATGCGACATGAAAATAAATTTGTATTTTTTGAAACCCGCGGCTTCACGCATAAAATAATTAACTAGAAAGAAGTGTCAACTCTGTGTTAAAATCATTGGAAACACGATACGCCACCGAAAACTTCATTGTCGTCTGGAGAGACTAATTTTTCCAATTGACAGGTTGACATGATAAGGACATGATGGCTTCAATTTCATTTCCGTTTCGGTTGTTATTAGACCCTCTTTCAGTTCAAATGTATTTTGTATTTTTTCTTTTCATGATAAAACCAAAAATAATTTATTCACATATATTTATTTGAAATATGGAACAGGCTAAATAAATATAAAAATATGAAGAGATTATGTGCTTCAATACCAATTAGTTAATTATATGCACTTTTAACGTAAATAATTAGTTAAGGTATAAGCATGACACAGTAATTTGTAAATAAACACACGTATTCGCAGACTTCAAGGACAGAAAACGGACACAGGAACATGAAAACAGGAGGCTTATACAAAAACCTGAAAACAAACAAATTTTTTTATACTAAAATTAACAATGTAAAAATATCAATAGGTATAAAATATAAATATACTGTTTAAAAAAAGCGTCCATTATTCCCCAAAGAGACCTGGCTTATAAATCAAAAGAAGCAAAAGAGACTTAGTCGAATAACATAATCAGATTCATCAGTCGATTTGTGCATTATTGACAATAAATGCTAAATGTTGGCTATAGTTAAAATGATCTTACCTTGCTGTAAATTGTTTCCATTTTCAAAAAAATCGCCGATCAAAGAGATTATAACACCATTTTCTTGCATCAAAAATGTAAAAAACCGTGTTTATTTACTACCTATTTTCATATACATAGGACATACCTACTACCAGAAACGTCATTTCTCCGGGATTCTTCATGTAATATATATTTTATATGCTTTATTACCTTTATATTTATAAATTTCAGCCGAAATATTAAATTGAACTTCAAAACGAAACTAAACGGAATGAATTAATATGGCGTCGAATGTTTCTAATTGTTCTAGAACAAATCTGAAGTTGTCTCTGAAACTGAATTCTGTCAATTCTAAACACTGTGAAGTTAGACAATAGTTAGACAGAAACATTGCTGTCCTTGTCTCGGCAGCCCATATACTTGTCGTGAGGAGAATGACAGGAATGACACTATTAACTGTTCCAATTTTCCTATTTCACTGTCCCCGGCTTCACGTATATGATTCACGTCAAATATTTATGTCTTTTGAATCAGCTGTTCTAAAAATGTTCGGCGCATGTCTTAAATTTTAGGTTTTTGCTACAGCAGCGCCATCCTAATTCTTCCCTTTTTTTGACCATTTTTTAATGCACGGAGTTGTTTCTCCTTACCTCTACACTCCATAGTGGGTTCATACAGCCAAATAAAATAAAATAAGAATAAAATAAAATAAAATAAGAAAGTTGGTTATATGGGATACCGTACATGCGTTCATACAGCCAAATAAAATAACGGTAAAGGTGTGGATCCGGTGGCTGACCTTGAAGCCCATATTTGCTGCATTTGATCATCGATACTACGCAAGCGCACATCGTCGATGTTGCCAAATGGCAGTTTATTTTCGAATTATTTTTAGTTAAAAACAAATGTTTTAATAATACAAAATCTATAATTAATTTTATAATTTCAGATTTATCTTGATATCAAAAATTAAGGTAAGAAGGATAATGAAGATTGTGAAATGAAAGTATTATGAATATATAAAAGTGTAATAATAATAACATTTATATATTTACATTAGAATTAAAAATTATCATTTACGGATTTTTTCTTAATGGTTTTAAACTTATTAGAATTATTTTATTTCTTTCAAGTTATTTAATTTCTAGTTATTTACAGGCAACAATAGATTTGATTATATGTATTGATGTATTGAAGTACTAAGTATTATGAACATGACATGAAGCTACAGCATTTAAAAATTAAAAAAAAAAGAAAAAACTTGGACACGTCCCTTTTAATTGCCCGAATTTTTAATAAAGCCCTTTTTAAACGTAACATAATAATCTAGAGCAATTAGATTAATTATAGGAATCTAGAGTTTTATTTCTATTTAATTTTATTGACTATGAAAATACATAATAAGCGTTCACATGTTGTGCGACATATTAAAATAATAGGTAATATAAATAATACCGCGTACTATGATTGAAAAAAAATAGCGGCAGCGATGACTATGAAATGAAGATCGCTGTCATTTTATATGGGAAATGTCCTCAATCGTCATTTCCCAGCCAACTGGACGCCGTTTTTTCGATCATACGGTATATATTGACAAAAAAACACTGAAAAGCACATATTTGTTTTCTACTGAAAATAATTCCAATATAACTTGCAATCTGGCAACATCGAAGATGTGCGCATGCGTAGTGTCTGTGAGTTTATGCAGCAAAAACTCGTTTCAAGGTCAGCCACCGGATCCACACCATTACCAAAATAACAAATAAAATAAGAAGTGTTTATCTTTTAACTTCTTGTTTTATTTTATGTGAAAACGGCTTTGCGCACGCTTAATTCTAACCTACAAATATTTTCACTTTGGATTTAATTTATTTTATAATTTCACATAAGTAAAATGTATAATATAATTAGGCAAGGAATAAATAAATATACCATAAATAGTACAAAAGACAAAAGAACAGGACGCCGACGTGCATAAAAATTTTCCGTAGCAGAAACTGACAGAAATCATATAGAAATATTCAGATTTTTGTCTAGGACAGTCTAGAAGGCCATGCTTTCTGCCTGGGTAGAACCGCGCCACAACTGTTTCCAATTTTCCGGTTTACTGTCACCCCCCTGGTATGAACCCACCATAAACGACTCCTATTGAACCTGTTGACCATAGATCATAGAGAAACTGTATTTCTCTGTACCATAGATGCACTTTACAGCATTATTTATATATGATTACGTATATGATTTATATGGTGCTCCTGGAATTTTATGCGATTATTTTGAAGTTTGCGAAAGAGGTTAAATTTAAATACGTGGCCCCTTTCGGCCCTTTCTAAATTTTTGGAAAACAATTCAAAAATAAGGCTGAAAAATGAAGTATTCTTATTTATATTTAGCATTTCTGGTATCATGTTTTAAATACTGTTACGGATATATTGTAACAGTAGATGCACATGCAGAGGAATGCTTTTTTGAGAAGGTGGAAGCTGGCACAAAACTTGGTAAACATCTTTTCAATTTAAACCTTCTTGATCTGTGTTTGGGAGAATATATGTTTCTGATGATGTTTTTCATAGTTATTTCTCTTTGTAGGTTTGACTTTTCAAATAGCAGAAGGAGGATTTTTGGATATAGATGTTCGAATTATGTCTCCTGATGGAAAAGTATTACACGAAGAAGAGAGACAAAGTTCAGGAAAATACACGTTTGCCGCTCATTATCCTGGAATCTATACATTCTGCTTTTCAAACAAAATGTCTACAATGACTCCGAAAGTTGTAATGTTTGATGTAGCTGTAGGTGAGCCGCCTAAGCAAGATGGACAAGAGGAAGGTCAAACAGCCAATAAACTGGAAGAAATGATCAGAGAATTATCAGGTTAGTCTTAAACAGTAAAAATGTTAAGTTTTATAATATTTTTTTTATTTTGTAGCTTCCCTGGTTGCAGTGAAACAAGAACAAGAGTATATGCAAGTTAGAGACAGAATTCATCGAGCTATAAATGAAAACACAAACTCTAGAGTTGTGATGTGGTCATTTTTTGAAGCTTTTATTCTAGTCGCTATGACCCTTGGTCAAGTCTACTACTTGAAGAGATTCTTTGAAGTTAGAAGAGTAGTATAAAAATATATTTGTGGTCTCAACAAAGTGAAGTGGTGTGTGCTGCAGGTTTGCAACCAGGAAATGTACTGATTTAAATGTGATCATGTTTTTTGTACATCCAATGGTCCAATAAAAGTGACTATTATTTACTTAAAGCTGTCTTTAATTTATAATTAAGAGGAAGAAATTAATTTTTTTTCTTGTTTGTTTTTTCAAAAATGTAATTGATTGCTTTTATTGGTTCTTTGGGTAATGGTTTTTCAACAATGTATACTGGTATACTTTTTTCAGCTGAAGGGACTGTGTAAATTTATCTGTAAAAATATGATAAATGTTTATCTGCCTAATTTGTACAAAATAAAGATCTTTTATTTATTGAGTTTGTTATTTTGTTTAGCGTTTAGAGAAGTATATAAATGATGTATTGTTTTATGAGGAGTACAAAAATGATACCTTCTGTGGCAATGCTGTACGTTTGACGACAGGATCACAGAAGAAGAAATAACAGGATATTATTATAAGCCTTGTACAAAAGTCGTTTTTATTACAAATAGAACATGCAATTTTTTTTTCAAACTTAACAAATAATTTTTTAAACAATTTTAAACATTCCAAATACCTAATATAAAAATATTTTAAAAGTACCGTATTATGAAAAAAAACGGCGTCTACTTGGCTGGGAAATGATATATAGCCACGACGGCTGACGCAGTTTTTTTTTTCGATCATACGCCGGTATATCAAGAAACGATGGCTAACGTTCGTTGAATTTGACACTTTATCAGAGACTTTATATCACTTTAATAATATCAGAGAGAATTAAATAATAATAATATTATCAGAGACAATTAAAAAAGATAATATATATATTTTTGTACTTTTTTTCCGCCTAGGCATTAAAATCATACCTGTCAAAATTATGTTTTTATATTGTCAATCACGTCGCAAAAATTAATACTTTTATGACCTTTAAAAAAAATTACTCTGGTTTTAATTTTAAAAAAAATAATTTAAAGACAGAAAATGTAAAAATTCGTATTGAGTTATATCGTCGAAGTTACACATATGAGTTACAATACACATGCGATAAATTAATTTATCAATCTGAAAAAAAATAAAAAACTATGCCGAAACCCGGGATCGAACCAGGGACCTTTAGATCTTCAGTCTAACGCTCTCCCAACTGAGCTATTTCGGCTTATACCAAAAATGTCATATAGGTAGACACAGCTTTTTTCGAAAAAATATACTAATTTTTAAACAAACAAAGTAAAATCAATATTGCCAAGTTAAAAGATATTTATTCAAGATACCTATTGTTCATTTGTTTTGTAACCAATACTCTTCTATATGAATTTTTATACTGATATAAATAATGTTGGCGAGTCCATTTAGAAAATAAATACAGGGTCCGGCAATAGTGCGTCGGGCATCTGTAGCTCATAGAATAAAAAACTTGAGAATTTTGTTTAAGTGCAGACTTGAAGTATGTACCAGGATGTATTTCAGGAAAATATTTTAACTTCTATAGGGTGGCTCAAAAATGTGTGGGTGGACCTGGATAATTTTTTTTAAATGGAACACCCTGTATATTATTGCATTTTTGGCTACTTTTCAGATCACTTTACATAACCCTAAGATATGAATAAATATATTTCGATAGTTTCAGAGATATTCAAAAATAAATCAAAAATATATATTTTTCGGCTCTTCTTAAAAAAATTATTAAAAATACAGGAACTGTTCTGAAATCAAAACTATATTAGGTATTTACTTTAGATGGTGTGTACTTACTTTGCTATAAATATGAAAATCGTAAATCATACAGGATGTTCTAAATTCTACGCCAAACTTTCTAAAATATAAAATAATTTTTCTTTATAAATAATACTGCGTGTATCCGGAAAACTATTAAAAATTTTGAAATACTTTAAATACAAAAAATGTTCATTTTTTAATTCTCCATCTAATAAAATAATAATATACAGGGTGTTCCATTTAAAAAAAAACAAAGAAAAATTATTATATATTTTAGAAAGTTTGGCGTAGAATATTGAACATCCTGTATGCTTTACGATTACCATATTTATAGCAAAGTAAGAATAGACCATCTAAAGTAAATACCTAACATAGTTTTGATTTCAGAACAGTTCTTGTATTTTTAATAATTTTTTTAGAAAGGACTGAAAAATATTTATTTTTTATTTATTTATTAATATCTCTGAAACTATCGAAATATATTTATTCATATCTTAGGGTTATGTAAAATGATCTGAAAGGAAGCCAAAAATGCAATAATATACAGGGTGTTCAATTTAAAAAAAATCATCCAGGTCCACTCACACTTTTTTGAGCCACTCTATAGAAGCTAAAATATTTTCCTGAAATACATCCTGGTACATACTTTAGGTCTGCACTTAAACAAAATTCTCAAGTTTTTTATTCTAGGAGCTACAGATGCCCGACGCACTATTGCCGGACCCTGTATTTGGGACATTATTAATATTTTTATTATGGGGACTAATATGCAGAAATTTAATTAACATTAGCTTTTTATATGGGAATATTAGTTTATTTATACCTACAAGAATTAAAAAATAATAATGATACATTAATAAAATTATAAAAAAAAAACATTTAAAAGAAATAATATTGAATTAGATTTTTTACATTTTTGAAAATTGTAGTTATATTTAATATTATCCTTATATTATGTACCTCATTAAAACAAAAATGCAAAATTTTAATTACAAACTTTAAGAAAAAAGTTTATATAATAATGAGACAGTAGAGTAGGTAGAGATAAAGCAGATTTTATTTCCACGGCAGTCTAGTTTCTGTGTCAAAGGTGCTTAAATGTAGGATACATCATTAAGAGTACCACTCACCTATAACAAATTTGTAAATTTAAACCTAATTATAAAACTTTGGAAGGTCAAGGACATTAATGATGTACAGGGTGGCTCAAATTGGACGCTTTTAAAGGGAAACACACGTTTTCTATAGGAGATAGACGAAAAGTCATATCGGTGCCTGATGGAGTTCAATTTTTATCAAAAACATGATGGTAACTACCACAGACTAACCTTCTGCAACCTATTGTGAAACTACCAATCGATGTAGGTATTTTAGTATTTTGTGTTGCATATGTACAAAACGGGTATTTTGGAGCAGGTATTTTGAGTATTAGAGAACAGTTACTTCGGGTATTAGTTAAATACCTGTTACTTTGTAACGGGTAGATATTTCGTTTACATCACTACTTAACTATAATTTTCTAAAATTAATAATTTATGCGAGTTATCAACAGAAAAATTGATTTTTTTATTTGGGACACCCTGTATATTTTTAATTAACTGAAAAGATCTTAAAATTACATTTCCAAAAATATAGCACACTTGATATTTTGTTATAGTCCCCTTCAAAATACAGAATTTTAAAAAGTTTGTCACTTTAACTAGTAGCACGACAGCTAGTTGGCTTTGGACTCCTTATTGATGATCTGCAACTAATGGAACTTTTTTTCCAGCAAGACGAGGCACCGTTTCAGAACGCTGAAGCTATCAGCAAATTTTTGCAGCCAATTTCGAAAATAATTGAATAGCTAACCAAGGTTCCAGCCGTTGGCCGTCGAGGCCACAGGACTTGGTGCCTATGGATTTTTTTTATCTTTGCGGAAGGACAAAGGTCCTTAAGTTTAAATTGCTCGTATAATCTAGACAAGAATTAGAATTAGACTTAGCGGTTATGCGAGGGTATCTTTCACCATCACTGAGTTAATAAATTCCGCGAGAAATGTTCAAAAAGGGTCCCGTCTGTCCATAAGAGAAGACGGTCGACATGTCGAATACCTGTAGGAAAATGTCATGTCTTGGTTTGCTATTTATTAATTTATTATTATTGTTATTAGATAATAATAATTGTTAAATAAGTATAGTTTAAATTGTTATAAAATTCTGCATCTCTCATTGCAAATATTATTTTCGTTTTAATTGCTGTTTACAGCTAGATTTTTTTTGCATTACAACCGGCGCTGTTCGAATCCTCTATACAGGGTGCTACAAATTCGAGGTACGAGCATTGGTATCTCGGAAACCGTAATAGATACGAAGATGGTTAAATTGGGGCAAAGTTGCTCCTTGGGATGTTCACCAAGATGCCATCAAAAAAGTTTTAAAAATTTCAAGGATTGCTGAGTTTTTTTGGGAAAAACGGATTTTTTTGAAAATCAATTTTATTTTTTCCTGTCGTTACTTTTTAGAAAATTAAAAAACTAATTGCACATTCTCGTAGCCACTTTATTACGGCTATCTGATAGTATTTTTAGATTTTCAAATTAGCTGATAATTTGTGAGATACAGAGGCCAACTTAATTTTTTTAAATACGGACCTGCATTTTTTATTTGAAGTTTTGAAAGAACTCGGTCTCCTGAGTAAAATGATATGCCACACTTGATACTTTTCATTAGTTTTGGGTACCTTAACATTAACAACAACAAAACTATTTAATTATTATTTAAAATATTTTCAAGTCCGACTCTGGTTTTTTAAATTATTTAATCTGATTATATTCATCGCAAGAATATTGATCAGCGCTAATTAAAATTGAATAAGGAAAATCGAGAAAAATTGACAGATTCAAATAAATAATATTCAAGTCAGCAATTTAAAGATATTATTTTCAACTTTTCGCAATTTTTCAATGAATTTGAAATCTCAGTGTACGATCTAATAATATGCATAATATTAATCGTAGTTATTATAAATAAATCAACTTCTACAAACTAGTTACTAATGCTCTACATGTTCGAAAGGGTTGCAACCCTCTCTAATGCACAAATTTATTTTTTGTTCAATCTTGTTTAAAGCTCTTTGAACATATCTTCTTCTTATGGAGGACAGGAACCTCGCTGGTATATTATATTGTTCTACCATTTCCAATTTTCCTCCGGCGAAATAATTTGATTGTTTATATTATATTTATATTATTTATTTTATATCATTTTTTATTATTTTATTGCATTTTATTTTCCGTATTTAATGTTTTACCCCACGTCATTTATAAGTTTGAAAGATTATCAGTATTGTAACGATGAATAGATTTAATATTAGAAAAAAACAGAGCCGGACTTAAAATTAGTTTAAATAAATTGTGTTCAAATGTCCGAAACATAAAAAATATTAAGTGTGGCATATCATTCTACTCAGGAGACCGAGTTATTTCAAAATCTCAAATAAAAAATGCAGGTCCGTATTTAAAAAAATCAAGTTGAGCTCTGCATCTCACAAATTATCAGCTAATTTGAAAATCTAAAAATACTATCAGATAGCCCTAATAAAGTGGCTATGAGAATGTGCAATTAGTTTTTTAATTTTCTAAAAAGTAACGACAGGAAAAAATAAAATTGATTTTCAAAAAAATCCGTTTTTCTGAAAAAGCTCAGTAATCAGTCAAATTTTTGAAACTTCTTTGATAGCATGTTGGTGAACATCCCAAGGAGCAACTTTGCCCCAATTTAACCATCTTTGTATCTATTACGGTTTCCGAGATACCAATGCTCGTACCTCGAATTTGTATATGTACAAACACCCTGTATATGTACTTATTCAAAATGAGTGAATTTTTAAAAACTCTGTATTTCGAAGAGGAATCGAGCAAAATATCAAGTTGGCTATATTTTTGGAAAGGCAATTTTAAATTATTTTCAATTAATTAAAAATATACAAGGTGTCCCATATAAAAATCAAATTTTCTGTTGGTAACTCTTAATTTATTAATATTATTAAAAATATACCTATACTTAAACCATTAAATTCTACGTAAAAAAGTGCTTTGGAAATGTTTTCATAAAAGTACAAAATTTTCAAATTTTCCATAGCCATTTCCATGTGCGGTTTTCACCATCATGTTTTTGATAAAAATTGAGCTCCAGACACCGATATTAGTTCTTGTCTATCTCCTATAGAAAAGGATGTTTCCCTTTAAAAGCGTCTAATTTGGCCCACCCTGTACACTATCAAATTTCTTTGTCAAAGATCCTTTATAAAAGATATTTGATGAAAATTTGACAGTGTTAATATACAACATGGTTGGTAGTAATTGATTTATTTTGTTATTCAGTGTTGGGAATGTTGTCTGTGATGTGCGCTAACTGCCCTGACCTCTGGCACTGACTTTACTCAAACGCTACAATGCCGAAACTTTACTATATTTATGAACCGGATCTGCAGAAATCAACCACGATATCATTGAACTCGTTTCTAAACAGCCACAAGAATTGTTTGAAATCACTATAGGAGTGCATATGCCTAAATTACCTACAAGTAGGATTGAAAAGCAGTTGAGGAAAAATATGGGTAGTTCACCTCTGGGGATCACCTAAATTACCCATTGGTACTAAAATGGCTAAAAACAACAAGAAGGTACCTTAAGATCGGGAAAGTTAGCAATTCATTGAAAGCAGGAATTATAAAATACGATGCTGCTTGGGCTGCTACAAGTATTGATTTATCCTGCTTCAAATCCCAACCCAGCCACACCTACCAATTTTGAGCTATAGTTACTTTTATTTTGGTTGCTGACTTCCCAGTTGGCAACACATGAGAAGCAGGATCGCCAAAACTGGTTCCTGCTTGCGCTGCTATACTCCTGTTGGATCCCATATAGCACGTCCAAATGAAATTACGTTTCTACAAGGGAGACACATGAGAAACAACATATGTTAAAGTGAACCTAAGTGTTCATCTAGTTCTAACATATACATATGAGATACACGTAGGTTTATATTGATAGAATTGTGTGATACAATGTTTACTAGTTGTATACCGTATGCACTCAAGATTCTAAAGAGTTTTTTGTAACGTAACAAATAATTATTAAAATGATGAAATCTGACGTCGGTATATGAGACATACAATGTATAAGTCATATGTATGTGTGATACTTCGTATCATAGTTGTGCATATAGTAAACACCTTGTAAAAATGTGACGTATACACATAATATAAATATCTATATAGACACTTTGTAATAGTGTACTGTTGTGTCTACATTATAGCATGAAATGAAGGTGTGCCCATGCGCGGATAGCCTCAGGGTGCAGCCACACTATCCTAAAAACGGCGTATCGGCGTAACGGCGTAATGACCTTGAATATATTTCCAGTAATTCTATTGGCTGAAACATTCATCTGTCAGAAATTTTATCTGTCAAATTCATCTGTCAAAAATTTCAGCCAATAGAATTACTGGAAATCTATTCAAGGTCATTACGCCGTTACGCCGATACGCCGTTTTTAGGATAGTGTGGCTGCACCCTCAGCGTAGACACACCGACCAAGTGTATCTTATGTGTCCTCTCTCCTTTCTCCTTTCTAGGAGTGGTATGTGTTAGCAGCCATTATTGTTTTATTATTCGGAAGCTCTATATAAATGTTCTGTTTGTGTGTAGTTTAAAAGAGATTTTAAGGTAAGTACAAGTTGTTAATTACCTTGTTACACCTTTCTAAGAGTATTATTAATATTATAGCAGCGACTCTTCCCTTACTCGATACCCAATTTACCAAATTTTGACTCCAATGAATGAAAACTCCAAATATTCTCGTATAATGATAAAGAGGTTAGCTGAGTTAGCTCTGCAATATACAGTACATCTGCTGGATCTGTGTCTATGAAAGGAATGCGGACAAAAAATATTTAAATAAACAGCAATGTATTTTATACGTCGACTTGACGAGTACGTCACCGCAAATCGCTCCGCCCACTCATTTTATTGGCTACTTGCAAATTTGTCGAATTTTTATTGATGGGACGCGTCGTCTAATTTTTTACGAAGAACATCGAGAGAATATCGTTTCCCCTCTCATGGATACCCCGTAGCTACAGAACGGACAGACGTACTGTAATTTTTTTTAATTTGGAAATAATAAAAATCTAAATGGACCAGAGAAAGAAAGATTTAAGCACTTCAAAGAACTTCTTACACTGATATTCGGTAAGTTATTGATGGATCAATATATAGATATGTTTAATATTCAGTGATCAGTTTCATATAAAATTTAAGGGTGAGATTGTTAATCTGGAAATAAAATACAACAGAGTCCAACAGAGTGCTCGATGAACGAGTATGCTAATAAACCAACAGCTTGGAGGGAAAAGAGGAGAAAAAAATGACTAAACGAGGTCCACCAAATCGTGGCGATATACCAGTGTTTACCATTTTAGTATGTTGTTATACTAGGTACTTATATTTTTAATACAGTTTGATACAAATTCTGTTCTTTTACAGTGTTTTCTTACTTCTGGTTTCTGCAGTGTAAATAATTATTATTATTGTGTTATTGGCGCTATTGCGTTCCATGATATAAAGAAATATAAGAATTTTATTTTTTAATCACTTAATCCATTTTATGGAAGAAAAATGGTACATTTAATACAAAACAAAAATGGAACAATTTTAAGGCTACTTCTCTTGAACTTACGATCGAGATACTTTTGGAAAATACAAAGTTTTGCATTCCTATTTTTCGTTCTAAAAAGATATAATTGGTATCATTGAATAAATATTTCTTAAAAAGAACGAAAAGTTAGACATCAAAACTTGTATTATTTCCTAAATTCGTTCATAAGAAGTAGTTTTATCTAGCACAAGATGTATATACGAAGCAAAATACATACGTATACACGCGTTAGTCACAATTGCAATGTGTAAACATAGTTTAAACGTAATACACAAGCACTGTGTGTCCTACGGCACACTGTGTATCCCTTACTTTGTATACACGTAAATGCTGTACTGTGGCTACATTGTGAGGCGGACGTTTAACCTTTGTGCATACGTGTTGAACTACAATGTGTAAACGTAGCATATTTACATCGGGGGAATTGTGTCACCCTGTGTCTACATCTAATAATGTAAATACATCGTAAATGTGATTTGATGTCCTGTATGGGATCCTGCTCTAAATTTCATCCCAGCAACACTTGCTGTTTTTAAGATACAGCAAGTTTAAGTCTGATTGGTGACGTCACACATAGCAACACAACAAAAGCAGGATGGCTGAAACAAGTTCCTGCTTTTGCTGCAATAATCCTGCCTCATCCTGGTTCAAACCCCATACCAGCTACTCTTGTCGTTTTTAAAATAGAACGAATCGATTCCTGGTAGCAGTTGAGGTCCTTTAGGATCATACCTGTAAGAACACAAAGGAGGAATATTCAAAAGGGACATCAACATATAATTAACTGTAAAATATACCTCAATATGATGATATTTTTGGTAAACTTAGTTAAGCGTTTGGTGGATTGGACCTCTTAAACCAAGCGGTGGTGGTACATTTTCTCTTGCAGAGTTCGCTATAGAGAACGTATGGAGCCTAGCCGAAGAGTTAATCACCTACTTCGGCATCGAAGTGGTCGGTTTGGGTGCGTGCACCGCTGTCGATTGTCTTCTGTTTCCGGTCGCCGGATTCGCGCGGATACCTCGATCTTTGCGAGCTTTGTTGATGTTTTTTAACGGTCAAAAACGTCTTTTTAACGCAAAAGGAATCTATCGCAATTAGTGTATGGAATAAACCATTATAATCGTGCGGTAAGTTTATAAAATATGTATTTTCTCGAATTTTTTTAGTTTATTGTTTATAGTTATGGTTCTAAACAAAAGAGTTTAGAAGAAAACTCATTTTAGCGATATAATTTCTTTTACAGTAATATGCTCAGAAACTGGAATATCTCCGGAAATATCACATAAACTTAAAATTTCCTGTTTTGGTTTTTATTTCTTTGCGAGGGTATTTTATCATTTAGAAAAAATCTACAGAATACATTCTCAAAGTAACTTTTTTATATAGCTTCAATTATTGGTGACATCAAAACTCACTTAAGAATTTTCGTTTTTCTACGACCATCATCAATATTATTTTTTTAAATACGGACCCCTAGATTTTTTAATTCATTTTTAGAAGCTTATGACCTCCCAAATAGAATGCTGACTTGCTCAAAAATGTATCTATACAGGGTAGTCCGAACTATATTTCGGATACTTCGGCAGCATATTCTGCAGATAAAAATAAGTAAAATAGTTATTAGACAAAAATCATAAATTTGGAATGTTATTTTTTGCCAAAAGTTCAACTGAAACTGTTTTATCATCATTTTTTCGAAGAAAAATGTATGATTAATTAAAAAAAATTAAAAATTATATTAAATATTTTTTTACTTAGTAGTTTTATACAGGACAAAAACTTATTATTCTTCATCCCAGTTAAAAATATGTAGGTGACGCCCTCTACAAGTAGGAGTCATACTGACATCAAAATCAAAATTCTTATGCCAAAAAACTCCCAGATATCAATTTTCATCCAAATATTGACGTAACTTCAGAAATTATTTGGAAAAAATCGAAATAAAAATGAAACTTCTACACCCTGTATCTCCGAAACTAAGTAGTATTTTAGAACATACATTTATACTTTTTTACTTATTTTTATCTGCAGAATATGCTGCCGAAGTTTCCGGAATACAGTTCGGATCATCCTGTATATTATAAACTACTCCCATAAGAGGCAATGTGTTGGGGGATATTAGTATACGGATCACTTTTGTTATTTGTATAAAAAAACAAGCAACATTTTGTTGGGTAAGTATCATTGGAGGTCATAATAAGCTTTTAAAAAAAGAAATAACAAATTTAGGTTCTTATCACAGACAACATATAAACAATACATATTTTTTCTAACTGTCAAAATTTGCTTGTAAAAAATATGAAAGGTATCTGGAAATGTCAGTTTTTTCGCCATAATTCTGGAAATTACACGACCTTAAAGCACAGAAGTTCTCAGAACTTCGTAGTGTCGCCAGCGACACGTCAAAAGAACCAATCAAATTCAAATAGCTATCAATTTTAAATTTAAACAATTCTCATTGGTTGTTTGAAAAGTCAACCAATGTAGACAGCGACATAATGAAGTTCTGAGAACGGGCCTTTAGTTACTTCGAATTATTATTGGACTCATCGACAGGCAACTTTATCCCAATTTAAACTAGTGCTAGAAAACAATTGCTAGAGTGGAATTTGAAGCACCCGGTATACATGCTGCTATACAGATTTGTTCCAGGAAATTCTAGTGTTAAAATTATTATTTCTGAAAAAGAATAGAAACTGTTTTAATTTAAAATAACAGCTTAAAATAACGGGTTTGTGTTATTTACTGTTAAAGAAAACATCAGAAAATTATTAAAATAAAGTTCTTCATATTCGTATCTACATTCTTTCAAAGAAAAAAAGCGTTAATTAGTAATTAAATTATTTTTAAATATAACTACGTTACTTACTGCGTTACTTACAGACAAGAATCTTGTAATTGTCTTGTAACAGAAGTCTGTAATTTTATTCATTACTGAGTGAACATTGGGAAGTGTAATACTATTGTCGTCAATAATGCATGTTATATTATGATTTCATAATTATATTTTTTTCAATCCTTTTCTCTTAATATTAGTCCTTAGTCCTTTGCCTTGAACCACAGCCTATTCATTTGTCAGCCTGATGACTTACAATATTTTGCTAAATATACATAATTATTCGCTTAATCTTATGTAACGAAGTCGAATTCTGACTTCCATTGAAGCTATGTTTCAGCCGGTCCTACGTGATGCGTCCAACACAGGTTTCGATAACACTGCAATTGACAAGTGTGTCTCCCACACGATGTTGCAAATGTTCATGTGTTCAACGTTGAAAGGTGTTTGCCACATCGTGTGGGACTGACTTTATCAAAAATACCTGGTGCTCTGACTGCTAGCATGTGCACGAGCACATCACAGCGGCAGGAAAAACCTGGATACTCAAAAACAAGCGAAGAAGGCCAGCTGGTTGAGCTGGTACTTAATAAGCTGTGCTTTGAACTATATAGCTTTTTCGATATTATTTAACAAATAGCTATAACAATAATAATCAATTTTTCGTAATAATTGCTGTTTCATTATAATTAATTGATGTATAATTTTATTTCTTAACTAAAAATTTAAAAAAATCCAATTTTTTTTTCAAAAGATTCGAAATATTCAATTTATTTTGTCGCGAAAAAACCTTCATAGACTTGCGATTGGGGTCGAAACAGACTACCCATAAAAATATTTGCACTTATTTTAGACTCACCCTGTAGTGGGTTAACTAAAATTACCATATTAATGCCCATTTTTAAAAACGGTTACATAAATGAGGAATTGAGGAAAGAAGAAACACTGCAAAAAAATTACAAAGCTAGAACGAAGATTTTATTTAAAAAAGAAACACAGGTACCTTCTGATTTTTTTGTACTTATTCTTTGACATCCTGTATACTAGTCGGACAAATCAATTACTAGGTGTATCAATCATTGATCAAAAAATCATCAAAATGAACTACACGATAACAGTTATTTTAGTTGGACGTGTTTGGAATACGAGTGTAAACAATTGGAGAAAGTCATTGAGACCATTTTATTGATTTTCCGACCATTTAAATTTATTCTTCATGGGAAAGTTGACAGTTTTATAAGAAGATAATATGCAAAATAATGGCAATGGATAGTTAAAAAATATTACGTTCTGTATAAAGAAAAATATAAAGTATACAGGGTGTTAAAAAAGTGAATACCTAATGGCCAAATTTCAATAGATAATTTCTGATCAAAAAATAATAAAAACTTAAAACGTTAGGATGTTAAAACTTTATTAAAAAATATATTACTTATTTTATCTATCCTTTCAAGGGCTGTAACTTCTTCGGAAAATGTACCCTTGTATAGGAACTTTTTTCATATTATTTATTTAAGAAAATTATAATAAATTGAAAAAATATGAAGACTTTAACCCCCCTGTTTTTAAGAAATAAAACAATGTCGGACCTATGTTGATATAAAAAATAAATCTTATTTTTACGTGAGGAATCTCCTCACTAAAGATGGTATATTTCTTTAAAACACCCTGTATAGCAATTTTTGTTTTATTTTTATTTGTAATATCACCCACTGAAGTTTGGTATACTATTTTTTATACCTTATCTATACCGGGTGCGTTTCAAAAGTGGCTCACCCTTATAACTTTTTATTTTTTCAGATAAAAAAACGAGATTGTATTTAATTCTTTTCGGCCAATTCCTGTTTCACCGGAAATGACTACAATTTTTGATTTTTAAATGACACCCTCGGTATTTTTTACATTATTTGATAGAAAATGACACACTGAATAGAATAACATATAATATGTCAACTTTTGACATTTTCGCTTAAAATAAAATTGCATTTTAAATTTCAATTAAAGTGCCATTACTGTGTTAAAAACAGTAATTTTTTATCAAGGATCCTTAGAAAAATACATTTGATCGTCTAATGTTTTTACTGTCTTGTCCTGGCCAGTTAAAAGATGCCCAGATCATATTTTTAATCATATCTTAATTTTTTCAAATGGACCTAGGGTGACTCATTAGCATATATTTGGGAAAAGCATTTTTTTACGAATAATTAGGTACCACACACTTGGTATTTCGAGTCAAATTGTCGTTATGAACCGCCATGTTGCAATTTCAAACAAATAAACCATATTTGTTAATGTCAAAAATTGACATATGATATGTCATTCTATTCAGAATGTCATATTCTATCGAATAATGTAACAAAATACTGAGGGTGCCATTTAAAAATCAAAAGTTGGAGTCATTTCCGGTGAAACAGGAAGTAACCGTAAACAATTGAATACGCCAATCAATTCTAATTTATGTCATATACTAATATACCAAATCTCGATTTTTTATCTAAAAAAATAAAAAAGTTATAGAGGTGAGCCACTTTTGAGACGCACCCGGTATATAAAATAGATTTGTTTATGTTATGAGTTGTACCGATTTTTTTTGGTATATCTACATTTATTTTCTGTGACAATAATAATCAATAATTTTATTATACAAAATATCTATGTATTTTTAGAAATCATCAATAACACCGTTATTTGTCACTCCTTCTATGGAAATAAATTTCCATTCTAGTTTATGTTATTGCTATGCATATTTTAATATTTTAGAAAACTTATAATTAATATCCATGTCCCCATTTATCTATAAAATTAAATTATTTTTATTCTGACCGTCTACCGTTATATTTTTATTGTTTCCTCAAGTAATAATTATATTAAAAGTGCATACAATTTTACTTTGTTATCCAAACATTTAATCTTTGACTTTATGGTCGCCATATGCTAAAAAGACAGTGCAGTGTTTTTCAGTTACACAAAAAAAATTGCTGCAGCTGTAAAACAATAATAGTGTTTGCCTTAGGATAAATAATAAATGATTTATTTCTCTGTAATAATAATAGAAAGCAATTTTAAATTTTGTTCACTTGTAAAAGTGTATTCTATATTCTGAAGCTTGTTGAATTTTAATACTTACTTATAAAAATGTTTTTTGTCACTTTTAGTGATATTTTAATTTATAAATTTAATGATTTTCTTGTAATAATAATAATAATAAATAAAGCTTTATTGTACAAAAAACCAAAATAGCTTCATCGACAAAGCATTTACAAAACAAACAAAAGCACAAAAAATATACAAATAATAAAAAATATCATACAATTCAAAAAAAATTACGTCATTAAAATTTCAAATAGAACATACATGAACATTGCAGAACACAAAAAATGCGTGTCGATAAACTTTTACAATAGGAAAGTTGTAAATGGATATAATCATTTAAGAGTTATAAAATATTAAATACTAAACCAGTGTGTGAGATGATCAAAATTTTAAAATTCAAAACTGTTCATGATTAAACTTCAAAAAAAAGTCGTTTACCGCATATAGGGCTCTCTCCAGTAAGTATGATTTCAGAGCTTTGCGAAATGCGGGAAAGATCGAAAGCGACTTGATATTCAAAGGCAGATGATTGTACATTTTTTTGGCATTTTACAATATTGACCATTTAACTAGTTCTGAGCTCGGGGTTGGCAGATAAATATCGTGCTCCGCATTCCTAAGTGGATAGTTGTAAGATAGCCCTTCGGGAATAGCAGATATGTGCTTGCGGATTAAGCAAACGGATTCAAAAATGAATAAAGAAGGAAGAGTCAGTATTTTAAAATTTTTAAAGAAATTATAGCAGTCAGTTCTACTGTTCAGTCCCAATAAATATCGAACTCTTTTGAAGTTTGAAAATATGTACGATCAAATTTTGTTGCGCAGCAAGTACCCCAGAATGGAAGGGCATAACGAAGATGTGACTCAAAAAGATTATAATAGACTATTCTAGAGGTTGATAAGTTAAGTTCCTTAGAAACTGATCTGAGCGCAAAACAGGCAGCGCTTAGTTTCTTTGATAAAGCTTCGATGTGTAAGTCCCATTTTAACGAGTTGTCTACAACAAGTCCTAAGAATTTCACGTCAGTAGTGGTGTTATTAAGTACAAAAGTTTGGTATAGTACTTTTATATGACAAAACTTTAATTTTTGATAGGTTGAGGCATAGGAGATTAGATCGCGTCACTGGATATAGTATTAATCTATAATCAAGGGTATTATATTATAGTGCCGTAACATCTGGGCCGCTCCAAGTGAAACTAGTATCGTCCGCAAAGAGGCAGATTTTACCGCTAATGTCTAGATTTGCAATGTCGTTAATAAACACTAGAAACAAAATAGGGTCAAGTACTGAACTCTGAAGGACACCACATTCTATAAGCTTACAAGAAGACATAGACGTATCAATCCTCACAATAGACGTATCATCCTCTTATTCTTTTAATTAGAGATAAGCAAAACTGTGATTGCGATGTGGAATCAAAATAAGTTCATTGGACACAATTCACCTCTATACAAAAGTGCTTTGTTTGTCCGGTAGAGGGTATCAAAATAAACATATTTTTAAGTTATTTTATCAATCTTAATTCCGATTTGAATGAAATTTGCAGTGTCTATGTTTTTCTGAATGCTTTAACATTTTTTTAACATTTTGTCCATGGAATAGTGATTAAATAAAAAAATATATCTTAAGAGTCAAGAATATTTTAAATAAAAATCAGAATGCAGTGTTTACCACGATTTGTTGAGTTTTTTACCAATTTATTTCTAGTTAAACAAAACTGTTACTTTGTTTTAACCGTCTCATTTATTATTGAATTTTTAACCGGGCATTAATAAATTTCTTTTTTTTTAAATAAAGACTTGTATTAAGACATCTCTTGAAAAAAAAACGCTTTGCTATGCAAAAAACTAATTTTCTTAGTTGCCCAGAAATCGGATTACTATTTTTAAGAAGTAATCAGAATAATTATACGAGCAAGCCGCAAAAATAATCGATCTTTTCCGCCATCGGATCGCTCGTTCTTTTTGGACATTTATTTCCTAATCAACTGTTGTATTTGTTTATGAAAGTGTAGAAAATGGAAGGTTTTCGAATCAATTATCTCCAAAAATGAAACAAAAGGTATCTCCAATTGCCCTCTTTTATCCTTATTTTACTTACAATTAGTCCTTTCACTAAAATTAAACAATAAAAGAAATAAATTTAAATCACATAACAAAGAAATTGTTAATATCTTATAACACTGATGGCGAACCTATAATACAGTCTTAGGAGTATTTGGACCGAAAACTAAATACTCCGAACCCATAGGCTACCCCAGCATCCTTCATGCAGAAATATACGCTATCAAAAGATGTGTACAACTTTTCTTAGATAGGAACTATCGGAAACAGGAAATAGCCATCTTATCCGATAGTTAAGCAGCACTTAAAGCGATTAACTCAGTAACCATCAAATCGAAGTTGGCCAAAGAATGCTTAGAAAAGCTGAACAAATTATACAAAGAAAATAAAGTTCCCCTAATCTAGGTGCCAGCTCACCAAATGATAGAGGACAATGAACAAGCAAACGATTTAGCTAGAAAAGAAGCGAACACTCTGGAACTGGATCAGAACCGTTCTGCTTCCCAAGTGGAAACCAACTTAAAGCGGAACTCAAGAACCTGGAAAAGACACCATAACCTGGAATGGGAATCTTCCAACTCGAAGAAATTTCTCAGAATTTACGACCGAGAAAAATCAAAGAATTCGTTGATTTAAGAAAGGACAATCTTCAGATTGTCACGGATTTTTTAATAAAACACTGTCTCCTCAACGAACACCTCAGTAGATTGAAGCTAAGAAATAACGGCGAATGCAAATTCTGTGGGGAAAATAGGGAAACACCAGAACACCTCATCACTGAGTGGGCGAGACCACAACATTCGTGCTATAAATTTTGGTACGTCTGACATCGGAGATGAAGACTAACACTAGCCTCTTTGAAGCCGTCTCAGATACTGGCTTTTGTCAAAGCACTGGGACTGTATGATGAGTTATAACTCGTTATAACTCAAGAAAGGGAGACACACAATGTATTATCTGTAAGGTCGCGGTTATTATCTCCCCTCCCATACATTCATCATTCTACAAACCTAATTTTGATTTGATATACGGCTACTATTTTTAAGAAGAATAATTTCATAACATTTAATTTGTTAAAAAATTAACGTTTTTTTTTTAATTTTACACTTTTTTTTTGTTACTCGAGGTAGAGGCAAAAATAACTGATGGTAGTCCGTTACTAAGTGAAATATTTTTTCATTTTTTTTTATAATTTTCATTTTTAGGGTTCCGTAGCTCAAAAGAAAAAACGGAACTCTTACAGGATGACTTTGTTGTCAATCTGTCTGTTCGTCTCTCTGTCAGGACCGTTTAGCCCAGTAACACGTTGAGGTATTGGGTTGAAACGAAAACGATATACTCAGGGGCGGATACAGGAATTTATTTTAAGAGGGGCCCAAAATAAAAAGTAATATACAGGGTGGTCCTAACTGTATTCCGGAAACTTCAGCAGCACATTCTGCAGATAAAAATACGTAAAAAAGTTCGTATAAATGTATGTCCTAAAATGCTTAGTTTCAGAGATACAGGGTGTAGAAATTTCATTTTTATTTCGATTTTTTCTAAATAATTTCTGAAGTAACGTCAATACTTGGATGGAAATTAGTGTTTGGGAGTTTTTTGACATAAGAAATTTGATTTTGATGTCAATATGACTCCTACTAGTAGAGAGCGCCACCTATATGTGTTTTAACTGTTTTGAAGCGTAATAACTTTTTGTCCGTACCTGTATAAAACTACCGAGTGAAAAAATATACATCCCTGTGACTTTTTAATCTTCTTTGTTGACTGATTAATCTTCAAACCAGTTAAAAAATATGTAGGTGGCGCCTTCTACTAGTAGGAGTCATATTGACATCAAAATTAAATTTCTCATGTCAAAAAACTCCCAGACACCAATTTTGATCCAAATATTGACGTTACTTCAGAAAATTATTTGGAAAAAATCGAAATAAAAATGAAACTTCTACATCCTGTATCTCTGAAACTAAGCATTTTAGAACATACGTTTATACGAACTTTTTTACTTATTTTTATCTGCAGAATATGCTGCCAAAGTTTCCGGAATACAGTTCGGACCACCCTGTAGAATGTGCTTTTTAGGGCGCCATTTTTAACCCAAAAGCCTAAGATTTAACCCAATTTACAGATTTTAGGGGGGGGGGGGCATGCCCCCCCCCTCCGTATCCGCCACTGCATATACTGAGGGCTGCAATCCCTTAAAGCAGTGAAAAAATCAAACTTCTAAGTTAACTTAAAAAAAGATACGGCCGTTTATGCCGCAAATAAACTACATTTTGACACTCCCACAGGAATCAAAATTTATAGGGTATTTTTCGTTGACCCTGAACTATGAAATTTGGCAAGTAATACCGTCTTATACTACCAAGTATATGGAAAAATCTGAAAACTATCCTTTTATAATGAAATAATAAAAACTATACTGGGGGAACCTTCGGCGGGCACTTTTCAGATATTTTTAAAATATCTGATTACTTTAACTGTAACTCTTAAAACTGTGATTTCTCTTGAAATCGAATTAAATCATAAATTCATTGCATTATACGAACAATTGAATTGAATGACCATACTCCTGCCTTCGTAATGGCAACCCTAGGAACTATTGTTCTGAAAATAAGTTGCGATAAAAGTCTTGTATGTGTCTATTTTGCTGGGAACATTGTGCATTTTCTTTCTGGGTGACTCTCACGATTTGTTTATTGTAAACCAAAGTCGCCCCCCCCCCCGCAGTCGACATGCCACATTTTTCCCTATAGTCGTACATGAAATGTCGATTGTATATCGAGGACATAGGAAAAGTACGGGCAAAATTCGAGAATTTATCCACAACAGATTTCTATATTCGTTTTCACGCATAAATAATAACGGAAACATTGTATTTAAGAGTAAATTTTAATAGACATATTTATTAATCGAATTTAAAGATTTATAAAAATAACTAAGCAATTTTCAGTAAGTATAAGTGAATATTAGAATATACAGGATGAGCCTTAAATAAGTGAAAATATTTTCACGGCTGGTAGATCTTGATAAAAGAAACATATCTTCCCTTTACCGTTTATCAAAAAGTCCAAAATAACCGAGTTATTTTACTTTGAAAATTAAAAAAAACATTTTTTGCTTAAATTTTGAGGACCACTTGATCTTTTCTGGGTTTCCTTTCTTATAAATTTAATGTACTACCTATGTATGTTGTCAAATTATCAAGAAATTATGTGTTTTACCTAAAAACCAAAAATATTCAAAATTTTCAATAATTTTTTACGAAAAAAATCTCCTAGACGTGTTTCTGTGGTCGAAATATAGTACCCCTCAAAATATTCGCACTTATTTAAGACTCACCCTGTAAGTATGTATAGAAAATATGAATAGATGTATTCTCTCTTAATATTACTATTTTCTTTCTATAAAGTATTGTTGAGTAAAAATGACGTATGGCCATCTTTGAAGTTCTTTACAATGCCAGTGGTAGTTTATCGTTGTATTTTTAACATGATAATACTTTTATGGTGCTACTTTTTAAATTTTCGAAAAATACATTTTTAGAACTTTAATTTCACAAAAAAGCTCATAAACCTGTTCCTCGGATCTTCTTAATATACCACCTCTAAAATATTTGCACTTTATTGCATTTAAGACTCATCCTGTATAGTAAAACCTAAGAGTAAAACTCTTTCATATACAAGAGTAAAACTAACTGATTTGTTTATGTAGGTGAAGTAACATCAGCTATTGTATTTTTTTGTTCATTTTAACATTGATTGTAACTACAATGGCTACAATGATAATGGTGACTTATATTTCAGAAATAGCTTTAAAATGAGCTGTAAAGTGTTCTTGGAAAGCCTGCAAAGTCAATGATTCACTAATTTTAACTGGCGAGACCCATTATATTTTGACAAAAACTTGACCTGTAAATAGTTAATAGAATGGAAATAAAAGCAGGCATAATTATTAAAATTTTAATTTAATTTGCCATTTTATGTACTTATAAGGAGATAAATAAAATATACCTAAAAAAGAAATCTCTTTGCAGCTAGACTAAAAGTAGGTTCTCCATAATTACATACATTTTCTTTTTAGTTATTATTTCTATTAAAAAAACAATAAAACCTGGGAGGTTTATATATTGAATAATTAAAACTTAATTAAACATTTTAGTATCTAAACATTTTTTGTTTTTTAGTACCTACGTTAATAGGAATAAGCTTTTAACGTAGGAACGGTATAACGTTCCTGCGTTATAGCGTTTTTCCGATAAAAAATAAGCGTTATTTCAGTACAGTTCATACCATAGAGTTAAAAGTTCATACCAAATAAACTTTTAGTCACGTGATTAAGCTTGACCGGCACAGCGTTGCCCACATTTATATTTTCTTTTAATCAAAATATTTTAGGAAATAAAAATAAATTAATTATAAATATATTAACAGTTATTATTTACATCAACAAAACTCACCTTCTTAACAGCACTTAAAAGACATAAAGGGCCATTACTACCGCTTTTCCGTTTAAAATATTCTAATAAAATTGCGATGAACTTTTTGCGGCTATTAAGCTATCTTGTACTCTTCACACGAAAACAGGTCCTAAAAAGAACAATGGTCGACTGCAAGGTCTGCTAGTAAACATTTTTAAGCTTAAAGTTCACAACACTATTTACACACACCGGAAAAATCTAGGGATATCATTTTATTAAAGTTAAAAATAAATGTTTTGAACAAACAACCACATATTTGGCCGATTCTTTCTACTTCGATTGAAACGAAGTAGTCACACTAGTTATTTCTAAATTTGGGATATTTGCAGAAGTGTTTGTGCATTTTTTGTCAAATCAAAGCACCTACCATCAATTGTTCGAATTTAACCTGTACTGGCTATGTTTTTATGATAACTGGCCAGAATTCATTCAAATAACTCTGTTTAGTATTAAACGACATTATGGAGCGTAGACATCTTAACAGAGACAAAATGCTAAGGGCCATGGGTATGCTTGAAGCTGGAATGCGCCAACTCGACGTAGCTAGAGCATTAAATACAACGCAAAGTGTAATATCGCGATTAAGTGCACGCTACCGTGAAAGTGGTGATGTTGCTGAAAGGTACACAAGGCGACATCGCATTACTACCCCTCAGCAAGATCATTTTTCAATTAAATGCTCGACGCCGACCGACTCTTACAGCACCAGAGCTTAGTTTAATTCTCCAGGAAACACATAATGTAACCGTTAGTCCTGACACTGTTCGCAATAGATTAAGAGAGGTCAACTTAAGAAGCAGACGCCCCTGGAGAGCTCAACCCTTAACGAGAGGAAATCGAGAGGTACGATATTTGTGGGCTCAAGATCATGTTCAGTGGTCGAATGATCAATGGGCCAATATTCTCTTCACGGATGAGTCACGCTTTGGAATTCATCCGGATTCGAGAAGGGTATGGAGAGAACCGGGAAATCTTATTCGGTTGGATCATGTTCAGGAAGTGTACCCTTATCAAGGTGGAACAGTTATGGTCTGGGGAGGAGTCCAGTTAGGCTGAAAAACCGATCTCGTTTTTCTTGAAAGGTTTCTAACAGGAATCACATATCGTGATTTAATTCTTGAGCCTGTCGTGTTACCATATGCCAATGATTTTGGGAGAAACTTCATTCTCATGCATGACAATGCACGGCCTCATACAGCCAGAGTGGTAAGTGAGTTTATCAATGCTCATCAATTAAACATCGTACCCTGGCCGGCACAATCTCCTGACCTCAACCCCATCGAGCACGTATGGGACGCGGTCCAAAGAAGAATTTTGAGAATGGGTATGCCTCGTGAAACTCGTAGGGATCTGGTTCGGGCTGTGAATGCAGCGTGGCAGGCTCTACCTCAAGAAGAGATCGACAACCTGATCAGGAGCATGGAGAGATGATGTAGGGTTGTAATGAACAGTAGAGGAGGCCATACCCTTTATCAAATAAAAATGGTTTTATCTTTTTTTTTAATTCGCAGTTTAGAATAAAAAAATGTGTGTATTTTTTTGAGTTCAATAAAAATCAAGGTAAATTTGAAAAATTCGGTAAATTTCGCATTTTTATGTCCAATACGTCCTGTAAACTATTTGTTTATTTTAATTTTATTATATCAGAAATGCAAATAACATGGCTCGATAAAATTGTAATATCCCTAGACTTTTCCGGTGTGTGTATTTAAACCGAAAACTCGTAATACAAAACTGAAGTGTCAAAACGAATGACAATGTCAGGAAATAAATAAATAAATACGGCAACTTGACATTTTTTACAGCAGAGCGCAGAGTTACCACCTGAATCCCCAGCGCTAAATTTAAAATCCAGTTAGTCAGCTCGGCGCTGAATATGTCCATGGTTGGCAACAATGAATTTAAAAATCGTGCCTTCGATTATGTAACTAAAAATTTAATTGATATCAAATATAGGTAGATATTTTTTTGGCGAATAATTTAAAGTACTTTAATTTAAAAAAAAATGAAACAATGAAAGAGTATGTAAAATTAATATTATGTATATGTTAAAAGGAAGTACACTGATATGGATCTTCAAAATAAAATACAAAGTAATTACTCAAGCTTGCAAGTAAAAATTCGTATTTTTAATATTGCAAAAAATTACTGCATCTTTAATAGTTTTGGATATATCTACCCAGACATAATGATAGTCTATTATCTCTGACCAATGTACATAAAATAAATTAAAAAAAGTAAATGTAAATTAAATTTTAAATAACATTTATTTAATTCACCATAACAAAATGTAAAATCATATTATATATATCTTAAAATAATTTATATTAAATTATATTATGCTTCTACATAACTTATGCACTTTTACAATATAATTATTAATTAGTTTTTGCTAACTACGACTTTTTCATTCTACGACTTTTCTATATATATCGTTCATCGAAATAAAAACGGCGTCAAGTTGGCTACGAAATGACGATCGATGACATTTCCCATATAAAATGACAGCGTGCCGGAATAAACTCAACCTATACCACCTGAATTGAATATAGATGTCATTTTTATAATTTATATATATATTTTATAAATATATAAAGACTTTGTGTGTTTTTTTTCTATGTATTTCCTTAATTCTTTATGAAATCATTGCCATTATATTTTTTCTTTTATAACAACGATGAAATCCAAGGGTCGTAACGCTCGATGAATATCAATAAAGAAAGCGTAGTATGCTTTTTCTTTTGTCTGCGTGACTATGACGCCAAATCAATAGGAATCATTATTTTTATGACATTGATAAGTTTGATAACTATAACAGCATAAATTATTTAAACTGTCAGAAATATGTATGTATATTGTACCATATGACCGAAAAAAAAACGGCGTCCAGTTGGCTGTGAAATGACGATCGATGACATTTCCCATGTAAATTTACATATAAAATGACAGCGATCTTCATTTCATAGCCATCGCTGACGCCGTTTTTTTTCGATCATACGGCAATATGTAACTACAGAGATATGAGAAAGAGTAAATACGACTACAGAGATATGAGAAATCTGAAGTTTTTGTTATAACAATTTTATAACTTTTATAATGGACAAATGATACGGTTCTAAATATCTCGGACATTTTTTGTTTTACATACAATATGGCAATTCTTTCACATAAAACACATTTCTTATTGTTATAACATATAATATTAATATCTCTCGCTCTCGTATTTCATAATTTGGGCAAAGGAAAATCAATCAATATACAGGGTGAGTCCTAAATAAGTGCAAATATTTTCAGGGCTTGTAGATCTCGATAAGAGAAACATATTTTCTCTTTACCGTTTTTCAAATAACTCGAAAATAAATCAGTTATTTTACTTTGAAAATTATGAAATTTTTTTTTGCTTAAATTATGAGAACCAACCGCTGGATCTTTTCTAGATGTTCTTTCTGGTAAATCTAATCTTAAGTTGCCATATAATCAAGAAATTATGTTTTTTAACTAAAAAAAAAAAAAGACAAAAAAGTACAAGTTTTCAAATATTTTTTCAAGAAATCCTGAAAATATAAAAGTATTTAAAAATCTATAACAGATTGGCAGATCTCTATGCAAATAATAAGTAAGTTGACAAGCTGGTTGCGAATAGATTGTGATACAAGTTTATACCAATAAAATACTGTATACATTTGTTGAGTCATTGTCGAATTGGATTGAATTTGGCCCCGAATCTTAATACGGCCTCTTGTATTGACGTGGTGATGCGTGTATATCAATTAAACGATATATAATCGATTTCTACACGCGTTCAGGGTACTTAACCTGGTACAATTGACACACAGGATATTGATAAGGTCGAAAAACGTATTTTCGCAAACCCAGAAAGATTTTACCGAAGGCAATCAAAACGAAATTGATACTGATTCCTGTATAATAAGAAATGTAGAAGAATGCTGAAAAATCATGAAAAAACTACTTTGTCAAATCATCTAATTCCTTCATAAAGTAGGATAGTAGTGAAAACAAAAACACCATTTGAAACTAACAATAAAAAAATCGTTATACAACAATTACATCGCAAATTTTAACGCTTCGATAGACAGAGTTGTCTATGAGAAAAATATAAAAATACGCTATTTAATTTTGGTTATAATAATTTTAAAAGTATTAAAATTGACCAGTTTCTACGTCACTTTGCGGAAGTGTGATACTTTTCTCGCCAAACAAGGTCAATGCCATTGACTTCCAATTTTGTTCTCGGCAAAGAAACGAGTTTACGCAAAAGCGGACGTACCACTTTTATTTTTATGGTACTTTTCGGCACACTGCGGCAGGAACAGTAAACAAACTGTTATTCCGTAAATATGAATATCCGAATGGGTTACTTTCTACGAATACATCATATTTAATTAAAAAAAAATAATGAACAGTCATGTTTGAATGCTTAAAATAATTTTAATATAAATAACAAAACATAATTTAGGAAAGTCTGGAATTTTGTTCTACCGGGAGGTATATTGACATTGGAAACAGAGGAAATCCCACGCAAATTTTGAACTGTCCAAATATTGGCTTCCCTGTCAATTATACAGCTAAGTCTATGGCTGTGCAAAGAGAAATATAGCCTCCTATTTAATTTTTTTACGTAAAAGTGCAATATCTGTTATGAAGTCAAACAGCGCCCTCTAGCTACCACGAAAAAAATTGTGGAAACAAAATTTATACTGGAGATCATTAAGGAAGAAAAGCTCTTTTAATCGAGCCCTAGTTTGTTTAAATCGCATAACTCAAACCAGAGTTATCCTTATTTTAATAAAAGCAAGTTTAACCTTCCCCCACCACTTTATTTTATGAGATAGAGCAAAATACTCTATATCAAAAAAATTACAAATTTCTCGATGACTACAACAGTAATATTTAAAATACCTGTTCACCTGCATATTTTTGAGAAAAATCCTGTTTTCTGATTGGCTATTAGAGAAACGCCCCCTAGCGGGCATTTTTCGAACTTGAAAATAATTTCCAGCGATTTCTCTTGGTCGATTTACATATTAGAATTGTTTTCCCAAAGTTATACGATAAGTAGTTTCTGAGATACAGCCGGCGTCCATTCTTAGTTGATGGCCACCCGGTACTTTAGCATTTGTCTGGTTTTGCATTGTTACGTGTTCAGTTTTAATTTAAAAATAGATGCAGTTTTTCTTAAATCACTTAAAATCGGCTTGTCCAAAATTGTTTAAATTAGGCATCCTTTTTAAATTTGGATGAATACCCAGTCATAGGTAGATTGAGGTAGACTTTTAAAAAACCTATTTACGAATTTATTTATAATTAATATGGGGCCAATATTTGGACAGTTCCTGGTTTTTGGTGCCGATTTTCGTGTGTATGAAAAATGCAGTTGATGTTTTCAGTAAAGTCTGTCCAACGAGAAGATTCTTGACAGTGATAGATGTGTCTGTCATTTTAATTTCAAAGTAGTTTATTTTATTTTACAAAGAAATAAGTTGGTACAACTGGAACGCATAGCAGGAAATATTTAAAATTTGATTGACAACATGACAAGTGTTTACTTCAAAATATTGTGAAAAAAACTGTATAAAACTGAAAAAATGTAATCGAGTTATTTTATTTAATAAAAACGGTATGTGTTAATACAAAACAAACAAGAACAAGACACTACATACCAAAAAAATATAAAAGAGAACTATTATTTACTTTCAAGCTTTATGAAACTACCCGCATTTATGATTATATTTATCAATATAACTTGGCATGTAAATACAAATTTGTAATATTCCACAGGAATAAATAAAACAACATAGGTAAATAAAACAAACTATTTTATTAATAATAACACCTACCAAATTTTATACCTTAAAGGTTGATTAATTAACTTTAATCTTAATTTTTTTTAAACCAGTACCTTTTGACATTATTTTTTCTGCAGTACTAAAATCCATTATTTTTACCTATAGTGTGATGTCGATATTTTACAGCTACTCAGTTTTAGTATGTGTTTTGTTTGATCCTTCTACCATATACGAGATGCACTTATCTACGACGGAATGGTATACAAACTTTATCCACGGCAACTTCATTGGTGTATAAGACTTTCTGCCTGGGCAGCGAATATTAACCATAAACTGTGCTCTGGGTCTACAGTTAATTTTCACTCGATTTTTTTCCTCCACTTGACTTCAAAAAGACACAAAACACACGTAATAATACGAATCAAAATGCATCATCTTCCAAAACGCAGGATATTTAACAAAAGTTGACACAAAATTATAACCTATAATTTGGCAAGACTTTGACAAGCGTCAAAAATGACAAAAATCTAAAGGCGAGTTCATACGCATTGGCGTCCGTTTGTCGTTCATCGTTCCGTCAAACCAATAAAATTGAAATACGATCTGTCATTTTTTAAATAAACCAATAAAACTGGTTAAAAACAACAAGACACGACGTATGACGGATTTATATTTAAACCCATCCATAGATAACTTAAAAATTATTAGAAACTTTTTTTAGTAAAATAAATAGATTGGTATGGGACGTCATCTGTTTTTCTTCTGTCATCGTCTGTCGAAATCTTACCTGAGAAAAAAAAACAGAGTATACTGTAAGATGCACAGAACAAAGAGAGAAGGGCAAGTATTTTCCCAAGCCCGTAGCCATAGCCATACTCAAATGTTTTTTAAAAACCGACATTCCGCCGAACGTCGCATTGATTACCGCATCAGCGCATAGTGAGTATGGAGCTTAATGGCGCATTCACACGACTCATCTACTTGGCATTGGTATTTTTTATTGGCATACAGGGTCTGGCGAGAATGCGTCGTAGTTCCTATAACAAATAACAAATTCTGTATAGATGCCCGACGCACCATGCATACTCTGTATACCAATTACAAATGTTTGTCAAGTACACGAGTCGTGAGAATGCGTCATAAGAGGAAGAAGAAGAAGTTATTATGTAATGAGATTACCCCCCTTCCTTGAGTTATTACTCCTCATAAAGTGTCAAGGTTTTGTCAAAAACCAGTATCTGAGATGGTTTTCCAGATTTTAGATTTCTATCCCGAATGTTGTCGTCTCGACGCAATCAGTGATGAGGTGTTTTGTTGTTTCCCCATTTTCCCTACAGAATCTGCATTCGCCATTGTTTCTTAGGTTCAATCTATTGAGGAAACAGTGACAGTAAAAAAAAACGATGACAATCCGAAGATTGTTCTTACTTAAATTAAAAAAATATATATATTTGATTTTTCTCGGGTCCTCGAGAAATTTCTTCGAGTGACTTGGACCGTTGGAGGATTCCAATTCCAGGTTACGGATGGAGTCTTCCAGGTTCTTGATTTCTGCTTTAAGTGTTGGAAAGCAGAACGGTTCTGGTCCAGTTCGTGGAGAGTTTGCTTCATTTATAGCTAGATAGTTTGCTTTTTCATTACCTTGTATTCCTTGGTGGGTTGGTACACAGAGTAGGAGGACTTTTCTTTGCCTATTTTGTTCAGCTTCTATGAATTCTTTGATCAACTTCGAATTGATGTGTAGTGATCAACTCGATTGTAGTGATCAACTCAGTAGCCAATGTAGGCTACCGGCCTACACTGGCTACTGAGTTGATCACTTTTAAGGCTAACAAAGGAGTCCAGAGACTAGCATGTGTTTGCATCACAGGAGCCATGAGAACCTGTCCAACAGCAGCATTGGAGGTCATTCTAGATCTAACACCACTGCACATTGTCATTGGTAGATATGCCAATGCGACAATGATTAGAATGGTCACTAACGGAATTAGTACTGGGAGAATTGTCAGATCAGGGGCTTGGAACACCCTCAAAAAGGAAATACAACTCATGCAACTCCCAGTGGACGATATGCCAAGAACGTACAACTTTGACAAACATGTCAATGTAGTATTGAGCAATAAGAAGGATTGGAAGAGCGAAACGCTTGCCCAGCAGTTAAAAGACCATACCATAACTTGGTATACTGATGCTTCCAAAACCAATACGGGAACAGGGATCGGAGTGTTTGGACCGAGAGCTAAATACTCCGAACCAATGGGCACTTACCCTAGTATCCTACAGGCAGAAATCTACGCTATCGAAAGATGCGTACAACTTATCTTAGATAGCAACTATCGGAAACAAGAAACAGCCATCTTGTCTGATAGTCAAGCAGCGTTAAAAGCGATCAACTCAGTATCGATCAATTCGAAATTGGTCAAAGAATGCATAGAGAAGCTGAATAAATTAGGCAAAGAAAACAAAGTCCTCCTACTCTGGGTGCCTGCTCACCAAGGGATAGAAGGCAATGAAAAAGCAAATAATCTAGCTAGGAAAGGAGCTAACACTCCACTAACTGGACCAGAACCGTTCTGCTTTCCAAGTGGTAACCAACTCAAGGCGGAACTCAAGAACTTGGAAGATTCCATCCGCAACCTGGAATGGAAATCTTGCAATGGTCTAAGACACTCGAAGAAGTTTCTGAGGGCTTATGATCAAGAAAAATTACAGATCTTCCTGGGTCTGAGTAAGAACAATCTTCGATTGTCACGGGGTTTTAACAGGACACTGTCTCCTCAATGAACACCTCAGTAGATTGAAACTAAGAAGAAACGGCAAATGCAGATTCTGTGGGGAAGATGGGGAAACACCAGTACACCTCATCACTGAGTGCGCCGAGACGACAACCATTCGTGCCATGAATTTTGGTACGACTGATATTGGAGATGGAGAACTACCCTCTATAAAACCGTCCCAGATACTGGCTTTTGTCAAAGCCCTGGGACTGTATGATGAGTTATGATTCAAGAAAGGGGGACACAATGGATCTGTAAGGTCGAAGTGATTAACCCCCCTCCCACTCATTCTAAATTCTAAAGGCTAACAAAATCGATATTTCTTGTTTCCGGTAGTTTTTATCATGATAAATTGTACGCATTTTTCGATAACGTAGATTTCTGCCTGTAGGAAAGTATGGTAGTATATAAAAATGCATAATAATATATAATGCTGTTTGACGAGTGTTCAAACACTCGTTAGAAGAGCAGAAAGATGACAAGACTTCGCTGTGGTTATCCCCAAACTTCGCTGAGAAGAGGCATTTCAAGAAGAAGAAGAAGAAGGAGATAATAATATACAAAATATAAGCATGGTGCAAAAAGAGTGTTTTTTCTTGAAATTCTAAAATTAAATGTTCTTACATTAAAACAGACAAAAACTATTACTTGTCTGCATTTCGCTTGGCGCTTGTTATGAAACAGTTCCACTTAATAGCAACGATTTATGTAAAAGTATAAAGGCACAATTATTAATTTGATTCAAAAACGAGCCAATCTAAATGCGAGCGAAGTGGGCTGGTTATCTAATATGTGCGAGCAAAAGCAAAAATGTGACGGGGAGCTGGTAACTGGACAAAGGCCGTTTGGTTAGTTTTTTTATCCACACCAATCGTTGTCGCCGAGGTTTTAACTGTACTTTGTTGATATTGCAAATAATAAGCCTCGAGTTGGAACAATTTCGCAGTATTTAATTATTATTTGCAGATTTTAAATTACTAACGTAACGCCGAAACTCTTTGAGAATTTGAAGGTAACGAGCACCTGAAAGGTTTTGGTGTTTTGGAATAGGTTTATCTGGGTTGCTGAAATATATTTGTGTATACAGGGTGTTCCTTAATGACATGCTAATATTTAAGGAGTTGATTCTTGGACATATTCTAAGAGAAAAACTTCATATGAATATATGTCTTAAACATCCTTAACTTTTCAGATACAGGGTGGTAAATTTCTCTATTTTACCCTTTTTTTACCCTGTATCTCAGAAGTTAAGACGTTAAAGAATTCATATGAAATTTTTTTCTTAGAATAGGTCCAAGAATTACCCCCTTAAATATTAGCATGTTATTAAGGAACACCCTATATTAATATTTTTTTATAATATACAGGGTGTCTTAATATTCTGTGGATAGTATGTCATATAGTGTGTCACGGTCGTCTCGCTAACTCGTGTGTCACGGCCTTGAATTTTTACCCCTAACATTTCAGAATATTAGTTATCCTAAATATACAGGGTGAACCGAACTGTATTCCGGAAACTTCGGCAGCATATTCTGCAGATAAAAATAAGTAAAATAGTTTTTATAAATGTATATCCTAAAATACCTAGTTTCGAAGATACAGGGTGTAGAAGGTTCATTTTTATTTCGATTTTTTTCCAAATAATTTCTGAAGTAACGTCAATATTTGAATGAAAATTGGTGTCTGTGAGTTTTTTGACATGAGAAATTTGATTTTGATGTCAATATGACTCCTACTTGTAGAGGGCGCCACCTACATATTATTTAACTGGTTTGAAGATTAAAAACTTTTCGTCCGTACCTGTATAAAACTGCCGAGTAAAAAAATATACATTTACGACGTTTTTTACGTAGAGAATGTCTCTTGATAAAAATCGTTACGAGTGATGGTTCTCGAGATATTTGGAATCGAAATTATCAATACCTGCAGTAGATACATAAAGTAGAAATGTTTTTGTGTAAAAAGTTCAACAGAAACTGTTTTACCATCATTTTTTCGCTGAAAAATTTATGATTAATTTAAAAAAAATAAAAATTTCTGAAATTTATTTTTTCAGTCAAATAACTATCTACTCAACGTGTTCATTTTTTGTCAATAACGACATATATTGACTCCATTTTAAATATCTTGAGAACGGTTGTTCGCAGCGGTTTTTATCAAAAGACATTTTTTACGTAAAAAGACACGGAGATGTATATTTTTTCACTCAGTAGTTTTATACAGGTACGGGCGAAAAGTTATTACTCTTTAAAACAGTTAAAACACATGTAGATGGCGCCCCCTACAAATCGGAGTCATATTGACATCAAAATCAAATTTTTCATGTCAAAAAACTCCCAGACACCAATTTTCATTCAAATATTGACGTGACGATTGGAAATTATTATTTTTCAATTATTTGGAAAGAATCCTAATAAAAATGCAAATTCTATACCCTGTATCTCTAAAACTAAGCATTTTAGGACATAACCCTCGTGGGGAGATTTCTCACGTAAAAATCAGATCATATTAAGATAGGTTCGATTCTGCTTTGTTTCGTAGCTACAGGGTGTTAAAATCTTAATAATTTTTCGATTTATTATAATTTTCTTCCAAGTACTTTTAGTGATTCGAATGAAATTTTGAGGTTAAAAGTTACTATAAGTGCTACATATTTTAATCCTAAAAGATAAACGCAATTTTATTAATTTGCCTTGATCCAAGTCTAATAGCAACCTTTAAAAAAAATTAATATCATTAACTTGCGAAAGTTTTAAATAAGTACTCATTAATAATTCCTCATCATAAAATATGAAAAAAAGTTCCTATAATCATGGATATGGAAATGCATAGTTCTAGAGTTACAGGATGTTAAAACTTTTTAAAATTAAATTTTTTGTAATTATCTTAAATACCATATTTTTTATTTGAAATTGCTGTAAGTTGGACTAATAGTAATAATAACAATTAGTAATAATATTTAATAATAAATTAGGTAAAATATACAATTTATTAATTTTATTTTAATTTTGTTAATTGTGATTAATAAAATTGCCTTTATCTCATCAAGGAGGCCGAATTCGACAACATATCAGGAGGTAACTTTTAATTGGCATTAAACGGCCTACACAATTTTGATATCAAAAGAAAAAAGTCAGTGGCGCACATGTTTTTTTTTTAAAAATATTCTAGTGATAACCCGTATGTACGTCCCTGATGAATTTTTCGACACTTTGTTAGCATTCAAATATGTAGCACTTATATTAACTTTGACCCTCAAAATTTCATTTGAATTACTAAAAGTAGGTACTTAAAAGAAAATTATAATAAATCGAAAAATGATTACGACTCTAACACCCAGTAGCTAAGAAACAAAGCAGAATCGGACCTATGTTGATATAAAAAATAAATTTTATTTTTACGTGAGGAATCTCTCCACGAGAGATGGCACATGTTTTTTTAAACACCCTATATATTCTTGTACTATTTGCAGTGTTGTGTTATTTATTAGAATTCTTTTCTTTCCACTAGTTCGTTGTACATTTCTTTAGTTTTTGCTAAATTTATTTTGAGACCCACGTTCATTTTTATTCACAGGTAAATGGTATTTTCTGTCATTTTTTTTGGATGTCATCTATCGAAACATTGTCTCGCTCATTGATAGACTTTAAAAATATGTACAGGGTAGGTCAAATTCGACGCTTTTAAATGGAGACACCCTTTTCTATAACACGTTTTTCAAAAATGTGCATTTTTAACAAATCTCTGTAACTTTTTGGTTATGGAAAATTTTGTATTTCTATGAAAACATTTCCAAAGCACCTTTTTACGTAGAATTTAATGGTTTAAGTATAATTTTTTTAAAATAAATAATTTAAAAGTTATCAACAGGAAAATTGATTTTTTATTTGGGATACCCTCTATTTTTTTAATTAACTGAAAAGAATTTAAAATTACCTTTCCAAAAATATAGCACACTTGATATTTTGTTATAATCCCCTTCAAAATACGGGATTTTTAAAAGTTCGTCACTTTTAACTAGTAGGCTTTGGACCCCTTATTGATGATATGCTCTTAATGGAACTCGAAAACATATTTTTCCAGCAAGACGACGCACCGCCTCTGAACGCTGAAGTTATCAGCAAATTTTTGCAGCCAATTTCAAGAATAATTGGATAGCTAACCAAGATCCCAACCGTTGGCCGTCGAGGCCGCGTGACTTAGTGCCCATGAATCTAATCCTATGGATATATTTGCGGAAGAATAAAGGTTCCTTATTCTTCCGTATAATTTAGACAAGAATTAAAAATACTTAGCAGTTATGAGAGGGTATCTTTCACCCCTACTGAGTTAATGAATTCCACGAAAAATGTTCAAAAACTGCCCAGTCTGTCCATAACAGAAGACGGTCGATATGTCGAACACTTGTAGCAAAATCTCATGCCTTGGTTTGCTATTTATTTTTATTGCTATTAGATATAGTTTAAATGTGTTGATGTTGGTTAAATATATTTTAAATTGTTATAAAATTCTGTATCTCTCATAGCAAATATTATTTTCGTTTTAATTGATGCTCACAGCTAGATTTTTTTGCATTACAGCCGGTGTTGTTCAAAGCCTACTTATTTAAAGGGGGCGAATTTTTATATACTCTATATCTCGAAGAGGAATCGAGCAACATATCAAGTGTGTTATATTTTTGGAAAGGTAATTTTAAATTATTTTCAATAAATTAAAATTATACAGGGTGTCCCATATAAAAAATCAAATTTTCTGTTGATAATTCTTAAATTATTAATTTTAAAAAAAGTATTTTTAAACCATTAAATTCTACGTAAAAAGGTGCTTTGGAAATATTTTCATAAAAATACAAAATTTTCCATAGCAAAAAAGTTACAGCGATTTGTTAAAAATGCATATTTTTTTAAAACACCTTGTAACTCCGAAACAGTAACAGATATCGATATGCGGCTTTCACCATCATGTTTTTGACAAAAATTGAGCTCCAGACACCGATATTAGTTTTTGTCTATCTCCTATAGAAAAGGGTGTTTCCATTTAAAAGCGTCGAATTTGACCCATCCTGTACATATGCATTTATTTTATCTATAATATCTAGAATTACCAATGTTATACTTTGGTTTTCTATTTCATATAAGAAATGAAATATTGCTAGAACTTGTTTGCTTTATTACCCTCAACATACATTTAAAGCAAGTATATTATAATTATTTAAATAATAATTAGTGCAGACCGATTAAAAATGTTGCAAGGCAACACAGATTGCTGTAAATAAATAATACTTCGAGGTGAAATTACTGGCTCGGAATTTGGAATGAAATGAAAATTTCTGTGTATGTTAGATAGAATGTAGGTTGTACTTAACATATATTATTGAAATTACTTTATTTCTTTCACTTTTCGTATGTATACTAGGTAAAGAATGACAAGTATGTCATTATGTTTAATTAAACTAGCAAATTTAATATATAAAACTATACAGTTATCTAACTAAAAGAATGACAAAGTTGTTGAGTAATATGCATCAAGTCAAGAATAGTGGACACCTATAAATTTAGTTCGTTAAACTAATTATTGAATACCAAATGTACTATTTCCAATTTACTTTCAAGCCCGTACGATATGCGTACGATGGAGGGTTTAAAAATTTGGAAACTTGAAAACATCTAATGACGTATACCCAACTTAAAAATATAGAGAAGGCCTGATAAGGAAAGACAGGAACACTAATGTATAGGATGTTTAGCCATCGTTCAACGTCACGTTATACCGGGTGCGTCTCAAAAGTGGCTCACCCCTATAACTTTTTTATTTTTTCAGTTAAAAAAACGAGATTTCATACGTTAGCATATGCCATAAATTTGGATTCGATTGTTTTTGGTCACTTCCTGTTTCACCGGAAATGACTACAACTTTTGATTTTTAAATGGCACTCTCGGTATTTTTTTACGTAATTCGAGAGAAAATGACACTCTGAATAGAATGACATATCATGTGTCAACTTTTGACATTGTCACATATGGTTTATTTGAAATTGTAACATGCGGTTTATAACGACATTTTGACTCGAAATACCAAGTGTGTGGTACCAAACTATTCGTAAAAAATGCCTTTTCCAAAATTCCATGCGATCTTACTACTGTGGGTCATATCAATTTGCTCTAGTCTATCTATCTTCTTATCTATAATAGTCTTGTCTATCCATCTCTGCTGTCTGGAATTACTCAGTTCTTGAATCAGCATTGAGTTACAATCAAGGGTGTCTTCACTGAAAGGGTCTCTCTCAAAGAGTTCTTCGTATCTAGTTAGCAGTTCTCTAGAATCGTTGGAAAGACCAGGAATATACTGTTGCCTGCATCCCCTTGGTATGGTATTTCTTGACACTAACCTCACCAGTTCAATAAACTTTTCGTAGTTTTTTGGTGTGGGCTTCAGGTGACTAATAGCTGAGTCCATTTCGTTTGAAAAATTTTGCCAATTGGCTTTTTTGAAATTAAACCGACGCCTAAATGGAATAGTTGGTGATCTGACGGTTGCATATACGTCAATTCCTGTTGGTCTATGCTGACTTTTAGGTATGGGATTGTAGACTCTTTTGACACTTTGTCCTTCCAATGTGAGAGTAGTGAAGCATAAATCGGGGTTATATCCACGTTTCCAGATGTTGCTATGGAAAGAATGTGGGAGTTTGGTGTCGTGAATAAGGAAAAGGTCGCATGTTTCTGCCCACTCTTCGACCAGATTTTCGGTCGTGTCGTATTCTGTATGTCCCCAAGCAAGACTATGACTATTAAAGTCACCCAAGACGAATCTAATCTTCTGAGAATCGAAATTCGTTGGTGGTGTAAAGATAAAGGTTGCTGCTGGAGGCTTGTAGACGGAGGTGACAGTGCAGTTTCCAATTTCCACTGTTAATATTTCGAGGTTCTTTGTATTTGATGACCCAACTGATGTAATTCCTTTGTCAGGTTTGACAAAGATTGCACTCCCATATTTATCCGCATTCCAGGGATATTAGGTTGTTTTTGCGTGTGATCCTTGTGTGTCTCCTGAATGCACAGAACATCACACTTGTTAATCCTGCAGAAATCGGATAATAATTCCTGTTTGCTATTCGTAATGCCCTCTATGTTTATGGTCGCGATCGTCAAAGTCGATTCTGAAAAGAACCGTTGATGATTATTCCTTATGTCGCTAAGATACGCTTCGTACACTTCGCTTTGTACACTTTGGTCCGGTGGTAGAAGGATTGGCCGTCTAAAATAAGACGTTTCCAGGGGACGCCAGCAATAGTATTTTTGATTTCAAAATTTGAGACACTATTGCAGTTGTGGAGGCTCCTTCCGTGTCCCCTACTTGGGAGGGCATAAAGCACTTGGAAGAAAATTATAATATATCCAAAAAAATAAACTAACGTAATAATGTTAAAAAATATGAAAAATAAATATCATTTTTATGTGAGGAATCTCCACACGAGAGATGACACATGTTTTTTGAAACACCCTGTATAAAGGTCGTTGCGGAATATACCAAATGGCCAGTTTAAAAAAACGAATCTGATGTAGTACTGACCTTATATGTAAAGTACCTCTAAATGTGGTATATTAAAAACAACTTACTATGTGTGTTCAAAAATGTTTATCTTAAATTTGAACGGAGAGACGACATAAGCTTTGATATAAAGAAGAAACTTACTTTTAATGAATGTTATAATAATATGTTTTTGGAGTTAACTGACAATATTTTCTATTAACAAATCGTTTTTATGACAGTAGTATCAAAATTTTAATATTTAGAGAAACGCATTGGTTACCTACATTATCATTTATATTAGTTACTACTATAAGGAAGAGATTTATAATATTACAGGTGCTTAATGTTCTCTTCCCACATACAAGTCAATAAACCTATTATATTTGGTTATTTAGGAACTTAACACGTACAGCCTACAACATAATGTAGGCTGAAAAATCAGGCATAATATAAAAAAAATCTGTAAATGATTGATTAAAGTTTTTAGTACTAGTAAACAAGAATGACCTAATAACTAATAATAGTTTCTTTTGTAGGAAATGGAACCAAAATTGATTTTCGCCACATTATCTACCATAATCCTGTCTATTTTGGATCTGATCGATGGTCATGGGCGCCTCATTGAACCCCCTTCAAGAGCATCGGCTTGGAGGTACGGATTTGATACTCCTCACAACTACAACGACCACGAACTCTACTGTGGAGGATTTACGAGACAATGGGTGAAGAATGAAGGCAAGTGTGGCGTTTGTGGTGACGCTTGGGATTCTAAGTAAGTACACAATAATGGGATCAAGTGGTGTAAAAATGAGACACGCCATATTTAGATAATACATGAGACATTCAATAATTTGTTAACAAATCATCCCTATAATTTGATAAATGTTTCTGTGATAAATCATGGAAAAAGTGTGAAAATCCATTGTCTCGTTTTGAGGTTTAAAAGGTTTAAAACTTTTGAAACTGACTAATAATATACACGATACCAGGGCCTTTAAACGTACGTTTTTTGGCTGTGTCATGTTTTACCCAGCGTGTGTCATGTTTAGACTTTTTCTGGATTAAATATGAGACACACTTTTCTACATACTTTTTAAGGGTACTTTTGGTATATTTTTTTGCAATAGTTTCGTTACCACCAAATGCCTTTAGAGAGAAAAATACTTTTTTTTTCAAACGTCACAAAAGTGTTAATTTTTACGACGTGATTGACAGTATAAAAAGTTATTTTAACGCCTAGGTTGGCCTAGGCATAAAAGTAAAGCACTTTTACGCCTAATCACTTTGAATAACAAGATTAAGGAAGGAGCATATAAAAAATCTTAGATCCACCGCGAAGGGACTCAAATATGGCCGACTTTAATTCCGGTTTATCAGTGCCGTTCTAATTTTATTTAAAAAGTGTAAAACTATGATGTAGGGTAGACGTGGGGTAGACTCAATAATTTGTTGTTTTATTTTACGTTGTGAATAAATGTTGGTAGTTATTAAAATTGTTATAAAAATATAAAATTCTAATAAAAATAGATAAGTTATAATAATAATTTATTAACACAAACATCCGATACGCTACTGAAGCAGGTAAGTCAAATTGACGTATCTAAATTCTTTGACATCTAATCTTTGACAAGTAGTAAATAAAAGCAAAAATGCAAGAAAAAATATATAATTAGTTAATTTAAGTGAATTTCATAAATGATCGGTTTACTACACGTATGTATATTATAGGTATAGGGTATAGGGTATAGTCACTTACTAGCGAAAAGTTGTTCCATTATTTCACTCGATTTTTGACCGAGATCTACCGCACGCTAGACAACCAACTATTTTAGAGTCTTATTCGACAAATCGCAATAGTGTCACTGTTAATTTAAGTTCTGCCACAGTTTCCGTCTAGATTTACTACCTTTATATAACTATCAGTAGTATAATAAATAATAAATAACATAAAATAAGCTCCGTAAAGACTGTCAAATCCACAAAATTTCAAATTAAATTCACAAAACATCCCCCTTTAGAACTTCGTCTATCATGTTAAGAAATGAAAGTAAATAATAAAGCGCCTCTCGTGTTTGTTCGCACTCAAAAAATTTCAATTAATGCCTGTACATATTTTTTAAATTTACATTTTTTAATTGTAAAGTAATATATTACATTTAAATGGAATATATTACATAATAATTATGTCAATTACAGGATTACAAATTGTTTTCTAACATTTTTTAAGTAAAACGAATTATAAAATTTCAATATATGTATATTTGTCGTAGGTATAAAAAAAGTAAAATATAAAATGGACAAACGTTTACTTACATTGCAATAAAACTTCCACTTTTAGTTTTGCAATCCAAACGCAATATTTCTATTTCACAAATAAAAATATCCGACAGCACTAAAATCACTGAAACTTCCGCGGCTGACAACGAAAACTGAAAAATATAAACGGCACTTTTTGTTTTGGACCTGCATATCAACATTACGCTGTACTATTATGTGTTTGTTGTTGAAATAATATAAAATATCTAATTATAACTTGTAAATTTTAATATTTTAACATGATTTTAACTACTTTTGACAATAACTAACTTTTTGTTATCAAGATGACATTTTAGACGGCAACTGACATATATGTCATAATATTTTAATCTTAAATATGTATGTAATATAATTTAAATTACTATAATGCAACTTTATACTAACAAAACATTTTATACATTCACAAAATACAACAAAGCCTAATAATATAGTTTGAAAACAATGAATATTGAATTAAAATTGAAAAAGTTAAGCGCAACCCCTTGTGTCAAAATTAGATGATTAAATTTTCGCAATTTTTACACCATTTGATGACCGGTGGCACCTCTAGTGTTTGTTCGGGCGGTTGGGCTTTTACTCCCGCTTATGGCCATTAAAGAAAAAGTTCTAAAGGGGTATGTTTTGTGATTAAATTCAAATGTGTCAAATGAATTGTCAAACAGAACTGTCAAAGATCCCCACCCTAGAGCCCTTTTTCCGCCCACCTTGCATGAATCCACCGAATCCGGAAGCCTAATCATAAAAGTACGAAAATATATATTATTTAACTGACATAAAGTGTCAAATTCAACGAGCGTATCCATAATTTCTCGATATATAATTACATACAAGGTATGGCTTTTAAATCTTTTTATATTATTTGCAACGTTTGAAATTGTTAAAAAAATTATTTGTGACGTTTGAAAAAAAAATAGAATGTTCTATTTATACAAAAGTTTTGAAAAATATCTCATTTTTACACTACTTGACCCTTTATAATATAATTTTTTTTAATTTAGTCAAATTAATTTAAGCTATATTGTGACCATCACATTTACCTTTTGAACAGTGAAAACCGTTCATTGGACTTTCAGTAATCCTCTGAAATACCAACACGCAAAAAAATAAAATTTATTTTAATCATTGAATTTTTATACTTAGATCTTCAATTTATTATATCTTTATTATATGTATTGTATAAAGTTATAGGTAATTAATATTATTCAAAGAGTATTAATTAATATCAACTTTTTATATTCTGATTTCTATTGATGCACTTTAAAAGAAAAATGACAATTTTGCTTTCAACAAAATATATTAACAGTCTATTCATGCGCTTATAGTACCATTTATTATTTATAGGTCATTGCTTAATATCTTTAATATGAAAAGTTTCAAAATAGAAGTGTATACAAGGTCGTAATAAAAATATGTAATTATTTTAAACCATATAAAAATAACTAGCGTGTACCAGCGACTTCGTTCGCGTCGAATTAATCATTTGTAATGGAGATGATAAAGCAAAGCAAGAATTTCCATTAACATACAAACTAGATAAAATTTTCTCACATTTATGTCAGCATGAGAAAAAACAATATGCGATATTATTATATAACTTGGTAATATTTGAGGGGTAGTTTCATATCGTTGGAATTTGACTTTCGAAAAATCCGTTTGCCAAAAATAAGCTTTTTACGTCAAGCAGTTTAAGCAGAATCATGGTTAAGAAATTACCCAAAACACCCTGTATGATTTTTTTAAAAAATTTCAAAATATGTAAAAAAACCAAATAAATCATGCTTGTCCAAGCGTTTTCCCGAAAGACTAACTGTTTTTTAAATAACAAATATTGTAATAGTTGAGGGGCGTTTTCATCCTCTTGGAATTTGAGATTCGAGAAACCCCTTGTTATCGAACCTCTACACCCCACAGTCAATCCGTTTGCCAAAAATCAGCTTTAAACGTCAATCAGTTTAAGCAGCATCGTGATTACTCAATGGTCATATTTTATGAAACACCCTGTATAAATTTATAAAAAATCTTAAAATATGTAAAACAACAAAATAAAATATACGTGTTTAAGAGTTTTTCTTAAAAACTCACCGGTTTTTAAATAAAAAATATTTTAATATTTAAGGGATTAGTTTCACCCCCTTAGAATTCGAGTTTCGAAAAATCCCTTCTTATCGAACCTCTACACTCTAAAGTCAATCTGTTTTCCAAAAATCAGCTTTTTATGTTAAGCGCGTTAAGCAGGATCGTGATTAATCAATGACCAGATTTTTCGAAACACCCTGTATACAGTATATATTACATTACATACTGTATACATTAAAAAATCTTAAAATATGTAAAAAACAAAATAAAATATACGTGTTTAAGCTTTTTTTTCGGAAACTTGACCGTTTTTTAAATAAAAAATATTGTAATATTTGAGGGGTGGTTTTACCCTCTTGGAACTGGAATTTCGAAAAATCCCTTCTTATCGAACCTCTACACCCTAGAATCAACCTGTATGCCAAAATTGAGTTTCTTACGTTGAGTGGTTTGAGCAGGATCGTGATTAATCAGTATGTCAGTCACTGAAGGATTTTATATATTAGTATAGATAATAAATAACACGTATTGTATTAAAAATACCAGCAATAATAATTATAAACTACAAAAATTTAATAACTACATAAAAACGATCCATAAAGTAAATATTATTTCGAAACTGACATTACTTTGTAACTAACGAATAATTTAACAAAGTTTTTATAGCAATTCTTTTTAAAACTTTATAAATAGATTTGATTTATTTATTGATTTACTATCTCAACATTTACATTGATTTACTATCTCAACAAGTATTCTTCAAAAAAATGGTTTGAACTGTTACTTCAAATTAACTATGAAGAAATGCGTAACTATTGAGTAAAAAAACAATAGAAACATTTCATTTCATTAATTTGGGATACAGTTACCAATATCCGTTTGCTGGTAAGGATGTATTAAATTTATAGAAAAAAAAACAACATGAAAAATGTTCTACGCTAAGCCAACCAAGTAAAACGCTAAATTGTTTTAAAATGTTAATTACAACTACATAAACGAAGAAGTAACGTTACTATTGTTTAAATTAATTAATTTTCCTAGATGCGGTACATCTGAATCAGATTTAAATAAGAAAATTTACAGTTACCAAAAAGTATGATGGAAAAAATGGCGTCAAAGATGACTGTCAATCGATGATAATTTTAGCAATGTCAATCTCTAGACGTCATTTACGTATACATTAATATTTTTTCTCAAATTTTAAACTACACCATTCAAAACAATGTATACCCAATATAAAAATAATTTTAACCTTCTAGGCCAACCGGCATGCCGCGGCAGTAAGTGCCATTAAAAAATAAAGAAGAGTACGTGTGAAGTAAACGACGTTTAGGGCTTAACCTCGCCTAAATTATCATCGATTGTCATTCCTTAGCCGTCTATGACGCCGTTTTTTTTCGATCTTATACGTTATTTTATTGTAGAACAAGAAAAACTTATATACCAATAGTACAAGGTGGTGGCTCTCATACGCCGCGGAAGCACCAAGGAGAATGGTAGTTTACATCGAAATGAAATTTTGGCAGCATATGTAGGTTAACTGAAAGCATTTTATAAAAATATATAAAATTATACAGGGTGTCCCCAAAAAGAGTTACACATCAAAGTTGTGTTTTTTCTAATGGAACACCCTATATATTAATTGATTTTCGGATTCTAGGAAAAAAATAAAGGTGAGTTTTATTAAAGAAGCATATACCTAAAATCTAAGGATTTTGACATATTTTACAGTTTGTGAAAATTAAGAGTAAATTTTAAATTTCGATAACAGCTACCTAAATTTTAGTTGACCTTGTATAGCTTGATATTTAATTTTAGTAATCATGTATGTTAAACCAAGTTGAAATTTGAGCCGAAAAGTTATACAGGGTGAGACAAAATTAATATGGAACATTAGTCGCCTTTAAAAGCAAGTTACTACTTTATTTTAAATAGAACACCCAGTATATTATTCCGGTGTTCAATGGGGAATTTATATATCTTCAAAATATTATTAAGGTTGCCTACCGCGCGGACAAAGATTTTCCTAGATATTTTAATTTTTATGATTTTGCGTCAGTAGACCTTTATTATTTGAAAAAATCTAGGTGGCTGTGATATACCTATTGTTAATTTAACAAAAAATAAAGATTGTAGAGTAAAATACTCAACGGTAATAAAAAGATACACGTTTAAAAGATATTTTAATTATTACACAATTAAAACTAGATATAAACCTATAATTATGTGACAAAAATTAGCTAGATTCAATCAAATGCTTAAAATGCTTCCTTTCCTGTTAACTGCATAAAATGATTGTCTTTTCAAAAGGATATTTTCATTTTAAAAGGCATATGTGGAATTCTACCTCGAAAAGCAACTACAATAATTTCTCTCATGTTGTCGACGATAGTTGGTCGAGTTTTTTAAACACTGTCTTTAACATATCGCCATAAAAAAACCCTGACTAGATAAAATCAGGAGCATTTAAATATTCTATTGATTGGTGAATGCACACTGCATCCACCAACTAATAGAATCATATCAATTTCCTCTGATGTATAGGATAAGTTTGCATTTTCGGCAAATTTCGAGATTTTTTGTTGTTTTAACTGACATAAAATGATAACTAGTTGTTAAAGTTGAACTAATTAGACAGCTATGTTGAAGTAACGTCAGACATATCCAGCCACCCTAGATTTTATCAAATAATAAAGATCTTTGTTTGAGGTGTAGGCAACATTAATAGTATTTTGAAGAGACATGAATTCCCCATTGAATATTGGAATAATTTACTGGATGTTCCATTTAAAATAAAAGAGTAACATGCTTTTAAAGGTGATCAATGTTCAATATTAATCTTGACTCACCCTGTATAACTTTTTGGATCAAGTTTTAATTTGATTTAAAAAACAATAGTTAATTTAACTATATATTAAAGGATATTAGGCTATACCGGGTAAATTCCAATTTAGGTAGCGAGTTTTATTGTAATTTAAAAATTGTTCTTTATTTCTAGAAAATGTTAAATATGTCAAAAACCTTACATTTTAGTCATATACTGCTCTTATAAAACTCACCTTTATTTTTCTCCCAGATTCCGAAAATCAATTAATATATAGGGTGTTTCATTACAAAAAACTCAACTTTGATATGTAACTTTTTTTGGGGACAACCTGTAGAACTGTCTATATTTTTAGAAAGTGTTCTGAATTAACCTACATAATATGCTCACAAAATTTCATTTTTCATTTCAATACAAATTGTCGTTCTCCTTGGAGTCTCCGCGGCGTATGAGAGGCGCCACCCTGTACTTACCATTGGAGTAAGGTTGTATACATATAATACATAAAATTTGTGATATTTTTATTTTTAGAAAACCTAGAGCTCATGAGTTCGGTGGTGTTTATGGACAAGGAGTTATTGTCCGAAAATACGGAGTTGGATCAGTTATGAATATAAGGGTTGAACTCACTGCCAATCATTTTGGATATTTTGAATTTGCTTTATGCCCAGGTAACTAAACATCTGTTCTATTTTTGTTTCAATAGGTTCTACCTATCAGATATTGTACCGTATGATAAAAAACATTGGTCCAGTTGGCTTGGAAATGAACATTTATGACATTTCCTTTAGAATGACAGCGATCTTCATTTCATAGCCATTGCTGCCGCCGTTTTTTTTTTTCGATCATATGTTGTAGCTATATATTTAAATATTTTATTCTTCAATGATCACAAATTGTCGTATTTTTAGACTACAAAGCGGCAACTCAAGATTGTCTAGACCAAAACATATTAAAACTAGTGAAGCCTCAAGACGGTGTTGAGCATCGTGGTTATAGGTTCTTCCCCAAAGAAGGTAACAAAGTTTACGAAATTAAATACAGACTTCCGAAGAGGACATGCAAGCACTGCTTGTTGCAGTGGAGATATATTGCAGGTAATGTATTAGAAGATCAAAAATAATTTTTAATTAATGAGTGTATTTCGATGCAGATCAATAATAATACATTCAAGCTTGGCTTAATTTAATTTCAGAAATTAAATTAAATTTAATCCATTGTTTTTTCAAAAAAGATGAGCAATTATTTTTCAGAGACATATCGGTTTTGTCTATCTTTTAATGACATTTTTTATGGAAAAAGAAAATAATAATAATTGCCTACTATCTTTAGATGTATATGTACTAGTTAGTAAGTCGGACGTGCAAGTGAAAACATGAATTTATAGAAAACAGACCCATATGAGACAGTATCTTAAGTTATACTATTATAAAAAGTTTTTTTTAATCGACGAAAAATATTATTTGAAAGATTTATTTTTTATTAATTTTATAAATACTTAGTCAAAAAATAGGTAAAAAAAAATAATAATCATCTATTGTCAAAAATGAGTTAATATATACAAATCATACTATACAGTGTGAGTCTTAAATAAGTTCAAATATTTTCTGGGCTGAACATATTTCCTCTTTACCGTTTTTCAAATAAGTCCAAAATAATCGACTAATTTTACTTTGAAAATTAAAAAAATATATATTTTACTTAAATTTTGAGAACCACTGGATCTTTTCTAGGGTTTCTTCCTTGCAAATTTATTCTATTACCTATGTTGCTATATTATCAGGAAATTACGTTTTTTAACTAAAAACTAAAAAAAAATCACAATCATTTTTTTTGTACGAAAAAAAAAATCGTATACGTGTTTCTGGGGTCGAAATATATTACCTTAAAGTATTTGCACTTATTTAAGACCCACCCTGTATTAGGGGTTTTATCTAGGGGTTCGGTCACATTTTTGCAGGTTTTTGTGTTGCTAAGTTAGTAGTCCACCACTATTTTTTCATATATGTAATTTTTTTTCATGCAATTCGTATGTTTTTTTTTCTGAATTTTTTTTCACGTTAATAGGTATTTATAAAATGATGTTTTGCCATATAATTGATTTCTATGATTACGCCAGGCTGGGATAACTGATCAAGTGATAATTGATCAGTTATCGATGAGGGTTAAAATTATTGAATTACTAATATCGCTATTAAAAAATAGGGGTTGATGGTAGAAGGGTGAAAATTTAGGGTATGTATTTTTTAATGCCACATCATAAAAAAGTAAAAATAAAAAAAATTATATAAAAAAAATGGGGTGGACCCGTCACTTAGGGGTATAAAAAATCAATAACAACCTATTCTCAGACCTACTGAATATACATATAAAATTTCATCAAAATCGGTCAAATCGTTTCGGAGGAGTATGGTAACTAAAACTGTGATACGAGAATTTTATACCGGGTGCGACTCAAAAGTGGCTCACCCCTATAACTTGTCTTGTCCTGGCTGGTTAAAATATGTCCATATCGTATTTTTAATGGGGAGGGTGGCTTTTTCAGAGGGTGGCTCATTAGTCATTAGCATATTTCGAGAAAGGTATTTTTTAAGAATAATTTGGTACCATACACTTATTATTGTGAGTCAAATTGTCGTTATAAACCGCATGTTACAGTTCCAAATAAACCATATGCAAAAATGTCAAAAGTTGACATATGATATGTCATTCCATTCAGAATGTCATTTTCTATCAAATAAAGTAAAAATACACCAAGGGTGCTAATTAAAAATCAAAAGTTGTAGTCATTTTTCAAGTGACCGAAAACAATTGAATGTGTTAGTCAATCCTAATTTATGTCATATATACCGTATTATCGAATAAAAACGGCGTCAGCGATGGCTATGAAATGAAGATCGCTGTCATTTTATATGTAAAATTAAATGGGGAATATGTCATTGATGTTCTTCACTTCCAAGCCAACTGGACGCCGTTTTTTTTTCGATCATACGGTACTAACCAACCAAATATCATTTTTTTATCTGAAAAAATAAAAAATCCACACACATCAATAATTCCACACATATATTATGGGCTAGCCCAGAGACTATTACATTAATGAGTTATCATTTTAGGTAACAATTGGGGTAACTGCCCCAACGGTACCGGCGCAGTAGGCTGCGGCCCCCAGGAAGAATTCCGCGCCTGTGCTGACATCACCATCTCTGGCAAGGCCACCGATGAAGCCATGGTACCACCCACACAACCTATCGAACCCACAGAAGAGGACGAAGACTACAACGAACTGGTACCTCTGTCCAGCAGTCCATCACCTGGAGATGTACCACTTCCAGAACAGAGCTACAGCCCTATTTCGGCCATCATCGTTAGCGTGGTGTCTTTTTTAGTAGCATTTTTAGTTTTATTCCTTCTCTACTTTCATTTCTACCAGGTTGGTAGGAAGATTAGGGACTGGCTTAAAACTAGAAGGGAAAAGGGCGAAACGAAGGTTAGTAACATGCAGAAATTCCCGCCTATGGTGCCGCCTAGGAGTAAAAAGGGACCAGCTCCACAACCGACGCAGAGCATGATTTATTCCACGCAGCATATGGTATGAAATTGGTTGTATTCGGTGATACAGAAATGAAGATATAACTTGTCAAATATAGAATGATATCTGGCGATTTTCGAATGGGCACATGGGCAGAGTGATTCACATTCATGTGGTCGTTATGGTTTTCTCTTTCCTTTCTATGTTTTGCATGAAAATTGTATTATTACGGAACACGGTTCCTGAGAAATAACTATCATTAACGTGATAACAACATACATTGCGATGATACGATATTAATTTTATTGGTTGAATTTAAAGACTTCTATTGGTTAGAAAATTACGCAGTTTTTAAATTTATTGCATTTTTATGCCTCCGATCATCGGATACACAATTTGCTTGTGATTTGTGTCATTTTATATTTTTATTTCCATAACTATATCGCCGTTTTACAGTCTAAGAGCTTTTTCCCGCTAGCAACGTTTTCGAAAGAGAGTTTTAAGAAAGCTGGTTCTAATATATCTTTTGCTATGCTCTCCTGAACAGAGTGCGGACCATCTGGCTGCCGGTAGACGTTAGCGTTCACTACTGCGCATCATATCTGTATTCAACATCTGTTCACTGCTGTTCAGCACGAATTCGCTCTATATTTCAGGAACTAAGGAGGCTAGGACAAACCTATGTGTAGTTAGTTTCATAATAAAGTAGCAAAGTAATGTGAAAATCGCATCACTGTATCTCTACTCATAAACGATAAATAACATAAAACACACGAAAATGGGATACCCTGTACAGATGTGATGCGCAGTAGTGAACCGCAATAGTCTACCCGCAGCCAGACGCTCAGGAGATCATAGCAAAAGATATGTATATTAAAGAACCAACCAGCTTTCTTAAAACTACGAGCCCTAACAACTATATGTTGGGACAAGGTCAAATTATGGAATTATTGCCCTTGTTTTTCAAAATGACCATATCAATCCATATTTACAGTAGCGGATTTTGTTCATAAAAGGACAAATTTGCTGACAACTAAATGTTGGGACAAGTATTTTTAAATAATTAATATCATCATAGGCGGCTTTGCTATAAACGTCACAAATGTCGCAAACTGTTTACTTCAGCATTGACAGCTTGTAAGTGACTCGATACTTTGAGTAGTGAGATTTACTGTAAGAATTTTTTTTTAATTTTCAATTTTGTTAATTTAATCCAAAGTAATGGTCCGTGGAAAAGCTACAAATCAAAAACTACGCGAAATTATCATTCGTCAGTACAGTACGGGAAAAAAAATTCGACAAATTTCTGATGATTTAAGTATTCCAAAAACTACGGTCTTTAATATAATAAAAAAATACGGCGAATCTGCCAACGTAGACGTTAGAGGTAAAAGTTCGGGAAGGCCAAAAGTTGTATCTCAGAGAGATTTACGAAATTTAGTAAAAATTTGCAAGTCTGCGAGAAGTAGGTACTCTTCGCGAAGTAGCAGTTAAATGGAATACTTAACTGGTTTAAATATATCAAGAGAATGTTGCCGAAAATATATCCACAAATGCGGTTTGGGATTTTACAAGGTAAACTTTATTTTGTGTGGATAATCAATTACCTGAAGATTATTAATACAAATTCTTATTTAGGCCAAAGAAAAACCGCTACTGACAGAAATTCAAAAGAAAAATCGCTACAATTGGGCAAAATCTAAATATCGTGGACACAAAATGATTGGAATAAAGTCATATTTAGCGATGAGTCTAAATTTGATGTTTACGTTGGAGATCATCGAAAACGAATAATACGAAATAAAGCAGAAGCCTTTCATAAAGATTGCTTAAAGAAAGTTGTTAAATTTCCTAAGGGGATTATGGTTTGGGGTTGCATGTCAGCAAGAGGTTTGGGCAAATTCAATTTTATAGATGGCACTGTTAACGCCCAAAAATATCAACATATTCTTGAGACCTCACTTTTGCCTAGTGCTCAAGAATTTTATTGTTTCCAAACGAAGACTATATTTTTCAACAAGATGGAGCATCGTGCCATTCAGCAAGATCAACTAAAAATTGGTTCAGTAATAATATAAAAGTTCTATCCCATTTTTCAAGTATTCCGGACCTCAATGTTATAGATACTAGATAAAATGAAGCAAATTTAAGAAACCGCCCTCCACCATTTTTGATTTGCGGACAAAACTGCAGGAAATTGGGGATAATTTTTCTCCTCAAATGTGACAATCTTTGGTAAATACAATGCCATTAAGAGTTCAGGCAGTTGTTAAGGCGAAAGGTGATGTAACTCCGTATTAAACAAATTTCTTGTTGTGCTGTCCCAATATATAGTTGTCAGGAAATTTGGCTTGATTTTGTCAAAATAATCTATTATCAAAAGTGATTTGTTTGCAAAGTTATAAAAATATAGTAAAATTGTCTAGATCATATTGTAATGTTTGAATTTAGAATAATAAACAAAATAAATTGAGTCGTTTTAACAAATTACTATTTTTATTACAAAAAAAAGACATTGTCCCAACATTGTTAGGGCTCGTACTATTACATTTTTATTAAAGTTAGATTAAATTTGGCAAAAAACATTTGTTGACATTGTCTACTGTTGGTGTTCGCGGGTCCAAGTTATCCCTACTAGTTTTCTAATATCATGGTCCCATCTCTTAACATAAAACAATATAAATCTATTTAAGAAAGGCAATGAGACATTTCGTGCCATTTGCATATCATTTTATATTTGACGAGCTGTACACAAATTTGTGTGTTCTTAATTTATTTGTTGGTTTAATGGTCTGGATCTCAGAAAAGTAAGTAAACCTAGAGGAATTGTAAAATACATATGTCAATATTTTTTTATATGTTGCAATGATTTCACATATTACAGAAAAGCCAGATGAAAACATTATTTAGAAAATGCTGAGCATAAAGTGAACCAAAAAAACTTTTTAAAATTTTTACAGTTTGTTATTGGTTTTCATCTTACTTTAATTAGTTAGTCTAAGGTGCTATTTATTACTACCTCTATGCTAACTTACGGCTTTGAGTTCTAGTTATTTTGTAACATGGTTCGTATTGAATTTAGATTTGTAACAAAGTAATTGAAAAGTGCTATGGACTAGAAGTTAGGATATGCCAACTATATCGAGGAAAAAACGACGTCAGATTTGCCTTGGAATTGAAGATCGCTGTCATTTTATATTCGCAATTATATGAAGAATGTCATTAATAGTCATTTCCAGGCCATGTTGGCGTCGGTTTTTTTTCGGTCATTAGGTATAAATTTTGTACTACTAGTTAAAACGATTAATAAATTATATATTGTGTGTTTCATACCACTAGTGTCAGTCAATATCAGGATCGTATAATTTGAATTTTGACTAAGTTTTTTACTAGTATTTAGACACATATGAAAGATGAACGACAAAGTTTCTCAGAAATATTTTTCGAAATTTTTTTGGGATATTTTAATTTTTTTTTAAATTTTATTTGATCAAATTACCTCTGAAATGAACTATAAAGACAAATTGTAACTAAATTAAGCTTTAATTTAGGTCCATTTGTATATAAAGAAACGTACTCATTATATTTATACAGGGTGAGTCTTAAATAAGAGCAAATAATTTTAAGGGTAGTATATTTCCACCCGAGAAACACGCATATAAGGTACACGAAAAAAATGCAAATTTGGATTTTTTTTTAAATATTTAGTTAAAAAACATAATATTTTCATAATATGGCAACACAGTAGGTAGTAGATTAAATTTACAAAAAAGAAAATCCAGAAAAGAAGCAGTTGTTACTTAAATTTAAGCGAAAAATCATTTTTTTTTAATTTTTAAAGTAAAATATCTCGGTTATTTCGGACTTATTTGATAAACGGTAAAGAGAAAATATGTTTCTTTTATCAAAATCCACCAACCCTGAAAATATTTGTACTTATTTGACTCACCCTTGCAAGACTTGCTTAATTTTTTGTGATTTTTGTATACCTACCACTGCCTGTAACAGACTATTTTATTTACACGTTTTTGCCCTTTTTGTATTTACTTTTTTTATTATTTAAGATAAACTATTGTTTGTCATTAACAATTTAATGAATAATATTTATTCAAACTGTTTTGTGCAATGTTATATTTTAGGATTATTTGGCTTAGTTAATTTTTTGTAGTAAAAACTGTTCAAAATTATTGTTAAAAACAAATGTAAAAATAGGTATTTAATAAAATATAATACGTTTTTATCTTTTTTTATTTATTACTTAAGTATATCATATAAAATTATGCTAAAATATTATATTTTATATCTAAAACAGCCAGCAGATGTAAATCATTATATTAAAAAATAGATTATTTCTTATTATTTCAGCTCATAGATTGTTTCACCCAGCCAAGCATTTTGGCAACATCGCAAAACACTACGTAATTTGCTAGGTCGCACTTTTTGTCAGCGTCGCTCAGAACCAGCGATGCCAAACCTCTTAAATAGTATTTTCCGTTTTTCAGCATCATAAATCCGGCACCGCTGTCTCCTACACATGGACCATTACCGTCTCTCTTTCCTAAAAATAGGGAAATAGTAATTATAGAAAAATCGAAATGAAATCTCAAACTAATGTCGAAATCAGTGGCGTAGCGTGTGTCAGGGGAGCAAGTTTGCCGCCCCTACAGAATGAATTCAGCCGCTTTTGTGACAATTTATTGCCACCCCGCCCGTCCATGGAGGGTCGTCGCCCGGAGCTTACCGCCCCCATCGCCCCCGCCTTGCTACGCAACTGGTCGAAATTTTCCCTTTTTATTATACCCTTTCTGATAATGCTTGATCCTTTCCTAACACTTTTTGATCACCTTGTATAAATGATAATTAAGTTAGTTATAGATTCTATAAGTTACCTGCACAGAACGTTTCTTCAGATGTGATAGAATAGTAGGTCAAATTTGAATACAAGCATTTTTCTTGGGTCACTACGGGCATGTCCAGATATTTTGCTACAGGAACTGATAATGTTTTTGTTCCTTGTGTTTCTAAAACAGATATAAAACAAAACATGTTACTTTATACAACAATGCTTTTTGCTTTGGAGAAAAATGTTATATCTCATTGAAATAACAATAGCATATTGTGTAATAAGTTGAAAAAGGCTCTTTGCACACGGGTGTGACGGTTTATTGGCGTAGGCGAGTGCCATAAGTCACACGAGTGTGCAAAGAGCCTTTTTCAAACGTTTTGCACACTATACTTTTTTCTACGACTGCATATCACAAAATAACAAATATTCTTTGTAAATTTATTTAAATTTCCAACAATATTATTTAATGACAATAACAGATGAACAAGTTTTCTATTTTTTACATTTTTGAAATAGCAATAAAATTGAATTACTTATTAAAGTTATAATTAATGGTAACTTTGGAACAGTTTTTAAAATTAATTATTGGAATATCCCTTATATTTTCATAATTTTCTGTAATATTCAGAGAATATTCGGACGAATATGACTGGGTCGCTGGGCCATTCCTTGGCAAAGGCTGCAAAGGGATTTTTGAGGGAATGTTGGACGATAATGGCTCCACAGACTTCATTATTTTGTGGACTCGCCAATATATCCTTCGGCAACGGCGCCGGCGCTGGAATGCCAGCCCCCATGGCACTTCAAAGTTAGTAAGTTCAACAAAATAAAAAAAGCAAATCAGACTGTGCGCGTCAAAAATATATACAGGTTGTTAACTCGACAGTTACTTATAGGGGAACAGAATGGCAACACTGCCTATTGAGAACGCATGCATTATTGATTTTTCTGCCGACTCGTCCCGTCGTCGTGTCGCCTATTGACGAGCGGGCCGCGGTTGCCATATTTCAACCGTAAAGCTCTTGCCGCGAGTAATAACAAATTAATAACCTGTATATATGAATAAAGCTCACAGTTTCATATACTTTAGTTCCTTGTCTTCAAGATATTCTAGCCCTGCATTGACTATTATTGTGGCTGATGATTGCCAAAAGCAATGCCCGGTGTATTTTTTCTGGATTCGGAACATTCAGAAATTCGGCGATTTTTCTTGCCATATTTCCTATTTTGTTGATCAACAACCTGTTTTGTGCATTTACCATTGCGATAATTAAAAAGAAAACTTTTTTCTGTTATATTTTGGGGACGAAGTAAGGTAAGCGTGCGAAAGATTGCACACTACAGAATTTGTGCACGGTGTGTGAAAAACGTCACTTTCAGATTGACTTTGGCGTGCGTTTTTTAACGTTTTACATAGCAGTAGTAGAAAAAAGATATTTTTTAAATAATGATTATTTGCTTATTAAATTCATGTTCAATAAATTCATTCAATTAAATTCATGTTCAATTCAAGTGTTTAAATTTAAAATAAAAATGCTTCATATAATAGTATATTGTTTTCAAAGGTTTCAAATAATCTAAAAAAATTTAAAAGTAATACCCGTAGGAAATTATATATCGAGAAACTATGGTTACGCTCGTTGAATTTGACACTTTATGTAAAAGTGCTTTAAGCTTCATTCAGAACCTCGCAATTAGTGGAATAAATTAGTGGTTTCAATTAGCATAGAAGTTTGTTCCTTTTAATTTCAATTGGAAATCATTCATAACGTCAAAATTAGTGGTAGACATTTTCAATTAGTAGATAAAGTTATCAGACTTTTAACTTTTCCACTAATTATACTTTATAATTTGTGAGAAATGTCATTTAAACCTTTGATTATCTTCCGTCAAGAGAAATTGTAGTCAGAAATTAAAACTTGATTGTTTATAAGCTTAAAATTCGGCTTTCTCTATGGATACAACTGGCTAAGGCAAGCTGTTGCTGGGATATTCTATTAATTTTAATTGTGTTTTTTAAATATTGTGAATAATTGTAAACTAAAAAGTATAAAGTGTAATTGAAACCACCAATTTATTCCACTAATTGCGAGGTTCTGAATGCAGCTTTACTTTTATGCCTAGATGTAAAAATTACTTTTTTATATTATTATCAATCACGTCGCAAAAATTAATATTTTTGAGACGTTTGAAAAAAAAAGTAATTTTTTGAGACTATATAGTAGAGTATCACTATTACACTATAGTAGTGATATACTACTATAGTGTAATAGTCAGGGGCGGATACAGAAATTTATTTTAGGGGGGGGGCCCAAATAAAAAGTAATGTAGAATATGCTTTTTAGTGCGCCATTTTTAACCCAAAAGCCTAATATTTACCCCAATTAAAAAAAAAATTAAATAAATTAATTATTTTTAATTTTTTTTTTAATGTTTACTTCGATCTGGCTTGCAATATCTAGAACGATTTTCTAGTTACCTTCGTCAACTCCCCAGCCAGCTACAGTGCCCTTTTTATTTACTATATCGTCGATACTGTTGCCACCCTCCCATAAACAAATTGGAGTAATCATATTTGAAAATTCCACAGGTCTGTTCAGCGTTACAATCTAAAAAAAGACAATTAACATTAAGGAAAAAATAAATGTCCATGTTAAACACAAATACTAGATTATAGCTGTTAGATAGCTGAGTAGAGGTGGGCAAAGATTAAACGAGTCGTTCTTTTGAACGAGTCGTTCGTTTGAAAGAGTCGTTTTTTTGAACGAGTATTAAAAATGGATCGAAATTCGACTCACCGTTTAGAATATGGTTCGTTCAATTGAATCGTAGCCATCACGGATCCATAAAGTTTGAACGAACGAGTCGTAAGAATTGAATCGCATCACAATACCACTCGTTCGTTTCTATTGCTCGTTCATTCAAAGAATCGTGAAGATTGATTCATTGCTTACAAGACGGTCGTTTAAAATATTAGAATTATATGCTATGAGCTTGGGTAAAAATTTGAGTACCCAAGTATTTGGGTACCCAAAAAAAAAGAATCGTAATACCCATGACTCATTACTACAGCTGAAGCTGAAAGTACTAAATACCTTTAAGTAAAATTTTCCAGAAACAAATGTTTTATACAGGATGTATATTTTTTTAAAGTAGTTTGACACATAGATAACTTACCGATAGATCCGCATGAGCATTGTTTGGATCAAAATCAGGATGTGTGGATATTTTCGTAGCTCCTCTTGTTACAGCTCCATTTGTAGCCCATTTCAGGATATTACTCTTTCCAAATACGAACAACATATCTTCTGTTTTTATGATTTGTACTTTGTAATATTGTATACAACGTGCAGCTAAAAATGCGTCATTCTTTTAGTGGTGCAAACCTTTGGGGGTGATTATACCGGGTACGTCTCAAAAGTGGCTCACCCCTATTAACTTTTTTCTTTTAAAAATCGAGATTTGGTATGTTAGTATATGACATAAATTAGGATTGATTGACATATTCAATTGTTTTCGGTCACTTTCTGGTGCAAAATGCACACTCGATATTTTGTTACTTTATTCGAAATGAAGAAGAAAATGACACTTTGAATAGAATGACATATCAAGGACATATCATATTATGTCAACTTTCGACATTTTCGAATATGGTTTATTTGAAATTGAAACATACGATTCATAATGACAATTTGACTCAAAATAAATGTGTGGCACCAAATTATTCTTAAAAAATGCTTTTTCCAAATATTATGTATATCCTCGTCCCATTTGAAAAAATTGAGGTATTATTAAAAATACGATTTCGCATCTTTTAACTGGCCAGGACAAGACACTAAAAACATTAGACGATCAAATCTATTTTTCCAAGGCTCTTTGATTAAAAATTAGTGTTTTTAACACAGCCATATGGCACTCTAGATTGAAATTTAAAATACAATTTTGTTTTAAGTGAAAATGTTAAAAGTTGACATATGAAATGTCATTCTATTCAGAGTGTCATTTTCTATCGAATAAAGTAAAAAAATACCAGGTGCCATTTAAAAATCAGAAGTTGTTAGGTTAGGCCAGATTATTAATTTCCGGTGAAACAGGAAGTGGCCGAAAAGAATTGAATAAGTCAATCAATCCTAATTCATGTCATATGCTAACATACCAAATCTCGTTTTTTTATATGAAAAAATAAAAAAGTTATAGGGGTGAGCAACTTTTGAGACGCTCCCGGTATAGGTATTAATAAAATAGAAAAGCAAAAATAATGATGTAAGTAATAAAATAAACTAAAACAAATTTTCTTTACCTGTTATTACATGTTTATTGGAGATCAAATTTGCCGTGCACTTGTACTCGAACCCGAGTCCCTTAGCCACAAACATGGCTGCCAACCACGGAAACATTCCATCGGTGATATCATCACCTCCCAGAATCAAAGGTACTATCGCCGTTCTGGACACACCGCATTGCGGACCACTAGTTTCATCTTCTTTGTCTCCTCCTTTTATTTGGATCTCGTTATTCAGGAAAGGATTATTTAGTATGGTTACAGAGGGTTTAGGTTTGTATTTGGGCCTCTCGGTAGTTGGTTCTACGACTGGTATTTGAGAAATTTCAGGAAGGCTTTAAAAATGAAAAAAGAAACAGTTTTATTTGATAACGGTCATTCTATAGCAGGTAATTATTCTCAGACTAAACAGATTAAACCTACTATCAGGTAATGTAACTGCTTTTATGATAGATAATAGCCTTGTTTATTATACTGGGTGTTCCAGAAATAAGTGCAATATTTTAAGGGGTGGTAGATCGCGATAAAAGAAACATATTTTCTCTTTATCGTTTTTCAAATAAGTCCAAAATAGCGGAGTTATTTTACTTTGAAAATTTCCAAAAGAAATGATTTTTTTGCTCAAATTTTGAGAACCACTGAATCTTTTCTGTATTTTCTTACTTGTAAATTTAATCTATTACCTATGTTGCCATATTATTAAGAAATTCTGTTTTTTAACTAAAAACTAAAAAAAATTACAAAATCTTTTTCCAAAAAAATTTTTCGCGAAAAAAACCTCATAGGCGTGTTTCTAGGGTTGAAATATACTACCAGTTAGAATATTTGCACTTATTTCTGGGACACCTTGTATACTTATAGAAGGATAATAGCACAGATTACGTATCCTATAAGTATACAGATAAAAATCTTGTCCCTAATTCGTGGTACGAAAATTGTTTTTTATGACGATGTGCAAACGAGTCAAATTTCCTGTGCGCAAAAATAAACTCGCGTAAAATAACAATAAACAGCGTAATAGAGAGATATCGCTAAACCGAATAGCGTGCATGGACGTTAATAAGGCCATGTGTTATTTCCCTTACGTGAGGTGGTATTAACTCTCTTCATTTATAGTTATCGGATCAGAAAGAATTCTGATCGCGTCGCGTCCGCTATTTAAACTTAACCTAACTTTGAATTTAAAACTTTGAAATTGTTTTGTTTACTAGGTATTTTAAAACTAAAGGGCTAAAGTGCTTATTTCCAGTGCTTTATTGTTCAACGTCTGCCAGTGGGTTTAGGGCAACAAGCAACAAATTCTCTTAGAAGGGCTAAGTCGTCATCTGCTGTAAACCTAAGACTCTTTATAGGTTCTTTAGTATTGGAAGAGGTGGAATCCATATTTTGGGCCATATTTATTTAATTAAAACTAATCCCAGCTACTTCAATATCAAATTACCTAATAAAACTAAAGCAATAATTCAAAACAATTCAAACATAACCTAAAATAAAAGATCGCGCCGGTGCGGCCGGCTCCGGTTGTCAAATACCGGCACATGCCCATTTAAGCAATTTTTAAACGTTATCAGAGGTTATTTAGAAAGAGCGCTTGGTGTAATTGATCCGCAAATTACGTCAGGCGGTAACGTTATTAGCGGGTGTTGCGTTAAAAATTGACTCGCGTATATCGTAACCATGATAAGGTACGCGTAAATACTGGATGACGCTATTCGGTTTTCCGATATCTCTCTAATAACTGTGCCGGTCAGGCGCTGTGCACAATTTTAGAGGCCTTAAGTGGGCGTGCTATGTGCGCAAACTAGTCACCTAACTAGTGCCCGATTCCGAAAATTGGAACCACGAAAAACAATAAAGAAAAAACAAAGATTATAATCTGTATAATCTGTGATAATAGGTACTGACAAATTCATAAAATTTACCTTTCTACTGAAGTCTCTGGCTCTATTGGAATTGGTCCAACTCTGTTAGATACATGGAAGAAGTATTTGTGACCAGCCCATAAACTGGTAACTCCTGGTTCACCAGGAACAACTAAAATATCAAAAATATTACAAAAGAGTTACTAACTAAAAATAATGTAATAACCACAGACCACAGAGTCTAATTGAACTGCCTAGTTTATATCACGGCTTATTCAGTACCAGCTTGTCAACTTTGATTTTTTTTAGTAATCGCGTGTTACTTGATGCGTCTGTTTTCGTACAATGATACAGAGTGAGTCATAAATAAGTGCAAATATTTTCAGGGCTAGTAGATCTCGATAAAAGAAACATATTTTCTCTTTACCGTTTTTCAAATAAGTCCAAAATAACCGAGTTATTTTACATTGAAAATTAAAAAAAATGTTTTTTTATTAAATTTTGTGATAATCTACTATTTATGTTGCCATATAATCAAGAAATTATGGTTTTTAACTAAAAACCAAAGAAAAATTCCAAAAAAAATTCCAATACAAATTTTCAAAATATTTTTTTCGCAAAAAAACCCTCATAGACGTTTTTCTGGGGTCGAAATATACTACCATTAAAAATATTTGAACTTATTTAAGACTCACCCTGTATAACAAAAGTTAAGCAAATTATTTTCAGTGCAATTTATTAAGATAACACGATAAAAATCAAAATTATCTGGTTAAATTAAATTAAATAACGTTTATTTATGTTAAAAATTCATTTTTTACGTTGTCTATGAAAATAAGTATGGATTATATCATATTTTTAGAAAGCTCATGACAAGGCAAATAAAATATAAATATAATATACAGGGTGTCCCATTTAATAAAACATCAGTTTAAGTCATACTTCGGAAATAACAGCATCAAACTAAAAACTTATTACGCCACTGGTTTCTACGTTAAATACTAACTCAATTTTCAGCTTTTCGATAAATTATAAAGGTGAGTATTCATTATCCGAACGAACGAACGAACGAGCGAGCGAACGAATGGAATTCGGTATATTTGGACGGTGGACCGAACGCATGCGGTCGTTCGTTTGTTCGTTCGCTCGGCCATCCGTTTCGAGTCGGTACATCAAAGGCGTTCGCAAACGAATGGGTTAAGGTGTTTTCGTTTGGTTCTAAAATCCGGTCCCGTTCATACTACTACGGAACGCTCGTTCGGATAGTGAAACGCACCTTAAGATAATCGAGATACGAATGGGATCGGAAACATTTTCAAATTCGCCCTTTATTTCAGGAACTGAAAGAGCTAGGGCAAATCTCTGTGTATCTTTAGTTTCATAAAAAAGTGTCTCAGTAATGTAAAAACCGGATTTTTGTATCTCTACTCAAAAACACAAGAAAATGGGACACCCTGTACAGATACTTCATATCTACAGACAACAATACGTAGGGAACAACGATTAATAAAAAATCGAATTAAAATTAATCGATAGTTTTTGAATAGAAATCACCTACGTAATTCTGAAGGCCCGGAACAATACTGCTTGTTGTTGTACACGATCCTTGTGATTCTAGGAATGGTATGTTGAAAAGGAAAGTACACGTTGTAGCTCAGCGTCCTCACACTTTGTTGGATGAGATCCTGGCCAGGAGTGTTCAACTTAATCCTTAAGCTCTGAAAGAGTAAATGTAAATATTATACTGGCTCTTTTTACGGGTCTGAGTATTTTGATATTGATATAGGAAATGTTCATTTAAAGAACTTATATAACCTACTACAGTTAAATGTAGAAAACGAATTCCCGCTTTACATTCTAAACAATTTTTTTGTGTAGGTATGAACGAAGATGTAGATAGTAGATACTGTAATTTAGACATCAATACTGTACCGAGAAAAGAATGAAAAAAAAAATGAACATAAACCAAATCAATCCAAAACAAGCCTAACCAAAGCAATCAAAACACGCTGTAAGCTAAAACGCGTCTGTTTACGAATTCTACTTACCGAATACTTTTCAAATCTTGCTATATTTAAAATATTTTATCAATAAATGAAAATGGTAGGTACACTTGCGCAAGAAGTTTTTTTGCGTGTCTATGTATAGAAACATTGTTTTAACATTGTAAAGTATACATTAGTATGTATTTCAGGAAAATATTTTAACTTCTACAGGGTGGCTCAAGAAAATGTGAGTGGATCTGGATGATTTTTTTTAAATGGAACACCCTGTATATAATGCATTTTTGGCTTCCTTGCAGATCACTTTACATAATCCTAAGATATGAGTAGATCTATTTCGATAGTTTCAGAGATATTAAAAAATAAATAAAAATATATATTTTTGAACCCTTCTTAAAAAAAATATTAAAAATACAAGAACTGTTCTGAAATCAAAACTATATTAGGATTTACTTTAGATGGTCTGTCCTCACTTTGCTATAAATATGGTAATCGTAAATCATACAGGATGTTCAATATTCTACACCAAACTTTCAAAAATATAAAATAATTTTTCTTGGTTTTTTTTTAAATGGAACACCCTGTATATTATTTTTTTATTAAATGGAGAATTAAAAAACGAACATTTTTTTTTATTTAGAGTATTTCAAAATTTTTAATAGTTTTTCGGATACACGCAGTATTATTTCATATGGCGCTTTCAGTGGTAAAATATGAGAAAAAAATCGTTGGGTGGCTTGGATAAAAATTTACTGTGGGAAATGCCATATGAAATACAAAACCGGGAATATCTGCAAAACCGTTAAAAATTTTGAAATACTCTAAATACAAAAAATTCTCATTTTTTAATTCTCCATTGACTGAAAATATAATATACAGGGTGTTCCGTTAAAAAAAAACAAATAAATATTATTTTATATTTTTGAAAGTTTGGTATAGAATATTGAACATCCTGTATGATTTACGATTACCATATTTATAGCAAAGTAAGAACAAACCATCTAAAGTAAATACCTAATATAGTTTTGATTTCAGAACAGTTCTTGTATTTTTAATATTTTTTTAAGAAGAGTTGAAAAATATATATTTTTTTATTTATTTTGTAATATCCCTGAAACTATCGAAATAGATTTACTCATATTTTAGGACTATGTAAAGTAATCTGAAAGGAAACCAAAAATGTAATAATAATATACAGGGTGTTACATTTAAAAAAATCATCCAGATCCACTCACATTTTTTTGAGCCACCCTATAGAGGTTAAAATATTTTCCGGAAATACATCCTGGTACATATTTTAGGTTTGCATGCACTTAAACAAAATTCTCAAGTTTTCTATTCTAGGAGCTACAGATGACCGACGCACTATTGCCGAACCCTGTATACCAACGGTGTTTTTTGGTGGTTTCTTTAAAAATTCGTTGTTGTTTAATTAACATTAATACAGATATTGCAAATAATTGCCTAAAAACTGCAAATCTTCCTTATATTTAATTGTATCTCAAAAAAGCTGGAGTATTTTTAGATTGTTTAAAAAACAAAGGTTTAATTTAGAAGATGATAATAACTCTTTGATTTATAATTTATATATCGTGAACTATAATCAAATTAGATATTATACTGCTCTGATTTTCAGAACCGTATTGCGTCAGAACCTACCTACGCAGCTATATTTCCTTATTTTTTTATTGCTATTACAGTTCAGGATCTTAAATTCTTAAGTCGGTTAACAAGGGTAACATGATTAATAACATTAATTATTATTTCTCTATATAACATTTTCCTGCATTTTTGACATATTTAATAAAAGTTCATTTAATACCAAAATAATAAATTCTTAGACATTTTTTAATAGTAGAATCTAATTAGCAAACTTGTAATCACGCAAAATCGCGACGGTACTAAACATATTGTCGCAGAGTAAGTGCTATGACACATAAGTACAGTTTCTGAATTAACGACATGACAGTTTAAAAATTTCAATTTTTTTAATTGGTGATCTCGAACAATTATTATTGGGTTATTCATGTGCAGCCACACTATCCTAAAAACGGCGTATCGGCGTAACGGCGTAACGAACTCGTGTGAAGTTGGCACCCTTTTTTCAAAAATTGAACTGGAATTTGAGAGTTCTGGATAGATTTACAATAGTTCTATAGTTCTTGATAAGTTAGAAAAATAGTTCTGGTTAATTTCGGGAGATATGACATGGGGGTGCCAACTTCACGTAGCACCCTTTTTTTATTCTGGAACAGTTCTGATAGTGGAAATATATTCTAGAACAAGAGTTCTATTTTATTTTTGTTTTTTACATATTTTAAGATTTTTAAAAAATGTATACAGGGTGTGTCGAAAAATCTGGTCATTGATTAATCACGATCCTGCTTAAAGCGCTTCACGTAAAAAGCTGATTTTTGGAAAACAGATTGACTTTAGGGTGTAGAGGTTCGATAAGAAGGGATTTTTCGAAACTCGAATTCTAAGGAGGTGAAACTATCCCTATAAAAACCGGTGAGTTTTTCGGAAAAACTCTTAAACACGTATATTTTATTTTGTTGTTTTACATATTTTAAGATTTTTTATAAATTTATACAGGGTGTTTCATAAAATATGACCAATGAGTAATCACGATTCTGCTTAAACTGCTTGACGTTTAAAGATATTCAAATATCTTTGTTTAAAGTTGATTTTTGGCAAACGGATTGACTGTGGGGTATAGAGGTTCGATAAGAAGGGGTTTCTCGAATCTCAAATTCCAAGAGGGTGAAAACGCCCCTCAAATATTACAATATGTGTTATTTAAAAAACGGTTAGTCTTTCGGGAAAACGCTTGAACAAGCATAATTTATTTGGTTTTTTTACATATTTTGAAATTTTTTTAAAAAATCACACAGGGTGTTCCAAAAAGTTGGGTAATTTCTTAACCACGATTCTGTTTAAACTGCTTGACGTAAAAAGTTTATTTTTGGCAAAGGGATTTTTCGAAAGTAAATTCCAATGAGATGAAACTACCCCTCAAATATTACCAAGTTGTATATACGTGTATAGCGTTTAACGCCTTGGGAGTAGCAAGGTACAACTTGCCATACTAGAGCCGTTCGGTATACAATGAAGGTAATGTGGCTAGCACTACGCTTCAACCGCCTATTATTACCTCAGGATTGTGAATCCCAAGTACTCATTTAAGGCTGAGTCGACCTAGGTACCCAAACTATTTTTATTTTAATAAAAATAGTCGGCTGATGAAATGCCGGGTGTGGGATAGAGAACTGCGCGGGCCGGTTTTTTGTAGCCCGACCCGACCCGGCCCGAGAAGAGAAGTAGGTTTTGTAAGCCCGGCCCGGTTTGTGGAAAGTTAAAACTTAAACTAGTCCGGCCCGGCCCGAACCATTAAAATAAAACCGACCCCTATTGAGAGGGCGAAACCGGCCTGGCCCGAGGCCCGGTTTCGGGCCGGGCCGGGTCTGAGGCCCGTTCGGTCTACCCGGCCCGTGCAGATCTCTAGTGTGGGATTCGAACCCACTACCTTTAGATTGGTAGACGAGAGCCTGTACCTCTACGCCACCGGGCACCTTATTTTTTCTTATGCTGACATAAATGTGAGAAAATTTTATCCAGTTTGTATGTTAATGGAAATTCTTGCTTTGCTTTATCATTACCATTACAAATGATTAATTCGACGCGATCGAAGTCGCTGGTACACGCTAATTTCTAAATAGAATTGCTTGAATTAAAAACAAATGAGTTTTTTAATAATTTGATAGATAATAAACTTGGTCTAACAAGGAGTGAAGCAACAGCAGTATCTGGGGGGGCCGCCCCCCCGGGCACCCCTGTAGTTACGCCAATGATGATATTATTTTTAATTTTTGTTAGATTTCCAATAAAATTATTTGTTAGATTTTTATTGGAGAATGAATAATTTTTGTTTACTAGTCATAGTTACTAGTGAGAGTTTGAATATTCAATTACTTTATTTTTAAATAACCTTTATAATATACATACAATAATGTATCTAAGTAGCTAAAAATATTGCTTCTAGTCAGTTTTGTGTCTAGTAGCATGTCTGATTTAAATATACAATTAAATAGCTATAAAAACCATAAAAAATTAATGATCGACGACATTTCAAAACAACAATAGCACGAGTAATTTAAGAAACATCTCGTTAATACTATTTGTTTTCAATGTTTTCTTTCAATATGACAAATCATTTGATAAAATAGTTCTATATTTAGAGAAATATCAAGCGTTAAAATATTATCTATCTATTAAAATATATACAATAGATAGATCTAAATAAAAAAGGAAAATCCAAACGTAAGATCTATACAGGGTGTCCAGAATTATGTAGGCCATATACATAACTTATAATAACTAAATCTACAAACCATACTATATTAATAAATTACAATTAATATAATATTTTGGTATACATAAAAGATATTATTTTGTTTAAAGTTAAAAATTAAAAATGTAATAGCATTATTAATGTTTGGTTTAAATAACATACGATAGAAAAAATGGCGTCAAAGGTGGCTGGCGAATAACAATCAATAATAATTTTGGCGAGGTCAAGCCCTAGACGTCATTACTTAGCCCGTACTCTAATTTTTAATGGCGCTTATTATTAATTTATATTGAGTAAAAATTATTTTTAAATGTTAAAATTCTAAAAAAAAAATTTAGGAAATAGATTTTGTGGCTGGAAACATTCTATCCATTTTTTAATCGTTCTATAATTGGTGCTAATTTTTGACGTGATTTTTGAAGATTTATGTGATGTTTTAGTAAATGTCGTCTAGAGGTTGACCTCGCTAAAATTCTCATCCATTGTCAAAATTCAAAATGGCGGCCATAAGAAAACAAAAACTTGACTGTTGTTGTGCGAAATCTAGAAGGCTTAGAAATTTACTGAAAACGGCATTTAATTCGCCGAAGTCAAAAATATAAAACTACCAACTTATGTTGCAATAGATACAATAGTTCTGAAGATATTGGCATTTAAAATAAACGTGTTATTTTAATTTTCTTGACATAAATCTGAAACTAATCAAGATACCGGGGTTTTCTTCATAGGTGTTTGTCAAACTTCTAATTACGCAACTTTTGTCCCATTTAACCGAATTCCTATCTCTCGTAGTTTCTGAGATGCCAATGTTGAGCATCGAAATTGTCACCACCCTATATACTGTTAGAAGTGGGATAAAATAAAATGCATGTACTACATCCTATATTACAGTAAAGGGTTGGAACCTTTGTTGTTACACAGCAAAATAAAAACACTAAATCACCACAATACACCAAAACACTTTTACTTTTACACTGGACGCGCGTTTCGCTAACTTTACTTAGTTTATAATCGTCTGCTGATGATGCTAACATGGGTAGCGAAACGCGCGTCCAGTGTAAAAGTAAAAGTGTTTTGGTGTATTGTGGTGATTTAGTGTTTTTATTTTGCTACATCCTATGGCTATAACTAAAAATCCGAAAAAAAACTGAGGAAATCCCTTGTTTATTATGGCTGAGATGACAAAATGAATATAAACATATAAATAGTAGTAGATACTTACCACACGCTGATTATCTATATAGTACCCCTTCATAGAAACATTCACCCCCAAGTTAAGCGTAGTACTACCATCGTACGGGATCTGAATATGTCCGTAAACCTCCCCATTCGCTCCCGTTTGGTACTGAAACACCGACGGGCAAGGATTGGGGGGAACCCCTTGACCGGCACCGCTTGTAATCAACAAAAGCGCATGCATAGGCTCAGCAGGAGGGGTACTGCAGTGGTACGCATCGCCGCAGGTTGCATGGTGATGGACAGAGTAAATGAACTGGCACGCGTCGAATGGTACCCGACACTGATCGTCATTGACTGTACGTGGTTGATTGCTTTAGCGGAATACGCTCGGAGATGTTGCGTTTTTATATGCCACTCTGGTTTTTCCTCCTGGTCACGAATCGGAGGCGTCTTCCGTCGAGGAAAATCATGTTTACGAGGGACGAACAAAAATAATTTCGGTAATTATTGGGAAAACTGGAAATCGTCCGATTTTCACTAAAATTGGTATACACCCTATTTTGAGGTCGTAGATTACGAATCTGAACTTTTTTCCTGGCGCACAGTGGGCAAAAATCCAGAAGTATGTTGCAAAAATTCTTTTTTTGTACGATGTTATTCAAATTTGGTAAAACATACTATGCCAGTAGGCCGTGAACCCTGTTAGTTTTGGCTAACTTGAGAGTGGTTGGGGGTGGTGGAGGGGATTCATAAAATGGAAAAATCATCTTTTGACTAATACAGCTACCAAAATGCGGTAAGAATATTTTACATTTCACTAAATTTTACGATTTTTGGCAGAGACAAGATGAAACAGAGAAATATTGAGCAATTATTACTCCTCTGCCATATACAGGGTTTGTTTTATATATTAACATCCTCGGTATCTTTTTTATTCGACGTTTTCGAAAAAAGTGTCTTGAATAAAAGTTTAACGGTCTCGAATACATTTTTCAAAACAGTCTTCTTTGCATGTACAGGGTGCCTTAGAAATCCTGTATGTGGCCCAACTTTCTTATTTCAAATTAGTACCCATTTTTTTATTTGATTTTTATTTTCTCCTAAAAATCCTAACTACTGTTTTGTAGCATAGCCTATACCTAATTTGAAATAAGATAGTTGAACCACGCCCAGACTTTTTGAAGCACTTTGTATATGCGAAATAGACTTTTTTGGCAAATTTATTCAAAACCACTTTCATTTGAGACAGTTTTCGGAAATGTCAAATAAAAAACATAAAGGGGGTGACAATGTATAAAAGAAAACCCTAGTATACTAATCCAATCGAACTTTTATTCAAGATTGTTTGTCATTTGAATAAGTTGGGTTTCTAATAATACCAGGCAATATGTGAACAATATTTTATTATTATATTTTAAATAAGTAATAATATGCTGAGAATTAAACAATGACAATTTAGGAAATAATAGAACTTATACTTATTAAAAATATCTAAATTTTATTTTACCACCTACTATTTACTGATATTTTGTTTTATAACAGCTGGAAGCAATGGTCACGAAGTGCACATTTTTAAATCTGAAAGAAAAATCCATTTCATTTAATTTAAAAAATTAGGTAATAATTTGTCAATTTGTCAAAAAATGTCATTTGGCATTTATGACATACCTCTTCGGAAATCTTGAGAAAAGTTACGTCACTTTATATTTCAAGTTCTTCTCTAGCTCTAGCTACTATAACAATTAATTTATGACAATTATCCACATAAAGGATGTTACTATACACATACGCATGGAGGCTTACGCTTCCAATACATTTAATGTTGCGATTTTTTGCGATTTTTTTGACTTAACTTTTCTAAGATAGAATATATGCCACTATCAAAAAAAACCTTAAATGATTATGTTCTACTTTGACCTTTACCTAGTTTTTATCCAAAAAATCAAAATAAAAGATACTTTTTTACTTACCTTCACATTAAATTTACCCCAACCGGGAATCTACGTAAAACACGTTATGACAATTTTACAATAATTTTTGACAGTAAGCTAAGGTCGCCGATTCAATTGTTATAATACTGTGTCACTTGAATGCAACGCCTGCTATTTAAGAAATTGTAGAGAAAAGGCAGTTATTGGACACAAATTAACTGAAAATGTAGGTTTTGCGCAAAGTTCGTTTTACAGCCCCTCGAAAGAGACTCCGAATATGTTTTTTTGTTAGTTTTATGTGGTTTCCTCTTAACTAATATGTTTCCAATCTAATGTTATTGCCATAAATGCTAACTGTGGATGTTATTTTTTGCAACTTGGTTTGGACATATTGCCTACTGTGTGGCGGTCTCTTACCGTTTTTCAGAAAAACGGAAAATAATTTCAACATTGAATTTTTCTTTATTTCAGCCTTATAAAGTAATAATTTCACTATATTTTCATTATATTAGAGTTTATCTAAAAGTCACACTTGATTGAGGATCGAAAAATGTCCAAAGTTTTACTGAAAAACACTTTTCTTAAGAAAATAACCAAAAAATTGAGACCAGATGAAAGTTTGACATTTCATATATCTTTCTTTCTCTCTCCTATGTAATGAGAGAGACAAATAGATTCTATTCTAGATCTAATTTTGAAATTTGAAAATTTGCAACGTTGCCATATCTTGTATTTTTTCGGGTGATTAGGGATTTTAAATAAATTATATACCCTGACAATAGTTAAATATTAAATATACCTATATCTTGCCTATATCCACAAAGTTGCGCGGAAGAGTTTTGATTACATTGGTTTCAACTATGCGGAGGGGGTTAATCTTTTTTTGTTATATTATATTAAAAAAAGATTAACCCCTTCCGTAATGAAGTTATATAAAGACTATTTTAACCACGAAGTTGCACGAAAGAGTTTCGATTGTATTGGTTACAACTTCTATGTGGAGGGGGTTAATCTTTTTTTGTTATATTTTACGAGTATTTATAACCACGAAGTTGCACAAAAGAGTTTTGATTGCGTTAGTTTCAACTTCTTTGCGGAAGGGTTTAATCTTTTTTTGATATAATATAGCAACAAAAAGATTAACCCCCTCCGCATAGAAGTTGTAACCAATGCAATCAAATTTTTAAATTGCACCCTCGGTATATTTCTACTTTATTCGATAGAAAATGACAATCTGAATAGAATGACAATATGTCAACTTTTTACATTTTCAAATATGGTTTATTTGAAATTGTAACATGGCGATTCATAACGACAATTTGACACGAAATACCAAGTGTGTGGTACCAAATTAATCGTAAAAAATGCTTTTTCCAAATATGCTAACGAGCCACCCTCGTTCCATTTGAAAAAATTGACATATGATTAAAAATACCTACGATTTGGGCATCTTTTAACCCGCCACGACAAGACATTAAAAACATTAGACGATCACAAAATCAATTTTTCCAAGGCTCTTTGATTAAAAATGAGTGTTTTCAACACAGCCATGGCACTCTAGATTGAACTTTAAAATACAATTATGTTTTAAACGAAAATGTCAAAAGTTGACATATGATATGTCATTCTATTCAGAGTGTCATTTTCTATCGAATAAAGTAGAAATATAATAAAAATTATAAAATCAAAAGTTGTAGTCATTTCCGGTGAAACAGGGAGTAACCAAAAACAATTGAATACGTCATTCAATTCTAATTTATGTCATATACTGTCATACCAAATCCCGTTTTTTTATCTCAAAAAATAATAAAAGTTATAGGGGTGAGACACTTTTGAAACGCCACCCGGTATTATAGCTCTTTCAACGATAAAATACCAAATTAATCAAAATGAATAATAACCATCTATGAACGAATGATATCGAAATGCTATTGCCATAGAAACGCCTTTTATTTTTTAGGTTGTGAAGAAAAGTTCAATAGTTTTTTCATGTCTTTTGTTAATTTTCTCTAAAACAGTATGGAAATTTGAAAAAGTATAAATAATATTAACCATTTTAGAACACGCAAACATTTTTATGAAAAATGCATTTTTCTCAAAATGTCAATAACAAAAAGGTTTTCCTCTTGTAAAGACAATCCTGGGACATACTGTATATTTTGTTTTAGTATTTTGAACTTATATTTTCTCATTTCTTGTGTCATGCTTTTAATTAAATTTTTATATTGCGTTCTGTGAATTGTAATACTCTCTGTATATTTATTTTTAATTTATCTAGTTAGATTTTGCATTCAAGTAATACAGTACTTTTTGAATATAGAATTATCAAATTATACAAGAAATAATATTTATTTTTAGTGTTGAAGCTATTAGTTGTAGTAAAATTATTAAATTATGATCTATTCTAAATCAGCTTTATGATAATCGTACTCCTAATAGCTTCTTACCAAGAAGTAATTTAATATTCTAATAAGAAATAATTAAAAATTCGACATCTAAATCAAAAAATCAAAATATTAACATGCGAATATCTTTGTCAAAGTTTTGCACATCTGGCAGAATCTATTTAATTACTAGATGATCATATTAAAATATTTATTTACATGATGTCCCATCAATGCAGACAGATGTATTAATTAAAGTTAATTTAATTTACGTAGCGATATACCGGGTGTTGCATCGTCGAGCGGGACATAGGAAATCCCATGTAAATTTTAATGGGGTCAATTATTGGCTTCCCTAATTATTTTAGAAAATAATTCTATTTAGGTTTACTGAAGAGCACTAAAACCCACATTCTAAAGAATAACTTTAGATATTTTTGATTAGCCCCCGTTTACTTTTTAAATATTTCTCCTGTATCTTTCCTGTATTTACTTATGAGCACCAGTTAAGGTAAAAGATAACTGTCAAATGAAGTTGTCATTTCAGAAATATATCTATTTAGTGCTTTATTATCTATGGTGCTTTATTATTATTATTAAAACCTCATACCTACATCGAAAATATTAGCCATGAATTACACTACCGAAGAAAAAGTATTGATGATTAAATGGTATTATCAAGGAAATAGTTATCAAAAGGTGTCGGACATGTTTGCTGCTCTATATCCGACGATAGACCGAATAGACCGATACCTGGAAAATCTACAATTGCAAGGAATATCCAGAGATTTGAGATCAAAGATGCCCTAATAAATAACTGCAGATGTGAAGCAAGACAGGAACAAAGAGAAAATGCGAGAATTGATACCGACTTGGAAGTTTTATTGACACTGACGACTGCAGGTTTATCTTAAATAATGAATCCAATGTTCAAAGATATCGATATTGGAACAAAGAAAACAAACACAGGTTTGTCGAAACATGGACACAATATCCACAGAAAGTAAATGCTTGGGCAGGGATATTCGGACACAATATTATCGGGCCATTATTTCTTACGCTAAATTTAAATGCTGAATATTATTTGGAACTACTCGAAAATCATATTTTACTTGCTTTACATGATGCCGCTAGGGAAAATCAGGAAGTTTGGTACCAAATGGATGGCTGCCCGGCACATAGTACCCTGGCTGTTCGGGAATATTTAGACGATAGTTTTAACGGAAACGTTATTGGCCTAAATCATACAGTAAATTGGCCAGAAGGTCTCCTGATATTTCGCCAAATGATTTCTTTTTCTGGGGCCATTTAAAAAACAGGATAAACAAGGATAAAAAATACCCAAATCTAGACGAGTTAAAAAATGCTATTTCTGCCGAATACAATAGAATTTCAGTTTACCAACTAGCGAATGTAAGCAGAGAATTTTATGATCGCCTGGGTTATTGTCTAGCAGTCGATGGAGGAATATTTGAACATCTTCTTAAATCCTAAGGTTATAAGTTATTGAATATTGTAATAATACTATAATTAACCTTGTAATTGATTACTTTATTTTACTTTAATTCATATTAATTTGTATTTATAAATATATCTTTAAGATTTCCGATGTAGGAATGAGTTTTCAATAATAATAAAGCACTAAATAGGTAAATTTCTGAAATTACAACTTCATTTGGCAGTTATCTTTTACCTTGACTGGTGCTCATAAGTAAATACAGGGCCATAAGAAAGGAGAAATATTTAAAAAGAAATCGGCGATAACTCGTAAACGAGCTAATCAAAAATATCTAAAGTTATTCTTTTGAATGTGGGTTTTAGTGCTCTTCAATAAACCTAAATAGAATTTATCTCTAAAATAATTAGGGAAGCCAAAAATTGACCCCATTAAATTTTGCATGGGATTTCCTATGTCCCGTCCGACGATGCAACACCCGGTACCTATACAAAGTCTAAAAAAAATAACCTAAAAATAAAAAAAAAATTCTTTTACAAAAATACTTCTATAAAAAGCCACACATTGTTTAGATCTGCCAAGTCTGGAAGAGATTTGGACAGAGAACATCCGAAAAATGGCAAAATATTCAATTTACCTGTGAAATGGAATGACAACTGTCACTGTCAAGTAACCTTTCTTTGGACAGGCTTGGACACATCTTGGACAGAAGATGAACTGTTATTAGATTAAATAAAAAACTTTTTCATTTAGTAGCTATGGATTTTGTTATTATAATTTCAGCATTATTAAAATCTATTATGATCTGGATCAATCATTGTTTTCTCAAATCAGAAAATATTTTTATAAACTTTATGTACAGGGTGTCCCATTTTAGTTGAAATCATACACGGTATCTCCGTTATTCGTGAAGATAGAAGGGTGCAGTTTGCACAAACCTGTGCCACTTTTTTGTCAAACGGAAGATGCCATTAACAACATTTTCATAGTCCTCTTCGTTTCTGAGCTACAGATTATATGAACCAACTTCTGCGCTAATTGAAACCACTAATTTATTCCACTAATTTGGAGGTACTGAAGGAAGCTTTACTGGCAAATTTTGAAGTAAAATTAGTGAAAGAAGTTAAAAATGTGTTAACTTTTTCTACTTATTGAAAGTTACTACCACTAATTTTGACGTTCTAAATGCTTACATTAAAATTAGAGGGTCAAACTTGAAACGCTAATTGAAACCACTAATTTATTCTAATTTTTAAATTCTAAATGAAGCTTAAATTATGTGGATGTTCTGTACTGGTCACTATAGACATAAGTGTATTTAGTGTTTTAAATAATGATTGATATATCGATTTTTATGTTTTTAATCGGTAGGTCATCAAAAATATCCCAATATTTTATCCCGACCCTGTAGATATTTTCAGTATCAGCTCCAAAACGGTTTATTTGGTTTATTGTTAATTTCGGAAATATTCAAAAACGATTTGCACCGCGGGAGATTTTCAAATTGTCATTTTCGTCCAGGTGCGGACTATCATTATTATTATAATTATTGGCATTAGTCATGTAAACAGATTCGGCTGTTGATGAACGTGTGACAAGACTTATTTACCTATGCAAATGTTCTTCATATGACGAATACGCATTTAACTAATTTATGCCCACTTGCACCGTTTGTATAATCTTTGTTTGAAGGCTAAACAGTGATTAACTATACATATTTTATTATAGTTAATCACAGTTTAGCCTTTAATCAAAGTTTATACAAACGGTGCAAGTGGGCATTAACTAAAGACGTAAATCATCAACCATTTTTTCTATTAATACCCTGTGATCAAGGGATTTTACAACTGAAGATTAAATGTACTTGCATACTATTTAAATTTTGGATTATTTCCCACCCTCCTCTGACAACAAATGCCCATCCTCCGAGGGGTGGGTATCTATCTCCTACGAGGGTATACACACTTTTACGGTTGGGGTTTAGTACTCCGTTTTTCGGCTGAGGTAGCCGTGAATGGGATGCACAGATGGGATGCTAGAGGATCTGTCTCCATTTTCTCCACCTCTTTAACTTGGTCCCTCCTTAGACCTGATATGGCGTTGTCCCGAATCTACCGTGCTGGCAACTGTTACTTTTGGGTCGGCATTTACATGTGTGGAAGTAAACTTAGATTAAGAATAAAAAGAAGTAAATCGCATAGGGATCTTATTAACTCGGAATGAGAGAAATGCTTGCCCATACGCCTTTCCCTATCAAGTAAAGTAAAATCACGATCGCAAACCGCTCATTTTTAAAAGACTTTTTTTTCAAGAGATAACTAGATAAAATCATTAGACATGTTTCTGAGCATCTGAAATGGAATTATAAGGATATCGTTAAGGTGTCATTTTTTTTATAACGAGAAAACGTCAGTAATCGCGATAATTTGAAAACTCAACTTTTTAACACATAACAGGCCATAACTCAAGAACCACTTTAGATATTAAAACTTTTTTTATTTTCAAGATCGGATATTTTACAATATGTTTACATAAGAAAAATTCGATAAGATTGTTTTTTCCATTCAAAAATTGTAAACAATCCATCCATTTAATTTTAGAGCATAGCAATTTTCCGCAATAGTGTAATTTTTTTATTGATAAAGATTTTCACATACTATCTACAAAGAAAATACAGCAGAAATATTAACAAAGTTCTTGAAAAAACTACAATCTATTATTTCTAATAGATTTCGAGATATCGATTTTTGAATTCAGAGTTCTAATAGCGCGACCACTATCAAACACCCACACAATTCCACTTATTTTCACCAAAAATGCAAGTGTTTCTAGCTTGCATTTAAAAAAATTCAAGCTATAGGGAAAATTACAACAACTCGATAATAAATAAACAAATTAATTATCACGAGACGTAATTAAATCGTGAAGCTGAACGCATAACGTACCACTTCATTCCCTAGAACTTTAAGTACTGACAGAGGTATTAGCTTTGTTCGGGTTCTTGTTATTACCGATTCTGAACCGTCCTAGAACTCTGCAGCGCATATGCAAATGAAATAATGTCTTCATATTTCCTTCTGCGCATACGCATCACTGTTCTAGGACTGTTCAGAATCGGTAATAAGAGAAACCCGAAGTAAGCTATTGATTGGGTCGACCGGTCAACTGCGACAAATCTGTTATATCCCCTTCCACGTCTCTTGGCGATGTGCACAGTTTCTCGGTTTATTTCATACGTTTGGCAACGTGTTTACTGTCCTCTCTTTGTTCAGTACATTATAAACGCATTGTACTCTTCTTACATACGGAAATCTCGACCCAAGACTAACCTTTGCCAGCCCTTAGTATAATAGAGGATATATCCCTCTTTCTCTATGCCTCTTTGGATTTGAGGTCAATTACACCGCAAGGGTTAGTCGGTCCACTTCTACAGAGTCCCGCAGAAGTAAGGGAGACAAGAATACAATGAGTTGCCCCCTAATGCCCCAAGGTTGAGACCAGTAGAGTCTAGTTATCTAGAGGTTGTCTCCTCTTGATCCGGGCGGTTAACTTAACACACCCCCACACCCTCTGCCACTGGTAGGTACATGACAACAGACAGTAGAGGGTGCCTGGTATGAGGGACAGGGTAGTCCTATCCGGCATCGTTATACGTCATGGTACAATTCCCTGGCCGAGGTACTACAGCCAGGAACGCATTTAGGCAAAACGTACCGCGTATTAACCCTATGGCAAAAATCCGCCGCGTTGATTGGTCCGCGACCAAACGCGGTACGTTTTGTCTGGAGACGTTTAAAAGCGGGTACGTATTGCCTCACAATAAAGGTGGCTTAATGTCGGTGTAACAGAGTAAGAACGCGTTCGAAAAAAAAAGGGATAGTAATAGATGCGTAGATCACTTTGCGAATTTCGGCGTTTAAGAACTTTTACTAATGGTCGCACTAATACAAAAAGGCTTCTTCTAAAATCTCAAGTCTAACGTGCTTCACATTTGAAAAAAAAGATATAGAGAAAGTTGACTGCTTCATTTACAAAGTACCTTCTAGTATTAACCGAAATATTTTACGATGTTGATTTGAATGTAGGTTTTTGTACGTGTGAAAATGGAAGATTGGGAACACCAGGCGGGAGTTCTGTCGTTCTGTCACTATTTTTTAATATTGAAGACTCCACCACAGAAGAGCGATATTCAATGGCTGTTCTAGCTTTAGGAAATAAAGTCAACCCTCCCGAGTTTTATGCTCCTCTTCTACAAAATAAAAGTATCGAGACAACTTTAACCTCTGGCATAAATTCTTCGCTAAATGATGTCCCTATGCAAATGGTTTGCGAAATAATTCACCTGAGCGAAATATACCATCATCTACAGAGTCGGTTGAGGATAAATTCAAACAATTTTTAGATCTACTCTTTGAATAAGAAGACTAAGGAAGGAGCATATCAAAAATCTTAGGTACACCGCGATAGGCCTCAAATATGGCCGACTTAAATTCCGGTTTATAAGTGCCGTTCTAATTTTATTTAAAAAATGTAAAACTATGATGTAGGGTAGACGTGGGGTAGACTCAATAATTTGTTGTTTTATTTTATGTTGTGAATAAATGTTGATAGTTATTAAAATTGTTATAAAAATATATAATTCTAATAAAAATAGATAAGTTATAATAAGTATTTATTAACACAAACATCCGATACGCTACTGAAGCAGGTAAGTCAAATTAACGTATCTAAATTCTTTGACATCTGATCTTTGACAAGTAGTAAATAAAAGCTAAAATGCAAGAAAAATATATATTTAGTTAATTTAAGTGAATTTCATAAATGATCAGTTTACTACGTATGTATATTATATAATCACTTACTAGCGAAAAGTTGTTCCATTATTTCCTCAATTTTTGCCGAGATCTACCGCACGCTACACAACCAACTATTTTGGTCTTTTTCGATAAATCGCGATAGTGTCACTGTTAATTTAAGTTCTGCCACAATTTCCATCTAGATTTACCACCTGTATACAACTATCAGTAGTAGAATAAATAATAAATAACATAAAATAAGCTCCATAAAGACTGACAAATCCACAAAATTTCAAATCAAATTCAAATGTGTCAAATGAATCGTCAAACAGAACTGTCAAGGATCCCCACCCTAGAGTGCTTTTTCCGCCCACCATGCATGAATACATGGATAGCATTATGCTCCTTCCTTAGTTTTCTTATTCAAAGGATCTACTCAACCATAATCACGACCAGTTTGGTTCTTCTGAAGCAGTTATTCAAACATGCTTAATGAGACTAAAAAATGTTAAAACTCGGAATAATTAGGACACCTTCCTGAGCAGCTGTGGGTGTCATATTCCTGTTAGGAAACGCCATAGATCAGCCATTCGTGTGCATTACTAGCAGCCCATTTCAATTGCCACAAGAAATTCTGGAGTCACAAGAGGCAGCAAACGAATGCCGAACTGGTCGTCCAGCTTTTAATGAGGTCATTAAAAGGAAAAAAAGTAACCACGGTTTGTCTGGTAACGTAAATAAAAATGTACCTCATGCTAAAGGGCATGGATCTGGGCATTAAGGTGCATATGTTTCATGTATTTATTTGTTTTTTTTTTCATTTACATAAGTTGTTATCATTCTCAATAAACTAAATATTACTTGTATTGTTTATTATGTCATGTGTTTTTCTAATAAACATAAAGAATTCTACATAGCTTCCCAAGTTCAGCAACGCAGGACCAAAATGGATGATTTATGTGAGGACAATAGGTACTCGCTTTTAAACGTCTCCAGACAAAACGTACCGCGTTTGATCGCGGACCAATCAGCGCAAGAGATTTTTACCATAGGGTTAATACGTGGTATATATACGTTTTGCCTAAATGCGCCAGGCATAAGACAATGAAATGCTTCTTAGGCCCAGCTAAAGTGCCGGAGGGATTCCCCCTAGCACCTGGCTAGGAGCTTCCTCACCAACGACAAGGTCTCGCATCTTCTAGAGGAAGGTGATTCAGTGTAAATCCTGTTTCATTCAAATATCAGTAATTATTTAATTATATTTTTTATTAAGCATAACAATACATATTTACAGAATTTTTTTTGTACAGTTTTTTATTTTATGTTGTGACAGGTAACTTTAGCTACATGGTTTCAAATGCTACGTAATTTCATTCAAAAGCCAACTAGAATATTTGCTGGCATCTGTGAATACTACGTATTCATCCAAATTGCAGGAATGCGTTACAGGGTCCATTAATGCTGTGGAAACAATGCCTCTTAGAAAAAATACTCCATTTTTGTTTAGTAGAAAGCCTGAGCCACTGTCTCCGTCACATGGTCCAGATCCATTTCTAAAACCTGCAGAAAATTATTAGATAAATTCTCATAATTTTTTTCATCCGTTTTTTGTATTTACCAGCACAAAATGTTTTTTCAGATGTAATTCGTAGAAAAGATCCTCCTGGACTCTTGTCGCTTCTAAGACATTTCTCTTGGCTCACTATCGGGAGATTGAGCTGTCTCAATTGAGACATGTCTTTGTTTTCATCTCTTCCCCACCTAAATAAACAATAAAAAAATGTGTTGTAATTTTGATGCCGGGTCCAGACCAAGCAGATAAAACAACGACAAGACACAAACATTCATGTTTTACGACAAAATTTCGACAAATCCAATACATTTCTGCGACATTTATGTCTCATTTTTGTTTTGTTTCAAAATTCGGAGACTTTTCAATGTCCCCTCACGAGTCGGTAAAGATCAAAGTGTCTATGTTTTTTTTTCATATATTTTACAAGTTGGCGACGCAGTGTGGATGGCGTGTGCTACCAACAGTAGGAGACCAGTGAAATCACACAAGGTTAAATAACATGTCAATAAAACTCATTCGCAACAACTAAACTTTTGACTTTGTTGTACTTTTGTCCTTGCGGTGTGGACAATTTGTCTCAAGTTTGTCTTGTCAGAATTTGCCATTTTTTGTCGCAAGTTTGTCTTGTTTTTGTCTCAAAATCGTGTTTACTTTTTGTCGTCTTGGTCTGGACCCGGCATGAAATACAATAATAACTGCAATATCTTTTCTATGTAATATCTTGTTTTTTCCAAGTAATTTCTGTACTAACATATTTGGATGAAAAATGAGTGTTTTTTGATATGAGAAACTCAATTTCGACGTCAGTATAACCCCTGCTTGTAGAGGACGCCACCTATATTATTATTATTTAATAGTTTTCAAAGGTAATAACTTTTCATCCGTATATGTATTACACTATTGGGAGAAAATATGTATTTCTGTTAGTTTTTACGTAAAAAAGTCTCGAAATAAAAATTGGTACGAGTAACCGTCCTCAAGAAAGAAATCGAATTAATTCTTACATGTCATCATTGACAAAAATAAAGATAATGTTCACTACATAGTTATTTGACTGAACTGATAATTTTCTAAATTTAAGTTTAAATTTTGAAAATTTATTACAAAATATTTTTATTGAACCCATGCACATTAAAAAATAATTTTTATGCATAGAAGACATGTGTCAAACTTCATAACGGTACCTAGAATAACATCAGACGTATTATGGAAAAGTTATTTTTTTTAAATTTGTATCTCAAAAGTTAAAACGTTTAGGACATACACCAGGTGTTGCATCGTCGGACGGGACATAGGAAATCCCATGTATATTTTAATGAGGTCAATTATTGGCTTCCCTAATTATTTTAGAGAATAATTCTATTTAGGTTTATTGAAGAGCACTAAAACCCACATTCAAAAGAATAACTTTAGATATTTTTGATTAGCTCGTTTACGAGTTATCGCCGATTTCTTTTTAAATATTTTTCCTTTCTTATGGCCCTGTATTTACTTACGAGCACCAGTCCAGGTAAAAGATAACTGTCAAATGAAGTTGTCATTTCAGAAATTTACCTATTTAGTGCTTTATTATTATTGAAAACTCATTCCTACATCGGATAAATCTTAAAGATGTATTTATAAATACAAATTAATATGAATAAAAGTAAAATAAAGTAATCAATTACAAGGTTAATTATAGTATTATTACAATATTCAATAACTTATTAATTTAGGTACTATTAAATTGTTAGAACTTTAGGATTTAAGAAGGTTCAAATATTCCTTCATCGACTGCTAGACAATAACCCAGGCCATCATAACATTCTCTTCTTACATTCGCTAGTTGGTAAACTGAAATTCTATTGCATTCGGAAGAAATAGCATTTTTTAACTCGTCTAGATTTGGGTATTTTTTATCCTTGTATATCCTGTTTTTTAAATGGCCCCAGAGAAAGAAATCATTTGCCGAAATATCAGGAGACCTTGCTAGCCAATTTACTGTATGATTTAGGCCAATAGCGTTTCCGTTAAAACTATTGTCTAAATATTCCCGAACAGCCGGGGTACTATGTGCCGAGCAGCCATCCATTTGGTACCAAATTTCCTGATTTTCCCTAGCGGTATCATGTAAAGTAGATTAAATATGATTTTCGAGTAGTTCCAATAATATTCTGCATTTAAATTTCGCGTAAGAAATAATGGCCCGATAATACTGTGTCCGAATATCCCTGCCCAAACATTTACTTTCTGTGGATATTGCGTCCTTGTTTCGACAAACCTGTGTTGGTTTTCTTTGTTCCAATATCAATAATTTTGAACATTGGGTTCATTATTTAAGGTAAACGTGCATTCGTCAGTAAAACATATGTTTTTTAAAAATTCCCTATCCGTGTTTGCTCTTTCCATCATATCAAAACAAAACGCCTGCCGCCGTATTTCGTCCCCATCTCGTTGCTCTTGGTGCTTTTCATATTTGAAGGAATAGTATTTATGTCGTTTCAAAATTCGAAACGTTGTAGTGTGATCTATTCCTATTTCATCCTCAAGTTTTCTTGTGCTGATCTTTCCATCGTTCTCTTCCACGCACAATAAAACTTCGGTATCATTAAAAGTCGGTATCATTTCTTGCATCTTCTCTTTGTTCCTGCCTTGTTTCAGATCTGCAGTTATTTATTAGAGTACCTTTGGTCTCAAATCTCTGGATATTCCTTGGGATTGTAGATTTTCCAGGTGTCGGTCTATTCGGATACAGAGCAGCAAACATGTCCGACACCTTTTGATAACTATTTCCTTGATAATACCATTTAATCATCAATACTTTTTCTTTGGTAGTGTATTTCATGACTAATATTTTCTATGTAGGTATGAGTTTTTAATAATAATAATAAAGCACTAAATAGATATATTCATAGGATATATTTCTGAAATGACAACTACATTTGACAGTTATCTTTTACCTTGACTGGTGCTCATAAGTAAATACAGGGCCATAAGAAAGGAGAAATATTTAAAAAGAAATCGGCGATAACTCGTAAACGGGCTAATCAAAAATATCTAAAGTTATTCTTTTGAATGTGGGTTTTAGTGCTCTTCAATAAACCTAAATAGAATTATTCTCTAAAATAATTAGGAAGCCAATAATTGACCCCATTAAAATTTACATGGGATTTCCTATGTCCCGCTCGACGATGCAACATCCGGTATATTCATATAAAGTTTTTTCCCTAAAATAGGTCATAGAATCACCCATTTAAATATTAGCATGATATTAAGCATGTATAATAACATTTAAGAAATCACTATATCTAGATATTATTAACCCACACAACGCATAACCAATGCAACACTGGATCAACAAAAAACAATGTAATATACAAAATACGACTTGAATGTGGTAAATTTTATAACTATCGTGGCATAACGTCTACGTTTCCAATGTTCGATAGGTATTTAATACATGTCCGTCTTTATAAAATAAAGGCGGTGGGTAATGTTAATGGACGATAATGCTAACTCCCCATCGCAGTTGACGGTTCGTTAATTTTGTCAGGAAGATTAATTATAATAATAAACTCTTAGTTATAAACCGTTTGTAAATAGTTCTATAAGTAATTTATCGTTATTGTTTTTGTTAATTAGTGTTAAATAAATAGTGTTTAAATAATTAGACTTTCTATCCAATACGGAACCGACGAAAACGTAACAATTGGTGTCAAGTGTGGCGTGTGTGATAGACTAGAAAATAAAAAGACAGACAATGGTCCGGAAAAAATTGTTGAAAGACTTGAAAGTGTCGGAATTAAAATGCGTTCTGGAAGAGAGGACTTCCAAAACAGATGGAAAGAAAAAGCATTTTGCAAGCCAGGACTCAAGAGACGTTTTGGTGGAGGAAGGTGAGAGATCCTGACATTTTGCTTTGAGTTGGAAGTAAGACCTTGACTCGTGCCTACAAAATTAGGACGACAACTTGAACATATTGGCAAAAGGAATAATCCCCCTGTACCTTAAATGAATTGAAAATTGCTGCGCGCGAATTATGGAAGCCATTCCTCAGGATCTTCTGGACAACTTAAAGATGAGAGCATGCCACGTCGTCTCACAGATATTGTGAGGCTCGAGGAATAATAAAATAGTAATTTTGGAAGAAAGTTTAAGTAACAATAAAATTTGTCCTAATTCGTTGTACGAAGATTGTAAATATGAAATTGTGAAATTTAAGTAACAATTTCAAATAGCAAAGGCAAATTCGCGTAAAATAACAATAAACAGCGTAGGGAGAGAAACTATCGAAAAATAGGCATACCTCAAAATCAATTATGAAACCTCCACAGTTTGATTGCCATTAACCGCTTGGGCCAACTACTTATCGGATTTGAAGCCGCTGCGAGAGCAAACGGCTGGACAATCGCTGAAAAGGTACCGCTTTGACTATCGCACTGCGGGGAGATGCGATTGATATCCTGCAGACATTGTCACCATCGGAACAGAGAGAGACTATCAGCAATTGGTACGACATTTAGAAATGAGGTACGGCCAAGCTCATTTGGAACATGTCTATCATTCCCAGCTAAAAATCGCATTCAAAAGTCAAATGAGTCTCTGCAGGAGTTTGAAGCCGACGGGTGCCTCGCTCCTGTTTGCGTACCTGCTATGCCCGAAAATGTTATGGAGCGCTTAACAGTACAGGCTTTTATTGATGGTTTACGTGACACAACGAGAGACACAAGGCAAACACTTCTTTTTAGCTCATCCAACGCATTTGGGAGATGCCTCAGCACGTGCCCTGGAATTTGAGGCCGCGAAATAATGTCGTCATCTGCTAGGAAACCTACAGTCTGTTGAGGAGAGTTCTTTAATATTAGAAGGAAAAGGATTGTGCGGAAAGTACTGGATCAGTTTATATGAGCAAAGAAGGGGGGACCGATCTTAAATATGGAATTACCTAATAGATACAGAAATCGTTGCAAAGAAGAGAAAGATAGTGAAAGTCTTAAGGACGACGCCGGCCGGCCCCGGTTGGCAAACCGAAGCACATGCAAAATTAAGCAATTTTTAGTGATCCATATTTAGAAACAATATTTATAAAAAATAATTACCCCGTACTACAGTTCCTTGTCTGCCTGCCGATTAGATTTAATTCATTTGGTCCCAGTGGACAAACAATTGGTTTTAGATATTGGATTACTTCTCCGTGATTGAAATTTAAGTAGGGACAATATCAGCGAAGGCAGATCCAGTTCGGTAGTCTAGAAAGAAAACACATTTTTTTATTAAAATGTCCGATTTCATCAAAAGCTATTTTAGAAAATCGCATGTCAAATTCTTTGTTCTAAAATATAAGTTGTTTGGGAAACAAATGAAAGCAAATAAGTCGATTGTCAGTAAAAAAACGTTAGCCAAATAAAAAATCCTTCAAACATTGTTGATCCTATATCAAACTTGGCTTATTCTAGTCATGTGCTAAATCCCAAAGAATGCTTTGGAAAAACAAATCAGGGAATTGACAACTGAAATAACAATCTGTTTCAAACTAATGTCAAAGTACATTAAAATACTCTGGTTAAGTTTGTGTCTATATTTTTATTATAGGTTTTAATTTTAAAAGAGTGTTTGATGTAATTTGGTGCATAAGTTTCCACTGACCAAAAGGACATTGCAAATTTTGCAAAACGGGTTATTCTCAGAGACATGCGATATTACAAAGAAAATATATACTATCGTATTGAACTGGAAGTTATACCTTGTTTGTGTTTTATTTGTGTGCCGACCGATATGAAGATGTGGCTGGAGAAGATTATGTCCACAGACTACGCTATCAAAGCGATGGACGACATCCATCAGCGAGTCCGCTTAAATATTCAAAGCGCTTAGTGACCGAAATGAAGGAGCACTACGACATCTGGGCTGAGCATGGGGGATACCAACCAGGGAATTTTGGTGTGGCTGTACAACCCACAGAGACGTCGTGGTTTATCTCCGAAGCTACAATCCTTCGTGGAAGGCCCATACGCAGTCATGGATAGGATTAATGACGTCGTATACCGTATCAGAAAATTGCCAAAAGGAAAACCGAGGGTAGTCCATTTCCAACCGTTTGAGCCCCTACCATGGCGAAATAGAAGATCGTGCTGGGACCGTGAGAACCTGCAGCTTTGATCCCTCCTGATTCGGAGATGTCCTTTGACGATTCTAAGGCATGGATACAACAGGCAGTGAGAAGTGTTCGCTAAAGTGACACTCTCACCAGATGAACTAAAATTGACTCCGGCTCCATCATTTTTTCGTCAGGTAATTGGTGCTTTCTCTATTTTCTCATATTCTGTTTTCCAAATGTGCACACGTTCACTTGGTTTATGAAAAGTCGGAGTCTGTTTTAACACAGTGGGCAGAGGTAAAACACGTATGTATTCATTTCTATTATAACACTGTTAAAAAATATTATTTAATCATTTCAAACTTCTCACAATAATTCAACAAAAATTAAAAATTCTTGAGTTCTATTTCACTAATCAGGTGAACTGAGATCAGTAAAGTTAATGTATTAATATTAAAAGTTTAGCCATAAGACAAAATTTCGATGTAAAAGATGGTATAAATAAGTAAAAAAAATCCAGAACATGAAAGATTTTATTGTTCAGAGGCTACGGTATCGATTAGTCATGAGACATTGCTGCTACAACCCACTATCCGGAGAGAAAACGTAGACTGCGAATTGTGAGTAGACTTCGCAATGTACCAGGGGCCAGCTTTGGTAAATACCTTCATTCACCGTATACATCTCGGGACGAGCATGTGCCTAAGAAGGGGCAGTGTTGTGGCTGGTGTGGACTCGACCTAACCCTCACAATATGGCCCGCCCTCGGATGACCTTTAACATCGCATAGACACCGCAATGATTCATTCGTTCGAGAAGAATCGAGTCCCACTGAATGGACTAGTACATACGAGAACATCTCGGAAAACCTTCTCTACGCACCTAACGATCTATGGACTATTCTAGAGTTCTTTTACCTGTCGGTATAAAAGCTTGCGGCGGTGGCCTACAGGGGGCAGTTATAAATCGACAAGTGCAGTTGACGCGTTAAAATCAAAATAAATTTAGTTATAAAATCTTGTAACAGTTCTATAAGTCTACAAGTCTTTATTGTTTTTGTTAATTAGTGTTAAATAAATAGTGTTTAAATAAATTGTGACTTTCTATCCACATCATCGAACTGACGAAAAACGTGTAACAATATTAAGTCCTTTATAAAATAAAGGTTCGGGTAATAATAATTAATTATTATGATCGGTTCGATCATAATAATGAGGATAACTCCCCATCGCACTTTTAGCGGCACCGTGAATCTTGAGGAAGAGGGTATAAGAAAACTGTGGTGGCCACCGATGTCTCCAGATATGAATGTGATCGAGCATGTTTGGGACATGCTAAAACGTCATATTGCCAAAAGGAATAATCTCCTGTACCTTGCGAATGAATTGAAAATTGCTGCGCGCGAAACATGGGAAGCCATTACCTCATAACATTATCTGGACAACTTAATTGAGAGTGTCATGCCACGTCGTCTCACAGCTTGAATTAAGGCTCATTGAGGCAATCGGCAATACAGACTATTAGTTGTGATAAAATGATTAAAATTGTTTTCAATAGTTTCTGCCTAAAATTGGTGCCTTGTGTTTTTGTTGATTTTCACTTTTTGCGTGAAATAAAATTATAATACAGCCTAGTTGCACTTAGACTTTTAAATTTATATTAGTTTAGAATGTAGAATGTTTAGGAGGGGAGTTAATCACCGCGACCTTATAGATCTATTGTTATATTAGTTGGTCGTGTAGTAAGCCAATATGTCCAAAAATATAAAAAGAATCATATTAGGTCCAAAATAAAATAAAAATATCGTTATATGCAATAATTTTGGCCATATGTGTACAATACAATATAATACTACAATATACAATATACTTCCCGAAATGTTAAGCATTTTTTTGTCCGTTAGGAAATTTGTTTATTGTTAAACCACTGCTGACAATTAGTCTCCGTTGGATTAACGCAGCAGTGTTTACAACAAATAATTATTTTGTTTTTTGTGATTTTCTTACAGTGGCGTGTTTTCTTATGGGCTTTTTTGAAGAGATGAATCCACCACAGAGATTTTTTATATTAATTAATATTTAGAAACAATATTTATAAAAATAATTACCCTACTACAGTTCCTTGTCTGCCTACAATTAGATTTAATTCATTTGCTCCTGCCCACAAACAAAGTGGTTTTATTATTGGATTGAACTCAATATCCTCAAATTTAAGTAGTGCAATATCAGCGTTTGCAGATCCAGTTCGGTAGTCTAGAAAGAAAACACATTTTTTTTTATTAAAATGTCGATTTCATCAAAATCTATTTTAGAAAATCGAATGTAAAATTCTTTATTCGAAAATACAAGTTGTTTGGGAAACAAATTTGTAATACTCTACAAGTTTATTGTCATAAAAAACATTAGGTAAAATAAAAAATCCTTCAAACATTTCTAACACTATATCAAAACTTGGCTTATTCTTCAAGCTAAATCACAAAGAATGCTTTTTTTTAAACCAAATCGCCAAATTGACAACTGAAATAACAATCTGTTTCAAACTAATGTCAAAGTACATTAAAAATACTCTGGTTAAGTTTGTGTATATTTTTATTATAGGTTTCTACCATTTTAAAGAGCAGTTGTATGTACATTCGAGATGGTATACAATTTTCACTGTGGGGTGTATAAAAATTTTGCAAAACGGGTTATTCTCAGAGTACAGAGTGATATTACAAAAGGAAATATATACTATTCCATTGAACTGTGAGTATAACTGTTTGTGTTTTATTTGTGTTATATATAAAGTGACACTCCTCACCAGGATGAACTAAAATTGACCTGGCTCCACGTAATTTTTCGTCAGGTAAGGGTGCTTTCATTTTCTCTCTATATTCTGTTTTCCAAATGTAAAATTACACCTGCTTGGTTTAAGAAAGTCGAGTCTGTTTCAACACAGTAGCAGCTAAACACGTATGTATTCATTTCTATTATAACACTTTTTTAACAGTTTAAATATTATTTAATCATTTTCAAACTTCACACAATAATTCAAAAAAATTAAAATTTTGAGTTATGTTTCACTAATCAGGTGACCAGCATCAGTAAAGTTAATGTATTAATAGAAAAAGTTTATAAGATAAAATTTCGATGTAAAAGGTACTGTCAAAAATGACAAAAATCTAAAAGCGAGTTCATACGCATCGGCGTCCGTTTATCGTTCATCGTTCCGTCAAACCAATAAAATTGAAATACGATCTGTCATTTTTTAAATAAACCAATAAAACTGGTTAAAAACAACAAGACACGACGTATGACGGATTTATATTTAAACCCATCCATAGATAGGTAACTTAAAATTATTAGAAACTTTTTTTAGTAAAATAAATAGATTGGTATGGGACGTCATCTGCTTTTCTTCTGTCATCGTCTGTCCAAATCTTACCTGAGAAAAAAAACAGAGTATAGTCATGTTTTAGTCATGTCTCATGACTAATCTTACTGTAGGCTTGCCCGATATATTCTTTCTTCTTTTTATTACAGTTCCCGTGATAACATCTTTTGTTTATTTTATTTACATTTATATTTTAATATTTTTATCTATAAAAATAGATAAAACACATAATGTCTTCATGATATGGCAACATAGGTAGTAGATTATATATACAAGAAAGAAAACCCATACAAAATCCAATGGTCCTCAAAATATAAGCAAAAAAAAATTTTTTCCAAATTTTCAAAGTAAAATAACTACATTATTCTATGGCCACACAGCAACGCGTGGCCGGGTCTGCTAGAATATTATAAAATAAATGCTTACCAGTAACAACATGTTTATTAGATATAAGTGATCCACCGCAAATATACTTGTACTCTAATCTGACATTTTTCTGGCCTTGTTGAATGATAATAAGGAACATAGCTACCAACCAAGGGTAAGCTCCTCTTGGTACTGACTGGCCTTTGACAATTAGATGCGTAGGAACTACTGGTCGTCCACAGATTTTACTCATATCATTATTTTTACTAAAATTTAAACAAAAATAAAATTGTATAGAATTTTTTTAAATAATTTAATAATACAAAACTTGTATCTTCAATACTATCATAATCAAGGATACTATCAAGGAATGTATGCAAAATATGGTTTCTTACATGTTTTGAGGTACTATAGATCCAGTTATTGAGGTATTTATCTGAAGAGGTATTTTAGGTGATGGTTGATTATGTATTGGCTCTGTTTCCAAAAAAAATAGCATTACATTTTAAGTATACAGGGTGGTCTGAATTGTAATCGGGAAATTTCGGCAGCATATTCTGCAGATGATAGTAATAAGTATACATATAAGAAAGTTCCTATAAATTTCTTTCCTAAAATGCTTCGTTTCGGGAATACAGGGTGTAGAAGTTTCATTTTTATTTCGATTTTTTCCAAATAATTTCTGAACTAACATCCATATTTGGATGAAAATTGTTATCTTGGTGTTTTTTGACATGAGAAATTTGACTTTGATGTCAATATAACTTTTGCTTGTAAGGAGCACCACCTACATGTTTTCTAAATGTTTTGAAGAGCAATAACTATATAACTATATTAGTGTCCGTTTAGATTTAACGCAGAAGTGTCTACCAAAAATAACTATTTTATTTAGTAGATTTTCTAGCAGTGCAGTGGCGAAATACCCACAAAGGATTTTTTTTGAGAGATGAATCCGCCACATAGGTAGACATTTTTTTATGTAGGTAGCGCCCCCAACAAATAGGAGCCATAGTGGCATCGAAATCAAATCTCATGTCAAAAAACAACCAATTTTCATCCAAATATTGACGTTAGATCAAATATTATTTTAAAAAAACGAAATAAAAATGAAAATTCTACACTCTCCAAAACGAAGCATTTTAGGACATAACTTTATACGAAGTTTTTTACTTAGTTTTATCAGTAGGGTTTCTGCGGGCCCCCCCTGCAAACTTTGTTAGGGGGCCCCCCTAAGTATACTCAAAAATTCCTTCAAATACATCATTATTGTGATATCTGCATGAAACATATTTTTTAACAAGAGCCAAAATGTGATATTTTTTTATATTTTGATAATTGTTTCAAGATTTATTTATTTATTATTATAGCACTCTTAAAATACTTAAACTAGAAAACAAACATTTATGCTCCTAATTAATCAAAGTTTTATTAGAAAAAAAACATATTTACTACTAATAACTACATTTAACTACTAATAACTAGAACACAAATGTGAACAAGAAATTTTAAATATTTATGAAGTACCCTATGGTACATTAGAAAGTATATTCCTTTTTCCTCGACCTTAACAAAAGGAACTTGTTTACGAGGCTGTCCAAATCTACCTCTTTGGCTCGATCATTCTCAACTGATATTATGGCCAGTGAGCTTAGGCGAGTTTGGAACACAGTAGACCTCGCAAAACTTTTTATTATTTTCAGCTTAGAAAAAGTTCTTTCTGGTTCAGCGGATGTTACAGGGTGAACCAGAAACAACTGGAATACAGTGCAAATCTCAGGTATACTGCTAATCCAGTAATTGGATTTTTTCAAAAATAAAATCAGAAAACTCTCTGATACTGTGAAAATTTTTGATTTTTTCATAAAGTAAATTTTTTGCTTGAATTAGCTCCGATGCTAGATTTTGTTAGGTCGTTAGGATATTTGTCTACTAATACTTTGGCATTAGCTAAGATATCATATCCCTGGAATTTTAACAATGTTTGTGGGTTTAAAATTTCAAATTTTGAATAAATATTTTGAAATGCGTCATACCTGATTCTAAACTGAGTTATTATTATATCCAAACAAGCATAAAAAATTGTGACTTTTAAACGACTTTTAGGATTTTCAATGGGCTCATTAGCGGCTATTTTATCAGAAAAAGGTTTGACTCTACGGACTCGAGGTTCAATATTCCAAGATTTCGCTATTGAAATTGATAGCTCTTTAGTGTGTTCTGTGTTGATAGCTCATACACACTTTCAAAATTGTCCCTAAGATTTTCTATTTTAACAAGAACTCCTGATTAGATCTGTGGCCAGTCAATATTATTTTTTTGTAATCATTTTGAAAGTAAGGCAGTATTTTCCAATATTATACCTTGGAAATTTAGTAAGAAAATAAATTCGAAATTTTCTATTTTATCTTTTTATTCTTTTTCCAAATCTAACCTAACCTAACATCCTGGCCTCATCTCTATCAGTACGTTTTTGCAGTATTAACGTTAAATTCGATAGACACTTGACGACGGACAAAAAATTAGTTTTTATCGATAGTATGTAATGTAGTGTAAAATAATTGTTTTATATCACCCTAATTATTGCTGAAAAAAGGATTGTGTGCCTAAATGTAATTTTAGTTTTCGGTTTGTTTGATAATTGTTTTTGAAGGACTAGGTGCGGGGACCCCCAATTTACCCCGGGCCCTCCAGCCACGCGGAGTCCGCGGGGGCGTTTGCCACGCGCCTGAGTTTTATCTGCAGAATATGTTGCCGAAGTGTCCTGATTACAATTCGGACTGCCCTGTATATTATAAATAGAATAATTACAAATACATACTTTGCTTTGGTTGCGTAGAAGGCTGACGTGTAGATAGTAGTCCAGAAAGAAATGGATTTTGTGCATATGGCTGATCCGGTGCTTTGGTAGTGATCGGTGTTTTGGTTTGATAAGGAATGGTAAAATTATCTAAGAATATATTTAAATCTTTTTAGTTTGACTAGTAAGATATGATCAGCTTTACTTATAAAATAGAACAATACAGTTTTTAAAGTAGCCTTAAAAGAAATATGGTATATTTTTCATAATTTCTAATAGTATAATTTTGTTGTGCTTACATTTTTTTAGTTCTAACGTTCCATCAAAAAATGGGTTATCTGGAAAAGGGTTTCTCATAGGTCGAGAATTTGGCAGTGGTTCTTCCATTTCTTTGCTGTTAAAAAATATATTATGTGGGTAATCTTTCGTTGAGTGATCTGAAGAGATGACAGTTACTAAACCACCGTTTCTTATATTGGTTGTATATTTGTGATTATTATAATCATTTTCTAAGAAAGAAAATAAGAAAGAAAATATATTAAACAAGTACGTCTTATAAACAACACAATTACCATAAATTATATATTATATATTAAATTATATACGGTGAGTCTTAAATTAAGTGCAAATTTTTTCAGGGCTGGTAAGACTAAAGGCCTGGTTTTTCTGACCAGATCGGCCCGAAATATTTCGGTGATATAGCGCGAAAAGTTCGTTAGCGTTTCCGGCTAAACCCAGTATATGTGTAGGACGCAGTAATGATTTGTCTAGATCGGAACGAAATTTCGGGAACGTATGCGGACAGCAGTTCGTCTGTATCAAACTAGTTTTGATTTGAACGATCTCAAATCGGCGTAGTTCGCCGAACTTGAAAAAAATTGTGAATTTCGGCGGATTTAATTTTATAAAATTACTATTTACAGTATGTGTGTAAAGTGAATCAATAAATTAATTAAAATTCTAGTGTTTATTTCTCGAAAACATATTTAGACCCGTCGATTTTTTTTTCTAGTCACTCATTTGAATAATAAAATTATTCACGGTGTTTCTAAAAAAGTTGGGCTGTTTATTTTTTCTTTATGTAATTTATTTCATTCTTTATGTAATTTAGTACAGTATGGAATAGTTGTGGAGTTAAACGGAAAAATTCTTTGAACTTTGTATCATTATCCGAAAGATGCTTTAACACTAACAGTTTGTAAGCACCTTCTTTGTCCCTATTCTCAAACATTTTCAGAACTCTATTATGTTCAGAACATACTTCTAATAACGCATAGTACTCATCATCATCATCCTGTTCTTCTTCTAAAATCATAGCGATAAAAAATCCATTTAGAAGCGTAAAAAGAACCTAGATACGTACAACGTAAAATTTTAATGATTGAATAGACCGAACTGAAATACCTAATCATAACGAATTTAATCTCCGACAAACCACACGCAGACGAAACTTCGGAACGAACTGAGTTCGGTAAATTAGAGCGTTCTGTACGGAAATATTCACCGAAATATTTCGGGCCGATCTGGTCAGAAAAACCAGGCCTTAAGGAAGGAGCATATCAAAAATCTTAGGTACACCGCCATCAAATATGGCCGACTTAAATTCCGGTTTATCAGTGCCGTTCTAATTTTATTTAAAAAATGTAAAACTATGATGTAGGATAGACGTGGGGTAGACTCAATAATTTGTTGTTTTATTTTACGTTGTGAATAAATGTCGGTAGTTATTAAAATTGTTATAAAAATATATAATTCTAATAAAAATAGATAAGTTATAATGAGTATTTATTAACACAAACATCCGATACGCTACTGAAGCAGGTAAGTCAAATTAACGTATCAAAATTCTTTGACATCTGATCTTTGACAAGTAGTAAATAAAAGCTAAAATGCAAGATGCATATATAATTTAGTTAATTTAAGTGAATTTCATAAATGATCGGTTTACTACACGTATGTATATTATATAGTCACTTACTAGCGAAAAGTTGTTCTATTATTTCACTCAATTTTTGCCTAGATCTACCGCACTTTTTTCGATAAATCGCGATAGTGTCACTGTTAATTTAAGTTCTGCCACAATTTCCATCTAGATTTACTACCTTTATACAACTATCAGTAGTAGAATAAATAATAAATAACATAAAATAAGGTCTGTAAAGACTGACAAATCCACAAAATTTCAAATCAAATTCAAATATGTCAAATGAATCGTCAAACAGAACTGTCAAGGATCCCCACCCTAGAGTCCTTTTTCCGCCCACCATGCATGAATATATGGATAGCATTACGCTCCTCCCTTAGTCTTCTTATTCAAAGGGGCTGGTAGATCTCGATAAAAGAAACATATTTTTCTTTACCGTTTATCAAATAAATCAAAATAACGGAGTTATTTTACTTTGAATATTTCCAAAAAAAATATTGTTTGCTTAAATTTTGAGAATCACTGGATCTTTTCTGGATTTTCTTAATCGTTTTTTTCTGGGGTCAAAATATACTACCCCTAAAAATATTTGCACTTATTTAAGACTCGCCCTGTGTAAGTGTAAACTAGAATGTTGTACACTAATTTTTTCTATTATTAGAAAAAAAATAATTGACGTCAATAAAAATCTTACTGTTTTTTTGCTGACTTGAACATGTTGCTGGTAAAGTTGATCCAGAACTAAATTTGTGTTTGAGTATTATACTTGTAACGATAATGTTTGCAGCGGCCACTATAATAAAAAAATTACGTATTAAATTGTATGGAAATTATAATTTATTATATTTTAAGACATAAGTACATTTTTTTCTATATTACAGTAATGTCCGCCTATAACGAACCCGCTTATTGCGAACATTCGTTTATAACGAACCAAATCTATAGGTACGAACTTTGGTATTATAGTAAACGCCACGAATGTTTGGGAGTGATTCATCGCTTGATGAAGTTAGAATCGACACGCGCTCTATCATTTTTACATTAAAAGCGTAAATTTTTACCGCAGACGTAGGTTTTTAAAGGCCCGGTCTAATCATCTGCCTGCGCTCCTCCAACTTATTCTAAAATGTTAGCGTGATTGACAAAGACGATACTATATCGCGTTTCTTTGATTGATTCGTTTTTGTGCGTCAGTCCATTGGTGTGCTTGCAGTGCGACCAATGGGGCATTCCATTTTATATTTATAACCAAATATATGTTTTGACAAAGGTTTTGACAAGACTTTGACAGTTAAAACAACAAATTACAACAGATTATATATTGATTATTATATGACTTGAAATACCACAGCACTGGAATTAAGTTTTATGTAACCTTGGACATTAGTTCACATGGTAGCGACCGATGAATCACTCCCAAACATTCGTGGCGTTTACTTTACTAAACGTGTGTTATTTTTTTCGCAAATAACGAACCCTTTTATAACGAAATTTCGGATAAAACGAACCTTAAATTTTGATACAATCGTAAGATTTTTTTTATAACGAACCTAAAACGGTATTTTACCGCTGGCGCTGGGGATTCCCCGAGAAAAAAGAAAGTTATTGGTGATTGGGAAATCCAAAAACCCTAGATGTTTTAAAAATGTCGTACGGTTGCCAGTAAATTACGAATTCAATAAAAAAGCATGGATAATCATAGAGATCTATGCGCATGAATTGCGGGAATGGGGTGGCGAGTTACGACGTAAAAACCGAAGAATCATATTGTTAGTGGACAACTGCCCAGCTCATCCAGTTGTTAGAAATTTGGACTGCACCAAGTTCGTGTTCATGCCACCAAATACCAGTTCCAAACTACAACCTATGGATCAGGGTGTCATCCACAGCTTAAAGAGCCATCGTATTATCGTCGACTTTTTCTTTCGAAAATGGTACATTTTATTGATAGTAGGAGTGAAAAATTTTCATTAATCATTAAGGATATATGATGATGGAATAAACTTCATTCATATGGCATGGCAGAGGATATTAAAACAAACAATTTTTTATAGTTTTCAACACGGTGGTTTCCTAAAAGTGGAAAATGATTTGAATTCAGACAATGACTTGACAGTAGCCGAATGGCTGAAAAAAGTTGGATAAGAAGATGATAACAATATTCTAGACAATGTTCCTTGTTCTGAAAATGAGTTTAATGAATTTGTCCATATTGGTGATAATCTTGTAAGTGTCGAATACTTGGATGATGATGCCATTGTCGCTCCTGTGTCTTCTTCAGTTTATATTGATGACGATGAGGAGACGGAAGATGAAGAACCTGTGAATACAGGATTGAGACCAGTTCCGACCACATCAGAGGTCAGAGGCACTTCAACATATTGATAACGTTCGTCATTTCCTTCAGTCACGAAATACTCCGCAAAGTGTTCTTAATCAATTAGCCGAAGAAGAACTGCATATTAATGATATTCATTTCACAAAAATAAAACAAACTAAAATAAAAGATTTTTTTTTAAATTAGACTCTAAAGAACAGTTGTTAATGTATCTATAATATTACAAAATATATTTTATGTACCATTATCTATGTATTAATAAAAATACCACATCTTTTATATTTATCAGCATTTTTCGTTTATTGCGAACTTTGCTTATAACGAACCGTTTTCGCCGGTCCCACGAGGTTCGTTATAACCGAACATTACTGTATTTATTACTTATAATAACAGAAAAGAAAATACAAATTTTAACACATTTAAAGTTAATAAATATTTTTAATAAACAAATTGATTTAAGATGATTGAGATATTTTGATTGTAATTAAGTCTCTGTTTTTGAGTTACCGTATTTTCACAATTAAAGGCAGTTGGATATATTTAAGCTTTAGCTTACTTGAGATACTCGGTCCGCTACAAATTTGATTACAGTTAACTTCTATTTTCGTTATTTTTGGAGGAATAACATGCCAGGCTGGAAAATATAGCCAGTACTGGACAGGTCTGTTGTGCTCCATATCACTAACAGCACTTTTTAAAGATTTTGTTAGTACTAATTTACCTAAGTAACTCTAAAATATATCTAATAACAATTTTCTGATTTTTTATCCAATTAAATTGGTTAGTTAGATCACTAACCTGAACACTGTTTGCTACTGACATTTCTACAGATATCTGTATGCTACTTCCATCATGGTGTGCAGGTTCTATGCTTATTTCGCCATACAACCTTCCTTCTGAGTCAGTTCTGTATTGAAAAGCTTCTGGACAGGGACTGTTATAGTTTGAGTTGCATATCACATGTTTATAGAAACTTGTGAATATTATCACTATGTAGAAAATCATTATTGAAAACTTTTCCATATCTTCTTTAAAGTTCTTTTGTCTAATTTTCAAGAGATATTTCCTTGGTAAAGTAAAATAGATAATAAATTAATTAATAAATCTCTTTCAAAATTATTTCTACCTAAAAAAATAAAAAAATAAGCGAATTCTTTGATATATATACAGGGTTGTTCACCACATACGACACGGAGTATTGTAGCTAAACGATTAGATTTTTACAAATTGTAAGTTTTGGGTTCGTTGAAGGACTATTAGAGCTACAATTTAAAAATATTTCTACAAGATACAGAGTGTCCCAAATAAAAAAAATAAAATTTTTTAATACTAAATATTTACTGAAGTCTATTTATTCTTCAGTTATTGTGTTGCAATAATAAAAATAATACTACCTCATACAGCGTGTCTAAAAAATTATTTTAAATTATTTCTAACTTTAAATGACAATAACTTCTTTAATTTAACTGGAACGCCCAGTATATTTAGGAGAATCAGATGCACAATTTAATTGTCTATCAAATTGTATTATACTACTTCTTACTTATCCCTTCAAGTTTTCGTAAAAAGGTATTTCCTTATAATTTAGACGTGATTTATCAATATACCTATGGAATAGGGACATTTTAGATTGTTTTTAAAGCAACAAATGTACAAAATGTAAATGCTAGTAATATTATCGTTTTTAGCAAAATGATAATATTACCCTTGAAGGATATTTCTAGCCCATTTGTATGCTAAAAGAAAACTATTTAAATATTTTTAAAAGAGTATACCATTAGTTAAATATACCACCATTATTTCGGCCCAAATACTAATAAATTACATACTTAATTATGTCCGTTAATAAATTATTCTAAATAAATGTTGATTTGACTCAGAAATCAATATAATAATAAGTTATGAAAATGAATGTCTGTTGTTATAAATAAGCATTTGTCAAAAATGAAATATCATTTTTAAGGTGTTACTTTTTACCACACTGTCTAAATACATACAAAATTCAGTTTTTTAGTATTTGCAGCAATTATTATTAATCAACGCAAACAGTCAATTAATGTAGTTTGAATACTGGAATCATATTAATTGGTTCTCATTAACAAATATTTAAACCGTTTTTTTTTATTTCTTAATGAAATAAACAACTATATCGTCAATATTAGTATCTGTACTCTTTAAAAAATTTGGTACATCTTTAAAAATAATCTAAAATGTCAGTATTCCATGGATATATTGATAAATGAGTTTTAAATTACAAGAAAATGCATTTTCTACGGAAACTTGAAGAGATAGGTAAAAAATGGTATAGTACAATTTGATAGACAATTAAATTGTGTATCTAATCTCATCAAATATACAGAGTGTTCCATTTAAATTAAGTTATTGCCGTTTAAATACAATTTTAGACATTCTGTATAAGGTAGTATAATTTTTATTATTGCAACACAATAACTGATCTATAAATAAACTTCAGTAAATATTTACTATTAAAAATTTTGATACCCTTGGAGAAATGAAGCCTTAAAATTTTGACTGCAATTTCACAAAATTGAAAATATTTCAATAACGGTAAGATTAAAGTGTGGTAAACCTTAATCAAATTTACCTTTATTTTAATCGTAGAAACTAAAAATGTAATAATATACAGGTGTTCCGTTTAAAAAAAAAACAACTTTGATATTTTGTATTTATTTGGGACACTCTGTATATAGTAAAAAGATTTTTAAATTGTAGCTCTAATAGTCCTTCAACGAACCCAAAACTTATAATTTGTATAAATCTAATCGTTTAGCTACAATACTCCGTGTCGTATGTGGTGAACAACCCTGTATATCTTATCTCTTCGATGAGATATTCAGGGTTGTTCACCACATACGACACGGAGTATTGTAGCTAAACGATTAGATTTTTACATATTGTAAGTTTTGGGTTCGTTGAAGGACTATTAGAGCTACAATTTTAAAATATTTTTACAAGATACAGAGTGTCCCAAAAATAAAAATATCAAAGTTGTATTTTTTAAATGGAACACCCTGTATATTATTACATTTTTAGTTTCTACGATTCAAATAAAGGTAATTTCTGAAAAGGTTTATTACACTTAAACCATACCGTTTTTGAAATATTTTCAATTTTGTGAAATTGCAGTCAAAATTTTAAGGCTTCATTTCTCCAAGGGTATCAACGTTTTTAATACTAAATATTTACTGAAGTTTATTTATTGATCAGTTATTGTGTTGCAATAATAAAAATTATACTACCTTATACAGAGTGTGTAAAATTTTATTTTAAATAATTACTACCTTTAAACGGCAATAACTTGTTTAATTTCAATGGAATACCCTGTATATTTTATGATAATCAGATGCAAAATTTAATTGTCTATCAAATTGTATTATACTATTTTTTACCTATAGCTATAGGTTTCCGTAGAAAATGCATTTTCTTGTAATTTTAATTCATTTATCAATATACCCATGGAATACTGACATTTTAGATTATTTTTAAAGATATACCAAATTTTTAAATAGTACAGATACTAATATTGTCGATATAGTTTGTTTATTTCATTAAAAAATAAAAAAAAACTGTTTAAATATTTGTTAAAGAGGACCAATTAATATGATTCCAGTATTCAAACTACATTAATTGACTGTTTGCGTTGATTAATAATAATTGCTCCAAAAACTAAAAAACTGAATTTTTTATGTGTATTAGACAGTGTGGTAAAAAGTAACACCTTAAAAATGATATTTTATTTTTTGACAAATGCTTATTTGTAACAACACAGACATTCTTTCTTTTTTATAACTTATTATTATATTGATTTCTGATTCAAATCCACATTTATTTAGAATAATTTATTCACGAACATAATTAAGTATGTAATTAATTAGTATTTGGGCGGAAATAATGGTGGTATATTTACTTAATGGTATACTCTTTTATGAAGATTTTGAATAGTTTTCTTTTTACATACAAATGGGCTAGTAATATTATCATTTTGTTAAAAACGATAATATTACTAGCCTGTACATTTCGTACATTTGTTGTTTAAAAACAATCTAAAATGTCAATATTTCATGGGTATATTGATAAATGAGGTCTAAATTATAAGAAAATGCATTTTTTTACGAAAACTTGAAGGGATAGGTAAAAAGTGGTATAATACAATTTGATAGACAATTAAATTATGCATCTGATTCTCCTAAAATATACAGGGCATTCCATTTAAATTAAACAAGTTATTGCCGTTTAAAGCTAGTAATTATTTAAAATAAAATTTTATACACTCTGTATAAGGTAGTATAATTTTTATTATTGCAACACAATAACTGATCAATAAATAAACTTCAGTAAATATTTAGTATTAAAACTTTGATACCCTTGGAGAAATGAAGCCTTTTGGGGTAAATTTTACTGCAATTTCACAAAATTGAAAATATTTAAAAAACGGTAAGGTTTAAGTGTGATAAACCTTAATAAAATTTACCTTTATTTCAATCGTAGAATCTAAAAATAGAATAATATACAGGGTGTTCCGTTTAAAAAAATACAACTATAGCATTTTTTACTTATTTGGGACACTCTGTATCTCGTAAAATTATTTCTAAATTGTAGCTCTAATAGTCCTTCAACGAACCCAAAACTTAAAATTTGTAAAAATCTAATCGTTTAGCTACAATACTCCGTGTCGTATGTGGTGAACAACCCTGTTTATATGGAATATTGGAATTCGATGAGATATTTTTTTATGGAAGCCGCCACTACACCAAAGACTACACGTTGAGATTTAGACTGAATCGAAGGAATATACAGGGTCCGGCAAAAGTGCGTCGGGCTTCTTTAGCTTCAAAAATAAGAAACTTGAGAATTTTGTTTGTAGTATGTACGAAGATATATTTCAGGAAAAATACTTTAACTTCTATAGGATGGCTCAAAAAAGTACGAGTAGATCGGAATGATTTTTTTTAAATGGAACACCCTGTATATTATTGCATTTTTGGTTTCCTTTCAGATCACAAAAATAAAAATTTGTAGATCTCTAAAATAGTTAAATATGCTTGATTTTATACGAAAATACCGAACAAGTGTGCTAATAATTCTCACAATTTGTGTCAGAGAATATTCAGATTGTACTCGTTGAAATTTAAATGAAAATCATTATTGCAAATTGTAGCACTACTAATTATATTTTATTGACACACTTTACTGTTACTATCACTATTGTAAACTGAGTTGGGGAAGAATAATAACCTTATCTAATACAACAAATGGTGTGTTGGGTATAGGGTTGGTGCATTTTTTTTGGTGCAAACAACTACTATATACAAATACACGGGTTTAAATAGCGAGTAAAAGAAGAATGTTTTATTTAATTATTCTAAAAGTGTTTGGAAGTATAATTTGTGAAAATCCTAAAAATAAAAATAAAAGAGTAAATATTTTGATATCTTCAGAAGGTCTAACTTGTATTATAATTTATTATTCCAGTTAAAAAATACTTTTTAGTTCAGTACAACTACGGTAGCGAGCATAGGAGTTTTAATCACCGGTTTTGCTAGAAGGCATAATTGGGGCTATTTCGGCTTTAACGAAATTTTTTATAGGTTAATAATTATAATTTCAGAAGATGTTTATAAAACATTTAATCACTAGTTGATTAAAAACGTATACTATTAATATTGCAAATTATATTTTATTCTTTCATAGTATATTTTATGTCTATTTAATTTTTTGATAATGTGGTGAGGACTTTGTCTATTCACTTGTTTTGTCAAACTGCTTGAATTCATTTTTGCTTTTGATTAAATCGGTGTGAGAAACAACAACAACAACAACAACAAACAACGCTTTATTGTGCAAAAAGTCAAAACAGCTTCATCGACAAAGCAATCACAAAACAAACAAAAGCACAAAAAAATATATACAAACAACAAAAAATGCACAATACAAATCATACAATTCAAAAAAAATTAAGTCATTATAATTACAAAAAGTACATACGTGGACTATTGCAGAATAGTAAGCAGTAAATAGATATAATTTTAAGAGTTATAAAATTTTGAATTTTTTAAATACTTGACCTTTGACCAGTGTGTGAGATGATCAAAATTTTAAACCTCAAAATTGTTCATGATTAAACATCAACAAAAAAAGCCGTTTACCGCATATAGGGCTCTCTCCAGTAAGTATGATATCAGAGCTTTGCGAAATGCGGGAAAGAATGAAAGCGACTTGATATTCAAAGGCAGATGATTGTACATTTTTTTGGCATTGTACAGTATTGACACAATTGAGCCTTTAACTAGTTCTGAGCTCGGGGTTGGCAGATAAAGATCGTGCTCCGCATTCCTAAGTGGATAGTTATGGGATGGCCTTTCGGGAATAGCAGATATGTGCTTGCGGATTAAGCAAACGGATTCAAAAATGAATAAAAAAGAGTCACTATTTTGAAATTTTTAAAGAAATTCTGGCAGTGAGTTCTACTGTTCAGTCCCAATAAATATCGAACTGCTCTCTTTTGAAGTCTGAAAATACGATCAAATTTTGTTGCGCAGCAAGTACCTCAGAATGGAAGGGCATAACGAAGATGTGACTCAAAAAGGGCATAATAGGCTATTCTAGAGTTTGATAAGTTAAGCTCCTTAAAAACTGATCTTAGCGCAAAACAGGCAGCGCTTAGTTTCTTTGATAGAGTTTCGATGTGAAAGTCCCATTTTAACGAGTTGTTAACGAGTCTACAACAAGTCCTAAGAATTTCTAAGAGTCCACGACGTCAATAGTGGTGTTATTGTCGTATAGTACTTTTATATGACAAAATTTTAGTTTTTGATAGGCTGAGGTATAGGAGATTAGAATCGCACCAAGATTTAATGGTGCGTAAGTAACTGGATATAGTATCATATCGTGCTACAACATCTGGGCCGCTCCAAGTGATCGTTGATAAACACTTAAGAACTTCTTTACCAGAAACAAAATAGGGCCAAGTACTGAACCCTGAGGGACACCACATTCTATAGGCTTACAAGAAGACATAGATGTATCAATCCTCACAAGCTGCCTTCTGTTGCCAAGATATGACTTTAGCCATTCGAGCGGCACTCCCCTGAATCCATAGTATTGCAATTTGTTAATTAAGATATTATGACTTACACAGTCGAAAGCCTTAGAGAAATCACAGAAAATTGTATCTCTAGAGTGATGGTTATTCAGGCTAGAGTTTACATTATTAAAAAGGTCGAACATAGCATCATTTGTGCAACTGTTACTAACAATGAAGCTATAAAATGTTGTTTTGGGAGAGTTGAATATCCGGGAAAGGTTGAGTTATTGAATGTTATTGCACCCAACAACGCCCTAATTACGCTCTCCTTTACGTGTTACATTTTTTCGATAATTTTATTAAAGTTTGAAATTGTCACAACCACAACACGACGCCTAGTTCGAATTCTTTTTCACTTCTAAATATTATGACAAAACAATTCTCAATTATTTCAATATTATTTTAATGCGATCAACATGATGGCGATGGCGCGGCGGCGTGAAATACATAGTACTGATAATTTCTGATTTCTGCCGTTGAAGCGCTGCGGTCGGAATTTATTGAAATCAACTGAAATGCGCCAAGCCTATAAGTCCACAAAAATCTAAGTACAATGTTGTGGTTTTTTCTTTTTATATGTGTTTTGTTGTATAAACCTACCTATTAAAAAGATGATAATGCACAGAACTGGTAACACTACACCCTATATTTTTTGGATAACTATTAACTATAGTAGCCCAAAGGAATTTACTATACAGACTGACATATAAACAGTAGTTAAACTAATTATATGCTACAGATCTAATCATCTAACGTTTATAATTTTTGAGTTTCCCATTTTGTTGGTTTTTTCTATATCGGGTTTTTCATACGCACATATAAATAAGTACATAGATACATCGATAATTGTGATATTCTTTTAATTTTTTTATAAATGAAACCGCAGATTTAGTAAAATGTCACTCTTTAATAATTACACATTGAAGCAATGTAGATGACCTTATATTTTTAGTTGCAAGCAAACCTAAAATAATGGGAAATCCTTAAACATGATGGAATGATTAATTATCCTCGGCTATTAACTAATGTAAAGTTTTCAGGTAATATTTTTTTTCATTGGTTATATGACACATATTAGTAACGCTGAGATAAAGATTTTTTTACTTAAAATTATTGTAAGCTATAGTACTTAGGTACATTTAAATTAACTGTATTTCGAGAATAGTACACAAAAGTAAAAGAATAATATTTACATATGCATGCTATTTAAAATAAAATAACGATGCATTTTATTTCTGTAAATATTTATTTATCATCGTAATATCAATAAGATTGGTATCTACAATATTAATTATATCTTTCTTAAATCGTTTAAAACATTTAATTAATGTTAATTATTTTTTATCGTAGTGTTAATAAAGTAGACTGATATTAACCACATTTTTATATTTCCTGTTATAAATATGGATAACAATATATAAAAATAACTTGCAAATATCCATTTATTTAAGAATAATGATAAACTTTTAATAGAAATCATTAGGTATCTTAGGTAGATCTATGACGTCTAACGGAGAATTAAATGACGTGCAAATATCTTGATTCTATAATTGGATATAAAAATTTACAGAAACTAACAATAATACACGAAAAATCATTCTTAATACTTTGGATGTATAGGGTGTTCCAAATTCGAGCGACAATATTGGGATCTCGGAAACTAGAAGAGAATATGTTGAACAATGGAGCATTAAACAGAGCTCCAAAGTTGGGCATTTCGAGACTGATGAAAATGCCACCTAAAATTCTTCATAATTCCGAATACTTCCGAAGATTTTCGAAAAAAAAAATATTTGCAATTTCATTTTTATTTTTTATTACTCTATTTGAATAGATATAAATTTTTTTTTTCAAACGTCACAAAAGTATTAATTTTTGCGACGTGATTGACAATATAAAAGTCATTTTAAAGCCTAGGGCATAAAAGTGAAGCACTTTACGCTTAGCATAAAAGTACGAAAGTATATTATTAAACCACAAAACATCCCCCTTTAGAACTTCTTCTGTCATGTTAAGAAATGAAAGTAAATAATAAAGCGCCTCTCGTGTTTGTTCGCACGCTAAAAATTTCAATTATTGCCTGTATATATTTTTTAAATTTACATTTTTTTAATTGTAAAGTAATATATTACATTTAAATGGAATATATTACATAACAATTATGTCAATTACAGGATTACAAGCTTGTTTTCTAACATTTTTTAAATAAAACGAATTATAAAATTTCAATATATGTATATTTGTCGTAGGTATGAAAAAAGTAAAATATAAAATGGACAAAGGCTTACTTACATTGCAATAAAACTTCCACTTTTCGTTTTGCAATCTAAACGCAATTATTTATTTTTTTATTATTTCTATTTCACAAATAAAAATATCCGAAAACACTAAAATCACTGAAACTTCCGCGGCTGACAACGAAAACTGAAAAATATAACGGCACTTTTTGTTTTGGACCTACATATCAACATAACGCTGTACCATTATGTTTTTGTTTTTGAAATAATATAAAATATCTAATTATAATTATCTTGTAAATTTTAATATTTTAACATGATTTTAGCTATTTCTGACATTAACTAACTTTTTGTTATCAAGATGACATTTTAGACGGCAACTGACATATATATGTCATAATATTTAAATTTTAAATATGTAAGTATAATTTAAATTAATATAATGCAACTTTATACTAAGAAAACATTTATACATTCACAAAATACAACAAAGTATAATAATATAGTTTGAAAACAATGAATATTGAATTAAAATAAAAATTAAAATTAAAAAAATTAAGCGCGACCCCTTGTGTCAAAATTAGATGATTAAATTTTCGCAATTTTTTCACCATTTGATGACCGATGGCGCCTCTAGTGTTTGTTCGGGTGGTTGGTCTTTTACTCCCGCTTATGGCCATTAAAGAAAAAGTTCTAAAGGGGGATGTTTTGTGTATTAAACTGACATAAAGTGTCAAATTCAGTGAGCCCGTAACCATAATTTCTCGATATATAATTACATACAAGGTATTACCCTTGGTATTACTTTTAATTTTTTTTATAGTATTTGGAAGTTGATTATTGAAATTGTTTAAAAAATTATTTGTGGCGTTTGAAAAAAAAATAGCATGTTCTATTCGGAATAAAAATGACTTTTTGTGGCTCGCCTGTATATATGTCGGGCTCGCTAACGCTTGTCCGTCAAAGGAACAGCCTCGCCACAAAAAGTGTCATTTTTACTTCTGAAACTTCTCAGAATGGTGTTATCAGATTTTTTGACTGATGTTTCGTCTTTGAACTGCCATCATCAACTTTCTTTTGTTAAATATGGCCCACATCATTTTTGCTAATTCGTATTAAAACTTGACTTAAAACTAATTATTTGTTTTTTAATAAATATTTTGTATTTAGCTCAAAAATTAATAAAATTAAAACTTGCGAAAAGAGTGGGCCAAAACAAAATTTTAGTACTGTTGGTTTGGACATGAAAGTTTTATGATCAAGCGGGCTTTATCTTTAACAGTTTAAAAAAATTATAACATGATGTATTTTTTACCCTATAAATTGTGTATGAAATACCCAATACATACCTCAAGAGTTCACATATCATTAATAAGTTTTAAAAATATTGCACCACTATCTTAAAACAGCTATTTTTTCCGGAGCGGTCACAATAATATATGATACTTATTGCACTTGCACTTAAAAGCTATAGATTGATGCACCGTCGTGCATCACTGGGTAATAAATAAATCCCAGTGAATTATTTGGAAGGTGGTTGTCAAATCGCGAAGGAATTTTTTAATATGGCGCGGTTGCGCGTGCTGTTATAATAACGTTTGGGAAAAATTGCATTTGGCGTCAGAAAAATATAAAAACCAAGTATAAACAGTAGGGAACGCAATGTTTTTATTGAGTCATATTTTTAACAATTGCTTATAATAGTGTGTCATCAGAGAAGGAAGTACTTGATTGCAGAAATCAACCACAACCACTAAAACACATTTTTAAACTCTAGATCCTTATCGCCATAAAAAAACGCGGCCTTATAGATCTATTGTTCTCGTTTCTTGAGTTATAACTCATCATCGGCGCTTTAACAAAAGCCAGTTGTCGACGCACTCAGTGATAAGGTGTTCTGGTGTTTCCCCATTTTCCCCACAGAAACTGCATTCGCCGTTGTTTCTTAATTTCAATCTACTGAAATGTTCTTTGAGGAGACAGTGTCCTGTTAAAAACCCCATGACAATCCGAAGATTGTTCTTACTTAAATCAAGAAAAATACTAGATTTAAGAAATTTGAGAGAATTCCCATTCCAGGTTCGGGATGGAGTCTTCCAGGTCTTGGGTTCCTGCGGTTCTACTTTAAGATGCTTTCCACTTAGGAAGCAGAGCGGTTCTGGTCCAGTTACTGGAGTGTTTGTTCTTTTACTAGCTAGATCGTTTGCTTTTTTATTGCCTTTTATCCCTTGGTGAGCTGGCACTCTGGCACCAATAATAGGAGTACAGTTGTACAAATATAGGAAGAGGCTTGGTGATAGCACCGGATGCGTGTTATTTTATATTTCTCACGTCTCTAGCTATATTTGTTAAGTTGTACTTTATTTTCTTTGCCTCATTTGTTCAGTTTCTCTCTTCTATTTTGATTTAGGCCTACATATACTCAACATTACTGAAGAAAAATAACTATGGCGATTGAAATAAGTGATACTATACCGGGTGCGGTCTTAAAAAAGTGGCTTACCCCTATAACTTTTTTATTTTTGTAGATAAAAAATCGAGATTTGGTATGTTAGTATATAAGATAAATTAGGATTAATTGACGTATTCAATTGTTTTTGACCACTTCCTGTTTCACCGGAAATTACTACAACTTTTGATTTTTAAATAGCACTCCCGGTAATTTTTTACTTTATTCAACAGAAAATACACCCCTGAATAGAATGACATATCATATGTCAACTTTTGACATTTTTGCTTTAAAAAAGTCGTATTTTAATATTCAATCTAATGTGTCTCAAAATGACTTTTGATCAGTGAGTCTTGGAAAGATAGATTTGATCGTCTAATGGTTTTCATGTCTTATCCTGGCCGGTTAAAAGATAACCAAATCGTTTTTTAATCATATTTCAATTTTTTCAGATGGAAAAGGGGTGGCTCATTAGCATATTTGGAAAAATCATTTCTTACGAATAATTTGATACACACACTTGGTATTTCGAGTCAAATTGTCCTTATGAACCGCATGTTACAATTTCAAATAATCCATATGAGAAAATGTCAAAAGTTGACATATGATATGTCATTCTATTCAAGCGACCAAAAACAATTGAATACCGTCAATCAATCCTAATTTAAGTCATAGACCAACATACCGAATCTCGTTTTTTATCTGAAAAAATAAAAAGTTATAGGAGTGAGCCACTTTTGAGACGCACCCGGTATATAAAAAATATATCTAGTTATCTAGTAATCATTAGAAAGAGAAAATAAATGCAACGTACGTTGATTTTACATGTTTAACCAGCTAAATTCCAAAAATTAATCGTAAACATGAGTTTTGTACTTTCTGCCCATCCTTCTAATAGAAGTAATCTGAAAGAAACACAATTTGGCAGTGATTAAAGTGTGATAAAACCAGTGAATCGCATAACATTTTCTTTATCTCAATATTCTCATATTTAATTATAAAATTTAATTATACTTTATTTCTTTTTTTCGATTCACTAATTTATATTCCACTAATTTCCAGGTTCTGAATTAGAATTAACTAATTATATAACTTTTCTTTTTAGCGACCATACCAATTGGTAAGGGGGTATGGGAGGGGGTTAAAAATTTAAAAAAATCGTAACTCCAAAATTACAGTAGCTAGCAAAACGCGGTTTTCAATTTAAGATTAGGAATAATATTTGCAACAAAATTTGTAATAACATCAAAATCAGTCAAAGTCGCAGTTTTTGAGATAAAAAAATTGGAAAAATTCCTTTACTTTGAAACTAAAATAACTGCCTGCTAACTGTCAATAGGTAATAAGCAGAACGTCAGGTATTCTAGTAGCGTATCTGATCTATTTGTTGTTAAATAATTATTATACCTTAATTATTTTAATTAGGAATATATTTTTTACAATAATTTTATGAACAACAGTTTTTTTACAATAACTAAAGCTTCATTCAGAACCTCGCAATTCGTGGAATAAATTAGTGGTTTCAATTAGCGTAGAAGTTTGTTCCTCTAATTTCAATGTAAGTATTCAGAACGTCTAAATTAATGGTAGACATTTTCAATTAGTAGAAAAAGTTATCAAAGTTTTAACTTTTCCACTAAATATACTTCAAATTTGCGAGAAATGTTATTTTGGCCTTTGATTATCTTCCGCCAAGAGAAATTATGGTTAGAAATCAAAAGTTCATTTTTTTTTTCTAAATATTAAGCTTTCTCTATGAATACAACTGACTAACGCAAGCTGTTGCCAGGATATTCTATTAACTTTAATTTTGTTTTTTAAACATTGTGAATGATCGTAAACTAAAGCTTCATTAAGAACCTCGTAATCAGTGGAATAAATCAGTGGTTTCAATTAGCGTAGAAGTTTGTTGTTAATTTCAATGTACCTATTCTCTGATGTAAGCATTCAGAACGTCAAAATTAGTGGTAGACATTTTCAATTAGTAGAAAAAGCTATCGAACTTTTAACTTTTCCAGTAATTACACTTCAAAATGTGCGGGAAATGTCATTTTGGCCTTTGATTATCTCTCGTCAAGAGAAATTGTAGTTAGAAATCAAAAGTCGATTGTTTTATAAGCTAAATATCTTTGAATAAGAAGACCATAGACTAATGTCACCTACTAGAGATAGATTGGACACTGATATAAAACAAATAAATCCTTCACTTAGAGCCCCCTGGTGATCCGGAAGAAACTAATGGAGAGTTTTGGCATGACACAATTTTAGCATTCCGTTATTTATTAACGCTAACTAAAACGGTAACGTTATTAAAGCACAAAATTATTCCTTGTAAAATATAAAAAATATAGACTTGTTTACTATATCTTATGTTTTATTAAATCATTAGAAATGTAACATATTCAAAACTAAAAATAAAATTATGAATACGTAGCACCAACAATAGAGCACATAGCGCCTATTTTTTTGATTTAACAAATAAATTATAATATAGTAAAAATATTATAGACTACTAATTTACTGTTACTAAAAATACTATTTTACCAACTATGTACTTACTTATTTATGATTAAACATTTTTTTATTTCGTTCATAAATATATTATTCCTAAGATGTTTAAAAAAATGTCTTTAATAAAAAAGTTTAGTATCTAACACGAAAATGGTGATCGACCGTAAATATCAAAATGCACAAACTAATAAAAACACAAACTATAAACACAAATCACCTAACTTTCCGGCAAATCAGGAATATCTGAATTAATAATTATTTAAAAATGATTTAAAAATAATTTGACGAATCACCAACATTTTGACAACTAGATCAAAACTAGACCATAGATGATAGTAAATATAGAAGATGTCATGTCATCTTCGTATATAAATTAGAAACCTGTACTTTCATGTCTTTTGCGCCGTCTGGCGATGCGGAAGAAACTAAATTTGTAGTCCCATAAAATTACTATCGAGTGTCTAGGGCCTGAAGAAGACTAAGGAAGGAGCATAATGCTATCCATGTATTCATGTATGGTGGGCGGAAAAAGCACTCTAGAGTGGGAATCCTTGACAGTTCTGTTTGACGATTCATTTGACACATTTGAATTTGATTTGAAATTTTGTGGATTTGTCAGTCTTTACAGAGCTTATTTTATGTTATTTATTATTTATTCTACTACTGATAGTTGTATAAAGGTAGTAAATCTAGATGGAAATTGTGGCAGAACTTAAATTAACAGTGACACTATCGCGATTTATCGAAAAAGACTCGAAAAAATAGTTGGTTGTGTAGCGTGCGGTAGATCTCGGCAAAAATTGAGTGAAATAATGGAACAACTTTTCGCAAAGCTTTTCGCTAGTAAGTGACTATATAATATACATACGTGTAGTAAACCGATGATTTATGAAATTCACTTAAATTAACTAAATTATATATTTTTCTTGCACTTTAGCTTTTATTTATTACTTGTCAAAGATTAGATATCAAAGAATTTAGATACCTTAATTTGACTTACCTGCTTCAGTAGCGTATCGGATGTTTGTGTTAATAAATACTTATTATAACTTATCTATTTTTATTATAATTATATATTTTTATAACAATTTTAATAACTACCAACATTTATTCACAACGTAAAATAAAACAACAAATTATTGAGTCTACCCCACGTCTACCCTACATCATAGTTTTACATTTTTTAAATAAAATTAGAACGACACTGATAAACCGGAATTTAAGTCGGCCATATTTGAGGCCCATCGCGGTGTCCCTAATATTTTTGATATGCTCCTTCCTTAGTCTTCTTATTCAAAGCTAAATATTAAGCTTTCTATATAGATACAACTGACTAAACGATAGCTGTTGCTAGGATATTCTATTAATTTTAATTATGATTTTTAAATATTGTGAATGATCGTAAACTAAAAAGTATAAAGTGTAATTGAAGCCACTAATTTGTTCCACTAATTGCGAGGTTCTGAATGAAGGATTTATTGACTCGTTTATTGAAATTATCGATCCTATCCTATTAAAATTTGAACGGCACTGATGAAACGGTAGTTAAGTAAACCATAATCTTCCTATTCAAAGGAAAATACTGTTTTAAACCCCACTTTATGGTTGGCATTAATGAATTTTTATTATTCTAAGAACATGAACTTAATTCGTGAATTAAAGGTAATATATAATAAAAACACAACTTATTATTTGTAAAAATGTATTTATTTCCTATCTAATAACCGACAGAAGCCAGTCCAGATATTTACTGGCGTCTGTAAAAACTACGTATTCTAGCAAATTGCAGGAACGATGAGTGGCATCGGAGAGGGCTGTGGAAACGATCCCTCTCAAAAAGAACACCCCGTCTTTTCTCATCAAAAATCCGGAACCGCTGTCTCCGTTGCATGGTCCCGTTCCATTTCTATAGCCTGAAATATAAGTCATATTTTTACCATAATATAGTGAGGATGAAAAAAAAAAATAAAAAAAACATACAGAAAGAGATAAACTTTCCGAAACGTTAAGTATTTTTTTCTTTGTTAGGCAAATTTGTATTACTGTAAACATAACTTCTGACAGTGTCCGTTTAGGTTTAACGCAGAAGTGTTTACAAAAAATAACTATTTTATTTTGTAGATTTTCTTGCAGTGCAGTGGCGAAATACCCTTAAAGGATTTTTTTGGAGAGATGAATCCGCCACATACACTATCAGACAAAAGTAGAGCAACACTTCGAGAAATATTTGCAAATCACGATTTTTTAATTATACATGCATGATAATGTATACAGATAAAATAAATTAAAAAACTACGAAGTAGGCTAGGAGTATCCATGATAGCAAGAATTTTTACTAACAAAACAAATGAATTTATTTTGACATTTAGTTTTAAATGCTTAATAGTAACGCGTCAAAAGTAGAGCAACATTCAAATAATTCATTCCCAAGAAGGGTTCTAGCAAAAGTAAATGCCAAAATAATTGTGCGAGGTTTATTTTATGTTTTTTTTAAACATTTCTATGCTGGATTAGTCATGCCAAGAGGAATTCCAATTTCAAAAGACTTGAAGCAGAGTTGTGAATGCATTCATGGAAGGTAACAAACAAGCCGATATTTCAAGACAGTTTATGTTACCCCGGTACAGTGTATCTAAAATAATTTCATCGTATAATGACAGGAGACACTTAGAAAAGTTGCCAAAATCGGGAAGGCCAAAGAAAACAACAGTAATGACCGAGAGACGCATCAAAAGAATTGCTCGAAGTGATCCTTGGAAGTCTGCACCTAGAATTATTGCCGAAATTCCAGAAATTACGGTTGGTATACGAACAGTACAAAGAAGATTAGTAGATGCAAAGTTATTTAGTAGACGTCCAGCTAAAATTCGGAAAGAAATAGAGCAGCAAGGTTGGCATTCGCACGTCGGCATTTAAACTGGACCGTCAATGACTGGAAAAAAGTTCTGTTTAGCGATGAAACGCGCTACAAAATATTCAGTTCTGATGGAATGAGACGTGTGAGGCGACCAATCAATACAAGGTTTAGTCCTAAATACGTAACACCTACAATTAAACATGGTAAAGGCAGTGTATTTTTCTCATGGAATGGGATATAGGCCCTATACACTTTATTAATGACACGATGGACCGATTTGTTTATAGGGATATCATGCAGAATGTTATGCTTCCTTATGCAGAATGGGAAATGCCATTGCGTTTTATTTTCCAACAGGACAACGATCCAAAACACTCTTCACAAGTTGTTCAACAGTGGTTTAGGGAAAATGACGCGCGTTCGAGTTTTGCAATGGCCAGCACAATCCCCAGACCTTAACCCCATTGAAAATCTCTGGGAAGAAGTACAACGTCGTATTCGTTTTCCAAATAAAGAATCCTTGATAGATAAAATTAATGAAGTTTGAATAAATCTTCCCGAAAATGTCATTCAGAAGTTGATTGCTTCAGTGCCGCGCCGTTGTCAGCAAGTTATTAATAATAATGGATATTCTATCAATTATTAATGTATTACTTTCAATTATCATTGTTCTTAAATGTGTTAAATATTTTTTGTTGAAATAAGACACAATAAAATCTCTTGAATACAATTTGTTGCTCTACTTTTGTCGCCCCCATTCTCATCAATTTTTATAATCATTATTATTTACCATTTTTAAACTGATTAAAAGTACACCAAAATTTTGTAAAATATTACTTTTAGTGTAATGATAGTGTGTTAATAAACATAGCCGAAAATCACAACCTAATATAATCTTTCAAAATTTAAACTGCCCCCTGAAGAAATACCGAAAAGTTTAAAGCGTCCATTTTCAAAGTAATTATCTTGTGAGTTTAATTTAAATTTTATTTACTCAAACCCGTGATAATTCTGAAAAAGTGGCATTAAAATTTTAAAAAGCTGTGTGAACCGTGAACTGCAAAAACCATCGTTAATCGTGGCATAACGTCGGTTTCCAATGTTTCATAGGTATTTCATACACGTCCTTATATAAAATAAAGTTTCTTATATTCTACGCGCTCTATTTTATTTAAAAAATTAAAAGAAAATAGTAATAAATTTGAATAAAATATATTTGGCGACATAATTCCGGAAAAAGCCGAACCGCTCCGAAATTATCAAAAGCTTTGGAGAGCAACCGTTGTAAGAATAGCTCCAATTAGTAATTACATTGTCCTTATGGGCATTTTCCAATCTAAATTTTTGTTTCCTTTATCTATGTATATACCTACGATTGAATAATGGTCCTTAGTGTCGAAGATTCTGGCGTTGCTCTTATTGAAGATGGGCGAAATTATGAACATGTCGCTATTATTTATTCAGATGTCATTTAAGTTTGCTTTTAATATGCATTAATAGGTTAATATTTGTTAAATTTATACTAAGTATATTTCATATTTAATTACCAGCACAAAAAGTTTTGTCAGATGTGATGTGGAGGAATGCACCTCCTGCATTTTTGTCGCTTCTTAAACAGCTTTCTTGGCTTACAATGGGCAAACCAATCTGTCTGGGCTCTGCAGTGCTGATGTCTCCATTTTCATCTTTTCCCCATCTAAAAAATAATATATTAACACATCATGAGAATTTATCTACTAATATAATATATAATTCAATTTGAAGCCACGGATTTAACATTAAACTTTAGAAAATAAAATACGTACCCAACAACAATGCCTTCTTTGCCTACTACTATGTTTAAGTCACTTGGACCTGACCATAAGCAAATTGGTCTTATGAGCTTGTTAAATTGTATTGGATCTGGGAAAGTTAGGACTGCTATGTCGGCGTTTGCTGATCCTGTCTCGTAATCTACAAAAAATGTACATTATATACAGGGTTGTTCACCACATACGACACGGAGTATTGTAGCTAAACGATAAGATTTTTACAAATTGTAAGTTTTGGGTTCGATGAAGGACTACTAGGGGTACAATTTAAAAATAATTTTACAAAATAAAGAGTGTCCCAAATAAGTAAAAAATATCAAAGTTGTATTTTTTTAAATAGAACACCCTGTATATTATTACATTTTTTAGTTTCTACGATTAAAATAAATGTAAATTTGATTAAGGTTTATTACACTTAAACCTTACCGTTTTTGAAGTATTTTCAATTTTGTTAAATTGCAGTAAAAATTTTAAGGCTTCATTTGTCCAAGGGTATCAAAGTTTTTAATACTAAATATTTGCTGAAGTTTATTTATTGATCAGTTATTGTGTTGCAATAATAAAAATAATACTACCTTATACAGAGTGTCTAAAAATTTATTTTAAATAATTATTAGCTTTAAACGGTAATAACTTGTTTAATTTAAATAGAACACCCTGTATATTTTATGAGAATCAGATGCACAATTTAATTGTCTATCAAATTGTATTATACCATTTTTTACCTATCTCTTTAAGTTTCCGTAGAAAATGCATTTTCTTGTAATTTAGAACTTATTTATCAATATACCCATGGAATATTGACATTTTAGATTATTTTTAAAGATGTACCAAATTTTTTAAAGAGTACAGATAGTAATATTGTCGATATAATTCGTTTATTTCATTAAAAAATAAAAAAAAACTGTTTAAATATTTGTTAAAGAGGACCAATTAATATGATTCCAGTATTCAAACTACATTAACTGACTGTTTGCGTTGATTAATAATAATTGCCCCAAATACTAAAAAACTGAGTTTTGTATGTGTATTAGACAGTGTGGTAAAAAATAACACCTTAAAAATTATATTTCATTTTTTAATGAATGCTTATTTATAACAACAGAGACGTTCATTTTGATAACTTATTAATATATTGATTTCTGACTCAAATCCACATTTATTTAGCATAATTTATTAACGAACACAATTAAGTATGTAATTAATTAGTATATGGACCGAAATAATGGTGTTATATTTAATTAATGGTATACTCTTTTATAAAGATTTAAATAGTTTTCTTTTTGCATACAAATGGGCTAGTATCGTTTTACATTTTGTACATTTGTTGCTTTAAAAACAATCTAAAATGTCAATATTCCATGGGTATATTGATAAATGAGGTCTAAATTATAAGAAAATGCATTTTCTACGGAAACTTGAAGGGATAGGTAAAAGATGGTATAATACAATTTGATAGACAATTAAAATATACAGGGCGTTCCATTTAAATTAAAGAAGTCATTGGCGTTTAAAGCTAGACATTATTTAAAATAAATTTTTAGACACTCTGTATAAGGTAGTATTATTTTTATTATTGCAACACAATAACTGATCAATAAATAAAATTCAGTAAATATTTAGTATTAAAAACTTTGATACCCTTGGAGAAATGAAGCCTTAAAATTTTTACTGCAATTTCACAAAATTGAAAATATTTCAAAAACGGTAAGGTTTAAATATAATAAACCTTAATCAAATTTACCTTTATTTTAATCGTAAAAACTAAAAATGTAATTATATACAGGGTGTTCCATATAAAAAAATACAACTTTGATATTTTTTACTTATTTGGGACACTCTGTATCTTGTAAAATTATTTTTAAATTGTACCTCTAATAGTCCTTCATCGAACCCAAAACTTACAATTTGTAAAAATATGATCGTTTAGCTACAATACTCCGTGTTGTATGTGGTGAGCAACCCTGTATACAGAGCAAGTAAAATAGTAATTTGAATTCTGTTAACTGCATATCGGAATTATTTAGTAGTAGTCCATTTAACAGAATTGCATAAAAAATTAATTCGACAGATTATTAGTTAACGTATATCATAAAATTTTCTAGAGTTGTCACCTATACTGAATGAATTATTGTGAAATAGTTAATGCAGCTTATGTAAGTCTATCTGGAATTTCTGCAATATTTTTCAGAATCTAAATTTTACAATTCGTTTTACTGTAAATGTATGTACGTTTTGTTTAGTGATTTTTTAAGAAATAAACCAAAATTCCAATAATAATTGTTATCCGGTGTGTTAAATCCATAATTAATAATATAATCGGTAGAATTGCTATTTGATGCAGTTGTGTTAAATGAACTATTTTTCTGATACTATGCAATTATTAACAAAATTGAAACGATTATGTCAAAAATAGAATACTACAAGTACCATATTTAATTCATTTGTACTATTATCATTTGTTATTATATTTTGTTTAGTTAGGACTGTAATAATTCACATACCAGGATGAACAATTATAGATTCGGGTTCCAGCATTTTTTCTCCAGCAGATGTAACCCATTTTCTTATATTTAATTTTCCGAATACGCACAACAGTTCATTCGGTTTGATTCTCCTAGTCTCCAACTTCACACAATGGGCGGCTAAATTGAATAATTAACATTATTAAATTATTATTAATTTTCTATCCCCAATCAGTGTTAAATAATATTAGATAATAAACTTACCAGTCACCACATGTCTGTTGGAAATAAGCGACCCGCTGCATATGTAGCTGAGACTGACGTTTTCCAACTGACGGAAAATAGCTACCAGCCACGGATAAGCTCCTCTGGGTACTGAGTGACCGTTAACTACCAGAGAGTTTGTAGCTATGGGTCGCCCGCAAATGTTTTCGATGTTCTCCAAAGCATTGCTACAAAAATGTTGAAATTATTACTATCGTAATTTATTAAATACATGTGTCATGTGTTTAAATAAAATACGGTTTTTTATATGTAACATACTGTATTTTATTATTATTGAATAGAAAACATTTTCCCATATAATTTAAAAGCTTTGAGTCGCGTCCGCTGCAAGAGCAGGGTGAAATAGTATTTACATTATCCTTATGAGTACTTTCCAATCTAAACTTGTTTCATTTATCTATGGTTATTGTAAAATAGAATAGGAATTGTATTAGTTTTCTTGGAACTTTAGTTTCGGAGATATAAATTTAATCGGACCTTTTTAAAAAAATTAATTTTATTTTTCAGAAACTATTTGAGACAGAGTTTACCAAAAATGCTTTTTATATCTACTAGTGGGTAAATGAATTTGTAGATATATTACGACTTTTCTTGGAACTTTAGTTTCGGAGATATAAATTTAATCGGACCGTTTTAAAAATTTAATCTTATTTTTCAGAAACTATTTGAGACAGAGTTTACTAAAAATGCTTTTTTATCTACTAGTGAGTTCTTGGAACTTTAGTTTCGGAGATATAAATTTAATCGGAACTATTTGAGACAGTGTTCAACAAAAATGCTTTTTATATCTACTAGTGGGTAAATGAATTTGTAGATATTTTACGACTTTTCTTGGAACTTTAGTTTCGGAGATATAAATTTAATCGGACCTTTTTAAAAAAATTAATTTTATTTTTCAGAAACTATTTGAGACAGAGTTTACCAAAAATGCTTTTTATAACTACTAGTGGGTAAATGAATTTCTAGATATATTACGACTTTTCTTGGAACTTTAGTTTCGGAGATATAAATTTAATCGGACCTTTTTAAGAAAATTAATTTTATTTTTCAGAAACTATTTGAGACAGAGTTTACCAAAAATGCTTTTTATATCTACTAGTGGGTAAATGAATTTCTAGATATATTACGACTTTTCTTGGAACTTTAGTTTCGGAGATATAAATTTAATCGGACCTTTTAAAAAAAAATAATTTTATTTTTCAGAAACTATTTGAGACAGAGTTTACCAAAAATGCTTTTTATATCTACTAGTGGGTAAATGAATTTGTAGATATATTACGACTTTTCTTGGAACTTTAGTTTCGGAGATATAAATTTAATCGGACCTTTTTAAGAAAATTAATTTTATTTTTCAGAAACTATTTGAGACAGAGTTTACCAAAAATGCTTTTTATATCTACTAGTGGGTAAATGAATTTGTAGATATATTACGACTTTTCTTGGAACTTTAGTTTCGGAGATATAAATTTAATCGGACCTTTTAAGAAAATTAATTTTATTTTTCAGAAACTATTTGAGACAGAGTTTACCAAAAATGCTTTTATATCTACTAGTGGGTAAATGAATTTGTAGATATATTACGACTTTTCTTGGAACTTTAGTTTCGGAGATATAAATTTAATCGGACCTTTTTAAGAAAATTAATTTTATTTTTCAGAAACTATTTGAGACAGAGTTTACCAAAAATGCTTTTTATATCTACTAGTGGGTAAATGAATTTGTAGATATATTACGACTTTTCTTGGAACTTTAGTTTCGGAGATATAAATTTAATCAGACCTTTTTAAAAAAAATAATTTTAGTTTTCAGAAACTATTTGAGACAGAGTTTACCAAAAATGCTTTTTATATCTACTAGTGGGTAAATGAATTTGTAGATATATTACGACTTTTCTTGGAACTTTAGTTTCGGAGATATAAATTTAATCGGACCTTTTAAGAAAATTAATTTTATTTTTCAGAAACTATTTGAGACAGAGTTTACCAAAAATGCTTTTTATATCTACTAGTGGGTAAATGAATTTGTAGATATATTACGACTTTTCTTGGAACTTTAGTTTCGGAGATATAAATTTAATCGGACCTTTTTAAGAAAATTAATTTTATTTTTCAGAAACTATTTGAGACAGAGTTTACCAAAAATGCTTTTTATATCTACTAGTGGGTAAATGAATTTGTAGATATATTACGACTTTTCTTGGAACTTTAGTTTCGGAGATATAAATTTAATCGGACCTTTTTAAAAAAATTAATTTTTTGTTTTCAGAAACTATTTGAGACAGAGTTTACCAAAAATGCTTTTTATATCTACTAGTGGGTAAATGAATTTGTAGATATATTACGACTTTTCTTGGAACTTTAGTTTCGGATATATAAATTTAATCGAACTTTTTTAGTTTTTTCAATAAAATCTTACCCATTTGGTCTGCCTCGCTGTGGTATATCTGGTATGCTAGTTGAACTAGGTACACTATTGGGCTCGAATAGAACGGGTCTTTGCGAAGTTCTCGAATTCAAGAATGGATTGTTATCAACTAAAAATAAAAAACAATTTTAGTATTGGTAAAACCAAATATACAAGGTGAGTCTTAATTAAGTGCAAATATTTTAGGGGTAGTATATTTTGACCCAAGAAACACGATTATGAGTTTCGCGAAAAAAATTGAAAATTTGAAATCTTTTAAAAAAAAATGGATTTTTTAGTTTTTAGTTAAAAAACATAATTGTTGATAATATGGCAACATAGGTAGAAGATTAAATTTACAAAAAAAATTCAGTGGTTCTCAAAATTTTAGCAAAAAGTATTTCTTTTGGAAATTTTCAAAGTAAAATAACTCGATTATTTTGGATTTACTTGAAAAACGATAAAATTTTTTAGTTTTTAGTTAAAAAACATGATTTCTTGATAATATGGCAACATAGGTAGTAGTTGGTTTGGTTTCATATGATACGAGGGGAGTAAAAAAATGCAACCATTTCAAATTCGTCCTGCATTTCAGGAACGCAGAGAAATTTTTTTTTGGTAAATTTTTTTGACAAAAATAAAATCTGACGTGCTTCTTATGAACCGTTCATTTGGGCTCAATAATGAGACACCCTATATAAGCAGTGTCACTTTAAGTACAAGAACTTACTTTGTATTGATGTATCATCGGTAGGTTCTGGTGTGGAAAGCCCGACAAAAAACGGATTTTGAGGAAAAGCCTGGTTTGGATTCCCTCCAGGTGACTGCTGGGGTGGGTCTGTTGGAGGTGGACCTGGAGGTGGCCCTGGAGGTGGACCTGGACGTAGACCTGGGGGTACCCAAGGATCTCCAGATGAACCGTATTCAATCTTGGGTCGAGGTCCTTTAGGGTTGAACTTATGTCGATTCGGTCCTTTCGGCCGATTCCTACTATTGTCAACTCTGCCACTCTCGGCGTCTATCTCCAACACTTCTACGGTAGGATCGTTATTACTTGTGTCTCTTCTCACGTCGATAGGGTAGTTTTCAGGAGGAGGTGGTGGTGGTGGTGGTGGGTTGTTATCTGAAAAAGAAGAAAAATAGTTGTTTTAGACTTAATTGTCGTTTAGATTTTTACCATAGTAGAAGGAAAAGAGTAGTCCCACTGTCCCAAATATTTTCTGCCAGCCGACAAAATTCGGCAGATTGTTGGCAGCATGCAGAGCGCTTCAGTTGAGATGTGTCCTAAAACAGAGTGGGATTGCCATTTTTCAATTAAATGGAATTGTACTATTCCTTAAATGATAGATAAAAATATTTTCGTGTAATATTTCAACCAATGACCAAACCAATTTTTTAAATTTATTGTATACCATTATATACAGGCTGGTCCAAATTGTATTCGGGAAACTTCGGCAGCATATTCCGCAGCAGCATATAATGCTTCGTTTCGGTAATACAGGGTGTAGAAGTTTTTTATTCATTTTTATTTCAATTTTATCCAAATAATTGCTGAACTAACGTCGATATTTGGTAAAAAATTGGTGTCTGGGAGTTTCTTGACATGATAAATTTGATTTTGATGTCAATATGATGCCGCCTTGTAGAGGGCGCCGCCTATATATTTTTGAACTGGTTTGAAGAGTAATAGCCACGTAAATGGCGCCACCTAGAAATGAAAATGATGTCAAAAACACCCAGATACCGACTAGAGTTCAGAAATTATTTGGAAAAAAAACGAAATAAAAATAAAACTTCTACACCCTGTATCTCGGAATTTTAAGATATACATTTATACGAACTTTTTTATTTATTTTCATTTACAAAACATGCTGCCGAAGTTTCCCGAATACAATTTGGACCATCCTGTATAATAAGTTAGGTAAGGTTACAGAATGTGACAGAAAAAGAACAAAGGATTTAACGAGGAGTAAAGCTACTAGATTTCTTCTACTATTGTATTACCATTCAATAAAAAGATCAAGGAAGGAGTTTTAAAAGCCATTTCCGTATTTATACATTACATTAAAAACGGAAACCACGTCATGGTAACCAATGAGAAAAACTATTTGTGTCAGTAAAATTTGACTTTGAATTTTTTACATTTGACCAATGCATTGAGAAGTTATACTGGAACCAAACAGCACAAATAAAATTGTCCAATACCATGTCCAATCCCATACAAGTTAGAAGGGGGTGCGACAGGGTTGCGTGCTGTCTCCACTCCTATTAAGGATGATTCACGGTACACCGGACCGTACCCGAGCCGGGCACGTTCCGTAAAGTAGACACCGAGCCACGTCCGGGCCTTCAATATATGCTACACCGAGTGGACAACGGGGATCATGTCCGTGCCGATTATATTCTAGAAAACAGTGTTGCCGCAGTGGTACATTTGTACCAAATTTGATACTTTTAATTCTATTTGGTACAGTGGTACTACATTTTCAAATCCAGGATGATTTGGTACAGTAATTATTTCCCACGCGCACCGAAAATGAATAGATATTTAATAATTATTGTCGTTGATATTGCATTAAACGCGCTTACCGATACCATTCGGAGACAATCCGCATTAATTAACGACGTAGTATAAACGTTGTAATGTCTATAGCGTTGCCTATATTAAATAACCCGAAGAAAAAACTTGAAAATTTACTGTTTCTAACATGCTTCTATATTTGCGTTTTTTTTTAATAAAATTTAAGTTTTCCAAGTATTGTGTGTAGTATTAGAATTACTTAGATTTCTTCAACCTATACATACTTATAATTGGGTTTTCTGAATTTCTATTTCATGTTTTTCGTCTCGATTTGTGTCTTTCTCCAGGAAGTTTTTTTTATGTAGAAATTTATGAAGAAATTCACAACGACCAAACCGGTTAAAGTCATTTGCAGATGTATTTTGTTGTGCTTTAAAAAATTGTACCAAAGTGGTACATTTTTAGTTTATAATGTGGTTCGCGCTAAAAGTTGGGTGCGGCAACACTGCTAGAAAACAGTCGCTATAGGCCCGTAGACGAACGAAGTATTTAGCCGCGGCGTTTGCCGCAACGGGGCCGGACCGTAGCGGATCCGAGGAAAAACGTACACCGACATTTCTTGGACGGGGCACGGACGGGTTCCGGCGAAGCTCGGACCGTGCTCGGCTTAGCATGAATATACCTATAAGTATAAATAACATTTGACAATGTTTGGCCGTGCCCTCACCGTCGCACGGCCCCGGCCCGTCACGGTGTACCGTGAATCATCCTTTTAATTTATACTTAGAAGCTATTTTCCAAGAGCCTCTGGAGGACGTGGAAATGGGGGTCAAAATTAATGGAGTGTGGATTAATAATATCCGCTATGCCGACGATACGGTCTTAATTGCAGACAATATACACGACCTACAACAACTGGTCAACAAGGTAGGAGAACAGAGCAAAGCAATGGGTTTAAACATCAACATCAAGAAAACCAAATTTATGATTATATCCAGAAATCCAGATGTGTTTATAAACTCCATCCTAACATTTAACCATAGAAAGAGTAGATAAATTTAAGTACTTGGGCATCTGGCTCTCCGAAGATTGGACATCAGACAAGGAAATTAAATGTCGCATCGAACAAGCTCGGCAGGCATTCTTGAGGTTTCGAAAAGTACTTGTCTGTTCTGATTTTGACCTTAGCCTTAGATTAAGATTCGTAAAGTGTTATGCGTGGTCGGTGCTCCATTATGGTATGGAAGGGACATTGAAAGCAGCTACCATCAACAAATTGGAGGCTTTTGAGATGTGGCTATATCGCAGACTCCTGAAGATACTTTGGACGGCTAGATTGACAAATGAGGAAGTTCTCAGACGCGTTGACAAAGAGCGTGAATTATTTGAATTGATTAAAAAGAAAAAGACTGCATACCTGGGGCACATAATGCGAAACCCCAAATATCAATTCTTGCATTTGTTGATAGAAGGCAAGATCGAAGGCCGGAGGGGTATCGGAAGGAAGAAAATGTCTTGGCTGAGGAATATTAGACAGTGGACAGGGCTACTAGATGTTCAGTCGTTAATACACACCGCCCGGAACAGAGAAGCAATGGAAAATGTTATCGCAAACATCTATTAATGGATCTGCAATAGAAGAAGAGAAATTTGACTTTTCTCTCAATTCGTTCTCTGATCAATTTTTAATTTTTGCGAATTTGCATGGTTTATTTGTGTTTATTTTTTTACGGAATGTGTTTAAATCTGGGAAGAAGAAGTATCAAGGCTCAATTTATAGTGATATTAATGTCAAAATTAAAAAAAAACTACATAAATAGTTACTCGTGCATAATTCCCATACTAAAAATATAAAAAATAGTGGAACGATTTTTAATTAGTAAGTAATTGTAAAGGTGTGAGGTAGTAAATCAGCCTCTTTCAGAACCTCGAAATTAGTAGAATAGTTAGTGGTTTCTATTAGCGTAGAAGTTTGTTTCCCTAATTTTAATGTAATCATTCACAACGTCAAAATTAGTGGTGGTAATTTTCAATTAGTGGAAAAAGTTAAACAAACTTTTAACCTATTTTTAAAATATTGAAACACTATCTCGGTCTTACCAATTATGTTAATATATTTCTTCCTTTTTTTATTTTCCTTTTTGTATTTTTTTTTTATTTTTATATATTTTACATATTTCTATAAATATATATTTCTTCCTTAATCTTTTTAGTCAATGGCTCTTACGTACAGTTAGGGGTTAGTTGTCCTCGCCATATATAAATTAGAAAGTTGTTACCTCCGGTATTAGGAGCTATGTTGTTGAAGGTACCTTCGACGGTAGGGTCGGAGTTTGAGATCAGTGGCGTCACGCCTAGGCTGAGTTTGTGTTGGATGTTGATGGTGGTGAGTACAGGTACGAGATGAACTAGAAGAGATTAGGGTATATTAGTTGTAGTTTTTTAATATATACAGGGTGGTCCAGGCTTCCGAAAAAATTCTATATTATGTTTTTGGGTTTGTGATTTTTAACTCTACGCCTATTATTAAAAGAACGAAAATAAAATTTTGTTATACAGGGTGGTCCGAATTGTATTCCGGAAACTTCGGTAGCATATTCTGCGCATAAAAATAAGTAAAAAAGTTCGTATAAATGTAAGTCCTAAAATACTTAGTTTCGGAGATACAGGGTGTAGAAGTTTCATTTTTATTTCGATTTTTTCTAGATAATTTCTGAAGAAACGTCAATATCAGGATGAAAATTGGTGTCTGGGAGTTTTGTGACACGACAAATTTAATTTTGATGTCAAAATGACTCCTATTTGTAGGGGGCGCCATCTACATGCATTTTGACTGTTTTGAAGAGTAATAACTTTTCGACGGTACCTGTATAAAACTACTGACTAAAAAAATATAAATTTCCATGACTTTTTACGTAAAAAATATCTCTTGGTAAAAATCGCTACGAGCAACCGTTCTCAAGATATTTAAAACGGAAATCGTCAATACATGTCATTATTGACAAAAAATAAGCACACCTTGAATAGAGAGAGTTATTTGACTGAAATAATAAATTTTTATTTTTTTAAATTAATCATAAATTTTTCTGCGAAAAAATGATGATTAAACAGTTTCTGTTGAACTTTTGGCAAAAAAAGATTTCAAATTTAAGATTTCAGTCTAATAACTATTTGGTCAACATTGTCAACATGTTTAATTTGTCAATCATGACAGGTATTGATAATTTCAATTTCAAATATCTCGAGAACCATTACTCGTAGCGATTTTTACCAAGAGACCTTTTTTATGTAGAAAAAGTTGTAAATGTGTATTTTTTTACTCAGTGGTTTTATACAGGTATGGATGAAAAGTTATTACTCTTCAAACCAGTTAAAGCATATGTAGGTGGCGCCCTCTACAAGTAGAAGTCATATTAACATGAAAATCAAATTTCTCATTGCCAAAAACTCCCAGACATCAATTTTCATTCAAATATTGACGTTACTTCTTAAATTATTTGGAAAAAAATGGAAATAAAAATGAAATTTTTACACCCTGTATTTCCGAAACTAAGCATTTTAGGACATAAATTTATACGAAATTTTTTACTTATTTTAATCTGCAGAATATGCCGCCGAAGTTTCTGGAATACAGTTCAGACCACCCTGTATATTAAAAAAAAACAATTTTCTCATTAAATATCTATTTTAGGTTTAGAAAATGCTTGGTAAAACAATAAGATTAAACAAAGCTCTGTTTGATTATGATACAAAATATAGTGTCCTCTGTTTAAAATAGTGGAGAAAAATACAACAATTAACTATGACTCACCCTGTATATATCAAACAAGATTGAGACAAATTTTCGTAGACCAAATTTTGTTTGTTACTACTATTATACAATACTTCCTGTCAAAAAAAATTTGAGAGTTTTTGAGAGATTTTTTTTTTCAAAAACAACTCGGTATAGTATATTATGGTATTTTTGGAATGGAAATTTAATGGAAAATCCACTGAGCTGAAAAATATATAGCATTCCATTCAAAAACATTCAACTTTAGTTTGAAAATATGTTTGATCACCCTGTATGATGACAAAAATATTTTCAAAATGTGCGTTACCATTGCCCCCATATTACTAAAAAAATGAGATAAATATCACAAACCAAAAACCTAATATTGAGTTTTTGCGGAAGCCTGAGTCACTCTGGACTTATATATTATACCACAGCCTATTCAAAACCAGCCTGCCGGTTTAAGCACCATTTGCATGAAAGTTTGAGCATATATGTACCTAAATATTAGCTTATTTTATGTAAGAAGTCGAGTTCTGAACTCCATTGAAACTTTGTTTAAAAAATGACCGAGAGACACGCGAATACTCGAAAAAAAGCGAAGAATACCAGCTGGTACTAAAGCGGCCCATACATTATCAAACAAATTGCGCAACGCAGGCTGTTGCGCAACGAGTTGCCAATGTATGATAGTGTTTGATGCGTTGCGCAATTGTTTGATGAGTTTCAAGAATATTTGAATTCTTTTGTGCAACGGACTGTTTGCGCAACGCGTTGTGTAGTGTATGTGTGTGTTGCGCTTCGTTGTGCAATATTTTAGTTCTTTCATCCAAATTCTTTGTTTTCTTTTTCGTTTTTTGGTTTGTCACATCATCTAGGGTATATACGATAATAATTGACGCAATGGCAATTGAGGACATGATTGTTTCTCAAACAATGCACAACTTTTAATAAAAAGTTTGATCAAAATTTTACTAAGTGCATGGGCAACGGAACGTTGCGCATCGCTTTGTTGCGCACCTTGTTTGATAGTGTATGGACCGCTGAATCAGTTGTGATAATAATATTTTAAAAAGCTGTAAGAATTTATTTTGTTTTTATTTTTAATTTTTTAATTAACTTCTTTAAAGAAACAAAACTATAATATCTGCATCTTCAATAATGTTATTATGTGCCTGGTTTGGTTTGGTCTACATATATTCCATTAATATTTCTCCATGATATGTTTTTTTCAAAATAAAATTCATATATTATTTAAATTATTAATAAAGATTATCTGCTCGTTTTAAATAGATGCAAATGAGATATAATTCAGAAGTAAATATTAAATTTACCAATTATAAGCTTATTTGCATTGAATGCCTATACAAATATGAATAAGTAGAGGTAATTGAATTTGTGATGAACGTTTGCTTATTATATAATAACAGTCATTTAAAAAACTGTGTATAAATATTAACAGACATCTTTAGCAAAAAATACTTTTCAGAATTACTTAAACGTAAATAAATAACAAAGAGAATTTTTTGTATGAACAGCAACTTTTTAATTTCGGATTTTTGAAAAAGTATTGAAATATTGTGATCGTTTTTATTATTATTTACTTGTTAAAGTATAATAAAAAAAACTGTAAGTTTACCCTGACAATAATTAAGCATTTTATGCATTTACATTTTTTTTACATTTTTTTAAACTTACTTGGTATTCTAGGTCCACTACATATGAGGTTTCCATTAACTGCAATTTTAGTAACTTTAGGTGGGATTCCTTGCCACTGAGGAAAATATACCCTGTAGAAGATTGGCTTCCTATTGAAAATATCTGATATGACTTTCTCTCTTGATTCTGCTAATACTATTTTGCCATTGTATCCCTGGAAAAGCAGTAAAATAGAAAAATATAGAATAACGTAAAATAATCAATACAATAAAATTAATTGAAACCACAGCTTATTCACTACCAGCTGGTCTCTTCCCTTCAACTGTCGCGTCTGTCTATCGAGCCAGGGAAGAATCATAGATAAACTTTTAGATTGCCCTCTCTGATGTTATTTTAAAATTTCTATTTCAACTCATAAAAGCAAAAGAGTATAACATTTTTTCAATTGCCTTTAACTTCCTCTTTAAGTAAAGTCAGTCCATCGGTGCAACGAACCAGGGAAGAATATCGTCAGACGACATCCAAACAATGACAGAAATTACAACTTGCCTGTCAATTAAAATGACAGACAACAACTTTCACTGTCAGGTATTCTCTAATTAGACAAACTTTATACATAGCTAAATAAATTCAGAGCTAATTTGTCCTAAATTTCCAAATACTTGTATGGAAACATAGAAACCCTAACCAAGTTGGAAGTGTGTAGATCGTTTAAGCCGAATATTGAAAATATTTTGTAAGTGTTTTAAAATAGTGGCAATGTAATTTAAAAAAAATATCGTGAAAATGACCACTCAAATCCTGTATATTCTTAATTAAGTGTTGTCATCTCACCCTGTATACGTTTTCAAGAATTATTCATAGTCAATTTCAATTGGTAAATGTTCTTGTTCAATTATAAATTGGAATTCGCTTCATCAAATAAAAAAAAATAATATCATTAGAACCTGTCAATACAAAGTTTATAAGCAGAATACCTGTTTGCTTATTAATAATTTGACGCAGGATTTTTTTCTTTAACTTTTCACGCTCGGGTACCAGCGTTATGAATTAATTTGCCATTATATATTATTTATTAATTTAACTTCCTATTTCTTTGAATGTATCAGTTCATTCAATAAACTCGGCCTATCTTCTGGTTGGCAAATGTATCTCACTAATTTGTAGGTAAAAATTTTTATCCGACATATTTTTGATTAATTGTTAATCTATAATAATTCAGGTTATATTGGCGTAGTAAATGTAAAAAAAATATATTTAAAAAAAATATTAAAAAAATGAGGAAATTGATAAGGTCAAACTCTAAAAATAACGCATTAAGAACATATAATATCCCACATTAATTAAAACGAATATTAAGAAAAAAATTGTGACTGCCAACCCTAGTTGTAAATTGCAACTTCCTGTATATCTATACTAATATTTCTCGTTATACTATGATAAACAGTACCTACAGTTCATACCAAATAAACTCTTAGTCACGTGATTAAGCTTGACCGGTATAGCGTTGCCCACTTTTACATATTTTCTTTTAATCAAAATATTTTAGGAACCAAAAAAAATAATTAGAAATATATAAACAATTATTATTTACATAAAAAAACTCACCTTCTTAACAGTACTTAAGGGACATAAAGGGCTATACACTACCGATTTCCCGTTCAAAATATTCTAATAAAATTGCGATGAGTTTTGTACGGCTATTAAGTTATTTTGTACACTTCGCACTAAAAAAGGTCCTAAAAATGACAATGTTCGACTACAAGGTCTGCTACTTCGCCTAGGAGATGCAAGACCTTGTCGTTGGTGGGGAAGCTCCTGGTCAGGTGCTGGGGGAATCCCCTCTAGCACTTGGCTTGGTCTAAGAAGCATCTCACTCATCGTCTTGTCCCTGACTGTAGTGACGTGGCCAGGGAATTGCACCAAGACATATAACGATACCGGGCGGGGCTACGGACAGCCATCCCCATTTCCCCACAGCATCGGTGAAGCTGTGGGGAAACCCTCTAGCGACACTGGGAACAGTAACAATGAAAGTTCCAAGGGCCAAAACCCAAAGAGAACTACAGGAGAGGTGGCTGACACTTGCGTGAGACCATCCTCCGCAAGTGGCATACAAGCTACCACCTCCTCCAAGGGTCGGGAGCCTACCTCCTACCTCTAAACCCAAGAGGCGACACAAGCTACCGTTTCGTCTACACCGCCTGGGTCGTAGCTCCTCGACTGTGAGGGACACGGGTCTCCGTAGGAAGTCCTGGGACTGTATGATGAGCGCGACGCGAACAGAATCCTTTCCGATCCGATAACTATAAATGAAGAGAGTTAATACCACCTCACGTAAAGGAAATAACACCTGGCCTTATTAACGTCCATGCACGCTATTCGGTTTAGCGATATCTCTCTATTACGCTGTTTATTGTTATTTTACGCGAGTTTATTTTTGCGCACAGGAAATTTTACTCGTTTGCACATCGTCATAAAAAACAATTTTCGTACCACGAATTAGGAATAAGATTTTTATCTGTATACATATAGTATACCTAATCTGTGCTTAAAGTATCACAACACTATTTATTTAAACCAAAAACTCGTAATACAAAACTAAAATGTCAAAATGAATGACAATGTCAGGAAATAAAAATAAATTCGGCAACTTGACATTTTCTACAGCAGAGCTGCCAGCTGAATCCTCAGCCCGAAATTTAAATTTCAGTTAGTCAGTACGGCGCCGAATATGTCCATGGTTGGCAACAATGAATTTAAAAATCGCGCCCTCGATTACGTATTGATATGAAATATATACAGTGTGAGTTTCCTACGATGTTCTCTACGGGTATCTTAAAAACTACTGGAGATAGAGAGTCGGTTAAATGGGGAAAGAATTGCAGTTTTGTGAGGTCATAAATATGCGCCTTTCAGATGTTTGAAAAAGTTCATGGCTTCAGTCAAGAAAGATAAGAATTGGTTATAATTCAGTAATTTTTTGAAAAAGGCATACTATAGCTTATATCGCTGAAAAGCTTAAAAAATTGCGTTTTTTATGAAGTCATGGCCAACTATGGTTTCCATTTAAAAAAACATATGTTTGTGTCATATGTCAAAAGTGGCAGGCTTTAGAAAAAATCGGAGAACACAGACTCATTAGGGATGTGATTCCCTACAACTTTTATCTGAAAACTTTTTGTCTAAAATTGATTATAATGGAATTAGGGACACTTTTTAAAATAGCCAAAATTTGTTTTTTTCTAGTAAGCCATGAAGTTTTTCAAAAATCTGAAAGGCGCATATTTACGACCCCACAAAACTGCAATTCTTTCCCCATTTAACCGACTCTCTATCTCCAGTAGTTTCCGAGATACCCATAGAGAACACAGGAAACTCACCCTGTATAGAAATCTACGGAACTGTTATAAGATACAAAGGGTGTCGAAAAATACAACATTTTAAGATTCGTCCTGTATTTGGGAAACTAAGAAGGCAAGGTTAAATATGTGTGTAGCATCTGTTTCATAAAAATGTACAGTGATGTGAAAACCGCATCTTTATAGCTTTACTCATAAAAGCGAAGCCCTGCAAAACATACGACACCCTGTACAATATCCTAAACTTTAAACAACTTTTTTAACTTTTTAAACAATACCATGAATAATTCCCTATGAACACCACCCGTCCTGAATCCTTGTCCAATCAAAGAGTACCGTTTAACAGACTTATAATCAAATTGACCGGACGTTCTAAAAAACCGGACCCAAAGTTTAAAAAAAATATACCGTCGTACTAGCAATTAGAGAAAAGCAAACAAACCTTACTTACATAACTCCAAAGAACCCGTTGGACAATGGCACGTTAAAAAAAAGACGCAGTTTATTTTGTAAAGATGGGCTCCATTTGAGCGAGACCATCAACCGTGCTTCATTTGGAAAAACCGCCTGTTAGACGTTTTCACTTGGCATATTTAATAAAGCATGGTCTTATTGTTCGCGGTGTAGTCTACCGATAAAAAAATTCTTACATTCATGAGATGAGCATATGGGAATCTCGGCACCGTATGGGTAGGACTGATTGATTTTATTCATAACCCGGAAAAAACATAATGAGTTTAAAAAAAATGTGTGTGCACTATGTGCGCATATTTGAACTGAAACTTCTTACTAACAGCTATTAAATTGAAGGAATTGAAGTATACAGGGAGGTCCGAACTGTATTCCGGAAACTTCGGCAGCATATTCTGTAGATAAAAATAAGTAAAAAAGTTCGTATAAATGTATGTCCTAAAATGCTTAGTTTCGGAGATACAGAGTGTAGAAGTTTCATTTTTATTTCGATTTTTTCCAAATAATTTCTGAAGTAACGTCAGTTTGTGGATGAAAATTGGTATCTACGGGTTTCTTGACATGATAAATTTGATTTTGATGTCAATATGACTCCTACTAGTAGAGGGCGCCACCTACATGTTTTTTAATTGGTTTGAAGAGTAATAACTTTTCGTCCGTACTTGTATAAAACTACTGAGTAAAAAAATATACATTTACGACGTTTTTACGCGAAAAAAGTCTCTTGGTAAAAATCGCTAGGAGTAATGGTTTTCGAGATATCTGGAATGAAAATTATCAATACCTGTCATTATTGATATAAATTAAACATGTTGACTAAATAGTTATTAGACTGAAATCATAAATTTGAAATGTTTTTGTGCCAAAAGTTCAACAGGAACTGTTTTATCATCATTTATCGCAGAAAAATTTCACAAATTTATTATTTTCAGTGAAATAACTATCTACTTAACGTGTTTATTATTCGTCAATAATGACATGTATTGACTATTTTCATTCTAAATATCTTGAGAACGGTTGCTCGTAGCAATTTTTACAAAAATATATTTTTTAGGTAAAAAGTCACAGAGATGTATATTTTTTCGCTCGGTAGTTTTATACAGGTACGAACAAAAAGTTATTACGCTTCAAAACAGTTAAAACACATGTCATATTGACATCACAATCAAATTTCTCATGCCAAAAAACTACCAGACGTTAATTTTCATCCAAATATTGGCGTTACTTCAGAAATTATTTAGAAAAAATCAAAATAAAAATGGAACTTCTACACCCTGTATCTCTGAAACTAAGCATTTTAGGACATACATTTATACGGCACCATCAGTCTATCGCGCACAGCTCCTTTGAGAACCGTTCTCGAGTAGCCCAGGCTTAAAGATCTGGAATTTGAAATTCGTGAATGGAGGACAGTAATTCAGAAGCTACAAACCTATCGATGAAAATATGCATAAAAATTTACATTTGTATTTTCCGGAATACAGTTCGGACCACCCTGTATATATTTATTTATGAACGGTTTTTCTAAACTTCAAAAAAATTAGAGTTAATATAAAACCGCATACTATTCTAGCTTTATATCTTATAATGTTTTTTTTTAATTTTTATTAAAAAACAATAATTCGGCTAGATAGCCTGGCAGCTGTGGCCATGAAAAACTACTATAAAATACTACTACATCTATATCTCTGACTACTACTAACTGCTACTAACCAACAATTTATTTTGTGTGGTCTATGGTCTGTTTTTGTTTTGGTTTGGTTTGGAACAAAACATTTATTGTTCATTATTCATGTTGGGGATTTATTTCAAATTAATGTTAATCGTTAGGAAAACTCATAGAATATGTATTTCTTTTGCATAATCCAAATTGTCACTCTAAATGTATTTTATATAATCAAATTGTCACTCTAAATCGCTGTCTTTTTTAGACAGATGTCACTTGTCTTGTCATTATTCAATTCGTTATTCGAACTCTCAGAACGTTGTTAACAAAAGTTTCATCTTAAAATAAAATTTTAATAAATCACAATTGTTTATCTCCATCATTATACCGGATTAATAATACACAAATTACAGTTCAGTTACAAACAATTCATTATTTATAGTGGTTTACAGTAATTTTATTAAATTATACGAATATTCTCATTGATTATTGGTTTGAAATAAATGTGACAATGTCTTCCAATGAAAATGCGAGTTACTAACTCTAAATTCTAATTCTGAACTTGCAAATGAGCTAGATGCTTTACCTAGACCGTTATTCAGTAGCTACAAACCTATCCATTAAAATATGCATGAAAATTGACTTCCTAGCACACAAGGTTGGTACAATATCAAGTTTATTATAGTGATTTTCTTAGCCGCGTATGGCAGATCGTTATCCAGTATTACCAAAAGCTTATTTTTCATCGGGGTAGATTATCACGAGATAGCGAGGTTAAATTGTTTTACAAAGGGGTAGATCTACCCCGCATAGGGTAACCGTGGCTTACTGGCGTTATCACTTTTCCCCTCGCTATTTCGCACATGGTTCGCATGTCACGGCTGTCTCGCGGACGCTATTTAAAGCCGAGTGTAACGGCCTTGAATTTTTACTCCCAACGCGCGTAAATAATAGTGATGGGATCACTCGAGCGAAATTTCGCTCGGGTACTCGATTATTGAAATAACCGACATCGCTCGATTATAAACGAGCAATGCTAGTGACGAGTATCAAGCGACTAAAGCAAGCGATCCTAGAATAAAATAAATTGAAATCCGATTTTAATGTGACATACTCGATAAAAAGCCGAGCGAATTTTCTACATACATTGCAGGTAGCAAATTACTAAAAATACGACGCCGTATATACAGGGTGCTACAAATTCGAGGTACGAGCATTGGCATCTCGGTAACCGCAATAGATACGAACATGGTTAAATTAGGTCAAAGTTGCGCTTTGGGATGATCACCAAGATGCCATTAAAAAAGTTTGGAAAATTTCAAGGATTACTGAGTTTTTTGGAAAAAACGGATTTTTCTGAAAATCAATTTTATTTTTTCCTGTCGTTATTTTTTAGAAAATCGAAAAACTAATTGCATATTCTCATAGCCACTTTATCAGGGCTATCTGATAGTATTTTTAGATTTTCAAATTAGCTTATAATTTGTGAGATACAGAGACCAACTTAATTTTTTTAAATACGGACCTGCATTTTTTATTTCATGTTTTGAAATACCTCGGTCTCCTGAGTACAATGATATGCCACACTTGATACTTTTTTTTTGTTTTGGGTAAAACAATAAAAAAAACTATTTAATTGTTATTTAAAATAATTTCAAATCCGACTCTGGTTTTTTAATTTATTTAATCTGATTATATTCAGCACAATAATATTAATCAGTGCTAATTAACATTGAATAAAGAAAATCAATAAAAATTGTTTTGGATATTTGAAATCAATACATTTCAACATTAAGACTACAAAAACAATTAGCGAGTAATAAAAAACAATTAAAGAGTACAAAATGCATTCGGAAGTATAAGAAAATCTGTTCAAAGAGCTATAAATAAGATTGAACGAAAAATAAATTTGTGCATTATGGAGGGTGGTAACCCTTTCGAACATGCAGAGCATTAGAAACTAGTTTGTAGAAGTTCATTTATTTATATAACTACGATTAATATTATACATAATATTAGATCGTACACTGGGATTTCAAATTCACAATAAAAAAAAGTTAAAATAATAGATATCTTTAAATTACTGACCTGGATATTAATTATTTGAATCTTTCAATTGGCGTCATTTTCATTATTCAATGTTAATTGGCACTGATCAATATTGTTGTGCTGAATATAACCAGATTAAATAAATTAAAAAACCAGAGTCGGACTTGGAATTATTTTAAATAACAATTAAATAATGTTTTTAAGGTATCCCAAAAAAATGTCAAGTGTGGCATATCATTGTACTCAGGAGACCGAAGTCTTTCAAAACTTGAAATAAAAAATGCAGGTCCATATTTAAAAAAATTAAGTTGGCCTCTGTATCTCACAAATTATCAGCTAATTTGAAAATCTAAAAATACCACCAGATAGCCCTAATAAAGTGGTAATGAGAATGTGCAACTAGTTTTTTGATTTTTTAAAAAGTAACGACAGGAAAAAATAAAATTGATTTTCAAAAAAATCCGTTTTTTCCAAAAAACTCAGCAATTCTTGAAATTTTTAAAACTTTTTTGATGGCAACTTGCATGTTCACCAAGGAGCAACTTTGCCCCAATTTAACTATCTTCGTATCTATTATGGTTTCCGAGATACCAATGCTCGTACCTCGAATTTGTAGCACCCTGTATATTTATCCGTTGTGGATCTGAGAGACAAAATTTTACGACCTACATCGACAATGCTTTGAAATAAACTAAATCAAGCGATCAAGCGAATCGCTCGCCGCTTGCTACTTGCCATTCATCACCGAAAGATTATGTGCCATAGAATAACTAACTGAAAGAAATGAAAACTCCTATGTTAAAGCCTGGAAACACGCGCTCGACGCGATCCAAGCGGGCTACTGGCAGAACTAAAAGTTCGCGCCATATTTTTAAATGGATCTTTACTGCCAGTTCATAAGTTTTTTACTTATATTTGGTAATTTCAATCTAGATTATGAACTTATTTGTAACAAAACATTTTACAAAATAAAAATAATGTATTTTGATACAAATAAATTAATAATCTAGGTTGAAATTATCCCTGAAATTAGAATAAAACACGAAAAATTTGTAACTTGATTATTTTATTATAACATTGTTAATAAAATTACATATAACACATTCAACACTATACAAGTATATATAAAAGTTATCAGAATTTATACAATCAGTTATAAGTAATTATAAAAAAGGTTATAAATTATAAATAAATAATTCATTATATAAAAGACATATAGTTACCGTGAATATAATTTGGTATAACTTTAATCTCAACTTTAATGACCTATTCAAATAGAAACATCTTACAATTCACATTATATAATACACAAAGCCAAGGGACAAAATTGTTATTAAATCTATTCTCGATGACTCGAAGCATTTTTTTTTCAAATAAAACAGGACATATAGGGCTTATAAATAATACAAGGGTATAGAAAATATATAAATAAGTAAATACAAATATATTTTCAACCTAATGATTAATGATTATACTCGTTTAAATAAATAAATGATCTTTTTAAAATTACTTGTTTGTCTTTGCAAATTTGTATATTTAATATTTATCTAAAAGCGTACACTTACATAAATTACTGCACAACCTTTAAAATTAAGCTTTTAATATGTTATACAAATTCTTGATTCGATATAAATACACTTAAATAAAACTTTAAAATTAATGATCTTCCAAATTTCTGAGACAGCCATTTTGTTGAAAGAATTTGTTTTGATTATGAGAAATTTCATAAAAATTATCACAGGGATTAATTAATCTTATATATTAAACTACTTGGCTTTTAAATTTCACAATCCTATCGTCCAAAATACTCTAAATTCGCAAAAATCCGTAAAATATTCCCATAAAAACAAATCACAATTCACTTCCACTTCACAGAAACTGACAGACATTGCCAAATATGGAATGACGTTTATTTTTCAATTTATTTTACTGATCAACTGATCTGGGTCACTTAGAAATTAAATTTTTATTAAATTATTTAATTATAATTGTTTCTTGGCGAAAGCAACTTCATATCAATGTTTATTCATAGGGTAACAAAGCACATCACTGTTAAATTATCAACATTTTATATAAATATTTATATTTTTCAACTACTCCAACTACTCCAATTACTCCACAGAGAATCAAACGAATTGTTAATTAAACTATACTCTGTGGATGACTTGATAAAATCATGATGAAATTAAAGTCCCTAGATGAATATCTAGGGACTTTAGATGAAATTTCTACGCAGCGCCATCTATCCCTCTACTGGCAGAAACTCCGCCGTGTTTCCAAAATTCAAATGGCAGTTTCATCCGCCTGTTATGTGCCCTGCGCACATAACTTATTGCTTGGCCTTAATGAGATCTTACAACAAGCGACGGGTGAAAAACCGTATTTTTAAATACGAGTGATATTTCGCTCGAACGATCACTCGGTTATTGCAATCGCTTGAAACTCGAGTACTCGATTAATAAAATTAATCGGTTTTTCTCATCACTAGTAAAGAAGTTTTACTTCAAAAATGATTTGTGATGTGTGAAAAAGAAATAGCACGTTCTATTCGGAGTAAAAATGACTTTTTGTGTCTCGCCTGTAATATCGTTATCAGGAGGAAAAATAATTTTTACTCCTAATAAAACAATATATCTACAATTATTACTAAAACAATAGATTGCAAAAATGTTGTGTTACTTACATGCACACTATTTCCTACTGATAATTCCACATCCAGTTGAATTACCGATCCGCTATGGTCTGCAGGTTCTACCCTTATAACACCAACTAGTTCACCACTATTGTCAGTTTGGTACTGGAATATTCCTGGACATGGACTGCTACTGGACATAGGCCTGTTGTCAACATTACCCGAATATTTGTACATTAGAAAACCGCACAAGCATTCGGACGTTAAAAACACTAATATAAGTACTATCACAGATGGCGTCATTATTTATAATTTGTTTCTATCAATTCACTAAGGAAAATTGTCTTTAAGGCACACAATTAATACACGTCAAGTTCACTGTGGGATTTTCTGTTTACTGGCATTAGTTAAATTATTTTTAAGAAAATTTCCTTTTTGCACCAGTCCATCGAAGGTTTTTGAAAATCTGAAAATAAAATAAAACAAATGTCAGTACATTTACTAAAATCTCTAGAATGGGGAATTGCATACATAGGCAGAGAGAGAAAAAGAAATTATAGTAAGCTGAATAGGCATTTAAAGCTAATGGGATTGAAAGACAAAGCTATGTGCAGGTTCAGTTAATCTGAAGAAGAAACAACAGATGTTCATAGTTGTTCTATGAACAGGAAATATTCGAACTTTTTCTATATTTTGTAGGTCTGCTTTGGAAAAAAATCCCCAATTTTTCTTTCTTAAAAATTATGCGATGTGGCGTTTTCTTAAAATACACAAAAAAATGAGTAAATAATACAGGGTTGTTCACCACATTCGACACGGAATATTGTAGCTAAACTATTAGATTTTTACAAATTGTAAGTTTTGGGTTCGTTGAAGGACTATTAGAGCTACAATTTAAAAATATTTTTACAAGATACAGACTGTCCCAAATAAATAAAAAATACCAAAGTGTATTTTTTTAAATGGAACACTCTGTATATTATTACATTTTTAGTTTCTACGATTAAAATAAAGGTAAATTTGATTAAGGTCTATTACACTTAAACCTTACCGTTTTTGAAATATTTTCAATTTTGTGAAATTGCAGTATAAATTTTAAGGCTTCTCCGAGAAGTTTTTAATACTAAATATTTACTGAAGTTTATTTATTGATCAGTTCGTGTGTTGCAATAATAAAAATTTTACTACCTTATACAGAGTGTTTAAATATTTATTTTAAATAATTATTAGCTTTAAACGGCAATAACTTGTTTAATTTAAATAGAACACCCTGTATATTTTATAAGAATCAGATGCACAATTTAATTATCTATCAAATTGTATTATACCATTTTTTACCTATCTCTTCAAGTTTCCGTAGAAAATGCATTTTCTTGTAATTTAGAACTCATTTATCAATATACCCATGGAATACTGACATTTTAGATTATTTTTAAAGATGTATCAAAATGTTAAAGAGTACAGATACTAATATTGTCGATATAGTTCGTTTATTTCATTAAAAAATAAAAAAAACTATTTAAATATTTGTTAAAGAGGACCAATTAATATGATTCGAGTATTCAAACTACATTAATTGACTGTTTGCGTTGATTAATAATAATTGCTCCAGATACTAAAAAACTAACACCTTAAAAATGATATTTCATTTTTTGACAAATGCTTATTTATAACAACAGAAACGTTCATTTTCATAACTTATTATTATATTGATTTCTGATTCAAATCCACATTTATTTAGAATAATTTATTAACGAACACAATTAAGTATGTAATCAATTAGAATTTGGTCGGAAATACTGGTGGTATATTTAATTAATGGTATACTCTTTTATAAAGATTTAAATAGTTTTCTTTTTGCATACAAATTGGCTAGTAATATTATCGTTTTAGTAAAAATGATAATATTACTAGCCTGTACATTTTGTACATTTGTTGTTTTAAAAACAATCTAAAATGTCAATATTCCATGGGTGATAAATGAGGTCTGAATTATTAGAAAATGCTTTTTCTACGAAAACTTGAAGGGATAGGTAAAAAGTGGTATATTACAATTTGATAGACAATTAAATTGTGCATCTGATTCTCATAAAATAAACAGGGTGTTCCATTTAAATTAAACAAGTTATTGCCGTTTAAAACTAGTAATTTTTTAAAATAATTTTTTAGACACTCTGTATAAGGTAGTATAATTTTTATTATTGCAACACAATAACTGATCAATAAATAAACTTCAGTAAATATTTAGTATTAAAAACTTTGATACCCTCGGAGAAATGAAGCCTTAAAATTTATTCTGCAATTTCACAAAATTGAAAATATTTCATAAACGGTAAGGTTTAAGTGTAATAAACCTTAATCAAATTTACCTTTATTTTAATCGTAGAAACTAAAAATGCAATAATATACAGGGTGTTCCATTTAAAAAAATACAACTTTGATATTTTTTATTTATTTGGGATCCTCTGTATCTTGTAAAAATATTTTTAAATTGTAGCTCTAATAGTCCTTCAACGAACCCGAAACTTACAATTTGTAAAAATCTAATCGTTTAGCTATAATACTCCGTGTCGTATGTGGTGAACAACCCTGTATAGCAGGACCATTTTACGAAAAAAAAAATCAATCGTTGGTGAAGTTAAAAAAATGTTTCTACTATAATTTATGTAGCAGTGGGGGTGCTTTTCACCCTTTTCGTATTTTTTCTTTTTTTGTGAAAGTCAAATATTAAAAACATAGACACCCCAAATCTCATCCAAATCAGAATATCGGTTCTTAAAATGTGTTTTTATAAGTTTGATGCCTTATTCTAATGGACAAAAGAAGCAATTTTGTATGGAGGTAAATTTTGTCCAATAACATTATTTTGATTCCAAAAAATCGTAGTAGTTCTATGTCCACGGAATATTCTTCACTCTGTATATCTGTACTTTGTTGAATCTCTTTTAGTTTCTTGGAACACCCTGTTGGCAGTTATAATTAACAATTTCAATGTAACAGAAAATGGAAAATTTTAATTTTATAATAACCATGTTTATAATATCTTTTCAATCATTTTTTTATATACCTATACAACTGTACTGATTATTATTATTATTATTGGTAAATATTAAATCAAAAACAACTAGTGACAAAGGAACACCTAGATTTCTCATTAAATTCTGTACAGAATAATGAATATCATTTCCGTTTCAACAAAGAGATTATTAAAATTAGCAGATTCTTCGGAAAATCCTAAAAAAACACGAACCATGGCACATTTATGAATTTGATATACCTACTATGTTAAATTATGCACAGAATATTAAAAATTTAACTGAAAATGAAAATAAACAAACAGAATTATTATTTTTTTAATGCATCAGTCCCAGAGGATTTCCTGAAAAATTATAGAGGGTGTAAATATCAAAATATAAAAAATATTGTGTGTATGTGTGTGTGCACTATGTGCGCATATTTAAAGTAAAACTTCTGCTGTTTTAATATAAATAATGTTATTTCCAATTTATTTCGGTAATCTGTACATACATTTTCTGTTTCCTAAGTAGCCTCACCACTTTTTTTTCTCGCTTGCTCGTGCGTCAAGGCATGGTCAAGGTCATGCCGTGTCAAGGCCGTAACACAGCACGGCCTTGAATTTTTACTCCCATGGCGCGTAAACAAGTTTCACTTCAAAAAGGGGTTGCTTTTTATAAGCTTTTATTTAACTTGCTTTGTATGTAGTATCCTTTATGTATGTTTGTTCGGGGCAAATCTTGTAAGCTAAATTAGAACCACTTCCTTTTATTGTAGGAAATTGAAATTTGGCATGTAGGTTCAGTCCCGGTGACAATACATTTTTTTGCAAAGCATGACCCGAATTTTTGACAGCTGTCAAAATGGCAATCAAAATGGCGGCATTTTTGAGGTTTTTGATTTTTTGAAATTCTATTTATGAATGGATTGGGCTGAAATTATATATATAGGTATATTGTGGGTATATTATTTTATTTTAAGTCTATGGGGTATATACATATGAAAAAAAATATATGGGCGGCCATCTTGAAAAAATGACAGTTTAATGACATGTCAAAATTTCAAAGTCAACCGATTTTGATAAAAATCGAAATATAGGATGGCCATGGGCTAAAATGAAAGAAAAAAAATTGAGCCGTCAAATTTGACAGCTGTCAAAAAAATTTCATTCTCCGATTTTGATAAAAATCGATATATAGGATGGCCATGGGCTAAAATGAAAGAAAAAAATTTGAGCTGTCAAATTTGACAGCTGTCAAAAAATTTCAAAGTTGTCCGATTTTGATAAAAATCGATATATAGGATGGCCATGGGTTAAAATGAAAGAAAAAAAAATTGAGCCGTCAAATTTGACAGCTGCCAAAAAAATTTCAAAGTTCTTCGATTTTGATAAAAATCGATATATTGGATGCCCCCTATCCCATAGTCGGTTTTCATATTATTTGTCTCACATCTGAACTGTAAAATTTGACAGCTGTCCTTTTTTAAGCTCTCCTTTTTTAATAAAAATCGATATACATATTATTAAGATGCCCATAGGAAGGTATTAAAGAAAAAAATTGAGTTTAAGTGTGTTGCACTGAGAAACCAGCATAACTAAAAAGTAGAAAATCAATTTTAGAAAAAAAACTTTTTTAAGAACAAGCTTTTATTTAAATACACTAAAAGTAAAAAAATAAACTTTTTCCTTAAAACTTTTATTATGAACTTATAACGTCATTACACAATTTTAAATATTATATGAAAGCTTGTCGCGAGATTTCTCTACATCGATAACAAGTAAATTAACTAAAACCTATGTCTACCTTGTCTCATTTTGAAAGTTTGTGTTATGATAGACCACTAGACCAGAAATTACAAGATAAAGTTGTCGTACCAGATTTTTATGAGTGCAACTCAAATCTCGCGACAAACTTTTATATAATATTTAAAATTGTGTAATGACGTTATAAGTTCATAATAAAAGTTTTAAAGAAAAAGATTATTTTTTTCCTTTTAGTGTATTTAAATAAAAGCTTGTTCTTAAAAAAGTTTTTTTTCTAAAATTTATTAAAATAAGAGATGTTGTTCCTATCAGATTTTTCAATTTGATGGATCCTCACATCTTTTAAAGATATTTGCTTATACAAAAATTATTGACATAAATTATTTGAAAACACAGAAAAAATAGATTGGTTCCCAAAATTGAAGGAAAGGAATATTTATTTTTAATTTTCAATGCGAAATAACTCGGTTATTTTGGGTTATCAGTTATCACCCTGTACATACATACTTTATTTTTTAGGAGTTGTTTTGTTGGAATTAATTCAGAAGATTCCATTGACTGGAATTTACAGTTACAAAAAAAATACACAAATATTCTCGTTCAGCTTTTGTTCAAGAAATATATTGTATTGAGTGGATTCATTGTTTTAAGGATCACACACAATATGAAAGGTAAATTCTTGTAGCGACACAGATTTCATTGTTAAGTATGACAGGCACTTTGCTAAATAAATATGATTTCAGATGCTTTAAGATAATTATTGTATATTAATTAACTTTCCCTTTGCATTGTTGATTTTGGCGAAGAAATATTGCCAAGCCTTATAATAGTGGGCCAACTTATAATACTACCCAAAAAGATTTTATTTTCTGTAAAATAAAACTCTCAAGACGGAAATAACAACACAAAAAAGCAAAAGTTTTATGATTAAAAAACACCTACAACAAAAGTATAAAATTTAACTGCATATTAAAATAATTATCCAATACCAAAGGATAACATAGAGAGTTCTTAAGAAACGTGTTGAAGTTTTACGATTTTATGAACTTGCAAACTTTATGCAGGGTGTCCCAGAAATAAGTGCAAATATTTTAACTGGTAGTATAGTTCAACCCCAGAAACACGCCTATGAGGTTTTTTTCGCGAAGAAAAATTTTGAAAATTCGGAATTTTTCGAAAATTTTTTGGAATTTTTTTTACTTTTTATTTAAAATACATAAATTCTTCATAATATGGCAACATAAGTAGTAGATTAAATTTACAAGAAAGAAAATCCAGAAAAGATCCAGTGGTTCTCAAAATTTAAGCAAAAAATCATTTTTTTTTGGAAATTTTCAAAGTAAAATAACTCCGTTATTTTGGACTTATTTGAAAAACGATAAAGAGAAAATATGTTTCTTTTATCGAGATCTACCACCCCTTAAAATATTTGCACTTATTTCTGGGACACCCTGTATAATATCAATAATTTGGTTAAAAGAAGCAGCTTTTTTGGAGCTTTGTAAGGTTGTCTAGTCCGTTTAACTTTTAGTAAGAAATTAAGAATGTCATAAACTTATTTTTAAAATTTATAGGTATCTTTGTCTCACTCAGTATCAACCGAAGTATACTTGGTCTTGCAACTGAAATAACTGAATATATTATACTCCATATAAAACTTTTGTACAGTTCATTTCAAATAAACTTTTAGTCACGTGATTAAGCTTGACCGGCACAGTGCTGCCCACTTTTACATATTTTCTTTTAATCAAAATATTTTAGGATAAACAGTTATTATTTACATCAACAAAACTCACCTCAACAGCATTTAAGGGTCATAAAGGGTCAATACTACCGCTTTCCCGTTCAAAATATTCTAATAAAGTTGCGATGACTTTTTTACGGCCATTAAGCTCTTCTTATACACTTCGCACTAAAAGAGGTTCTAAAAAGAACAATGTTCGACTGCAAGGTCTGCTTGTAAACATTTTTAAGCTTACAGTATCACAAAACTATTTTATTTAAACCAAAGACTCGCTATATAAAGCTAACAAGTGTCAAAACAAATGACAATGTCAGAAAATAAATAAAGAAATGTGGCAACTTGACATTTTTTACAGCACCACCTGAATCCACATCCACAGTGTCCCCTCTCTTTCCTTGTCTAAGCCGGCGCCGAATTTATGTTCATGGCTGGCAACAATGAATTTAAAAATCGCGCCCTCGATTACGTAACTGAGTAAGTTTAATTGATATCAAATATAGGTATTTTGGTAATTATAAATAAACTTTTTGCTAATAATAAAAACTATGATTTGCGAGATGGCATGAAAAGTAATGTGGGTACAGTTTCTTTTAGTAAGGATATTCCCCGAGTCAAATTGTTAAATGTTCCGATCACAATATGACAAAAAAAAACATTAAAAATTATTGATTTGCGCTAAATATTTTGACCTTTATAATGTAAATGCAGGATCTAGAGCTTAGATCATTCTTTTTAAACATGTAAAACTGTTTTACGGCTTTTTGTATCCCCTTTTATTCCTTTCTACTGTTCAATCTTTAGTCATCTCTCTCAAGGTCCGGCAATGTCAAATTCGTCATTAAGTCTAAATCAGATGAACATTTTATTTGTCTAGGTATGTCGCATATCGTTGGTAAATATCCGTTTGATGTAGGTGTTACAAATTTATCGAATGCCATTTTATGCAAATTGTATTTAATTTTTGTTTATGTCACCATTGACTTTTGACTATAAATAAAACATTATATATGTACAGGGTGGGTCAAATTCGACGCTTTTAAATGAAAACACCCTTTTCTATGGGAGATAGACAAAAACTAATATCGGTGTCTGGAGCTCAATTTTTGTCAAAAACATGATGGTGAAAACCGCATATCGATATCTGTTACCGTTTCGGAGTTACGGGGTGTTTTTCAAAAATATGCATTTTTAACAAATCGCTGTAACTTTTTTGCTATAGAAATGTTTGTATTTTTATGAAAATATTTCCAAAGCATTTAATGGTTTAAGTATAATTTTTTAAAATTAATAATTTAAGAATTATCAACAGAAAATTTGATTTTTTATATGGGACACCCTGTATATTTTTAATTTATTGAAAAGAAATTAAAATTACCTTTCCAAAAATATAACACACTTGATATTTTGCTGGATTCCTCTTCGACATATAGAGTATATAAAAATTCTCCCGCTTTAAATAAGTAGGCTTTGAACGGCACCGGCTGTAATGCAAAAAAATTCTAGCTGTGAGCATCAATTAAAACGAAAATAATATTTGCTATGAGAGATGCAGAATTTTATAACAATTTAAAATATATTTAACCAACATCAACACATTTAAACTACATCTATTAACAATAAAAATAAATAGCAAACCAAGACATGAAATTTTGCTACAGGTGTTCGACATATCGACCGTCTTCTGTTATGGACAGACGGGGCAGTTTTTGAACATTTCTCGCGGTATTCATTAACTCAATGGGGTTGAAAGATACCCTTTTATAACTGCTAAGTATTTTAAGGAACCTTTATTCTTCCGCAAATATATCCATAGGATTAGATCCATGGGCACTAAGTCAGGCGGCCTCGACGGCCAACGGCTGGATCTTGGTAACTAAATATAACTAATAATAAATAATATACTAAATAATAAAACTAATATACTTAATATAACTTCAGCGTTCAGAGGCGGTGCGTCGCGTCGTCTTGCTGGAAAAATATCGTCCCATTGCTGCCAAAAGTCACTAACTTACCTTTTTATTACTTCCGAGAAAAATGCGTCTAAAGATGAATTGCATTGCATAAAGATGTTATAGTTAGTAACTATTCGGTATTAAAATAAAACATAAATAGCCAGAAATCGTAGTTAATGACTTTTGCAATCGATTCTCCGCTTCAAAATATAGTTAGTGATTGAATTTGGTTGTTCGGAGAAATGTTAGTGATTTTTGGCAGCAATAGGACGATATGTTTTCGAGTTCCATTATAAGGGCATATCATCAATAAGGGGTCCAAAGCCTACTAGTTAAAAGTGGCGAACTTTTAAAAATTCTGTATATCGAAGGGGATTATAACAAAATATCAAGTGTGCTATATTTTTGGAAAGGTAATTTTAAATTCTTTTCAGTTAATTAAAAATATAGAGGGTGTCCCAAATAAAAAATCAATTTTTCTGTTGATAACTCTTAAATTATTAATTTTAAAAAAATTATACTTAAACCATTAAATTCTACGTAAAAAGGTGCTTTGGAAATGTTTGCATAGAAATACAAAATTTTACATAGCAAAAAAGTTACAGCGATTTGTTAAAAATGCACATTTTTGAAAAACACCCCGTAACTCCGAAACAGTAACAGATATTGATGTGCGGTTTTCACCATCATGTTTTTTATGAAAATTGAGCTCCAGACACCGATATTAGTTTTCGTCTATCTCCTATAGAAAAGGTTGTTTCCATTTAAAAGCGTCGAATTTGACCCACCCTGTACATAGTGTTAAAATTTACATTTAAAATTAGTATTTAAAATTGATTAAAAAAAGAGACTATTTGTGTGTATTCTAAAATTAATGAGATACATAGTTCTAATTGGAGTTAACGCTAAATGTCATATAAAAATTAAGTAAAATATGATGTTCTAAAATGTTTTCATCCAAGGTAATAATTATTCTATATAATAATTCCGGGTTCAACGATTACATTTCCATATGTAGATATAGTATGTAATAATTTGTATACAACATTTACATACCTACTTTAATACGGAGTGTTTTCAAACAATGCGAAGCAGACTTGGCATGATTTAAATCAAGTGATTTTTTTAATTTTAATCATGTGATTTAAATAAAAAAAAAATATTAAAACTTTATAATAAATCAAAAAATATTTCTATAACAGATATAACAGATAATAAATCGAAAAATAATTGTAAATGTTATAAAACTATATAAAAATATCTATTCATCAATTTAAATGTTGGACCGATTTTTGAAGTAATTTCGTGTGAATCCATAAGGCCGCTAAACGCAGGGATTTATTTTAAAATTTATGTATAAATGACAAAAAAAAAGGCTGTTAGAATACATATCATTCGCAAAGTCTAGTGCAGAACTAGGTTATTCTGATATTGAGACTATATCTTCATTCCGGAGAATCTATAATCGTTGTCAGAAAAAATGTGTTGTTTTATTTTTTTTTTGAAACGGTTGTATGTTTCATACTACATTAGTATGTAGATAATACAAGGATAATACATACTAATTTATTCATTCTCAACTTAAGACTATTTCCGAACAATAGTCTATATTGTTTTATTAGGAGTAAAAATTATACTTTTTTTAACGATGCTGTACCTTTGAAGAACCATCGTAAAGCTATTCCGACGTTACAGGGAGGCACAAAAAGTACATTTTTACTCCGAATAGAACATAAAATACATATATTTTTTTTAAACATTAAATTTTTTTTTTTTTCAAACATTGCAAATAATATGAACAGTAATCGAGCAACAATTTGTACACTCGTTGAATTTGACACTTATTATCAGTTTAATAATATATTTTTGTACTTTTGTGCTAAGGCGTTAGGCGTTAAAATGACAAAAGTTAATATTTTTGAGACGTTTGAAAAAAAAATCCTTTTGATTTGAGGCGAGCAACTTTTTTTGAGGAATATATTGGTGACCGATGTGGAAAAATGGCACGCGCCGTAGAATTGTTAATGTTATCGGTATCGGGGAGAGTTATAAATATTTAGCCATTTAGGATAGGACTTTAATTGGAAATAAGTCCTAGTCATTTTGAAATCCGATTTAAATATTGTTTTGAATTAAAATAAAAAAAATCTGATTTTTTTATTTTTTTTTTAAATCATGATTTTTTCCAACCCTGATGCGAAGTAAATAGCAATGTAAAGCAAATTAGATTAGCTTGCATTTCTTTCATTCTTTATTATTATTATTATATGTAATGGTGAATTAATATCTTTTATTTTTTCACTTCATTTTTATGTTGACGAAAGACACGGAAAACAGATGACCAAATCTATTTTTCCAAGGCTCCTATTGATTAAAAATTAGTGTTTTAAACACAACCATGGCACTCTAGATTGAAATTTAAAACACGATTTTTTTAAACAAGAATTTGAAAAGTTGCCATGTGATATGTCATTCTAATCAGAGTGTCATTTTCTATCGAATCAAGTATAAAAATACCGAAGGTGCCATTTAAAATTGAAAAGTTGTAGTCATTTCCGGTGGAACAGGAAGTGACCGAAAACAATTGAATATGTCAATCAATCCTAATTTATGTCTTATACTAACATACCAAATCTCGTTTTTTTATTTGAATAAATAAAAAAGTTATAGGGGTGAGATACTTTTGAGACGCACCCGGTATTACCAGTAAAAATATTTTTTGCACTTATTTAGGATTCACCTGTATAGGCACTACTGTTTGTTAAGCTACGAAATACTTTAAAATAAATCGTATTCATACGATTGTTGAACCACCCTGTATATTTATAATAATAATAGCTTCCGTATACAGCTAGGGACAGGCAAACTCTGCGGGTTGGATTTTAACGTGTAAGACAGTGATGTAGACAGCTTAATAGCAAATCAAATGTATTAAAAAAAGAAAAAAGTTGGGTGGGTATGGGTGGGTACATTTCTTCTGAGCAGTATTACCGGATTTTGCATCAACATTTAAAACCGCATAAGTAGACGTTTCAAAAAAATGTTGCATCAGGGTTGGATCTGGATTTTCGACAATTATTTACTCATTTTACTACAACTGTAATAGATTAAATTTAGCTTAGATATATTATCTTCATTTCAGTAGTATACATGAAAGTTTTTAACATAGTTTATTTTATTCTAAATTATTTAAGGCTAAGATAATAAAATTTATACCGGATCGACAAGAGAAAGTCTTCGGCATCAGGGCCGCGTTAAGGTGATTTGGTACCCTAGGCACCATTTATTTTGCCGCCCCCTTCAACTAATAAAAAATCAAGTAAATTTTGTTATTTCAAAAATGACGCCCCCTATCAGCCTGCCAGGCCGCCCTAGGCAGCTGCCTATCTTGCCTAATGGATAAAGCGGCACTGGTCTTGGGTCAGCATTAACCGAGGGAGGGGTAAACCGCTGGTGTATTTTGGTGTACAAGATGTTGACATTACTTGGTATTAGTGGTATTAATCGTGTTATTAGTTGGCATTTTTCCATTATACGTGGTATTAGTGTACAGAAATTTGTCAGCGGCTTACCCCTCGGCATTTACCTACATGTGTAGAAGTGAATCGCTATGGCGATGTTGTAAATCGGAGAGAAAAAAAATCCAAAGTTTCATGCGCTTGGGAATGCGTTCTGAATGAAGCTTTATAGTAGACAAATTTTATGTAGTATGTAATAATAATGTATTAGCTCCCGTATATAGCGTTTAACGCCAGTGCCAGTAGCAAGGTACAGCTTGCCATGCCAAAGCCGTTCGGTATACAAGGAAGGTAATGTGGCTAAAGCACTACGCTTCAACCGCTTATTATTACCTCAGGATTGTGAATCTCAAGTACTCATTTAAGGCTGAGTCGACATAGGTACCCGAACTATTTTATTTTAATAAAAATAGTCGGCTGATGAAATGCCGGCTGAAGGATGCCACCCTGTATATTTACTGAAGTTAAATAGACAAGATAATTACGGTACGTATAATGGGTCTCGTTTTTGCTAATGATGCCGCAATAAATGTTTCAATAATATTAAATTATTTTACGATCATTCTTCAATTGGTATTTACAATGAGTCCCGGACCCCTGCAATTGTATTATTTATTATACTAGTCAATTTAATTTATGATCATATTATTGGTACTTTAATACTAGGCGTTCAATACTTAGGTTTTAAGTCTTATTGCTTTGCTGTTCTTAATAAGGTTTATTCAACGAAAAAATACATATGACAGTGACAGCTGTGTCTGTCATTTTAATTGGCAGGTAAATCGTATTTCCTGTCATTTTTTAGATGTTTTTAGATCTATTGTGTCCCCCTTTTTTTGAGTTATAACTCATCGTACAGTCTCAGGACTTTGACAAAAGCCAGTATCTGAGACGGTTTTACACAGGCATTTATTAAGCATTTATTTAAACTTTAGACTCATTGTTATAAGGTCTTATTTTATTTTTCATAATATAATCATCTCTACAGGCGCCACATAAAATTAGATGATCATTGAATATATTATAATTTTTCGAATAAATTAACTTCTACAGGATATTTTTCAGAAGCCATATCATTAAAGATGCATATATTCAGATTATTTTCATTTATTTTGCCATTCTTTTTGCATTCCTAAGACATGCCAGATTATCAAAAATAAGCTAAAATTATGTTTATAATTTATGGAAGTCCGTGAAGATGGTGATCTATTATCTATAAATAACATTACAACGTAGTAGAACGTACTGTACATTTTTTACTGTCTAATAACACAGAATTGAAACTGTCTAATAAAACACGCCTAATAACGACATTTCACCTAATACACTAGTACAAACGTTACGTTGAGACATTCTGGCCCTCCTGATCTTCATTCTATCTACTATCTGTGTAGAATTGCTTTTAGACACTACTCCAATATCCTCTAAAACAACATTTGCGATTACAGCGGCAGCGTGATCTGAAACTCCAGGTGGACAAGTTTCAAATTTATTAAGGAACCGGAAAACAATAATTTAAGTGCTTTAGTTTGGATAACATTATTGGGTTATATTTTATAGTCATATTAAGCAGTGTGTTAAGGGTAAAAGATAAATAATTATCAAATATTTTGACGGACAAAAAAACAAATATTTTTAAGGCCCGTGAGGAACCTGAAGATCCAAAGGCAGGGCGCTCAGTTTTCGAGAAAAAAAAATACTTATCTAAAGGCACATTTTGAGGCTTGTGTGAAAATATTTTGGAAAACATTTTTTTTTCGTTCCACCCTACTGTACAAGTACTAAAAAAAACGGCGTCAAAGACGGCTGTGGAATGACAATCAATTAATAATAATGGCGCTTACTACCTTACCCTATCTATGTTTAGTAAATGAGGTCTTAGAGATTGACATCGCCAAAATTATCATCGATTATTATTCTAAGGCACCTTTGACACCGTTTTTTTTAACATGCGGTATAATGCGTTATTTACAAAAAAGACAATGGTGATGGTCTCAGAAGGAAGTATCAATCAGCAAAAAAAGTATTCAAAAAAGAAAATGCTCAGGAGACATGGTTCTGATGGAAAAATAGATATTTATGAAAAGTTACTAGCGAAATTATTGCACAGGGTGTTTTAAAGTTAGAGTAAAAAACAAACCTTCAATTAACCCTTAAAGTTTATAAAAAAAACAAAGTTTATGAATTAAAGTTGATAAATTTATAAACAGTTTGCTAAAAAATCATGAAAATAGGGCTAAAAGTAAAAAAAGTATTTATTTATTTAAAACACTTTAAACTTGACAAAAAAATCCCGCGTTGCGGTTTTTTGTATCTGAGTGTATTTTAATTTGCTCGAATAAATTATTTTATCTCATTGGTATTGTACAGAATGAGTATTTGTTTACCACATACCGAATTTGCATAGATACAAAACGATTATAATACTATTTCTGTATTTAACCACTTAATTAAGTTAACTTGGAATATATAACATACCTACAATATTGATAAATGTATCTATTATTTACCTATTTGTATTATAAAAAGCGAAATTACTTTTTCAGTAGATGTTCCTAACGCCCTTTGAATGACGCAAAAACTCGATTATTTTTAATGCAAAACTCGTACGCATCGTTCACGGTCATACCTAAACAGTTAATTAAAAGATGTATCGTTCAAATCAAACATAATAATCACTTATTACAGTAAAAACAAAATTAAACATGGGCAAATTTATACGCGCTAAATGGTACTTACCGAAAAAAAAATCATCCGGTTTTTGTATGAAAATCCTTGTTCTTTTACTAATAAAAAAAAGTTCGCCGTTGGGTCGTCCAATATAAACTGAACAATTATTAATATTATTTCCAATATGCCACTAATAATAATTTCACGAACGTGAAGAGGCGCGTGTGTTTAGTACTGTCCATTATATTCGGTTTGCGGTGCTGACTGATGGTATAGACCGATTGGTGAGACGCTCTTGACTGACTGATGGTGGATAGAGTTTTCTCCCTGAGGAGAACTCATAAAAATACGGGGGGCAGTACGAAAGGTATGGTCGAGTACCTAGCCTGTCGCGTTAGGTACGAGAAGTCGTACCGAAGATTTTGCATATCGTCGGTGAGATGTGATAAACTGCTAACTCCATTATTCCTAATTTTACAGGAGAGCAAAAAAACGGTACAAAAAATATGTACACATGTAGGAAGTATTTTCATGCGTTAATATGATAAAGAGATAAGGATTTTATTTGCTGGGGAACAATAAAACCCAGTATTTTGTGTTACGTCATTTTTTTCAGACACAATAGGGAGATAGCAGATATTCGTCTTGCAGAAATAAGAAATAAAAATATACTTCTGGAGATAGCAACTTTTATTGTTTCAAATTTTGAAAATGGAATTGAACATTACCCAAACAGATTTAGAAATAATCAATTAAATTTAGAAAATATGATATTCATAATTATATATTATGTTATTTATAATATTGTCGATCTAGAAACAAAACAAAACAAGTCCAAAAACGAATAAATTTTTAATGCATTGTTAAAGAACTGAAATAGCAGCATTTTGGACTTAATGAATATGAAAATAATTTAAAAATTAAACTTATAATCCTTAGAAGATATGGTAGAATCCTTCCATGCTTATCCAATTTTTATCCAACGGTAGTAGACCGAGCTTGGAAAACTGCGTGATTTTATTAAATTTTGATTACTTTTCTATTTATTTTTTTAATTTTTATAAAAATTATGTATCATTTGCGTGGAAAAACATTGAAAAAAATAAAACTGATTAGGTATTATGAAAATGCTTGTACAAGTAAGTAATGTTATTTAAACTATTTATAGCACGCCGATGAATTGCTCGTATATAGAGAATTTCGTTTTTCCTTTACTTACCCTTTACAGATACCCCGTATATGCCCCGTATTTACAGAACGGATCGACGCAGGGTCGGACTGGCCATATTATATATAGTATATCTATTAGGGGGGCCCAGCCTTCGCGGGCCCCCTTTATAGTTCATTATTTATTGTTAACAATATTTGCTTTTGCATTGCATTATGGCATTTGCATTGGATTGGTTTATCTTGCATTAGGGTAGTTCCCTGATTTCTATACAGGGTGAGTCTTAAATAAGTGCAAATATTTTCAGGGCGGGTAAATATCGATAAAAAAAACATAATATTTTCTTTTTACCGATTTTTCAAATAAATCCAAAACAACCGAATTATTTCACTTTTAAAATTTCTAATTTTTTGCTATAATTTTGAGAATCATTGGATTTTCTTTCTTGTAAATTTAATCTACTACCTATGTTGCCATATTACAAACAAAGTATGTTCTTAAACTAAAAATTAAAAAAAATTCCAAATTTTTGTAAAGAAAATGTATTTGCTTTCACTACTTATAGAGTATTTTTTTCTCTTTCTAATGGTATAAAAAACTTATTCACATAAAAAATGGAGTTAGCAGGTTATCACGTTTCACTGACGATATTGTATCCGTAGGTGTATCAAATAGAAAAGAAGAACAGAAAAAAATATGAATATAGGTTCCTATTTCATTAAATAGTAAAAAATCCGTCTTACCCTAAATTATCGTTACCTATTATGGTGCATTCTCATGACTCGTGTACTTGACAAACATTTGTAATTGGTATACAGGGCCATGGTGCGTCGGACATCTATACGGAATTTCTAAGTTATTTATTTCAGGAACTACGCCGGACTTACGCTAGACCCTGTAGGCCAATAAAAATACTTGTCAAGTACACGAGTCGTGAGAACGCGCCATTATCATTATAATATATTAAGGCGCATTCTCACGACTCGCGTACTTGACAAACATTTGTAATTGGTATACAGGGTATACACGGTGCGTCGGGCATCTATAAAGAATTTCTAAGTTATTTATTTCAGGAACTACGCCGGACTTACGCTAGACCCTGTAGGCCAATAAAAATACTTGCCAAGTACACGAGTCGTGAGAACGCGCCATTATCATTATAATATATTAAGGCGCATTCTCACGACTCGCGTACTTGACAAACATTTGTAATTGGTATACAGGGTATACACGGTGCGTCGGGCATCTATAAAGAATGGCTAAGTTATTTATTTCAGGAACTACGCCGGACTTACGCTAGACCCTGTAGGCCAATAAAAATACTTGCCAAGTACACGAGTCGTGAGAACGCGCCATTATCATTATAATATATTAAGGCGCATTCTCACGACTCGCGTATTTGACAAACATTTGTAATTGGTATACAGGGTATACACGGTGCGTCGGGCATCTATAAAGAATTTCTAAGTTATTTATTTCAGGAACTACGCCGCACTCCCGCTAGACCCTGTAGGCCAATAAAAATACTTGTCAAGTACACGAGTCGTGAGAACGCGCCATTATAGGTTCGTTCCAACCATGAATCATAAACAGATTTGCAACAATTTGCAAATCTTGTCCAATGCGCATGTCTGTAAAATTAATTGTTTTCTGACCTATTTGAAACTAGGGTAGGAACACCTGCTTAACATTTTGTCTGTCAAGTGTCAATTTTAAATAAAATAACATAACCTAAAATTCGTGTAAGGCAACATTGAGTAAACAAGGTTGTTGCTGTGGTTGTTGTCTCTGAAAAAACTAGGAAAATGGCTCAACAAGGTAATTATCTTTAAAGAAAATACACCAATTTCAGCAAATGATTATTTTATATGCAAAGCACGAATATTACCATATTGGCCAACTTGGCTATTAAAATGCTGGCTTATTTCAAACCTTTCAGCTATGTACGTGATTAGCACTTTGTCTTGTAAGCCTAAAATATACAAAGAAAACTTCATTGGAATATTGAGGCACGGTTTCCTCTGAAAATATTAACACAATAAGAGATTAGATAAATTTATGTGCAAAAATGTCGATTATAAATTCTGTGCTCATCTAGTAGCAATTCTAAATCCTCCTCATCACTACTTTCCATGGACGACACGTCACTAATCTCACTACTATACTCTTCGTCACTCATGATATCTATTCACAAGTCTTTAATTAGTTAAACAGCCCGTTTAAATTATTCAAACAGATACGAGTATAATCAAATTTGCTATTATTGTATTAGTTATGGCGTGGTTATAACGGTAATACGCATGCGTCGGATAAATGATACGAGAAAATTTTGCAAACCGTTCTGACAGTTTTCAAACAGTTTTCAATTTAAGATGGAACAGAAAATATATGATTTACTAACCGACAGTAAATCCGGTTGGAACGCTTTTCAACTTCTGCGCAAACTCCTTACTGTAAGAAACCGTTTCTTACGCGGGTTGGAACGAACCTTATATTAAGTTGCTGCTAAGTGTAATGCTGACTGTACCTTTGCTTTTTAACACTATGTGCAATCGATTTTGAAAATATGAGCCTTCAGAAAACACTTGCATGTTTTTGCACCCGGCTCCATGACTAAAAACTAAAAGGGGTTCTTTGATAGTTATACAGGGTGGTCAGAACTGTATTCCGGAAACTTCGGCAGCATATTCTGCAGATCAAAATAAGTAAAAAAGTTCGTATAAATGTATGTCCTAAAATGCTTAGTTTCGGATATACAGGGTGTAGAAGTTTCATTTTTATTTCGATTTTTTTTGGAGAATTTTGGAATTGAAATTATCAATACCTGTCATCATTGACGTAAATTAAACATGTTGATTAAATAGTTATTAGACTGAGATCATAAATCTGAAGGTTTTTGTGCCAAACGTTCAACAGAAACTGTTTTATCATCATTTTTTTGCGGAAAAAATTATGATTAATTTAAAAAAATAAAAATTTCCCAAATTTATTATTTCAGTGAAATAACTATCTACTCAACGTGTTTATTTTTCGTCAGTAATGACATGTATTGAGTATTTCGAATTTTGGGGTCGCACCACTCTGGCACTTTGTGTCATTGTATCGGTTTTTTAATCTCGGTGCGATCCCTTTATACACACATTTATTAATAATAATATTCTGTAAAATTTAATGGGGTCTAATAAAGAAATTTGAATTTGAATTTGAATTTCCATTGTAAATATCTTGAGAACGGTTGCTCGTAGAAGAGTAGTAAACTACAACTCTAGTTTTATACAGGTACGGACAAAAAGTTATTACGCTTCAAAACAGTTAAAACATATGTAGGTGGCCCCCTCTATCAGTAGGATTCATATTGACGTCAAAATCAAATTTCTCATGTCAAAAATCTACCAGACACCAATTTTCATCCAAATATTACTTCAGAAATTATTTGGAAAAAATCGAAATAAAAATGAAACTTCTACATCCTGTATCTCTGAAACTAAGCACTGCAGGACATATATATACATATATATATATATATATATATATATATATATATATATATATATATATATATATATATATATATATATATATATATATATATAATAATAAATAATATTTTCTTGCCTTTAGCTGTGTATTTTTCTTCTAATTTCGAAAAATCGAAAGTAGAGAAAAAATTAAAAAAATAAAAAGTAAAAGAGAAAATTGTTTTGCTTGTCGTAAAGGGGGAACCAAGCTCCACTCCCACAACCGGTTTCTGGGCCTACCCTTCATCAGGTGGGCTGTCCAGGGGCTGGTTCTCACCGATACGGCAAGCAAAACTTCTTCTATATCTACAGACGAAGTCGTAAAGTGTCGGTGAGATATTAGTGCATCTCCCGTCAAAAGATGGTAAAGAGCGTTTTCGGCCCGCTCAAATATATGAAATGAACAAAATTCTTACAGCTTTAGTGTATATTAATAAAAAATATTTTCTTGCCTTTAGCTGTGTATTTTTTCTAATTTCGAAAAATCGAAAGTAGAGAAAAAATTAAAAAAAAATAAAAGTAAAAGGAAAATTGTTTTGCTTGTCGTAAAGGGAGGAACCAAGCTCCACTCCCACAACCGGTTTCTGGGCCTACCCTTCATCAGGTGGGCTGTCCAGGGGCTGGTTCTCACCGATACGGCAAGCAAAACTTCTTCTATATCTACAGACGATGTCGTAAAGTGTCGGTGAGATATTAGTGCATCTCTCGTCAAAAGATGGTAAAGAGCGTTTTTCGGCCCGCTCAAATATATGAAATGAACAAAATTCTTACAGCTTTAGTGTATATTAATAAATAATATTTTCTTGCCTTTAGCTGTGTATTTTTTCTAATTTCGAAAAATCGAAAGTAGAGAAAAAAAAATAAAAAGTAAAAAGAAAATTGTTTTGCTTGTCGTAAAGGGGGAACCAAGCTCCACTCCCACAACCGGTTTCTGGGCCTACCCTTCATCAGGTGGGCTGTCCAGGGGCTGGTTCTCACCGATACGGCAAGCAAAACTTCTTCTATATCTACAGACGATGTCGTAAAGTGTCGGTGAGATATTAGTGCATCTCTCGTCAAAAGATGGTAAAGAGCGTTTTTCGGCCCGCTCAAATATATGAAATGAACAAAATTCTTACAGCTTTAGTGTATATTAATAAATAATATTTTCTTGCCTTTAGCTGTGTATTTTTTCTAATTTCGAAAAATCGAAAGTAGAGAAAAAATTAAAAAAAAAATAAAAAGTAATATCTCACCGACACTTTACGACATCGTCTGTAGATATAGAAGAAGTTTTGCTTGCCGTATCGGTGAGAACCAGCCCCTGGACAGCCCACCTGATGAAGGGTAGGCCCAGAAACCGGTTGTGGGAGTGGAGCTTGGTTCCCCCCTTTACGACAAGCAAAACAATTTTCTTTCTTTTTATTTTTTTTTAATTTTTCTCTACTTTCGATTTTCTGAAATTAGAAAAATACACAGCTAAAGGCAAGAAAATATTATTTATTAATATACACTAAAGCTGTAAGAATTTTGTTCATTTCATATATATATATATATATATATATATATATATATATATATATATATATATATATATATATATATATATATATATATATATATATATATAACTTATACTAACTTTTTTACTTATTTTTATCTGCAGAATATGTTGCCGAAGTTTCCGGAATACAGTCAGGACCACCCTGTATATGCCGGGTGCTTTTCAATAGTGGCTCACTCCTATAACTTTATTATTTTTTCAGATAAAAAAACGACATTTGGTGTGTTGTTAGTATAGGACATAACTTGGGATTGATTGACGTATTCACTTACTTTCGTTCACTTCCTGTTTCACCGGAAATGACTACAACTTTTCATTTTTAAATGACACACTCGGTATTTTTTTTACTTTATTTGATAGAAAATGGCATTCTGAATACAATGGCATATCATATGTTAGATAGTTTATATTATACAAAATAGTATTGTTACATTACAGTATTTTAATTTTTATCTAAACTTTCTTTTGTCTTTTCCTGTATGGATGAAGAGTGAAGATCAAATAGTATTATTAATCAGAACTCAATTTTTCCAAATCAAACGAGGGTGAATCATTACCATATTTGCCTTTGATCGTTCATCATTAGCATATTCCCCGAATTTAGCTATAAAAATCTGGTAGTAGTACTTTCCGAGATTCCAATGATAAAGCTCGAATTTAGGATAAATTTTAAAACAGAAAACCTGATAATGGAGAATTTTTGGTCACCCTGATAACACCAACAAACGTATTTTTAAAGTTTGTTTATCGCGGTAGGTACTATATCAAAAGTACAAAACAATCTTGATTGTTTCGACTTTAATGAGCAAATCGCATACCTAGCAATAAAGATCTTCAAATAATCATCACAGACAATGGGATCGAGTCTCATTGTCATCACCAAGGAGGAATCAGTACCAAGGCGGTGGTCGGGATTCCCGAATATCCGGAATTAGTACCGTCGTTGTTTGATTTATAGACTTCGTTTGCACGAATTCAATTCATCAGTACCGTGACTATCTCTATTTGAGTTAGAAATTATTAAGTACAGTAGAACCACAGCACAGATAACTTCTTATGATGTGGTAGAACCCCTGTCACGGGTTTCTCGTTACTGAAATTATATTTTCGAAGTTTTATCGAAATTGGCAGAATTCATCAGAAGAAAAAAAATTGTATTTTAACACAGACCAAAGTGTCTGATATTTCAATATATTTTGCAGGACTTTACTTACTCATCATAATATAAAATTAAAATCTCTTGAATAAATAATTTTCTCATTTAAGACCATCTTAATTTAATTGTAAATTGCGAATTTAAAAATATCTTTTAATTTGTAGCATTACTCATATCAGGGATTCTCAGCAGTATATAAAAAGTTTATGACCATGCAGTCTGCGAATATTTAAATCCAAATAGTTTGTGGTAATGGCATAAAGTTTCTCCAAAATCTGAGAATACCATCATCGCTATTGTAGCATAAAAACTTTAAAAAATAAAAAAGAATATAGGTGTTACTGTAAATGTCCGAAATGCGGTAAAACCTAGGATAAGCGCGCTAAACCTAGGATTTACCAAAAGCATTAACTAATTAGGTTAGCCTGGTTATTTGGAGGGTGTTAATGCATTGGTTAGCTTGGTTATTTGGAGGGTGTTAATGCATTGGTTAGCCTGGTTATTTGGGGGATGTTAATGCATTGGTTAGGTGGTTATTTGGTGGGGTTGGTTGGTTTTTACTATTTACTACCACTTGCTTTTGGTAAATCCTAGGTTTTACCGCATTTCGGACATTTACAGTAACATAGGCATTTATTTTTATGTAAAAACAAGTGAATTAGAATTTGAAATTTTATCAAAATGTCAATAATAAAAAAGGTTTTCCTCTTGTAAAGACAATCCGGGGATGTACTGTATATTTATTTTGATTAATTGAAATATACAGTACGTCTGTCCGTTCTGTGGCTACGGGGTATCCGTGAGAGGGGAAACGATATTCTCTCGATGTTTTTCGTAAAAAAATAGACAACGCGTTCCATCAATAAAAATTCTACAATTTTGCAAGTAGCCAATAAAATGAGTGGGCGGAGCGATTTGCGGTGACGTCTCGTCAAGTCGACGTATAAAATATATTGCTGTTTATTTAAATGTTTTTTGTCCGCATTCCTTTCGTAGACACAGATCCAGCAGATGTACTGTAATTAGTGTTTTATTTTGCTATTGTAACACCAAAGGTTCCAACTCTCAACTGTAATAATTGAAATATATGTATATTCCATTCAAATATGAAAATCTAAAATCTGTATCAAATAAAATGTAGGTATTAAAATTCATAGAGTAGATATTTAGTTATTGTTTTATTTTAGTTTAAATAATGAGTACGGTTGAAATTGTTAGTTAATAAATTAACATTTTTACATAACTACGTAACTTCTATATTGAGTGATTCAAGGATCTGACCAGTGAGGATATTTACTTTTCTTTTTTTATATCAAACATTCAGAGGCACTAGAAATAAAAGAAAGAAGACTAAAATATACTTAAAAATAAATTGGTATTCTTTGAATTGGAAAATAAAAAAAATAGATGGATACAGGATGGACAAAACCATTTAGTACACCTCAGAAATATGTTCCATGCTATATTAGTACCCCTCTTGAGTTCACACCTTATTTAAACCTTGAGTTCACACTTTGCTCAACTTTCCTTTTGTGAGTTCCATTTTTTTCTTTCTGTAGATTAGTTTCATCAACTTTTCTTTTTGCTCTACGTTTTTTTCTTCTCATTCAGATTCTGTGGGGAATATGGGAAAACACCAGAACACCTTATCACTGAGTGCACCAAGACGACAACCGTTCCTGCCATGAACTTTGGTACGGCTGATGTCGAAGATGGAGAGTTGGCCTTTGTGGAACCGTCTCAGATACAATTGGCAACATTGGCTTTTGTTAAAGCCCTAAGAACCCCCCTCCAAAACATTATATATTCTACATGTTTAGCTTATACCACTCTCATTGTGACGTAATAAGTGAAAGTAAAACAAATATAAATGCTTATCTATACTAATATATAAAATCCTTAAGTGACTGACATACTGATTAATCACGATCCTGCTCAAACCACTCAACGTAAGAAGCTCAATTTTGGCATACAGGTTGATTCTAGGGTGTAGAAGCTTTGGTAGAGGTATAAGAAGGGATTTTTCGAAATTCCAGTTCCAAGAAGGTGAAACCACCCCTCAAATATTACAATATTTTTTATTTAAAAAACGGTCAAGTTTCCGAAAAAACGCTTAAACACGTATATTTTATTTTGTTTTCTACAAATTTTAAGATTTTTTAAAAATGTATACAGGGTGTTTCGAAAAATCTGGTCATTGATTAATCACGATCCTGCTTAAAGTGCTTGACGTAAAAAGCTGATTTTTGGAAAACAGATTGACTTTAGGGTGTAGAGGTTCGATAAAAAGGGATTTTTCGAAACTCGAATTCTAAGGGGGTGAAACTATCCCTCAAATATTAAAATATTTTTTATTCAAAAACCTGTGAGTTTTTCGGAAAAACTCTTAAACACGTATATTTTATTTTGTTGTTTTACATATTTTAAGATTTTTTATAAATGTATACATCAGGGTGTTTCATAAAATATGACCATTGAGTAATCACGATTCTGCTTAAACTGCTTGACGTTTAAAGCTGATTTTTGGCAAACGGATTGACTGTGGGGTGTAGAGGTTCGATAAGGAAGGGTTTCTCGAATCTCAAATTCCAAGAGGGTGAAAACGCCCCTCAAATATTTGTTATTTAAAAAACGGTTAGTCTTTCGGGAAAACGCTTGGACAAGCATAATTTATTTGGTTTTTTACATATTTTGAAATTTTTAAAAAAAATCATACAGGGTGTTCCAAAAAGTTGCGTAATTTCTTAACCACGATTCTGCTTAAACTGCTTGACTTAAAAAGCTTATTTTTGGCAAACGGATTTTTCGAAAGTCAAATTCCAACGAGATGAAACTACCTCTCAAATATTACCAAGTTATAAAATAATATCGCCATATTGTTTTTTCTCATGCTGACATAAATGTGAGAAAAATTTATCCAGTTTGTATGATAATGGAAATTCTTGCTTTGCTTTATCATCACCATTACAAATGATTAATTCGACGCGAACGAAGTCGCTGGTACACGCTAGTTAATAATAAGATTCTTATATCGTTTCTAAAATATTATAATAAGTCTCTTTGCAGACAATGTTAACCGTTATGTCCGGTTAAAAATTCATATGGCTCATACAATTTCGATCTAATTTTAGTCCATTTAAAACTGGTTGGGCTGGACTCACCCATTTTTTGAAACGACAAAACACCCACCGTTACATTTACCAGATTCCAACAATATTTCTAAGATATCTGGTTGATCTTAACCGGACTTGAAAGTGAGAAAAGAAATACACTTAGATGACATTTGGAGAAATATGAATATTTGAAAATCTATAGATAGATTTTTTGACCATTTTTTTAAGTTGACAGGTAATGACAGAATTGTCGTATAAAGAGCACATTACAAGAAGATGATTTGGTAATGAGCTTGAAAATTGTTTATTTTTAAATATGAAAATGAGATTGTTTTTAATACGTATAAACTCGGGGAAGAACTGGCAGATTTCAACGTGGGTTTTTCTACTTTCTCAATTGGTTTCGCAAATATTTCACCGGTATTTCCTTTTTATGCTCCGAGCTACTCCAGATATGTGTGAAAATTTAATGTTTTCTAAAAAATGCTAAATATATGCTATTAAACTTCAGTTCAGTATTATATTTTTAAGTCGTTCCCACTTAATATTCATTAACAGTTTAAATGAATATTTATTTGTCTATTTATTTATAAAGGTATATCATGTGTGATCAAAAAGTTTTATGATGTAGAATACTTCGATTTTCATTTTAAATAGCGTCTCAACTTTATTATTTTTTGACGTGTATACAGGGTGGCGCCTCTCATATGCCGCGGAGGCTCCAAGGAGAACGACAGTTTGTATTGAAATGAAATTTTGTGAGCATATGTAGGTTAATTCAGAGCACTTTTTAAAAATATAAAGAGTTCTACAGGGTGTCCCCAAAAAAATTTACATATCAAAGTTGTGTTTTTTGTAATGGAAGTATATGACTAAAATGTAAGGTTTTTGACATATTTGACATTTTCTAGAAATAAAGAACAATTTTTAAATTACAATAAAAGCTACCTAAACTGGAATTTAGTCGGTATAGCCTAATATAATAGTTAAAATATAGTTATATATAGTATAAATATAGTTAAATTAACTATTGTACTTTAAATCAAATTAAAACTTGATCCAAAAAGTTATACAGAGTGAGACAAAATTAATATTGAACATTGGTCGCCTTTAAAAGAATGTTACTCTTTTATTTTAAATGGAACACCCAGTATATTATTCCGATATTCAATGGAGAATTCATGTCTCTTCAAAATACTAATAAGGTTGCCTACCCCACAAGCAAAGATTTTCCTAAATATTTTCATTTACATGATTTGATATGAGTAGATCTTTATTAGGTATTTGATAAAATCTAGGTGGCTGTGATATGTCTGACGGTACTTCAACATACTGTCTAATTAGTCCAACTTTAACAACTAGTTATCATTTTGTGTCAGTTAAAACAAAAAAAATTCTTAGAAATTTGCCGAAAATGCAAACTTATCCTACATCAGAGAGAATTGATATGATTCTATTAGTTGGTGAATGCAGTGTGCATTCGCTTTAATAGAATACTTAAATGCTCCTGATTATTTTATCTAGTCTGGGTTTTTTTATCGGGATATGTTAAAGACAGTGTTTACAAAACTCTACCTATTAACTATTGTCGACAACATGAGAGAAATTATTGTAGTTGCTTTTCGAGGTAGAATTCCACATAAATGCCTTTTAAAATGAAAAGATTCTTTTGAAAAGACAATCATTTTATGCAGTTAACAGGAAAGGAAGCATTTTTGAGCATTTGATTTCATCTAGCTAATTTTTGTCACATAGTTATAGGTTTATATCTAGTTTTCATTCTATAATAATTAAAATATGTTTTAAACGTGTATCTTTTTATTACCGTTGAGTATTTTACTCTACAATATTTAATTTTTTGTTAAATTAACAAAAGGTATATTACACAGCCACCCTAGATTTTTTCAAATAATAAAGATCTACTGACGCAAAATCATAAAAATTAATAATAGTCCATATATCCCTCACCATATATCCCTCAATATCTAGGAAAATATTTGCCTGAGTGGTAGGCAACCTTAATAATATTTTGAAGATATATAAATTCCCCATTGAATACCGGAAAAATATACTGGATGTTCTATTTAAAATAAAGGAGTTACTTGCTTTTAAAAGTGGCTAATGTTCCATATTAATTTTGTCTCACCCTGTATAACTTTTCGGGTCAAATTTCAGTTTGGTTTAACATACAATGGTTACTGTAATTAAATATCAGGCTATACAAGGTCAACTAAAATTTAGGTAGCTATTATCAAAATTTAAAATTTACCCATCATTTTCACAAAATGTGAAATATGTCAAAATCCTTAGATTTTAGGTATATGCTTCTTTAATAAAACTCACCTTTATTTTTTTTTCTAGAAACCGAAAATCAATTAATATATAGGGTGTTCCATTAGAAAAAACACCGCAACAGCACACCGTCGCGCGTCGCGTCGGTCGGTCGCATTTCTCTCACTCCGACTTAATAAGATCCCTATGCGATTTACTTCCACACATGTAAATGCCGACCCAAAAGTAACAGTTGCCCAAGAACGGTAAACTAACAGGATTGCTCATCCTCATAAGACGTACGTTCGCCTCTTCCCGCGCTTCAGCTGACAGTTGTGACGTCATTGTAGCCCTTGTCAAAGCCTTCGTGGCCTTGTAATGATAGTGTGTATTATTAGTTGCCTATGGTAAACTTATAAAAATAACAGCTGAGAAATTTTGAGTTAATTATTTTGTCAATTTTAAATGTGAAAAAGGTGTCTTTAAAGTTTTTAGAGCTATAGAGTGTATAAATACGTTCATTTTGTGTTGTGGATTGTGACAAAGTGCATACTAAGTGCCCACGATTTTGTTTATTAATTATTTTAAAGCAAAATATGGAAGTACTCTAAAAAGAATGCTTGCAAAAGGTGATGCTGGGACCTGCTGTTCTTAAAAATGCATTATCCGAGTATTTAATACGATTTCTACAGTTAATTTTCTTTACTGCATACATATAAGGTGTTTAAATAAATAAACTAAATAATGAACGTTATGCATTCGGTAACCAATAATGCACGTGTGTGTATTATTGGTTGCCGGATAAGGACTAATAACAAAATAACCATGACAAGGGCTACAATGACGTCACAAAGCGAGTAGTTTTCGCATGCACCTGGCGGACACTTTTGGCTGAATGAGCAGTCCTATTAAGTTAACTGTTCTTGACAGTTGCCAGCATGGTATGAAAAGACAAAAATTAAAAGACGTTTGAATTTAAGTATGTTTGTAATTTATTAATTTTGTAAAAAAAAACAACCAAATTCAATTGTGTTATTTATTATAATTTATCTATATCAATAAAAACTATCTATTAAACTATCCACTCAACGGTACAAATGATCCGCGTGGATGTTGGAAGCTATTTCTGATTCCCATTTGTCCCCATTATTTAAAAGTTTTTCTTTATTGTACAGCAATTCTTCGTGAGTTTCGGTGGAAAATTCGAAATTCGGTCCTTCAACGATGGCATCAACTGGGCACGCCTCTTGACAAAAACCACAGTAAATGCACTTGGTCATGTCAATATCATAACGAGTAGTTCTTCTCGATCCGTCAGCCCTCTCTTCAGCTTCAATGGTAATGGCCTAAAAATTTACAGTACCAATGTAAAAATCGTTATCATGTGAGTTGTCTATACAGGCCCGGCAATTGATCTCTAGGCATAGGAATTACATGCATTGGAATGAAACGCCTATAAAAAATCTATGCTTAAACAGAGATGGACAACAACTTCCCCGTTTCCACTTCCACTACGACTGTCTACTTAGACAAACTCCAATAAGATAACAAATTTTGGAAATTCCGCCACCTCCCATCCACTCATGATACCCACCTCCCTGCCCTTTATTTATCGCCATTATTTTATTTCCCTTCCCGCGCCTCCGCACCTCACTATTCCGACTACCGTCAGTTCATCACAGAGTTGCCAGGTCTACCGGTTTCGTCTGTAAGCTACCGATCTACCGATTTAAAGAAAAATCTAACGATATATTCAACTGCGTCTTTAGTTTTTAGAATAGAAGCATTTTTAAAAAGCTGACTTATTTGACTAAAAATTAAGCGACTGCCGCGTTGGAATCTGTATAATCTGACTTTATTATTGTTTCATTAAATTTTATTTAGTAATAACACACATCGTTCTGTCTAGTTGCAGAGTTACAGAGATATTCCTAAAAATCCTTATTACTCCTTATTAGGCGCGGTATTGGCGACATGCCCGAAGAAGTTGATATCTTTTGAAAAGATTTTATTTCATTCATCTACTTGTTGAACCCATATTTTCCCCCAAAAAAATGTAAACAAAAAACAAAATTTAAGTTAAGAAACAACCTAAATTCGGACAAATATTTTAGTGATTTTCCCGTCAAAAAATATATTAATATGAAAAGAGTTGAGAGTTGCTACAGCTTTCCCATTGAAATGAAATTAATTTTAGATATCACTGATCAAAATTTGTACAAAGGTAAAAAGTGACTGCTACACTAATTTGTGACTGCTATCCCTACTTGTTATAGTTTTATATGTTTTTATTAATATATTAATATTATTTAATTCAATATTTTTTTTAATATCAAATAATATACCTAGCTATTTCTAATTCTTGTTATATTTATTATATTTGTATTTTATTTGAGTGATCTATTATTACGACACATAGGAATGCTAATTTTGGACTTAAATATTATATTTTATTTCGTTTCTGTACTTTTAATTTTTGTTGAAGATCTACCGAGAATTTTGTTCTCGTATGGAATTATAATCTAACCAACCCGGCAACCCTGTTCGGCTACTCCTTATAAAGTTTTTTTCGGCCTAATTCCTTTGTCACAGCCGCGGCTTTGTCAAGCGCCGCCGCCGACCGACTGTGTCGGGGCGACTGCTAGGAAGATCGTACAGTATTGCCATTTCATAGAATTGCACTTGCTATTTTAGAAATGATTTCAAAGTTTTGCATGTTACTTTTCGTTTTAGAAAGAAGTTATGTGCCTAGAGAAAACATTCTTAAAATTGTTTCGTACTTTATTTAATATTTCATTAAGTAGGCAAGATAATGGGATTAGAAGATTTAGGATTTTGACAAGCCAACATAATTTCGATTTAATTGAATGGCAACACTGTCCGTCCTGTTTCTATTTTTTCGATTCTGTTCTATTAGTAGGCGGTAGCCCCCACACAAGCGTCTTAAAGACCCGCCCGGCGCCCCCTCTCGCAGGGGCTCTCTCGTCGTATCACTTCTATGATCACTTCCCCTATACGATGGTAGGGAAAAGACACTTTATCCGTCTCTGTTGCACTGCAGTGTATTTTGCAGCCTTACCATCTTTTTTTATCGCATTGAAAACCTCCTATTGCTAATATTCCTTTGCCAGCAGTGTATATTATGACAAAGCCACGATTTCAATATTATTTTAATGCAACATGATGACGCATGGCGGCGTGAAATACATACTGATGATTTCTGCCGTTAAAGCGCTGCGGTCGGAATTTGTTGAAATCAACTGAGATGTACCAAGCCTATAGACGTATTTAAGTTTTTAAACCAAATAATGCACTAAAGTTTTTCTATTTACTAAATACTGTGTGTGAGTGCGCCAAGACGACAACCATTCGTGCCATGAACTTTGGTACGACTGATATTGGAGATGGAGAACTACCCTCTGTAAAACCGTCTCAGATACTGGCTTTTGTCAAAGCCCTGGGACTGTATGATGAGTTATAACTCAAGAAAGGGGGACACAATAGACCTGTAAGGTCGCAGTGATTAACCCCCCTCCCACTCATTCTAAATTCTAAATACTGTGCTGCAATAGTAAAACTAATACTACCTTATACAGAGTGTCTAAAAAATATTCTAATTATACAGGGTTGTTCACCACATACGCCACGGAGTATTGTAGCTAAACGATTAGATTTTTACAAATTGTAAGTTTTGGGTTCGTTGAAGGACTATTAGAGCTACAATTTAAAAATATTTTTATAAGATACAGAGTGTCCCAAATAAACAAAAAATATCAAAGTTGTATTTTTTTAAATGGAACACCCTGTATATTATTACATTTTTAGTTTCTACGATTAAAACCTTACCGTTTTTGAAATATTTTCAATTTTGTGAAATAGCAGTAAAAATTTTAAGGCTTTATTTCTCCAAGGGTATCAAAGTTTTTAATACTAAATATTTACTGAAGTCTATTTATTGATCAGTTATTGTGTTGCAATAATAAAAATAATACTACCTGATACAGAGTGTCTAAAAATTTATTTTAAATTATTTCTACCTTTAAATGGCAATAACTTGTTTAATTTAAATGGAACGCCCTGTATATTTTATGAAAATCAGATGCACAATTTAACTGTCTATCAAATTGTATTATACCACTTTTTACCTATCCCTTCAAGTTTTCGTAGAAAATGCATTTTCTTATAATTTAGACATCATTTATCAATATACTCATGGAATATTGACATTTTCGATTGTTTTTAAAGCAAACAAATGTACACAATGTACAGGCTAGTAATATTATCGTTTTTAGCAAAATGATAATATTACTAGCCCATTTGTATGCAAAAAGAAAACTATTTAAATCTTTATAAAAGAGTATACCATTAATTAAATATACCACCATTATTTCCGCCCAAATACTAATTAATTACACACTTAATTATGTTCGTTAATAAATTATTCTAAATAAATGTGGATTTGAATCAGAAATCAATATAATAATAAGTTATAAAAATGAATGTCTCTGTTGTTATAAATAAGCATTTGTCAAAAAATCAAATAAGATGTTACTTTTTACCACACTGTCTAATACACATACAAAATTCAGTTTTTTAGTATTTGGAGCAATTATTATTAATCAACGCTAACAGTCAATTAATGTAGTTAGAATACTGGAATCATATTAATTGGTACTCTTTAACAAATATTTAAACAGTTTTTTTTTAAATTTCTTAATGGAATAAACAAACTATATCGACAATATTAGTATCTGTACTCTTTAAAAATTTGGTACATCTTTAAAAATAATCTAAAATGTCAGTATTCCATGGGTATATTGATAAATGAGTTTTAAATTATAAGAAAATGCATTTTCTACGGAAACTTGAAGAGATAGGTAAAAAATGGTATAATACAATTTGATAGAAAATTAAATTGTGCATCTGATTCTCATAAAATATACAGGGTGTTCCATTTAAATTAATCAAGTTATTGCCATTTAAAGCTAGTAAATATTTAGAATAAAATTTTAGACACTCTGTATAAGGTAGTATAATTTTTATTATTGCAACCCAATAACTGATCAATAAATAAACTTCAGTAAATATTTAGTATTAAAAACATTGATACTCTTGGAGAAATGAAGCCTTAAAATTTTGACTGCAATTTCACGAAATTGAAAATATTTCAAAAAACGGTAAGATTAAAGTGCGGTAAACCTTAATCAAATTTACCTTTATTTTAATCGTAGAAACTAAAAATGTAATAATATACAGGGTGTTCTATTTAAAAAAATACAACTTTGATATTTTTTATTTATTTGGAACACTCTGTATTTTGTAAAAATATTTTTAAATTGTAGCTCTAATGGTCCTTCAACGAACCCAAAACTTACATTTTGTAAAAATCTAACCGTTTAGCTACAATACTCCGTGTCGTATGTGGTGAACAACCCTGTATTACTATTTTTAACTATCTCTTTGGGCTTTTGTAGAAAATGCATATTATTGTAACACAAACTTTATTAATTGTTATTAATTAATATTTATGAATATACCCATGAAATCTTGACATTTCAGATTATTTTTAAAGATGTAACAAATTTAGTAATACTAGACGAGTACAGATACTAATACAACAAAAATTTAGCTTATAAAAAAACTTCAGTAACATTTGGTTTTAAAAATATAAAACACCTAGAGAAATGAAGCATTAAAATTGTTAATGCATTTTCACAAAATCATAAATACTTCAAAAATGGTAATATTAAAGTGCAGTAAACTTTAATCAAATTTATCTTTATTGTAATCATAGAAACTGAAAATCTAATAATATACAGGGTGTTTAATTTAAAAAATACAATTTTGATATTTTTTATTTATTTGGGACACTGTACCTTTCGCATATATAATTTTAAATTGTAGATTTAGTGCTAAAATATCTAATATTTGGCTACAATACTGCGTGTCGAATAGCGTGGATAACCCTGTATAGTCTTAGAAGTGTGAATGAAAAAGCTAAATAAAAGAAATATATAAATTTACTTGAGCTGGACATATGGCTTCACACAATTTACATGCGATGCATCTCTCTTCTCCTGAAGGATAACGTCTCAAAGCGTGTTCACCTCTAAAACGTGGACTAAGAGGTCCCTTTTCGAATGGGTAATTAATCGTTGCAGGTTCTTTGAAAATATGACCCAAAGTCACACCGAATCCTCTCAATATTTCAGTGACGAATAAAGTTTGTGCAGCCCTATCTATAAAACGTGAATTAAACATGGAAATCTTATTATATAAACGCGTCGTGTACCAGTAATATCACTAAGCTCCATTGATGGGTCCACATTATTGACGTATATGTATCCATCTTTTGGAGCACTGCCTGCGAAACGCTGATTGACTAAGCTTAGAGCTGGCGTAATAGCTCTAGCACCTGCAAAACAATTTCAACGTAAAGGCAAAAGTATATTATATTGTTTAAAAATAATAAAATCCTTCACAATGCCTATTACTTATAGGTTATAAATCTATAAATAAACCATAATATTTAAATGAATTGCCGAATTAATATATATTTCGTAAATATAGTTACCTGTCCTAGATACAGTAAATAATTTAACAAGCGTGGAACTCATTTTTCTTGTAAATAAGTTAGAATAAAATAAACTTGGTGCAGAGATTTGATGTTATGTCATCAGCTGATCATGGATCATACAGGCGCGTTCACCATAAATAAAAATAAAATTCTAATTTATATCCTTAAACAGCATAACATACTTAAACAGGCTTAAACTATAAAGAATTAATATAAAATTAGAATACCTATTTTGAATATAAATAAATCAGTTAAAGAGTTATCAAAGCCTATTTCATCTTAAAAAGATAAAAAAAATACCTACCCACCATCCACCATTGTCATAAGCTTTTATTTATAGTTATTCTGTGTTTATAGCGTTTGTATAGCTTATATAAGACCAACTCATGATCGATTGAAGTATTTTAATTATACATATAAATAAATGAAATTATTAATAAATAAAAAAAATATTAAAAATGCTTTAATTTTTTAAATGTAGAATCGCCTTTACAAAGCGCCCAATCAGAAATCTGCATTTAATCACGTGATGATGATAATCTGATTGTCAAAAACTGACAAAAACAGGGAAAAAAATCATTTGTAAAATGGTGAAAAAGTTGATATATTTTTAAATAAACTTGCAGTTAATCCAACTAGAGGTTTATTTTATATTTTTTTCTGTGTAGAATTATTAAGACGTAAATTAATGATTGTCGGCTTAAATATTATAGATAAGTTAAAGTTTTTGGGTGTTCAAAATTCAAAACCGCTTGCAAAAGTTCTAACCTATTAAAGTTTATTTTGAGAAAATGTCTCGGCACGTGCAAAATACCGATCCTTCCGTGTTAGAAAGAAGACTACGGCCTATTTATGGTAAATATATTTACAATTTTTCTATAAACAGGCATTTGATTCCTACTGTGATTTTCTAGTTATCGAAAAATAATTACATTACACCTCAACTGATCGACGGTCTTTATAACTTTTAGATTGGCTGGATTCAGGAAATAATAAAAAAGCACTGCAGGAATGTGAGAAAGTATTGAAGAAGACCCCGAATCTTCATTGTGCAAAAGCATTAAAAGCTTTAACATTACATAGGATGGGAAGGGAACAGGAAACTAATGTGATTTTAGACAATCTTGCTAGTGAAGTACCTACAGAGGAAGCCACTTTACAGGCAATGGCATTATGTTATCGGGAAATGCAACAAGGTATATTTTTAAGGCGGCTGTTAATATTTTTACTGTATATATATATTGTGTTTTAGTTGAGAAAATCAGTAAGCTTTATGAAACAGCAGTTAAACTGAACCCAACCAATGAAGAATTACATACCCATTTATTTATGACCTATGTTAGGATTGGCAATTTCAAAGCACAGCAACAAAGTGCTATGGCTCTATATAAACAAAAACCAAAAAATCCATATTATTGTTGGATCGTAATGAGTATTATACTTCAAGCCAGAAGAGGCGAGGGTATGTAATAAAGAAACTTAGAATTATATTATAATTGGACATATTATTTCCAGGAGCTAATGATGAGAAAAAAAGAAAAGTGCTGCTAAATCTCGCAGAGAGAATGATGGAAAAATTAGTGAATGATAATAAGATGGAAGCCGAACAAGAGGTGATTTATAAATTATTGTTATGTTACAATTAAATAAATTTATATTATTTTGGTTTAGGTCCAGTTGTATATTATGGTTTTAGAAATGCAATTAGAATATGAAAAAATTCTGGACCTAGTAGATGGTCCGTTGGGTGAAAAATTGCAATGTTCAGATTTGTCTATTTTAAAACTACTATATTTAAAAAAGCTACAGAGATGGCAACAAGTGAACTCATTATGTAAAATTATATTAAGCGATAAGTGAGTATGACCAGTATATTGTTTTCTATGAATGATTTTTAATTTCTCTAGTTTTGATAAATGGAATGTATGGAAAACCTATATTGCTTCTGTTTTTGATTTATATGAAACGGGTGTTAATGGCAATGGACCCAGCGACGTAGAGAATGATGTGGATAGTTTCGACAATACACCCGAAAAATGTCATGAATTTATTTGTGGCATTATAGAAGATGGTGCAGAAAACAGTGAGTAAAAAATCTAAAACAATTTTGATAATTATTACATGCAATAATTTATTTTAACAGGTTTTTTGTTAAGGGCTCCATATTTAGCTAGATTTGAATTGTGTTCTAAACTCCAAGAAAAGAATATCAAGACTGAAGATATTTTGGGTGATAAAATAGAATTATTCATTGAGTATTTTAGGAAGTTTGGACACAAATCCTGTTGCGTTTTTGACTTAAAAATTTATTTAAAAGTGCTCGATGCAGAACAGAAGTCGGAGCTGGCGACAAAATTAATCAAAGAAGTGGGAATTGGATCAACTAGTGTCCCGCAGTCTGTGAGTACAATTAATACACATTTAATTTTGTTTAAAAAAATGTAGATGTAGGTATTTAATTGGTTAATACTTAATATATATTATTTACAATTTAAAGTAATTAATTAAATTTATATTCCATTTTAAACAAAGTTGAAAAAATACATGTTTTTTTATTTTTAAATAAAACTTTTTTTGTCATCAATAAGAAGTTATGCCATCACAGTTATGTACTATTTCTCTACTATGGAGTTGATCTTTTTTTTTCTAAGCAATATTGGGTTCAGGTGATTATTTTGTTTTTATTCTTTTAGTATTACAGTTATTTTTTTATTAAACAGTTGAAATAAAGAGTTTTATCTTATTTTGTTGAAAAAAGACAACTACACACGAAACATTCATAAAACAGAGTTTTAAACATGTTTTAAATAGTATTAAACCTTTGAATAAAATGATTAAGGAAAGTGTATAATGCTATCCATGTATTCACAATGGGAGACAGAATTAACATCATAGGTCTCCATGTCTCCATCCTTGACAGCATCTAGATAGTTCTCTTTGACGTTTCAATTGGAACATTTGAATTTGATTTGAAATTTTTATTTATATTTTCACACCTTTCAAATAAAATTACGTTAATGATAAACTGGAATTTAAGTCAGCAATATTAGGTCCCCGTCGCACTCCACTTAAGTTTTTTGGTATACTCCTTTCATAATCTTTTTATTCAAAGTATTAAACAAATATTAAAACAAGTTTAATACAAGTTTTAAACAAAATGTAATGAAATGTATGTTCATAACCATAAATATTTTGTATAAAATATTGGAGGGATTGGGAACTGATACTGAAATTTTTTGGTATAGTATGTTATCTTATACAGGGTCCGGCAATAGTGCGTCGGGCATCTGTAGCTCATAGAATAAAATACTTGAGAATTTTGTTTTAGTGCAAACCTAAAGTATGTACCAGGATGTATTTCAGGAAAATATTTTAACTTCTATAGGGTGACTCAAAAAAGTGTGGGTGGACGTGGATGATTTTTTTTAAATGGAACACCCTGTATATTATTGCATTTTTGGGTTTCTTTCAGATTACTTTACATACACCTAAAATATAAATAAATATATTTCGATAGTTTCAGAGATATTAAAAAATAAATCAAAAATATATATTTTTCAGCCCTTCTTAAAAAAATTATTAAAAATACAAGAACTGTTCTGAAATCAAAACTATATTAGGTATTTACTTTAGATAGTGGAGTTGATCTTTTTTTTTTCTAAGCAATATTAACTAGGTGATTATTTTGTTTTTTATTCTTTAGTATTACAGTTATTTTTTTATTAAACAGTTGAAAAGAGTTTTATCTTATTTTGTTGAAAGACCACATTAATGAAACATTCATAAACAGAGTTTTTTAAACATGTTTTAAATAGTATTAAACCTTTTGAATAAAATGATTATGAAAGTATAATGCTATCCATGTATTCACAATGGGAGACAGAATTAACATCATAGGTCTCCATGTCTCCATCCTTGACAGCATCTAGATAGTTCCTTTGACGTTTCATTGAACATTTGAATTTGATTTAAATTTTTATTTATTTTCACACCTTTCAAATAAAATTACGTTAATGATAAACTGGAATTTAAGTCAGCAATATTAGGTCCCATAGGCTATTTTGATTCGGAAACTAATATCCAAAAAATGCAAAAAATATACAGGGTGTTCCATTTAAAAAAAATCATCTAGGTCCACTCACACTTTTTTGAGCCATCCTATAGAAGTTAAAATATTTTCCTGAAATACATCCTGATACATACTTTAGGTTTGCACTTAAACAAAATCGTCAAGTTTTTTATTCTAGGAGCTACAGATGCCCGACGCACTATTGCCGGACCCTGTATGTGTCATACTAAAATTTTAGGCCGATCAAATGCAAAGTCATATAGGAGCACTTCAACTGGCCCGCCTAAGCGGGGGACATCGGAATTTATCCACAGAACACCTTAGAGCCCTTGTTACCGCCTTAACCCTACATTATCAACACGGGTACCAATCGTATGGCAAGGACTTGCCATCAACCGATCTTGGGCCTTCAGATAACTACGCCATAATGGCGGCGCATATTCTATTCGATTTGTCGAAAAAGGAAGACGGTTCTGATTCTTTGATTTCAGCATTGGCATTGCTGGAGAGTTTCCTGACGAATTCTCCCAGTAATTTTCATGCTAAACTCCTGGCTCTGAAATATTATCATATTTTAGGTAAGTTTGTAAGATTTATATGTTTTATAAATAGTGTTTACAGATATTTTCCACATCATATGGAACTTTTTTTATTTATTGACTGAATGTTTTTTTTTCATTATGTATCTTTGGTTTAAAGGAGCTGTAATGGAAGCAAATAGTCTATACTATCTATTGGATATAAAGCATCTACAACTGGATTCATTAGGGTATGTTCATTGTGGACGTTTGGCAACTACAGGCCTGTACTCCTTGTGTGCAATACATTTTGATACCACGTTGAAATTTTTCTCTTCAAATTACAAAGATGTAAGTACCATTCTTCTATCCCTTATAAAATAATATCTTTTTACTACTTTCCACAAATCATCGCAAAACTGATAGTATATTCATGAAATTATACTATAAATATCGTATGATCGAAAAAAACCGGCGTCCAGTTGGCTTAAAAATGTCGATCAGTGACATTTCCCATATAATTTTACATACAGAGTGGCCCATCGAAAACGTTCAGCAAGACATAACGGCCAGGATATTTTTTTTTTCAAAAAATCCAAAAACACGTCAATTTTGTTTGTGAGGGGGACAACTTTTGCCCCAAAAATGATTGCAAAATCTTCAATCCTCTAAGCCGGGGTGTCATCCCCCAACTTTTTTCAAATGGGAAGGGGGTCAAGTGGCGCCGCAATGAAAAGAGCTTTCTATTCTCTATATTTCCCCTCTTCGTTTTTGAAAATCGGTCGAGTCATTGAGAAAATATGAAGGATTCAAATTTGAAAAGTTTATTTAAACATTTATCAGAGTAAATGATAAGGATAAATTCCTTTGACCAATTTGTTGTTTTTTCTTATTATTTCTAGATGTTTACGCATTTTTTCACTTGCCACAAGGTTGAACGATCAGGTGCGGTCTCAATATCGTTAAACTGACCCACAATAGAATTTCCAAAAATACCAGCCCGCGACGATCAAAATCGTCTTCGTTGAGTTCTTGTACCAACTGAATTTTGTACGGGTGGAACTTGTGTTTTTTTAATATCGTTTGGACACTTATACGATTCACGCCGGTCGCGGCCTTATTGGCTAATTTTTTTGTACTCAGCGTACTACCCATGGCAACTTGGCCCAATACGAATACCTCCATAGCTTCATTTACTACAGGATTTTCCCTCTGCTTCTTTTTATTCATAACGGAACCAGTTTCGTGAAATTTTGCTACTAAATCGCGAACAATTTTGCCATAAAGGTGTTTGTCAGGATGGCGTTTATTGAATATCTGCGCAAACCGATTGCCACATTCATTATTTTTAAAATAAAGTTCGATTATATCCACTTTTTCTGCAAGTGAGTACACCATAATTGTTAAAAAGTTTAACGATATTGAGAAGAACTTCAACGCACAAGTCACAGAACAGCTATCTAGCAACTGCCGCACCTGATCGTTCAACCTTGTGGCAAGTGAAAAAATGCTAAACATCTAGAAATAATGAAAAAACAGCAAATTGGTCGAAGGAATTTATCCTTATCATTTAGTCTGATAAATGTTTAAATAAACTTTTCAAATTTCAATCCTTCATATTTTCTCAATGACTCGACCGATTTTCAAAAACGAAGCGGGGAAATATAGAGAATAGAAAGCTCTTTTCATTGCGGCGCCACTTGACCCCCCTTCCCATTTGAAAAAAGTTGGGTGATGACACCCCCGCTTAGAAGGTTGAAGATTTTGCAATCATTTTTGGGGCAAAAGTTGTCCCCCTCACAAACAAAATTGTCGTGTTTTGGGATTTTCTGAAAAAAAATTACCCTGGCCGTTATGCCTTGCGGAACGTTTTCGATGGGCCACCCTGTATAAAACGACAGCGATCTTTTCATAGCCATCGTTGACTCCGTTTTTATTCCATCATACGGTATGTATATGATTTACATTTTCAATATTTTATCACCCAATACGACTTGCATGTGTATTACTGCCAGTTGTAAAATGACATTTTTTATTGTTATTGGCTAAACTAAAAAATTCCAATACATAACCATTTTTTCAATAACTCAGTAATAAAAGGATTAAGTAACTTTCTGTTAGGCTTAAAATCCCACCGCTGCCACCAAATTTTATGTAACAAAACTTTGAAGATTTGTTCGTTATTATAGTAGTGTGGCCTTTATACCGGGTGCGTCTGAAAAGTGGCCCACCCCAATAACTTTTATTTTTTCAAAAAAAAAACGAGATTTGGTATATTAGTATATGACATAAATTACGATTGATTGACGTATTCAATTGTTTTCAGTCACCTGTTTTACCGGAAATGACTACAACTTTTAATTTTTAAATGGCACCCTTGGTATTTTTTTCTTTGTTCCTCTCATTTGGAACCTTATTCCATTTGAAAAAATTAGATTTGAGATATGATTAAAAATACGATTTGGTCATCTTTTAACTGGCCAGGACAAGAAATTAAAAACATTAGACAATCAGATATATTTTTCCAAGGCTCCTTGATAAAAAATTAGTGTTTTTAACACAGCCATGGCACTCTTTCATTGAAATTTAAAATACAATTTTTTAAAGCGAGAATGTCAAAAGTTGACCTGATATGTCATTCTATTCAGAGTGTCATTTTCTATCGAATAAAGTAAAAAAATACCAAGATTGCCATTTAAAAATCAGAAGTTGTAGTCATTTCCGGTGAAATAGTAAGTGACCAAAAACAAATGAATATGCCAATCAATGCTAATTTTTGTGATATACTAACATACCAAATTTCGTTCTTCTATCTGAAAAAATAAAAAAAAATATATAAGCGTAAGCCACTTTTGAGACGGACCCGGTATAACTATCTTAACTATAATTATAAGAAGGTCACACTACCATAATAACGAACAAATCTTCAACGTTTTGTCACATCATACTAAGAGGGTTAGGACAAATCTGTGTGTAGATCATTAGTTTCATAAAAAAGTAGCATAGTGATATGAAAACCGCATCTTTGTATATTTACTCATAAACGAAAAACCCTGTAAAACACGCGAAAATGGGTCACCCTGTACTTATAGGTTAAAAGTAACTTAATGAGTTAACTTTAGTTAACTAATAGTTAGTAGTTTAGTTAATTAAGTTTACAAATTCGGGTCAATTTTTGGACCCGAGCAGATGAGAACGATTCTTAACGTTATTTGATGCCCTGACCTCAGATCTTAAATCCGTTTGTCAAGATTGGCTCTAGTTTTCGAGTTCGCGCATGGCAGTAGCACTGCGCTCTTATAACGGCCCGGGTAGTTGACGCATACCCACAGGACGTTTTACTGCCACCTCTTCACATTAAACTTGGCCTTATTAAGAACTTTGTCAACGTTTACAAAATGTTTAACGCTTGATGAGGCAGCAGCATGGGCATCGTTTCAAAGTGTTGTTCACAACTTTCTCGGTAATCATAAATCACCGGATTACAAGCAAAATTACCACAAGATTGGGGCTTGAATGTCTCTCAAGATACATTTTCTGCATTCACATCTTGATTTTGTTTCCACAAAACTTGGGCGACACGAGCGACGAGCAAGGAGAGCAGCTACACCAAGATATAGCGAAAATCGAAAGGCGATACTAAGGATTTTGGGACGATGAGCGATTACTGTTGGACCCTAATCCGTGAAACAGATTCCAAGCAGTATAAAAGACTCAGTTCAACCTCTGTTCATTTCTGATTTATATTGTTTAATTCAATAAATGACCGTTAACGGTCAAAAATAATAAAATAATGAATTTATTGAATATTTCGAAAACTAGAACCAATCTTAAAAAATGGACGGCTGATTTGGATTCAGCTACAAAAATTATCTTAGAAATTGCTTTTAGTTGCTCAGGTCCAAAACCGTGTATACTTGTGATTATTTAGTGTTTTATTGGATTAAACTTTTTTAGAGTACAGATCATTTGACGTTTTCCTACAAGTTCGGATCATTCATGAAACTAGACGAATTTATGGACTTCCGGGAAAAACTTAACAATAGTTTGCACTATACCACTACTGTAGTTGATAGGATAGTTTTAAGTCTAGTCGATTGTTCTACTTTAGACGGAATATACAATGTTGACATATCTTTTAAGGAAAACAAAATCGAATGGGATAAGTTAAGGTAAAAAAAAAACAAAGGAATATAATATTTACTTATACAATAAATTTTTTTAAATGTTTTAGGGATAATCGAGATCTTAGTGTGTACGTGAATTGGGAACCAGAGTTTGCCGAAAATGTGTTGGAGGAATCTGATGAAATCAAGACGCTTTTTGCTCAGGATCTCAATTTCTTGAAATTGAGAACGCACATACTCTGGTCTTTGAGTGCTGGACTCGAGGTATTGATTTTTTATTTATTAGTGCACTTTTACATAAAATTATTTTATTTTTAAGGTTTTGAGGTCAGTTGATGGTACAAGGCAGCAAAATATTGCGAGTATGAGACAAATTCTTAAAGACTGGGAAGATTTAGAAAATAATGTTAAGAAATGTGATTTAACGCCTATTAGTGAGGTAAAATTAATTTATTTTATTTCTTATAATTTTTGAAGTGAAACTTCTTACGTGCGCTGGGAGTAAAAATTCAATGACCCGGCACACGACAGGCGAGAGGAAAAGTGGCAAGGACAGTCTACAGCTTAGAAAAATTCGTCTGATTTAAATGAAATTTGGTATGTCGATAGATTGGACCAAGGCCTACTTAACCGTGTGCGACACGTGTGACTGTGACAGTTTTGACTTAAGAAACGTCAGAACTTGATGTCATCTGATGGCGACCAAATTTGGTGGGTAGGCTATGTGAGCGACGCACGGTGGGGTATTAGCATGAAAACGGTGATCGAAATTCGAAAAAGCAAATGTGTTTAAGATTTCCCAAAAAAGATAAATGATAAGTTAAATCATGTCTGCCATGAATGGCGTTGCTATGGGTGTGCTTAGTTGCATTCATTCGTTTCAACGAAACGTCAAAGTTGTTACTTCTCACAGATAAAAGGTAAATGGCTAAATTTTATATTTAAAATTATAAATTGTTGTTCTTGTGCTCTTTTTACGTTTATATTATTGTTTTGATTGAAAATGGCTCAGCAAGCTGCAGGTATGTATTCTACAAAAACGTATTATTTATTTTGATATTCTCTATACTAACGATTTTTTTTGCAACTAAAAGTTAGGCGTTCAGAAAATTTGATTAAATTTATGACATTTTTATTATACTTAGAGATTTAGTTGCGCATTTCGAAGAATTCAGCATATTGTCTATATACGTTTTACTTAGTAAACATTGGGCTTTCATACAGTAAAATAAAATACTGCGACTTTTTTGCGACTTTGCTGATAAAATGAGAAAAACATTCTTGGTTTCCTCTAATTTGCCAATCAGTGATATACTAATGCGAGGTGTAAACCGCGATGGCATTGTTGTGTACAAAGCGATCGCATTAGTGCCATTAGCAGTATAGCACAATTTGGCATTAGTAGCGACTTTAGTGGTATCGGCATTGCTCGCGGATCAGTCGTACCATTAGTAGTATTAGTTGCGATATTACTACTGGCATTAGTGGCATTGACCGTGGAATCGACGAATTATCCTTTATTTTGGTCATATTATTTCCTCCTTAATTGAAAATAGCAATAATTTATATAAGGTCTACATAAAAAAATTTCGATTAACTATCTGTGTCAAATACCCCACTGTGCGACGGTGCACATGGTTCCACCTTGCAAAGTTGGATACGACGTTTCGTTTACATCTTCAACAGGGTGGGACTAAGGATTTGATATTGAAGAAAAATGTGGGTCGATTTCGATATAATTGGGAACGGGTTACAGGATGACGGCCTCACCGATGTCTCTAAATGGACGAAATCATCAGGATTTTTTTAATTATAGGTCGATTGGAACCAAACTCGGCGCATGGATAGAAGTATCCAAATGGAGTGCCCAGATGGACAGACTGGCATTTTAATACAAATTTTGTGAAAGTGAATCAAATTATTTATTAATTTGTAATTTATTACTTTTTCAACAGTTCAAACGTTCAAACTACACTTTTTCATATATATCCTTCAAATCATTCAATTTAATAGCTGTTAGTAAGAAGTTTCACTTCAAATATGCGCACATAGTGCACACACAATTTTTTTTAATTTAAAATGTTTTCTTGTTACATTCCTACTAAAGACTCGTCTACACATAATGTTTTACCTGTCAGTCTTACCTGTTCAGGCAAAACGTATCAAGTAAAAGCTTATAGCTTATAGGCAAAAAAAACTGTTTTACTTGAAGTGAATTAAGACTGAGGACCGTTTAGAGAACTATGACGGGATCATTCAATTTTACAACAAAATTTCCGTTTTGGCTACACTAAAAAAATATAAGTAAATTTACAAAAAGTAACACAGATATATTACAGAATTCTTAATAACCGAGTTAAGTTCTGCCTAAGTCAATTAATAACAAAATTCCATACGATGCGGACTAATATTTTTTTTGGGACATTACAGTAATTTTTAAAATGTTTCTTTAGGATTCAGTTTCGTATCCACTTCCATCCCGATTGCACGCCTTTTTGGACACCCCATTTCGACCTATAGTAACGCTGTTTTTAAGCTTTTTCGAGTTTTTAACTCTCGACAATTCGGATGAGATCGAAAAAGCCAGTAAAGCGACACAGGAGGAATTGAGTAGATTAACTGAAACCCTTGAAAAGAAATTGAATACGAAATCGTCCGATTTTAGAGAGAAAAGGAAAGGTGTCGAGAGGATAGTCAATACTGTTGAGGTTAGTCGATTATGCTTCGAAAAATTATTGTGTTCACAATACAGAGAAATAAGTAAACCTAGAGGATCATTTAACGTTACGTAACCGGTATTTCTTTAATATCCGTTTTGGGATGTGTCTATGATATAGTCTATAAAATGAATAACTTTGAATTTTGACCGTTATTTTTTACCAACATGGCAAATATAAAATCCCTCTGTCAAAAAAGTTACTGATATTCTTTAAATTGAGTGCCTGAACGAATCAGATAGGTAAGTCTTTTTACTTTCGTGAAATAGTAAAGGAAAATAATAAAACAAGTGACAGTTCTTCCTTTTCTTGCAAATATCAACACAAAATGTAATAATTGTCAAAAGCAAATAAGTTTAAATTACCTATACCGCGGCCTCCCCATAAGAGCAATGAGAGAATTTATGTCCCAGTATTGAAGGAGGACAGAAAATCGAGTCGAATGGTTTCAAGACATAGGTTCATCCTTGTTTAGTCAAACCTCCTACCACACAAGGATAGACTTATGTAGGAAATGCATTGAAATTCTACAGCCATCCTTTAACATCGGGACAGGAATTTAAGCGGTACCCTCCGTATAGGTACTTTAAACGTATTTGGTCAAAAGTAAAATGTCATCAGCTTTTGACATTTCTAAATATCAGACCAATGCCGTCTCTAATAGAACAGCCTGGGAGCGAGATTTATTACGTCACGCTAGTTAGATACTTACGGATTAATAAATATGTTGTAGAACACATGGAAAACATAATTATTCCTCGTATTTTTGGTTTGTATTTTAAAAATGATATAGTTTACATGATTGATTTTAACGTTCGGATACTGATATGTATCGCATCGTGAAACGATGATGAATTATGACATTTTATTTACCTAATGTCTAAAAAGAAGGGTGAATGAACAAGCTGGATAGGAATTCCGTAGTTCGGTATTGCTTTAAATTTACTCTTTAATATGTTGACACTCTGATTTAATACTGTTTATAATTTAATGGCGGGTTCATTTCTCACAATAAAAATTGTAGTAAGCTACTGAAACAAAAATAATGTAAAAAATAAAATAAATATTATTTGTAAAATACCCCTTTGTTAGAATCCAAACAGAAATTAGCTTGTCAGTGGCTCTTTGGCTGTAAATAAATTTGCCGAATCAATATAATACGCCTAACGTTTTAGGGGATATTTTATATACGAGCAGGGTTTATTGTTCCCTGTTGTCAGCAACAAAAGGAAAAACAAAAAGAATCATATACATAATATACAGTTAATAAATACAATTTATAGCAATAAATACTTTGGCAAATAAACTATGAACCATACAAATGCAGCAAATGATTTACAATATACATATAATGAATAGGTACATAAGATAATAGGTAAAATGTAAAATATATTATAAATTTTGGGGTTTGAAAAGCAAATAAACTATGAACCATACAAATGCAGCAAATGATTTACAATATACATATAATGAATAGGTACATAAGATAATAGGTAAAATGTAAAATATATTATAAATTTTGGGGTTTGAAAATCGATCTAATTTAACAAAAAACATTCAATATCCACTAATAGTGATGTATTATTATTTGCATTCACAAAATTTATATATATATATTTTGCAAGTATCAATGTTCGAAAATTTAAATATTTGCAAAAATATTTATTAATATTTGCAAATAATACAATATCATAAAAAAAGGCGTCAGCAATGGCTATGAAATAATCGCTGTCATTTTATATGTAAAATTATTCTAAAATTTTTGATTTTTTTGGGATTTAGGTTCGGGAAAAACGTTGATTAAGTTTTCATTTTTGGATTTTCATTATTTTTTTTCGTAAAAAAAAACGTTTTGGCTAACATTATAGCCTTCATCAGTGTTGTGTCATATGAAAAAAATAGTGTCGAATATAATCCAAAAAATTACATATATAAGATATTCACAACCTAACCTAACACCACATAATGTTTACTGCAATTAATAAATTAATATGAATTTGTCAAAAGATGACCACATATTTTTTAAAATTATTATTCTTAACACTAAAACTATCTACATTGACTATGGAGTACGATTTCAGCCATAATCAATGTAACCAAAAATACGAGAAATAATTGTTTTCCATGTATTCTACAACATATTTATTAATCCCTAGTATCTAACTAGCGTGACGTCATAAATCTCGCTCTGAGGCTGTTCTATTAGAGACGGCATTGCATCAGCATGGCCGTAAGTTGCTAACCTAATAAAATTAACACTAGAAAAGTCCGCGGGAACTGTCAAATTCAAAGTTATTCGTTTCACAGACTATATCAGTTCATGTTGTTTGGAAAATTTACTTTAAATAATTGTTGATGTTGAGATTGAATATAAACCAATGTGATTTACATGTCAGTGCGCCTCTGCGTTTACCTATTTCTTTGAGGTTTTCTTATAGTGTGGTATTCTTAATACTGGTTTTTGACCATTGAATAAAAAGGCTAAGAGCACGTTCATATTGGCTTCGCTCTAGCGGAGCGGTGTGCTTTGTGCGATGTCTCTCGAGATTTTAGATGTAGATTTTAAATAAGTGTGTTCACAGTGTAGAAAACGTACGAGCCTTGCGGCGTGTTACAACGCATCGCGCTGCTCAAGCTTTCGACTTGCTTGAATTTGGAGCTGCGTCGCTGCTACTGTTCGAACGTTTCATTATATTTTAATGATTGTAAACGTGTCAAAGAAGAATTAGTGTACCATACTTGCCGCGAAAAATGACATTTATGACAAATAATAAAGATTATAAATTCAACGTAGAGTTGTTAAAACTCTCATAAAGAAAGCTCAACATACTCTGCAATTGTGCAACATACCGTGTGTCCAAAATGAAACGTCAAACAAAACTGAAAAAAGAATATTTTTTAAGACGTTGCTGTCCTTCATGTATGAATATAAAAATAGTATTAGCGTTGATTGAAAGATTTAGGAAGATACGCAACCTAATGAGCGAATTCGTGACAAGGCTGATTTGATTTCCCCTTACGTCTCAAGTGCTGTATGGTGGAGCCTCTACTCGTTCTGCGGCCAAGGCATAAAACACCCGTTTTCTCTATTTCGGCTAGCGAAGGCATATTGAAGACGGTGTGGAACTGGAAGCGACAGTGTTGCCATGTTAAAATGTGTAATATCTGTAATACGTTTGACGAAAATATCTTTGGATGAAAAATCCGCGTTTATGTATGAAAATTTATTCGTCGTGTTAAACAAGAATAAACAACAAAAATAAAAATTCTTTTATAGGTACTGAATATTTCGTATGATCGAAAAAAAGTCGTTTGGTTGGCTTGGAAATGATGAGCTGTTGACATTTACCATAATATTTTACATATTATGAAATAATAGCGATCTTCATTTCGAAGCCCACTCGGGCGCCGTTCTTTGTTTAATCCTATAATATTATATTAAATTATTTAATTATGGAAAATTCGTATTATTAACGTACTGTATCCAAAATCCGCAAATCTACGGATTAATCCGTAGTTCTGGCAACACTGTCTCCGGCGCTTACCCACTCTGTCGGCTAAAAGCAGAACTATGGTCCAGTATTCTTTATCCGCTGCGCTGTAAACGATTAGCGCGCAGTGGCGCAGAACTAAACTAAATCTCGCACATATAACGGTAACTCCAGCTACATCTGGGACATATTTTGTGCCACGAAATCGCCCATAAAGTTGCGCATCTTCTTATTTCTTCAATCAACGGTATTAGACAGCTTTCTTAGTTTTTCTATTCAATGGTTTCAAAATTTGTCAGCTAATAATAAAAATAATCTCATTCCTGTAAATTTTAGTACCTTCGCAGGAAATCTCATCCGTTTTAAAAAATATATACAGGGTGGTCCGAACTGTATTCCGGAAACTTCGGCCGCATATTCGGCAGATAAAAATAAGTAAAAAAGTTCGTATAAATATATGTCCTAAAATGCTTAGTTTCGGAGATGCAGGGTGTAGAAGTTTCATTTTTATTTCAATTTTTTTCAAATAATTTCTTCTGAAGTAACGTCAATATTTAGGTGAAAATTGGTGTCTGGAAAAGTTTTTTGACATGAGAAATTTGATTTTGATATCAATATGATTCCTATTTGTAGGGGGCGCTACCTACATGTGTGAAGAGTAATAACTTTTCGTCCGTACCGGTATAAAACTACTGGGTAAAAAATATACATTTCCGTGATTTTTTACGCAAAAAATGTCTCTTAGTATAAATCGCTACGAGCAACTGTTCTGATATTTAGAATGGAAATAATCAATACATGTCATTGTAAATTTATATTTTTGTCGTTATTGACAAAAAATAATCATGTCGAGTAGATATTTGACTGAAATGATAAATTTGGGAACTTTTTTTTTAATTAATCATATATTTTTCTTTGAAAAAATGATGATAAAATAGTTTTTGTTGAACTTTTGGCACAAAAACTTTTGGCTTATGATTTCAGTCTAACAACTATTATTTCGTCAACATGTTTAATTTATGTCAATGATGATAGATATTGATAATTTCAATTCGAATTATTTCGAGAACCATTATTCGTAGCGATTTTTACCAAGAGTCCTGTCCTACGTAAAAAACGTTGTAAATCTATATTTTTTTATTCACTAGTTTTATACAGGTACGTACGAGAAGTTATTACTCTTCAAACCAATTAAAAATATGTAGGTGGCGCCCTCTATAAGTAGGAGTCATATTAACATAAAAATCAAATTTCTCATGTGAAGAAACTCCCAGACACCAATTTTCATCGAAATATTGACGTCACTTTAGAAATTATTTGGAAAAAATTTAAATAAAAATGAAATTTCTAAACCCTGTACCTTCCAAACTAAGCATTTTAGAACATACATTTATAGGAACTTTTTTACTTACTTTTATCTGTAGAATATGCTCCTGAAGTTCCGGTTACAGTTCGAACCACCCTGTATATCGTTGAAACAGTGTTAATATTTTAGGCACTTTGTATTGCTTGCGTGATGTGCCTCATGTGCAACGAACTAGTGAAACCTCCTCCGCAAGGCAAAAAGGCGAAAAAGAAAAACCCGATCGAATCTAAACTGAAATGCCACTTGGACCTGATCATAAACGAAATTAAAACTCAAATAAACAAAACTAGTGGCTTGGTAAATGGATTGTGCGGGGAAACGGACAACAGGGACTTGGTTACGATTTTGGACTCTTTGAATCTGAACACCGACTGTGCCACGATCCGTAAAAACATTCTGTTGAGTTATCGCAAAACGCGTAACGAAATTCAAGACGTGCTCAAGAGTAAACTCAAGTGTCTTGACAGTTTGTAGGCGAAATAAATTAGTGTGAGTGTGCGTTTGCCATAGTTTTACAGTTGCGGGCGGTGGTGTATCCTTCCGGCTTTTATATGTGTCAAGTAATTACCTTAGGTTTTCAATATGCTGCTGTTAAAGAGATGAAAGAAGTGTGGAAAATCTTATTAATGGACGGAGTACAAATAAAATTGTTTTTGAGCCATTACTGCTTCCAGTCCATTGACAATAAAGAATAATAATTATCTATAGTTCTTCTAATAGAACATTTCTCATCATGTCATGTCTTGAATAAAAATAAGGTGATATAGTCTGTACAATTATCGTTTAATGTTATTTCATCATTATTTAGTCAATATTTGTTTTAAAGGCTCTGTTTATATTGTCCAGAAAATTTCAAGTATGTTCCGAAATTTGTAATTGAGCGCGTTCTGATTTTAATAACTTCAAGTAGGTATTTTTGAAACGTTATTTATTTTGGTTCTGTTTCAATAGATTATATTAAACATACATACAAGGGTTGTCTTCTATGGTTTGCATATAGAGGTAGAAAAAAAGTAGATAACTTTAAGACACTATTGTGTTTATAGAGAAATACATTTTTGCATCTTGGAGCCAATTCTGAAAGCAGTTATGCCTCTCACTTGTTACCTTCAAAATTCCGTTTTTGAAGGAGCTGATTGCATCTTTTGGGGACTGGAACCTTTGACCACGGAGTTCATTCTTAATTTTTGGAAAAGTAAAAAACCTTAGGACTTAGGTAGGGACTGTATAGAGGGGGGTCCGACAATTCGATGTTTTCTTGCTTTAAAAACTCAATTGTTTTTCAAATTGTGCGGGAACTTGCATTATCTTGGAGCACCATTCGTCGTTGAGGGTTGGTTTTCTGGCAAACAAATATATATGTACCAATCGGCAGTAACAGTTCTTTGATTTTGCAGAGGAATTCTTGTTACATGACCCGCTTTTTTTGAGACAAGTGTCGCCACCATCTTTTTGGAAACACTTCGAGAACGGATAACTTTCGTCGGATTTGGTTCATCTCAAAACACCGTCAAAACACCCAAACAGCCGATTAACGTATATTTTCTGGTTCATAAGAGTAAATCAAGGATTCATCACCATTGACAAAACAGTGTATGTATTTTTTGATTTTTCTGCATGTTTTTTTATACCAATGGACTCTAATTGCTTTCTGTTCTTCCACCAACAGATGCGGTATCCAACGAGAAACTATTTTTTTACAGATCTTCATGTAAAATTTTTTGAATTGAGTTCTTTGAAATGCCCAATGCCAACATGTTGATCTTCTTGGATCAACCTACATACAGCATTGACGTTTTCCAGGGTGACTACCGTTGTTGGTGGACCTGTTCTTGGATCTTCGCTAAGACTAGTCCACGTTTCAATTCTCCATACCAACGAGAAATCGTCGATTATTGTGGTGCTTCATGTGGTCTAAAACTTTGGTGTTAACTAAATATGACAGTTAATTTTGACATTTGAATATGTTGACAGACGCCTACTATGTATATGCAAAATATAAAAGACAATCTTCATACCAGTTTTAGTAATATATATTTTTTTTAATATTTTATGTAACAAACGGATATGAATTTTCTTTGTTAATTAGAATCATAACCACAAATGTTAAATGAAGGCTACTAGAGACAATACTGATTTATGAAATGCCATAATTACATAAATGTAAAAGTCATATCAGTAAAAGAAAACAAGTCTTTATTCAAAAGTAAAAAACCTGTTTATAACTTTCTAGACAAGTTGTATTTTTATTGTCTATTAATTTTTTTAAAGTCCATTTGTTTTTATTTGTCAATGGTTTGGATTCAGGGCCACTTGCACGTAAAATCACTTTTTTGCTTTATTACTTTTAACTAGATTTTTTCTTTTAAATCAGTTTTCGGTTTTACTGTACTTCAGTCTAAGAATTATTTGAAAATTTACTCCCAGTAAGTACTCAAAAGAGTTATTTATTCATATCCCCATGTTATTTTCCAGCAATATGTAAAAACTATTTTAGGGAGTTTTTATACATTACTAATACAATATGATCTAAAAAAAAACGGCGTCAGCGACGGCTATGAAAAAATGAAAAATCGCCGTCATTTTATGTGTAAAATTATATGGGAAATGTCATCGGCGCCTTTTTTTTTATACAATATTATACATCAAATAGATCATTTATTGATTTTTAATTTTTTGGACAAACCAAAATTTAAAGTTAACATATCAGATGTAAATATTATTCGTCATATTATACTTAATTATTATGAGTGCCATTCTGTAACATCTTCAAAGTAATAAAAGAAAAAGATAATATGAACCGTGATTTTTCATATCTATTTTATGCATATCTTCATACCTATTTTAAAGAAACATTCATAAATGCATGGTGTACGATCCTAAGAACATTTTATTCATATATAGATTTGGTGCGATAGAAGCGTGGTTTGGATTTTAATATGTAACAGAGATGGAAGACAGACATATTAAAAAGAGAAAAAACTTGGGTTGATACATTCCTTCTATTTGGTATTGCCAGATCTTGCTTCAAAATTTCAAACCGCTCAAGTTAGCGTTTACGGAAAATGTCGTTTCTAGGGTTGTATCTATAATTTCCACAATTAGTTACTCATTTAACTACAACCGTAATAGATGGCGTAATTAAGCCTCGGTCTGAGACAACTACAAAAACAATCGTAGTTGTTAGTTTTGTAACCAAAGTCAAAATTTACAGCTGTTTGAATCTAGTACAAATTGTGTTGGTTCTATGGCGTGTAGCCCATCACACTGTGTAGTTTTAGAGCGAAGCTTTACACCTTAAAATGTGATAACTGGCACTATTTCTGAACTAATAATGGACAAACCAATGAATATTTATTTCTATGGTAAAGAGTGGCCGCAGATAATTTGTTACAAGTTTTCAAGAATTGATTATTATTATTTAATAATAATAATCTAGCTATTTAGCTTAGATATATTATCTTCGTTTATTATGGTATTTCACGTACGGACCGGCAACACTGTATGCCGCTTTTTATTTTTTCTCTGTTTGTCAACTAGTCATATATATTTTTCATATTATATCTCTGACATATGCATTAAAATACAGACCATGAAAATAAAGTGACCAAAATCATATTTCTACACAGTGTGAAATTAAAAAAAAATACTTTTTCGAATTAGGAAAGCTTCTATTAAAACGTTCCCTGTTAATGACTGCTGTAAAAATTTTATTTATTTTCTTACATTTGGCCTTTTTACATTTTTTTACCTGAAAACATAGTTGTTGACAGCGACAGTTCTTGTCTGTTGTTTTAATTCACAGTTATATTATGTTTTGAATGTCGTCTCTTGATATCTCCCGGACTCGTTGGACAACCCTTATCCTACTTTTTAGAAAGATATCTTCATTCATATGTTAAAATGTTCTTAGAGGTCGTGACTTACGGCATCTTTTAAATTTAAATACATACTTGGCATTTATAAATCAAGGTTTAGCAAAAATTATCGAATTTTAATTGGTTAATGGAGAACAAATTACACACGGGAATTGATTAGAGCATTCCAGCAGTCAATCTCCATTAGCAAGTATTAGAAGAGGGCTAAAGTGGTAATTGTAATTTTCCATAATGTGATTATCATGTGATCTATTTACGGGCTAAGCCTAAATGAGTTTTTCATAGATGTCACAATTTTCTAGGTAGATAAGGTTTACAACAACTTAGATAATTTGTATAATTAATTAATACCATGTTTTACCAGTGCTGCTTATTTATTTACAAAATTATTCTGGCTGGTTTAAGCTTCAGTCATTAGCTTTAGATTAGTAATAATAAAACTACTTATAAATATATTTATAATTTTATTTTTTAATAATTAAATGTGGTACGCCACTGGAAAATTAGATTTTTTATATGCCTATTTTATAAATACATGAAAACAAGTCTGAAATCAGAGTTTACTCTAATCGCGTAGTATAGCCTAGACAACTTGACGCCGCGCGCCGTTTACAAAGCAGTTTTTTTATTTTACACATGGAAAGTTGAAAAAACATATTTTCATGAAAATGACAGAAGCATAAACTGGCCCTCATTTGTTTCTCTAGAATTGTAGGTTATGTATACCCTCTATAGGCAATTGTATTAAATGTAACTGTTAATTACGATTTGTACATGTATGTAAGACACTGTGACTCTAATTTTGCTTGTTTGGTAGGATTACTACCGCTGCAATACTTTTGTAAATAATAATTTAATAAATTAGTTTTTTTCTATTTTATATCAATTTTTTTAATTGACCGACATTGAAATGGCGACAACCAGTGGCGGATCGATTGAGGATAAGTGATGATTTTCATATATTTTCAGTACTTCCGTCCGTTATATTTTATATTCAGTACTTCCGTCCCTGTATCTGAGTCAGTTTCTGATCATTGTTTGATATATGTTATATTTACTCTACAAATATCCCATAGCTCTACGAAATATATTGAATATAGAGATTATAATCATATTAACCAGGAAAATTTTAAAAAAGATGCAATTATGTTACCTTGGGAAAATATTTTTTATATAGCGGATATTAATATTAAAATAAAAACTCTATATGATTACATTTTTTATCTCCTCAATAAACATGCACCGTTACAAAAGAAGAAAATCGCAGATAAACCATATTTACCCTGGATAACGGATAACATTAAATTATTAATCAAACTTAGAGACAAAGCACATCAAAAATATTTAAAACAACGATCTGAAGCCAAATTACAATATTATCGTCAACTCAGGAATTTTACAAAACATGTTATAGTTAGAGAAAAAATTAGTTATTTTAAGGGTTTATCGGAAAAGACTGGTAAAGACTTCTGGAAAGATGCTAAACGACTTAAGTTAACATTTAAATCAAGTCCGGAAGTTCCTGAAAACTAAGCGGATGTAGATAAGCTTAATATTTTTTTTTCGAACTGTCAGAATTGCATTAATAGTGCATCAAATAAAAAAATTGATTTTTATAGACAAAATAAGCATGAAAAAATAGGGCATAATGTTCTAAATTTCAAACTAATAGATGAGGTATCGTTACATCAAATATTAAATTCTATTCGGTCTAATGCTGTCGGTGAAGATGATTTATTCTATCAATTAAAACACTAAAGCTGTGCATGCCTTACTGTGGTAAAGCGGTAATAAATATAATTAGTACTTCTATTTTAGACAATGTCTATCCCGAAATATGGAAAAGAGCTATTATAACACCTCTCTGTAAAATTTCCAAACCTTTAAATAACAACGATCTAAGACCCGTGAGTATATTGCCAGCAATTTCTAAAATTATAGAAAAACATCTACATAATCAAATTGTTTCATTTGTAGATTCAAATAAACTAATACCAGAATGCCAATCTGGTTTTCGTAAGAACTACAGCACTATCACTTGTTTACTGAAGCTGGTTAATGATATTAGAACAAATCAAGAAAATAAAAATATGACGTGTCTTAGCTTACCAGACTTTAGTAAAGCATTTGATACTCTAGACCATTCATTGCTCCTAGCAAAATTACAGTATTTTGGATTTTCAGACGGCTCTTTAGAATTGATAAAAAACCTTTTAAAAGATAGATCACGTTATGTTTCATGAAACGGGGAAGTTTAAAACAAAAATCTAGTTATATTCCTATGATTTCTGGGGTTCCTCAGGGATCTATTCTGGGGCCATTTTTATTTTCGTTATATGTAGCTGATATGGATAAGGAATTACAGTTTTCTAAATTGCAGCAATATGCAGATGATTCTCAAATTTATTGCAGAATAGATACTAATAATTTGGCAAAATTTCAGTTAAATTTTAACGACGATCTTAATAAAATTAATAAATATGCTCTGGATCATAATTTGAAATTAAATGCCGGTAAATCTTGTGTTATAGTATTTGGTAGTGATATAAACAAAATTACAAATACGGCTGGTAACATGAATATCCATATAGATAATTTTGCGATACCCATTGTTACAGAGACTAAAAATCTTGGAGTCTATTTTGATGCGAAGCTTTCTTTTCAGGCACATGTAACTACTAAATTAAAGGCTGCTTATATACGGTTGAAGAATTTTTCGTCTCTTAAGAAATATATACCATCAAAGACTAAGTATCAATTATGTGACACACTTATTTTATCTTTATTTGACTATGGCGATGTTGTTTATGGTACATCCATAAACGCTAGATTCTCTAGAAAAATCCAAATACTTCAAAACTCGTGTCTACGGTTTTCTTTTAACATTCCTTTTAGAGATCATATAACGCCACATCTTAAAAATTTATCTATTTTATCCATGACTAACAGACGACAATTTCATTTAATGATATTCATTTATCGAATTTTAACTACAGAGCAGCCTCCCTATTTGTTCTCATTGTTTCACTGCGTTGACCATGATCATTCGACTAGACAAGTGCATTATTTTAAAATTCCTCAACACCGAACAGCTAACTTCCAAAAATCTTTCAGTTTCATAGCGCCACATTTGTGGAATAATATTTCTAATAACTTTAAATTTCAATCCTTTACAGATTATAAAAAACTAAAAATCATTTACTAAATTCGTAAATATTATAATTTCTTCGAATGATTTGTGAGATCTTGTTCTTCTGATATGCCCGTCAGCCCGTCATCGGTTGCTGTTCCGGTTTTTTAAACTGTTTCAATATGCCTCTCTGCTTATCTCCGCTCATCCCTGATAAAATTATATTTTCACTTTTTTTATATAATTTTAATTTTGTTTATTTCTATAATTTAATTTATTTCTATTTTGTATTTGGGGTCGCCTCCAAATACGGTTTTTTAATCGCGGTGCGATCCCTTTAGACACACATTTATTAATACTAATATTATTCTGTAAAACTTAATGGGGTCTAATAAAGAAATTTGAATTTGAATTTGAATATACAGTGTGAGCCAAAACTTTTTTTTTACTTTTTACGGAGGTAGAATTAAATACAAAATTAAGTAAAATGCTCAAAATTTTATTATTCCACGAAACAACATACTTACAAAAAATTGTAACTTATAATAAATAACAACAAAAAAAAATGAAAATCGGCCACAACATCTAAAGAAAAAGAATTAAAAACATATGTATACATTTTTGTTCTGGTGTGTTAGGCAACACACAAAGAAGAAATAAAAAAATTAATCTGAATACTTCACAACACAATTTCAATTAAAAATTGTAATTAAAATCAAACACTCTTCACACAAAACACCGACCTTCGTGTTACAAATATTTTATACAAGGTGAGCCAACAATTTTGTATTGTTGATTTTCTATAGAGAAATTGGAAAGACTATTTAATTACTGGTATATTCTTCTGTTACTTTATAACTGGACCGGATCAGTAATCTAAATTTTCATTGATTCACCCTGTATATATGTAGGTATGTATATATATTCAATAAATAACGAAATATGCAGTCGAGTACCCTTAAAATATTTAGGCATGTTCCTAATCCTAATTAATAAATTTAGTGAGCTCAAGAAATATATATTTTGAATGTCTAAATTCCTTATATTTAGTAAAAAACAGTCTTTGCGTATATACCTTCCTGTAAATATTGTTCTGGTCGCCATTAGATTTACAAAATAAAATAGCTATGTTAAAAAAAACATAGAAGGCTGTGTAATGAGTTGGAAATTACTCATGTAGTTTTGTCACAGCTGACATTTGTTAGTGCAGCCTCAATTGACATTCCCTAGACGTTCATTTTTTTTAAAGCACGGCCCACTGGGATTAACAGATATATATCTGAAAAACGTTGAAAACCAATAATTATTATTGAGAACATAAAACGTTCTGTAGAAATTTTCTTTGATTCTTTGTTCATTCAAACAAATTTTTAGGTTGTATTTTTTTTCAAAAAATCTCTGGTGTGATCAAAATAATGTATGACTAAAGTGTGACCTTGAATTTGTTTTATTTTTTAAAATATGATATCACGTTTGTTCTTTCATTCTAAAACACGTTATTGTAAAATTATTGAAAAGTTGTTTGGTGTGAAAAATAGGTGTGATATTCAGTCACAGACACATACTATAAAAAATCTATCGAACGGTTGTTATTTTTTCACGATATATTAAGAATCTTTTTGTTTATGCACATTTTGGAAAATTCGATCTATTTATTCTTGAAATTTCCCTTTTTCGATTTCCCCTGTATATAAATCAATATACTTAAAATTTGACTATTTGCAATTTGTCAAATATAAGCCTCATTCCGAACCTCGCAATTAGTGGAATAAATTAGTGGTTTCAATTACACTTTATACTTTTTAGTTTACGATCGTTCACAATGTCTAAAAAACACAATTAAAATTAATAAAATATCCTAGCAACAGCTTGCAGTAATCAGTTGTATCCATAGAGAAAGCCTAATATTTATCTTATAGAACAATAAACTTTTGGTTTCTAACCACATTTTCTCTTGGCGGATGATAATCAAAGGCCAAAATGAAATTCTTCGCAAATTTTGAAGTGTAATTAGTGAAAAAGTCAAAGTATGTTAACTTTTTCCCCTAACTGAAAATTCCTACCACTAATTTTAACGTTCTGAATGCTTACATTCAAATTAGAGGAATACATTTCTACGCTAATTGAAACCACTAATTTTTTCTACTAATTGCGAGGTTCTGAATGAAGCTTTAAAGATATAATATATTGTTTACAATATACAGGGTGTTCCAATAACATGTTAATATTTAAGGGGGCGATTCATGAACCTATTCTAAGAAAAGAACTTTAGGTACAGGGTGGTAAAATTAAAAAAAAACTTTTCATAATATTTCTGATGTACCTATGCACCAAATTTTTTTTTGGTTGTATGTTCTTTAAGTGCTTTTAAGGAGGTGACTTTTGTTCATGTAAATAACTGTTTATATATTTATAATTAATTCATCTTTGTTTCCTAAATTTTGATTAAAAGAATATATGTAAAAGTCGGCAACGCTGTGCCGGTCAAGTTTAACCACGTGACCATAAGTTTATTTGGTATGATCTATACATTTATATGTTTTTTGTTCTTTGAATAGACAACGCCGCACCTCTTATCAAAAAACAATCATAATACAATATTTCTACAGAAATAAAAAATAAAAACCGTTTTTTTTTCGTTATTGTCAAAATTAAATATTTATAATCGATGCTACTTTGACTAGAATCGCCGCACTATATAGAGATAAAAATTGAAAAGCCATACAAAATATATCAATCTTTATACCGACAGTAAAATGCCATCTAAAAGTCAAAATTCGTCACGATTCGGTTTAGGCAACCGTCAAAAATATGACGTACCTTTCATCAAATTTTGATCGTTATCACAGCAATAGGGGTAAATGCGAGAAAAACACTTTTATATAAAACAGGAATACGTTTTCTTTTTAGATTTCGAAGTGTTTGTAGATAGCTGTCACGTATGACATCACTTGCTGCCAGTCTGGACGTTCCAGTTGAATCATGTCCGTGATATTCTGAAAAAAAAAGAAAAATATTGTCTGTAGTGATGGGTTGTTATTTAACTATCTGTTATTTCATAACAATTATTTATAAATAACATAACGCAACCGTTACTACTTCTAAAAAATAACAGATATAAAATAACGACACGTAGAGATCGGCCGCTCGTGAAACGAAAATCGAAGTTGGCGCTCTGCACCGTCACGAAATTCTATGCTGCTCGAAGCAATTCCAAAAAACAACTAGTATGGATGGAAAACATGTTATTTCGTCAACCATCGATACAGGCGGCGAGACAACGGACAACGGAGTGGGGAATGCGCTACGGCGAACGTAGCTGCTTCGGTCGATACCGTCGATGGTCGTATTGGGTTTGCAACAGCTTAAAAATAATAGGATATAAAAGAAGCAGGTTTTTGAAACAGTTGCGGGCATAACGCCTGGCGGTCGAGATAACAGGAGTGGGAAAGGAACGCTGCTGCATCGGTCGATTGTCGATGGAGGCTCGCAACGGGTTGGAGAAGCAGTCATTTTAGATACGTTGTTTTTCAACCTGTTACGAGCATAACAGGACGGTGGTCGAGATAATCGGAGTGGGAAAGGAACGCTGCTGTATCGGTCGATTGCCGATGGAGGTTCGAAACAGTTTGGAGAATAACGCATCAGTTGTTTTAGATAGTACATTGTTTTTCAACCTGTTACGAGCATAACGGGCGGAGGTCGAGATATTATGGCCGCTGTATGTTTCAGTACTTACTTATTAAGTTTCAATATTTAGGTACCTATTTATTTATTCTGAAAAATTTTCAGAATATTTTAAGATTTTTTAAAAATGTATACAGGGTGTTTTGAAAAATCTGGTCATTGATTAATCACGATCCTGCTTAAAGCCCTTGACGTAAAAAGCTGATTTTTGGAAAACGGATTGACATTAGGGTGTAGAGGTTCGATAAGAAGGGATTTTTCGAAACTCGAATTCTAAGGGGGTGAAACTATCCCTCAAATATTAAAATATTTTTTATTTAAAACCCGGTGAGTTTTTCGAAAAAACTCTTAAACACGTATATTTTATTTTGTTGTTTTACATATTTTAAGATTTTTTATAAATGTATACAGGGTGTTTCATAAAATATGACCAATGAGTAATCGCGATTCTGCTTGACGTTTAAAGCTGATTTTTGGCAAACGGATTGACTGTGGGGTGTAGAGGTTCGATAAGGAGGGGTTTCTCGAATCTCAAATTCCAACAGGGTGAAAACGCCCCTCAAATATTACAATATTTGTTATTTAAAAAACGGTTAGTCTTTCGGGAAAACGCCTGGACACGCATAACTTATTTTGTTTTTTTACATATTTTGAAATTTTTTCAAAAATCATACAGGGTGTTCCCAAAAGTTGAGTAATTGATTAACCACGATTCTGCTTAAACTGCTCGATGTTTAAAGCTTATTTTTGGCACATGTGAGAAAATTTTATCTAGTCTGTATGTTAATAGAAATTCTTGTTTTGCTTTATCATCACCATTAGAAATTATTAATTCGACGCGAACGAAGTCGCGGGTACACGCTAGTTTAAGTGTAAAATAAATTCGAACTCTAGTATGTAGTTGGTTTACTTATGAAGAATATACTACACATTTTCTTATATTGCTATTTTTTGACCGCAAATGGTAAAATCATAACTAAGAGCTTCTCGCCCGTCGAGTGAGATGCACCCTGTACACTGTTACTCAATTCGGGATCTACGCGGATCGAGGTGCAGGGCGTAGGTAGATCGGAATGTATAGGTATAGACGAGTGGCGGAATTTTGGCTTCTTTATATCGCAACTACCATCGTTTTTAGAGAGGTATTTTAGATAGCAATCAATATTTAGTAATGTTTTGACACCCTGGAAATACTACCACCGAGCACGTCATTGTTGCAATTTGCAACTGCGTTAATACGCCTGGCGGTGACCGCCTCATACTCTTTCAGATATTTAGCAATAAAATAACCTGTTATTTTTAAGCTGTTATTTTAAGCTGTTTTTTATAAATCACTATAACAGTTTCAAGTGTTATCTAAAAATAACAGTTTTGCCCGTCACTAATTTGGAAGCCTATTTGAATAGTACGTCACAAAAATTTTTCAGCGGAAATGCATAATTTTCAGTTTTTCAACTTTAGAATAGCCGAAATCAGTTACATGAAAAAACGTTTCTGCTTTTCATTCTAGAAATTTTTCTAAACATAGACTCGCAAAAAAACTTCTTGCGGAAGTGTACCATTTTTATTTATTGATATAATACTGTAAAATATATCAAAATTTGAAAAGTACTAGGCAGTTGGAATTCGTAAACAGACACGTTTTAGCTTACAGCGTGTTTTGGTTAGGTTTGTTTTGGTTTGGTTTGTTGGTTCATTTTTATTTATTTTCGTTTTTTTTTCTCGGTATGGTATTGATATCTAAATTACAGTATTTACTAGGTTAAGTTCATACCTACACAAGAAAAGTGTTTAGAATGTAAAGCAGGAACACTTTCATGATTCAACTGATTTTAGTTATTCTAAAGTCGGAAAAAGAGAATTATGCATTTCCGCAGAAATTTTTTTATGATTTTGTGTTTGAGGAGGCTTCCATATATGTTTTGTTGTTTTTTATAAGTGATTTCAAGTAAAAAAAAACTTCGCTCAAGATAGCGGCTAACTATCTCAAAATTTCCAATTTGTTTGGTATTTCCTTGTTAACTTACCAAAGTGGTAGGTATGCCCACACTCTCTGCCGCAGAAAAAGCCAACGAAAAATTTCTCCGTTTTTCCTGAGGCGTCAACGAATCGTAGGGGATTTTGTCGGGCAGGTAAGTGTGCAAAAGGGCACATAAGGCCAAGCCATCGTTCCAACTGCTACTGAAGTTGGTGATGTCGATGTTGCGATAACCTACAGTCTTATTCTGGCACCATTTCAACAAGGCGTTGCGTTTGGAACCCCCGTTCTTAACCAAACTGTTTAGCGGATCTTTGCGCTCACCTAGAAAAATATTTTTGTTGTGTCTGACAAAGAGAATATAATAAAGTTTTATTTTTTTTAAATGGCATTACAAAATTGTGTCTATAGTTTCTATGCGTCTTCAGAAACAGTTTGTAGATAATCCCACATTCTGTTACAGTACGTCTATCCGTTCTGTAGCTACGGGGCATCTGTAAGGGGGGAAACGATATTCTCTCGATGTTTCTCGCAAAAAATAGACGACGCGTCCCATCAATAAAAATTCGACAAATTTGCAAGTAGTCAATGAAATTAGTGGGCGGAGTGTTTTGCGGTGACATACTCGTCAATTCCACGTGGACTCTCTGCCGTTTCTATTCACGTAGCGATTTATAAAATATATTGCTGATTATTTAAATGTTTTTTATCCGAATTCCTTTCATAGACACAGATCCAGTAGACGTACCTTAAATATGTAGGGATTGTTTGGAAATGAAGAAGCGTAGAAAATATTTGGTTACTATACGACTTTAATTTCTGAATGCTTACTTAGATCGGAGTAGCTGTTCCTTCTAGAGAAATCAATTCCTTTTTGTAGGATCGACTCTCTGTAATTATCGTCAGATTTTGTCTTGACTAGATCTGGTTTCGCCAAACCATCTACAACAAAAAAAATCAACAATGGTTTTAACAAGCTTTTCAGAATCAAGTCCATTTGCATGTTTGATTGTTAGAAGGTATTTAACCAACTTTTTTTTTAGAAGACTTTGTATATTTTTACAAGTTCTCCCATTTTCGTGTGTTTGCAGGGTTTCACAAGATGCGGTTTTCACAATACGTCTACATTTTTTTTATGAAACTACAGATGCTACACACAGATTTGTCCTAACCTGCTTAACATTTTTCGCCTCTCCTCGTATCTCGGTTATCTTATAACTTATCAAAAAGATGAAAATGAGTCCCATATAGGTTTTCACGTAAAATTCAGTGACGTAACTAGTTTTTGCTGGGAGCTGTCATTCTTGAAATATGACTCAAACTTATTTTTCCGAAAATGATAGCTCCCAGCGAAAAATCTATGTACTACAGGACGCAGTTTTCACATTTTCGATAAGTTATAAGATAACCAAGATACAAAAATCGTCGAAAAATAAAACATTTTAAAATTCGCCCTGTATTTCAGGGACTAAGAAGGCTAGAAAAAATCTGTATTTCATCTTTAGTTTCACAAAAAGTAGCACAGTGATGCAAGAACCGCATCTTTGTATCTCTACTCATAAATGAGAAACCCTGTAAAACAGAAATACCCTGTACAGTGCTCTAAATTCCATGGTGACCACTGGCTAATAAGATATCTCGTCATTATTTTACACTTTAAAATCCACACCACAGATTTAGGATGACCAGGCCTGTTCAAATAATAAAACATTTACTTATTTACTTACCACCAATAACACCCTTGCTCCAATTATTTATCTTGTTCGGTTGTTGCTCTTTTAACGGCGTTTTAATCTGCGTTACTGGGGTAGGGGCAACATCCGGCCAATCAGATGATGTTCTCAGAGGACTTCCCGGCGAGGGCGTGGTCAGTATTGAAGGACTGGAAGGGTTCCGGATGTCTGATGCCAACGAATTTAGGGAAGAGGCTGAACTACTTCTGCTTACTGTGGACAAACCTAGAATACAAAAAAAAAATGCTGTAGTATAGGTAACTAAAAAGATATTATTTTTTTAAGGTTATGACAGTATCTATGAAAGTAAACACGGTCCTGTGTATGAAGAGTACAGTCAATGGTGTTCAGTACAATAAGACGTACTGAACAAAGAGAGAATTGATTTGGTTGATCGAACTTACTGCTTTTTGGTACGGGTTTTCCTTGGTTCTCGATCGATTCAATCAGCGACTTAACTGATTGTCGGCTATTTTGTCTGCTTAATACGACGTTCTTTCTTCGTAAATTGAGATCATCTGTGGGAAAACTTGTTGGACGAATTGATACTTGCTCGTGATTAGCTAGAATAAATATCAACACCACTTATGGACGAAACACAGAAGACATCCAAAAATAGAAGAAGAAAACTTTTGAATTAGAATGTAGACCATGATGATGACCGTTCTATTGTTAGACCGACTGTATCTAAAATCTGTTTAACAAAAGGATGCATGACAATGACAGTTCGGACTGTCATTGTCACAGTTCGGACTGTCATTTTAATTCACAAGTAAATTATATTTTCTGTCACTTTTTGGATGTCGTCTGTCGAAATCTTCCTTGACTTATTCAAGATTTTTTCTTGTAATACAAATGATCCAGCCTAGAGCGTTTAAGTCGTATTTATTTTTGAGTTTCTAATAAAATCTGATGTAAGTGATCTGTGTTATTTGCTGTGCTCTTATTACTTCCTCAGATTGGATTTTATGATAAAATTTGAACTGCAAAAAGATTCAATCTTTGATTTGATTGAAGTATGAAAAAAAATAATAAGTATTCATTAAAAGTAGGTAATTTTAAATATCGTCTATTGCAAAATTATTTATTCAATAATTATATTAGTGAATTGAATTTAATAGGCATAATGAAGATTGGAATATATTTTTTTGGAACTCAGAATTGGTTTTATATATCTTGATATTGAAATCATCTATGGATATCGATTTAGATATTTTACTAATATCGTCTTCTCTATAAACAATAGCAAGAGATACTAATTAAACAACATACAGGCTGATAATATTTTTTATTCTAATAAATCTATATATAAATTTTACAAAGATTCACTAAAAAAAACAACATGATTATGTTTACTTTGAAGATGATTATGAAACCATTCGAAATATCAATCGTACATAGGTATATGTCTATACGAAATATAATACTGTATACAATGCTACATCCCATTTTACTAACAATTACATTTGATGAAAACTCTTGGTCTCCCTCGTAACACTGCGAATATTTCTTAATTCGGCCGCTGTTCTTGGACTCTCATCTTTATTCGCCTCGGCCAAAGCTTCAAACAACTTTTTCGCCTGGTTGAAACTCGATCGACTGCTCCTAATTTGAGTGTGACTACTCGACGATCTTTTCGCTAAAACCTCCAAAGATTCTGCCAAATCGTCTTTTTTCAATCTCTTTGTCATATCCTCTGGATTATTCGTTTCTTCTTTGTTTGTATTTTTACTAATTTCAGCTGCCTGGCCCAAAACGTGAAACGTTTTTTCGCGTTCAAGAGTATCGTAGTTTTTTGCTGTTTCGGGCTTGGTAAAGTATGGTGTGGTATTGTCGTCTATAGGGACGAAATCCACAACTTTCGGCATGCTTGGGAAATCCGCAATTTTTTCATCGGTAAATGAATCGCTTGGGTCTTCGGTCATCAGCGTAAACCCGGCTGCGATGCCCGATACAAAATGCTTTTTACCTCGAAGTGTGTCGAAATCCTTGCTCTCTTTGCTCTTGAAGAGGTCTAAGTAAGATTCGCAAGACGATTCTGAGTCGATTTTAAATAAATTGAGAGTGGACGCGTCTGAGGAATTCGGTCTAGATATTTCCTCAACGTCGTCGTCTAAACCAGCCGCAGGTGGGATATTAGTCAGGTCCAATTGCTCGGTTTTAGTGGATACCACAATAGTTTTAGAAGACGTGGCACCTGGCAAATTAGCGTCTTCCAAACGACCCTTCGAAGAGTTACCTTCCATTACCATAACCCGTGTTTTCTCGAGTTCTGGCTCGACTGATTTGATTTTGTTTTCTTCACTTAACAACTGGGGCTTTTCACTATGTTTCGATTCTTCAAACAAATCCTTTCTAGGACCCTGTTCTAGTTTCAAATCCGTCTCTTTAACGGCGTTTTCACTGAAATTTTCTTCCGACTTCATTCTAGGACCGAAATTATGAAGTTTCGTGACAGCACTGTCAGTGTGACGACTTGTCGGTTTCGGAGGGAATTTCTGAGGTGGAACAGGCGGATCTTTAAATCGGCGTGCTGGTAAGGGTTTTGGTTTGGCGATTTGAATAAGATTCCGTGGAGATTCTGTTTGATTTGGAACAAATATAGTCTCTTTGTAACTGTTTTTACTGTTGGGCGATGCAGGACTGGCTGTTTCTCGAGATATTTCTTCAGGTACAAAGATAGTTTCTTTAAAATTAACAGAAGACCTTTGAACCGAATCACTAAGTTTACCATCTTTAGTATTTAATGAACTTGTTTTTTGTGAATTCGAGGTGAAACTAGATACACTCACAGCAGATGTTACAGTGAATGGTTGTGATCGTTCTTTGGCATTAGGTATTACTTTAAATTGATAACTTGGTGATAGAGGACTTTTTGGTGATTCTATATCATTTTGATGTGGTATTAAAAGAGTTTCTGTGAACATCAGATCTGATAATCGTTTAGAAGCTCTCGATTCTGCTTGTAAAGAGGCTGGAAACGATTGACGTTCTGATTTGTTTTGAACTTTTGAATTTCTGAAAACTACGTTTTCGTACTTTTTGGCTTGAGGTAGTAAACTAGGTGGTAAAGATTTCCGTTCTTCATTGCCACTTGGTTTTATCGTAGTATCCATGTTCGATTCTGTGCTAGTTCTGTTTGAAACGCTTTCACTATACCTTTTAGACATTTCCTGAATCATTAGTAAGTCTTTCTCATTAATTTCTGAAACCGGTCTAGATTCTTCAGTTATTTTCAATGAACTTATTAAGTTTAATTCATCGTGCGTGAGACTTTGAAGCTTCTCTTTAAGTCCTTCACCCGTTGGAACGTTATGCTTCCTTACTTCCACTGGTGATGTTGGCGAGGCAGGAGGAGAGGAAGCATATTTCTCCCGCATTTCTGCGATAAATGATAAATCCTCTAAAGACAAAATTTCTTCAGGTTCGTCTTTATTTGTTGCAACAACTTCAGTAGTAGTATTTTCTACACGAATGTCTGGAAGATTTTCAACTTTCTCGTATTTCTTCAAATTAGTCTTGTTTTCTTCAGTTTTAACATTAGATTCTTTGACTAATAAAGAAGCTCTGGTATGCAAGTATTTTTCCATAATATCCTTCATGTCCTGGTCAATTTGAGACATACGATTTTCAGCTTTTCTGATCAATACATCGGAATTTTCTTCATCTGGTAATATGCTATCACTGATTTCAGCTTCGTTTTGCTGATGGTCCATTAATACGTCAGAATGTTCATCATCTTGTGATATGTTTTCATTTGGCTCATCTATAAAAGTCTGAACAGGTTTAAAAAAATCATCAATAAACTCTTCCTGGTATTCGATATCACTAGCATCACTGTTCTCTTCTTTTGTTTCTTCTGGGTTAAATTTGTTTTTATATTCTTTTACTAGATTTCGATATGTTTTCCTAAGATCTAAAGGCGAAACCACACCATATTTGTTTTCTTTAAACGTGGAGTTATAATCTTCTTTATTATAAAATGGTTGGTTAGATGTAATCTGGCCTGTATACTCTTCTTCTTCAGATTGATATGGATATGTTGAATATGAGCTAACATCAGCTCTATTTATGCTATCATCAACTGATTCTTCAGCTATCTCAAGCATTGAATCTACGATATCTGTACTTGGTAAAGGTACTTTTGGTGCAAATATATGGATCTCTTTTGACAAGGATGGGCTTGTTGTTAATGAGTCAACAATAGTTGTCACTGTATACTCATCATGTTTTGATTGCTCTGGTAGCTTTAAGACATCATATGGTGATAATTTAACATCCACTGGACAAGGGCTTGTTGGAAGAGGAGGCGGTAAAGAATCAAAATCTTCGACACTACCCTTAACAGCAGGTTGTTCAATACGGTTGTCTAAAGATACTGCAGGCGGTGAATGTAAATTTTCATTTTCTAATTCAACTATTTTTACGCTAGGTTTATAGTTTTCATCTTCTGAATATCCAGAAATTACTGACCAAGACTGTGTAATAGATGTTACACCATCTTGTACGTTGGTTTCATTTGAATTGAAAATTATTTCAAATAAATCATCAATGTTTTTAGTCGGTTTTTCATCAACAATTTTGGTCAGTTTATCAAAATTATCAGTAGCCAAGGATTCTTCCTTGTGAGAAGCACTAGGTTCACTTTCTTGGATAAGTACCTTTTCAGCATAAACTACGCCAACTTCAGAAGAAGCATCTTTGTGTACTACTTCTTTATATATATCTGTAGTGTCAATTGTATGAAACTTATCTCTCATAATTTCATTAACTGTATCTGTTAAGTCAGTTTTAATGTCATCTGGAGTTCGAACAATCTCTTTAGAGTTATCTTCTTTATCAACATGTTCTACATTTTCTATGTTATCCATACTTGGTTTAAGGTCAATCACATCTAGTTCTTTTGAGTTTTCATCATTCTCTATATGATCTGTTGTTATATCAGCCATAGGTAGAATATCTGACGATGAAGCTTCTTTAACATGTGTAGAAATATTTAAGTCTTGTTCATTTTTATCAATGTGATTATCTCTATACGATAGTCTCCAATTTTCTATAGAATTTTGTATCTTTTTTGGAAGGTGTGTAAAATGCCTAACGTCTTCTTGAAAACTTCTTCTTAAATGAATTGAATCAACAGTATCAGGACGAGTAATAGTATCATGCGTTTCTATCTTTGCAGGTTTAACAACTGATTCTTCATCGCTTATTCTTTTATTAGAATCAGTAGAGTTTTCTATAGGAGTTTCCAAGTCTTTCAATTCAGAACTTGAGAATGATTTTTCCTTCTCTAGAAATTCATGAAGAAAATCAACAGAAAAAGTATCTTTAACTTTTTCCTCGTTAGCCTGTATATTTTCAATCTTTTGAGCCTCACATTCTTTTGTATCAAACGCAGCAACAATATTTCCAACTTGGTATTTAACATCTTCCCTAATTTTAAACTTCGGCTTTCGTAAGCTTCTTCTAAGCTCATGAACTTCGATGTTCTTCATCTTAGGATCATCTTCATATTTCTTTGATACCTCTTTAATCTTAGGATCGTCACAATACGCTTGATCCTCCATATGCATCTTAAGATCATCCTCATGCTTAGTTGAAATTTCTTTAATCTTAGGGTCGTTACTATGCATTTGAGCTTCCATATTCTTCTTATTAAGATCATCTTCATGTCTATTTGGAACCTCTTCAATCTTAGGATCATTACTATGTTCATAATCAAAATTAGATTCCCCTATATGGCTTGAGTGTCTATAAAGATTAGGTACGCTTTGCCACTGTTTCTCTTTTGATTTCTCCTTGTGCTTGGCCTTAGCAAATGTATCATTGTAGAGAAGGTCTTCAGAGAATGTACTTTCTGGTGTCATATTGTGTTGTTGATGGTGTAAATTAATTCTACCTGTATCTAAATTAAACTCGGCACTTGTAAATGACGATGAAGTGTCAGAATTTATTCTTGTTTGGTCTTTCAGTTTGCGGGCTTGCTCGCTGTAATACATGTTGAGAAGACTGTTCTCCGGCACAAACGAGAATGAAATATTGTCGTACGACTTACTGGAATGTAACGTGGGGTTTAGTTCTGAAGCTTCGGCTCTTTCTCCAATGTCACTACTGATATCTGTGCTGTGTCTGTTTATATCGACAAAGAACGTGGATCTAGGTTCATTCTTTATAGTTTTGTATCGCGGATTTAGCAGAATCTCTTTTAATTTTGCGTTTTTTTGAACCGATTGTACTGTAGGAGCGCTAATCTCCATTTGTTTCATTGATTTCCTGGATTTCTTCAGTTTTTTAAGGGTATTTTTTCGTTCAGCTTCTTCCAAAGCTTGTTTTAACTTAAGCGCGAATTTCTGTCGGTCAGTAAGCGCACTTTCAGATATGTTTTTCGGAATGTCGCGAATAATTTCATCTAGATTTTCGAAATTTACGTAAATATCTGGTTTTGGGAGATCGTTCCCTTGGGTTTCGTTTGGTTTGTACTGTAAACGGGACTTCCTATCATAATATTTGGACGAATATCTTGGGTTGGATACGGAGTCAAACGGTTGAACATCGCTGGACATTATTTTATACGAAGGTCGTTGAATCGCTGAATATTTAGCACCAGGCAAATTAGCTCGGTACATCACCCAACCTAATTCAGATTCAGTTCTAGACTCTTCAAACACATTCAGGTCATCCACGCTCTTACTTTTGTGCAATCCCGAATCTACCTTAGACGAAAAGTTCTTTTTTCGCGAAATGTAAGGAGAAGCTTCAAAATCATCGTTCACCATCGAACATACTTCCTCCAATGCGCTGTCTCGTATCATCTGAGTTTCTATCGTCGGTAAATGAGGATTCCTAATAATATCCATTAGCTGAGGATTCATAAAAACGGAGTTTAGTAAAGGTTTACTGATAGCTAGTTGTTCTTTGGGCTTTTTAGCCATGGGCTTGGATTTCAGCATGTCATCTTCGAAAAGCTGCTTTAATTTTTTTACAGCTTTATCTTCTTTGGACAACTGATCTTCGGGTATGTTTTCGGGTATGTTTTTGTACCAGTCATCCAACGATTTCAGTAGTGTTTCTTCTTCAACCGAAACTGTTTTACGGTGTGCGTGATATTTTAAGGATTCTACAGGATGTTTTTCTCGTTTTTTGACAAGTTTTGGTTTAGATTCTAAACTAGACGAAGGAGATTTCGATTTGAACGTAGACTTAGAGGTTTTAGCGTTATTATCATCAAACTTTTTGTGTATTGTTGAGTCAGGTTCAGTTAAGTTTTCTGTGCTTTTGAAACGTCTGAAAAAACTAAACCCTTCTTTGTGCTGATCGTCCAAAGCAAAGTTCTCTTTACTTTTGTTACGTTTCAAGAACCCCATTGTTTCTTTTTTAGGTTCTTCTGGAGCTAGGTTCTCGATGCTTGCAAAACTTTTCTTTGCTTTCTCATCTGGTCTTTCCCTGCTCCTACTTCGATTTGAGATACGCTCATCCAGCACTTCTCTGCTCCTACTCCTTCTCAATATGGGAAACAGTTTTTCCATGTTTTCAGTTGGACTGGACGGTCTATCTAACAGCGACAACCTGTTGGGAAGAGTGGGGTCGATATTCCTGGCAATGGCGACGATTTGAGGTGACAAGATAATGCTGGTTTGGGTGGCCACAGAGGCTTTTTCACCTGAGGAAAAAACAGGTGTAGTAGTAACTTGTTTAATAGAGACCAGGACTGCCACTGGGAACAAATACAAAAGCTTGGTTCACGCACATTTACCAAAAGCGGTACCTAGAGGTTGGGATAAATCCAAAAACGTGTACTAGAGTTACCTGTTAGTTCGGTTTTAGGGTAAAACAACAAAACTCAAGAGATTAAAACAGTGATTGCCAACAATATACATATACTTTTTTGTTGCGTGTACATTGCTATGAATTTCTGTGAATATTGACAATAAAATTAGGTTTAGCATTCACGGACACGTACTTTTCTAACCAACAAAAAAAACTATTGAAAATGTAAAGTTTTAAGAAAACTTTGTGTCCAAGTGAATGTAACCGAGAAATTTGTCACCGTGGATTCTACCTAGTAACTTCTTGCTTAAAACTATTTTGATTTTAAGTTGTTTCAGTGACAATATTATCTGAAATTAATAACAACATACAGAGTGTAAATGAATAAATGTGAGAAAATTAAGCAGGTGATTAAAAAAATAAGGTGAGTTTTCCATATAAAATTTTTCCATTTCTGTTAGGTTAGGTAAGCAAAGAATTTCGTAGGGACCACAAGCTGAAAAATTTTTAGTAATAAATTCATCAATATTTTTTAAAAAGCAATCACCTGTATTTATTCGCTTTTATTTATCTACACCATGTTTACGCTTGTTAATAGCTATAAACATCTAAAAAATAAAATACTTACACACAGATAAAAGTTTAATATAAACTGTCAACATTATAAAAATTTATTTCCGATAGCAAATAAATCATTACATTTTTTGAATAATGATTGATAGTTTTTGTGAGTCAATGGGTGACTGAGAAAAACGATTTTTTTTCTAAAATATGAACGTTTCACTTTTAAAAAAGCTTTAAGAAAGTAGGGATACCTTAACCCAACACATAATTCCAAAACAAAAATAGAAAAAACAACAACAAAAAAAACAAACCTTTAAGTTTTTCCAGCTGTCCCTCCAAAAGTCGTACTTTTTCTCTGTAAGTTTTATTTTCTAAAATAATTTTCTGCAATTCCTGTTGTGCCTCGGTCTTAAAATCGTTAGCTACGCGAACGGACGTGAGCAAATCAGTCTGGAATTTCTCCCATTCGTCGTTCTAGGAAAGAATAAAAAAACAATTTAAACTATTAAAATTCAAGATTACACGTTAAAGAAATAGTTACAAGAATAAAATAAACAAATACCTTGGCATAGATACACAAATAAGTAATAACAAACACTTGTAAAGCGAAAATCTAATCGAAAAAAGAGAACACTGTTCCATTTCATTATCAATATGGAGATAATAATTTTATCTATGGTTGATAATGCTAAATAAATCTCTTAGTACTAAAAATTTTGCCAGATAAGGTGTGAGTAAAATTCTTTATTATCCTTTTAAAGATATAAATATAGGTGTCTTAGTCATTGAGTTTTAATTACCACTGCATCAACCTATTAAAAAAAAGGTTTGTAAATATCAGGCGTGTCCCTAATTGTTAAATAATTTGGAGACTCCCACTTTCAGTCCATAAATGGAACGTTGTAAAGTGCTTGGTGAATTGAAAGAGAGGTCATTCCCGTTATACACGAAGTATTCTAAGAAATCTATATCAAAAATAATGATCTCATAAAGAACAAACACTAATTAAAATGCCTAAGATTTTTTTGATATAAATTTATAAGTTTTTCAAAGTAATTACTATACTAATAATACAATTAAATCAGCTGAATTAAGCTGAAATTATGGTGAATTAAGGTCTATGCACTGTCTAGTGAAATAATATATATGAGGATACATGGAAGATATGTGCATGGCAAAGGAGTACAACAGGGAGACGCGCCATCCCCAAAGCTGTTTACAGCAACACTAGAAGAAATCTTCCGTCAACTAGACTGGACCAACAAAGGATTAAAAATAGACGGAGAATATCTTAACCATCTAAGATTCGCTGATGACATAGTTTTAATTGCTAATAGTCCTGAAGAATTACAAACACAAATTAACGAAGTAATACAGCTCGCAGTAAAGTAGGTTAGGTTAGGTTGCCAGAACATAATCAACCAAAGAATTAAATTAGCATGGAGTACTAATTGAAGAAACTCAATCACATTTAAATCTAGAATGCCACTTTATCTAAAAACGGACATTATAAGGAAACCGCAGGTCGCACAACGCTCAATGGACCCAAGCAGCATTTGGACGTCGGGACAACGTTGTGTCACGCGACCAAACGTCGGCACAACCTCGTGCCAACCCTAATCTGCACTAGTTTGGAGAATAATTTTTGGGTCGAAACGACGTTGGATACCTACGTTGGCTACCAGCCTAATTTAGTACAAACTGCAACGTTGTTTAAAATCCTAATTGACAGAAATACAAAACTATAATAATATGGCGTCTAAGTCGCGTTTTATCCTAAATTGGGATAATTATAGTAAAAATATTATTTTTATGATTTAGTTAGAGACATATGCCAGATGGCAGTAAAGGAAAACAAAACAAAAGTATTTAAGTGTGGAGGATGTTTGAAGATAATAATTATTAAAACATTTTAACCAACTCTGTAACTCGTTACCCAAGGCAAAAAAGTTAAACGCAAACAACTTTATTGATAAATGTATTGTTTCTACTTTAAAAAAATGGGCCTTAAAATTAGAGAAGTTTTAAAAAATTTCTTGAAATTTTTTTTTAGTAAAATGAGAATAATTTATTCGCAGTCGAAAAAAAATTGTTTCCGCGTGTTGTTTAGGGTCAAATATTTAGTTACTGTATTCAAAAACCAGGAATTCAATTAGGAACGAAACATTTTCTTATTCAACAACATAGCGGCTTTCACTTGGAGATTGTTTTGGAGATTAAGATGGAGTAGTTCGAATAGTCGCATACTGGACTAATAAAGTCGCAGTTCAGCCTTAACAGGTAGTATACTAGTCGCAAGATTGCCTAATTTAGTCATCCTAGAGTCTAGTTTGTGCCGTCCTCTATATTCTAAATAAACGAGGGAGTGGATAAAGTATCGGTAATATGTCGATGTATATTTAAATTTAGTTTTATATGTGCCTTTCTTACGTCCCATTTTAATTAAGTTTTTTTTATAAAAACAAAAACAGCACTGAACTGTCTGACTCAACAGAACAATGAAGGAAAATTTAAGATTTAAGGTTATGGTTCAATACAGTTGCAAAAAGGTAGTGGCTCGACGTCCTACCAACGTAAGAATAAGGAAATCTAAACAACGTTGGAATTAGTAAAACAGACGGCGTTTGCATAACGTTGGAATAGGTCCTGAAAGTGACATTGGAGAACTCTTTATTGCCCAACATTGTAACTACCTTGTCCGAATCAAATGAAGATCACTTAAGCAAAAAAGGTTACAAGACAACGTTTATTCGACGTCGCAGAAGCGAAATTTATTTTAATACCTAAGGTACGGAGCTAACTATTTTTTGTAACTAATCCAACGTTGTGTTTAGTAAACATGTGGTCGCAAGTCGTGAAAATGCTACTTGGGGAGCGAAATATGCTGGGAATAACCAAGAAAGACCGTAAAAGAATATAGTGGATACGACAAAAGACCCAGGTAATAGATGTCATCCACAGAGTCAAATCCCTCAAAGGACAATGGGCAGGACACCTGGCAAGAAGAATGGACAACAGATGGACCACAGAAATTACAGCATGGTACCCACGAGGAATTAAGAGACCTAGAAGTGAACCTGAGATGGGACCATGATATTAGGAAAATGGCAGGGATAACTTGGGCCCGAATAGCCAACAATACACAACAATGGGCCCAACTACAAAGAGAGTGCCTATATAATAGTACAAGAGTTAAAAAAGTTGTTGCCCTGCCCGGATTCGAACTCTGAATCCTCGGCTCGTAGTCGAAAACCCTAGCGCTGCACTATGGAGACATGTTCGATTTATATTCAATACTAGAATTTATAGGACTAAATAAAAAAATATATAGGACCTTCTTCCGATGCGCAGTAGTGAACGCAACGGGTATCGGCTGCCAGACGGGCCGCATGCTGTTCCAGAGAGCATAGTAAAAGATATATCAAAGAGCCAGCTTTCTTAAAATACTTTCTCGAAAACGTTGCTAGCTCTTAGACTATAATTGGAAATGGTTGAATAAGCTGAAAATGATGATGAATTTACCAAAAAAACTTACCTCTTCTGCACGAAGTTTCTTCAATTCCTCAATATCGTTTTCTAAAGTCAAATTTCTTCTTTCATTCTCACTTAAATTTCTCTGAGTTTCTGACAACACCGCCGATAGCTGTCGTTTATCCTCTAGATGGCACTGGGCATGTACCTTTAATAATATTAGTTGATAGTATTTAATTAACAAACATAGAAAATAAAATCTATTTTACATGTATCCAGTAGCTGACACCAATAAATAAGTAAATAGAACAGCTAAGAAAAGGTGATAAGGATTTGGCAAAAAGCAAAATCAGATTTCCCTAACGGACTACAAATCTTTTGAACGGGGATTGCTTCGTGCAAAACAAAATTTAGTTAAATTAAAATTAAAGGTTAGAATGATACTGATCCAGCTGAACTGGAACTTGGATTTAGGTCCATGAAGCTTTATGTAACTCCAGACCCGGACCTTTTAAAATACCGGATCTACCTATCTCTACTAGATATGTGTAATTCAGCCTTTACCGGAAAACGAGAGAACCAATAATATGTAATTATTATTTTTTGACTTTACTGTGAATTTAAGCGAAAAATTGTAGAAGTTCTCCAAATAAATATAAGAAGATTTAAAAGTAATACCTTGTATGTAATTATATATAGAAAAACTATGGTTACGCCCGTTCAATTTGACACTTTATATCAGTCTAATAATATCTAGGAATATATTTCATACTTTTGTGCTTAGGCTATGGCTTAGGCCTTAAAATGACTTTTTCATATTGTCAATCACGTCGCAATAATTAATACTTTTGTGACGCTTGAAAAAAAAAGTTTAGTTGATTATAAAGACCCAAAGATAATCTACCTGCAGTTCATTTACAGCTTCCTGGAATTGTTGCAGCTGCTCACTGAGATTGTTCTTTTCAGAGATCAATTTTTCGCATTTGTATTCTAAATCTGACTGGGTGGTTTTAGCATTATTTCTAGTTACTTTGCACTCTTCCTATTAATAAAAAAAGGACAAATTAAAAAATATACACATTCAAAATAATTTAAACATTTACCTGTAACACAAACACCTGTTCCTTTAATTTTTCGATTTCGTTCTTACTTCTGGCCAACTGTTCTTTCAAATAAGCCACCTCTGATTCTAGCTGATCCTTTTCTTTCCTGGCATTATCGAGAAGTTCGTCGAGCTCGCTTTTATCGCTGAGAGCTCTATCTTGTTCTAATTCGTTTATCTGAAATAACAAATCAATAATTTTATTCTTTTTCAAACAATATTGTTCTACCTTAGTCCTGGCATTGTCCAGTAAATCGGTTAGTCTATTTATTTCGATTTGTTTTCCAGAACACTGATCTTTGGCTTGAGTTAATTCCTGATCTAACTGTTTATGTTCAGCGTGTTTCGCGTCCAAGGTGCATTCTAACGTTTTAACTCTTTCGGCAAGTTGAGCTATATCTTCATTTTTCTCCATAATACCTTTATAAAAAATACACATATAAAATAATAAGATTAACTGATGTGAACTGAAATTACCGCTCCGGGACTCATGTAACTCCCCTTGAACCTGTTCCAGCTTGACAAGAAAGGCCTCCCTCTCCTCTTGAGCTGACTTTACCATCTCCATCAAACGTTCTTCTCTTTCCACGACGTTTTCAAACTGACTCACCCCATTTTCATCGCTGCTTTCCCTGTACAGCACTTGCTTCAAATTCTCCACTTCTTTCCTAGAATCATTTAATCGTTCCGTTTGTCGACATAGACTGTCAAACATCAAAGATTTCTCTTCGTTGAGTCGTTCGTTTTCTTGCTGGAGCTCGGTGAGTTGACGCTGGAGATCGGTGAGTTCTTGGAGAGTAGCTTGAAGCTCTTCATTAGTACTGGAATCAGTAAATTTTTGAAATTAGTAATTGGATTAACCGGGTTGGGAATAGGGAATAACCTATAGTGAGTTTCCTGCATTTGGTTGATCTTGTCTTGCAAACAGGCTACAGATACTTCACTCACGTTACTGCTGGAGTGCTTGTCCCAGTCAGGTGTAGTGCAAGTAGTAGCCTCGCCCCCGTTGTCATCTATAACCTGTTAAAATAATTTGCCAATAAATTTTATTTGTCTTCAAAAATTATTTCGATTGTATTATTTTGTTAGATCAAAATATCTAGCAGATCAGAAGGTACAGATCATCACCTAGCATTAAAGTCAAATTTAGTAATGACATGAAAATATCAATCCTATGATCTATAAAATAGATACGATGGCGTTCGACATGTAAAAAAATGTCAGGGTAAAAGGGGGTAAGTCTCAGGGTAAAAAAATGTATATAATTCATCACAGAACTTCAATACGCTGATGACTGCGCTCTAGTTACAAAAACGTTACATCAATTACAAGAAATGTTACAAACACATATACCTGGGCATACGAGGCTTCGGGCCTTAAGCTGAACATTGACAAAACTAAAATCATGTGCACTCCCCCGGAAGATCACAACAATGCTATAAAAATCGGAGAAGAATTATTGGAATTCAATTACCTAGGCAGTTTGATTTCGGAAAAGGCCAATTTCGACTCTGAAATTCAGCACAGGATTAGCAGCGCCTCAAGAGAATTCTGGAAATTAAAAGACAGGGTTTTCTACAATCATGACAAAAATGAAACTTGCAGTGTACCAAGCAATAATAATCCCCACCATGTTATATGGAAGCGACACCTGGGAAGCGACACCTGGGTAACGGTATGTTGACGGTGTAGACGGTAAGAGGAGGCCGGGTGGACAACTGAAAAGGTACAAGGATATTTTCCACAAAAACTTAAAGGGAATTAACAAGCAGAATGAGTGGGAGGAAGCAGCTCACAATAGAAAGGAATGGAGAAGAATTGTAAAGTCAGTTAATAGCGACAATCAAAAAGTAAAGAGGCAACAAAGCAATGAGGTTTTTGAATGTCTGGAGTGCGGTAGACAGATAACATCACGTATCGGGCTTTTCAGTCACAGAAAAGCTCATGAAATAAAACGCCTTGCGTGACCATCTTTGTGTCAAATACTCGTCAGCGAGTAATGGCAGTATGCATGTATGTATATATGTAATCCTCTGAATATCTGAGAAGAGTGATCTACGTCCAGTAACAGCCACAAACTTCAACAACAAATAAAAATAACTATCCCAGGCAGAGGACAGACTGGAAAAACTATGTGCCCATTCAAGTTGATCATCAAGATCATTCAAGATCATCACAACTGGAGATGAAGGAAGCACTGTTATACTGTAACCGATCAGTAAAATACCGTAAGCATGAGACTATAACAATCTAGATTCAATAAGGTCAAGATAGAGAACAGCAAAATATAACGTTAAACATTGGATGAAGAGGTTGACTGAGGATGATAAAAAAATAAAGGCTGATAACACAGTAAAAAATAATTATACTTACATTAGTTGCTATCGATGCTGGAGCACTACTATGATGCCTGCTTTCAAACAACAACTGCTGCTTTTCATTATCACTAAGAGGAGAATGAGCTACATCTCTAAGGCGATTCCTCAATGCTGTATTTTCTTCTGCTAATCGTTCCATTTCCACGTTACTTTCCTCTTGGAATGACTGTGAAAGTCAGAATTTAGATATTAAACAAACAATTAGTTAGGTGAAATAGAAATACCTTTAATTTTTGAATCTCCTTTTGAAGAACATTCAGTTGCCCTCTTTGCTCACCAAGCTGCAACGCCAGTGAGTTTTTCTCATCTGCCATCTCCCTCAGTTGCTTCCTCAATAGCTGGAGTTCTTCCTCTTGTAGCGAGTCTGTCGAATAGGATAGAGGCTGAATCCCAGACGGTACTGGAAGTTCTAGTTTGTTGTTGTTTCTTGTAACACCTAAAGAATACCCATTGGGGATAAAGTTTTCTATGAAGTTTACCAAAATCAAACCTCTTTTGGCATCGTGACCAGCTTTGTCGATAATTTCTTTTGAGGCTGCCTTGCGTGGTTTGGCCCCTTTGCCTCCCTGGACTTGGTAGTTCGATTCTAAAGAGTCGAGGTTGGTGACGGACGAAGTTCTCGATAGGTTGTCGCTGTGAACTTGACCGTCTTTGTGTTGTCCTCTGCGAAATATCGCTTTGATGGATTTCATGATGCGTTTTATGTGTTCAGGATCCGATAAAAGCTAGGAGTTTGGAACTTCTTTATAGCATGTACTTTGAGCTATTATGTACTATTGGTTTGTACTCTTTTCCGTTGATTTAATATGGCATGATCGGGACAAGCACATGTTGCTTGTTGTAAAGTTCATTGGCATACATTTTTAGTTGTTTGAGTTGCTGTAGACGATATGATCTAAAGATGACATTTTGATAACAGATGTTTTATTTTAAGGCGAAACTGTATTGGATTTTAAAAAGCTGGTTTATTTGCTTGCAACACTGCACGACGCGGGATTGAGATGAGAGGTTGTTTTAAACACAATTTTAACCCCAGTCAATATATGTTTAACCCTTAACGGCTACAGAGTGGTCTGTCAGTCACCTCGAGCTAAACATTCCTCTATATTTCGTAAACGCCTGCAACTGTGGCACCAACCCTGCCACAGTTCCAACCGATATACAGGGCGGTCCGAACTGTATTCCGGAAACTTTGGCAGCATATTCTGCAGATAAAAATAACTAAAAAAGTTCGTATAAATGTATGTCCTAAAATGCTTAGTTTCGGAGATACAGGGTGTAGAAGTTTCATTTTTATTTCGATTTTTTCCAAATAATTTCTGAAGTAACGTCAATATTTGGATGAAAATTTGTGTCTGGGAGTTTTTTCACATGATAAATTTGATTTTGGTGTCAATATGACTCCTACTTGTAGAGGGCGCCACCTACATATTTTTAACTGGTTTGAAAAGTAATAACTTTTCGTCCGTACCTGTATAAAACTACTGAGTAAAAACATATACATTCACAACGTTTTTTACGTAAAAAAAGTCTCTTGGTAAAAATCGCTACGAGTAATGGTTCTCGAGATATTTGGAATCGAAATTATCAATACCTGTCATCGTTTAAGGTCAAAAATTAGGTGTATAAATTGAACACGTTGACTAAATAGTTATTAGACTGAAATCATAAATTTTAAATGTTTTTGTGCCAAAAGTTCTACAGAAACTGTTATATCATCATTTTTTCGCAGAAACTTTTATGATTAATATAAAAAAGTAAAAATTTCCCAAATTTATTTTATTTCAGTCAAATAACTATCTACTCAATGTCTTTATTTTTTGTCAATAATGACATGTATTGACTATTTCCGTTCTAAATATCTTCAGAACGGTTGTTCGTAGCGATTTTTACCAAGAGACATTTTTTACGTAAAAAATCACGGAAATGTATATTTTTTCACTCAGTAGTTTTATACAGGTACGGACGTTAAGTTTAAGTTATTACTCTTCAAAACAGCTAAAACACATGTAGGTGGCGCCCCCTACATATAGGAGTTATATTGACATCAAAGTCAAATTTCTCATGTCCAAATACTCCCGAACACCAATTTTCATCCAAATATTGACGTTATTTCAGAAATTATTTGGAAAAAATCGTAATAAAAATCTATCTCTTTTCATTTTCAAGATAAAAAATAAAAACATTATTTTTCCGCCATCTTTGTACCGCGATATCTCCCTAATGGTTGACTTTTGACCCAACGTTTATAAAGCAAACTACCCTTTATTTTGAACAAGGAATCACCCCCTGAAGTTTTTCGCATTTGTTTTGAAACACCCTGTATATCATGACATATATCATAACAGATTCTTAGGACAAAATTTAACACAGTTTCAAAAACAACAGGGTTTCGATCTTCTAAATTCAATAAACCCAGAATTTGTCCCGCTTGTAATGGCTCTCACTACAAAGTCTTGTCCATTTCTAATGTATTTATTTTCCGCACAATTTCAAACAACAAATTCGATGATTTGGTGGAAATCGATTGCAATTCGTGACTCAGAGTGGCCAAAAAAAGAATTAAACTTACAACTATATGAGAAATTTTTCAGTGCAGTAGAGTGGCAATAGCTGGTTTAGAAAGATTTTCTTTTCCAGCTTTGGAATAATTCAATTTAAATTAACAAATCATTTAGGCAACGAAAAAGCTAGTAAACTGGTATTTATTTTTAAATGTTTAGATCAAAATACCGATAAAAAAGCCAAAAGCTTCGACTGGATCTTGTAAATTGATGAACTAAGTGAAGATCTTAAGTGAAGATCATAGTAACAATGACATTCCTGTTGTCCCATTTTTAGTTACTTAAAAATTTACCAAACGACAAGTTTTTTATTATCGGTACATTATAGGAAAAATATTATTTTCTTTTGTCTTGTTTTATAAGCCCTGAAAATATTTGCACTTATTTAAAACGCAGTCTGTATAGGTCATAATAGGGCATAAGAGGGTCACCACCCTCTTTTTTAAACAGTTTTAAACAGATATTTAAACAAATAATGTTCTTAAACAAAATGTTTCAAATATAACCCTAGAAAGACATAAAGGTTTTATCAAAAAATATTTTTAAATTTCTCTGGGTTTACTTATTTCTCTAAAGAGGTGGGAATAGTACCAATCCCGCTATTCGAGAATATCAATTTAATTTATGGTAAAATAGAAATAAATTGATATTCTCGGATACAGAACTCGAGGACATTCTGTAGCAATCGAACCGGATCCGGTAAAATCTACCATTTTTAAAATTTCCTTTTCCGACGACGCGACAGCAACAAAAACGCGTAGTGTTTGAGCAACAACCCGGCGATTCCGTATCTCGCTGACCATTCATTCCACCGCCATATTAGGCAATGGACAAAAATCTCGTACCTACGTGTATCTTTAAATTGCACACGGCCATGGATAAAGATAATATTTCATTGGTTTATAGTTATTGGACGACTAAAGGCTAAGAGCGTGACTCGGGATTAGAGATGAACTTTATTAAAGTAACATCGATAATCTAATTGGAATCAGCTCAAATAAGTATATAGTACTCCCATAAGGCTAGTATGTTAACTAACGAATACATAGAGAAGTTGAACAAATTAGGCAGAGAAAATAAAGTACTCCTACATTGGGTGCCAGCTGCCAGCCTACCAAGGGGTAGAATGCAATGAAAAAGCAAATGATCTAGCTAGAAAAGGAGCGAACACTCCACTAACTGGACCAGAACCGTTCTGTTTTCCAAGCGGAAACCAATTAAAAGCAGAACTGAGGAACCTGGAAGACTCCATCCGGAGAGACTCATCCTACTCCGTAACCTGAAATGGGTGTCCTCCAATGGTCTAAAACATTCAAAAAAGTTCCTCAGAACTTACGACTGAGAAAAATCAGAGATTTTCCTAGATTTAAGTAAAAACAATCTTCGGACTGTCACGGGGTTTCTAACAGGACACTATCTCCTCAACGAACACCTCGGTAGGCTGAAGCTGAGAAACAACGGCGAATGCAGATTCTGTGGGGATAATGGGGAAACACCCGAACACCTTATCACTGAGTGCGCCGAGACGACGACAGTTCGTGCCATGAACTTTGATACGGCTGATGTCAAGGATGGAGAGCTGGCCTCTTTGTGGAGCCGTCACAGATACTGGCTTTTGTTAAAGCCCTGAGACTGTATGATGAGTTATAACTCTTTATAACTCAAGAAATGGGAAGAAATTGGCTTCAAAATGAGCTCAAAATTTAACTCCCCTTCTAAACATTCTGCATTCTAGTCTTGATCTTGATTTCTGCGCAAAACCAAGACCGGAAAACCAAGACCAGTCTCGCTCATCACTAACTACAATTACCAAACAGGTAAAACTGACAGTTAAACCGTTACATGAAGAAAGAACTTAATTGCTTAGGATTGACAAACGAATTGGCTTGATAAAAGAATATCGATATTCTAACTATCGATTTGCTTACACACCTCTACCCGAACCTGCTACTTGATGGCGCCACCACCACCACTAAACAGACAAATCGATTTAAATTATCACGCGTAAATAAGCGATTTGCCCTTATATAAGAAATTCCGGTTTGCGCAATTGTATTAATGTTAATCTATAAACAAAACGAACGCGATACTTCTGACCTTCCGATTAAAATGGTTAAGGATTTTTCGAGTTTTGAGTTTCTTTGTTCAGTAGCTACATTAGATAGAAATAATCGATGTTGCACAGTAAATAATTTTCATAGAAAAGCCTAGAAATTACACTCCATCACGCTTTTTATATTTGGACAGACACACTTCAATCATGTTTGCAGCATGAAAAGATGTGCACTATGAATAGAGATCCATCATGAATAGAGACAATTAGAACCTTATTTTAAAAATTATGAAAAATTTTACTCACAAAATTACCCTTTATTTTTTTTACAAGACCATTTTTGGGAACCCATAATATATAAGGCACTCATTAGTGCATCAGCCTGAGGAAGATGCTCTATCTCCTTTTAAAGAAACATCAGAAAAGAATAGTAGAATAAAAAAAATGTGTGCGCGTATTTGAAGTAAAACTTCTTCTTATCTCCGTCTGTTTGTCCGTCTGAGGACTTCATACGGGTACTTCTACCTGCGTGCCATGTTTGGTTCCAATCTTTGGTTCCAATCGGACTTTGGTTCCAATCGACCCATTAAGAATAATCCTGATGATTCCTCCCATTTATAGGCATCGATCGGTTCGAAATGTGGTTCGAAACGTCGAGAGCGTCATCCTGTAGCCCGTCCCCAATTATGCCAAAATCGATCCACTTTTTTCTTCAATATTAAATTCTTAGTCCCAACCTGATGAACATTTAAACGAAACGTCGTATCCCACTTTACAGGGTGAAATCGTGTGCACCGTCGCGTCGCTCACATAACCTATGCACCAAATTTGGTCGCGATCGGACGACTTCAATTTTTGACGTTTCTTACGTCAAAATTGTCACAGTGACACAGGTCGTTGACGGTCAAGTTGGCCTTGGTCTAGGGTTTCCATAGAGGCTTTCTAAAAAACATTCACTTTCCAGGAGTGCACCAAGAGCGAAAAATATGAACGCCAAAGTATTGAAATGGGTATTTTCAGTTAATGAAATATAAATAAAAAGGTTAAGTAGAGCTGTCGCATCGTAGAGACTAAAATATTCAACAAAGTAACTGAGAAAGAAATTCAACTGTAACTGGGGCAAAATATTTTACTAAGTTAAATTGTTCTTGTGGCCAGGTTTCCCGGACGCTTTTCTAAATCCGAGCCGCACCGGTCACTTTAAAGATCCGGACATGTCCGGGTAAATCCAGACCGATCCGGACGTATGGAAACCCTACCTTGGTCCAATCTATCGACATACCAAATACCAAATTTCATTTAAATCGGACGATTTTTTTATTTAATTCATTGAGGATGGGGTTTCGTGTGTACGAAACGTCCCAGTTTCAGAATCAAAATTTATAGGGCGTTTTCTGTTTAATTCAGGGTCCAGGACACCAGGGCATAGCAGCATCAAAGGCAACGAAAAAGCCGACGAACTAGCAAGGAAATGATCATCGGAATCCTATTATGGTCGAGAGCCAGTACTACCGAATACCCGTAGTACAGTAAAATCTGGATCAGGGATAAGCAGACCGACCACTCGACTAACATCGTAAGGACTTTTTTCCTCGCATAATTTACAAGATAGAACTTTCATTTTTAATTTAGAAAGAGATACTAAAAAGTCAAATAATTTAGCTACAAATTGCTTAAGAAATCATGAAAATTGGCCCACTAGAACAAAATATATTAAACTTTAAAATACTTAGAGAATAACATTTTATTTTATATGTCCCATTGTTTCTTGTAAAAATTCCCCTAAAAACTACATTATCTCTATTGTTACTGATTATTATTAACTTCATTAATCATAATACAATAAATAAATTTCAACAGCTTGGTATCAAAAATAAGCCCTCGTCTGAATAACCCTTTTTAATGCCAATCTCATTATTTGGGCAATTAAAATAAACGAGTGAAAGGATTTAAAATAAATTTTATTGCATCTGAATATAAACAGCCACATCCGTTGATAGAAGGCGAAATAATAAATGTTTTGATTTCTTTTAAATTTATTTTTGGCATCATTATGTACTATACGTTTTCAGAAAATACCGGAATATTTTTTTAAATAATATTGCTAATTGTTAAGTGATAATTTTTAGCTAAAAATAGGTGTCTATGCTTAATTATAACTAATTTAATTATTATACACTATAGTTTAAAAAACTTTCTTTGTCTTATTTGCATAAATATATTAATGAAGTTTTATTGAACAGTAATTATTGAATTAAATTTTTCATTTGAGGTAGGTATCATTCCACAGACACTTCGTTTTTTTCGTTTTTTTTAATGGAACACCCTGTATATAATTTTTTTGTCAGCTGAAGAATTTAAAAATTAAAATTTTTTGTAGGTATATTTAAAATATTTTAATTTTTTTAGCGGATTCCCAAATATTCGCGTTAAGTATGGCCACAGACTAAGTGGTATGGCTCTTACAACAAAAAGGTGACATTAGGTGACTTTGTTAAAAAAATACTGTTGAAAACCCTATACCGGGTGCGTCTCACAAGAGGCTCACCCCTATAACTTTTTTATTTTTGCAGATAAAAAAACGAGATTTGGTATGTTAGTATATGACATAAATTAGGATTGATTGGCGTATTCAATTGTTTTCGGTCACTTCCTGTTTCACCGGAAATGACTACAACTTTTGATTTTTAAATGGCACACTCGGTATTTTTTTACTTTATTTGATAGAAAATGACACTCTGAATCGAATGACATATCATATGTCAACTTTTGACATATTCGCTCAAAAACAAATTGTATTTTAAATTTCAATCTAAAGTGCCATGGCTGTGTTAAAAACACTAATTTTTAATCAAGGGGCCTTGGAAAAATAGATTTGTTCGTCTAATGTTTTTAGTGTCTTATCCTGGCCGGTTAAAAGATGCCCAAATCGTATTTTTAATCATATCTCAATTTTTTCAAATGGAACGAGGGTGGCTCATTAGCATATTTGGAAAAAAGCATTTTTTACGAATAATTTGATACCACATACTTGATATTTCGAGTCAAATTGTCGTTATGAACCGCATGTTACAAGTTCAAATAAACCATATGCGAAAATGTCAAAAGTTGACATATGATATGTCATTCTATTCAGAGTGTCATTTTCTATCGAATAAAGTAAAAAGAAACTGAGGGTGCCATTTAAAAATCAAAAGTTGTAGTCATTTCCGGTGAAACCGGAAGTGACCGAAAACAATTGAATATGTCAATCGATCCTAATTTATGGCATAATATACTAACATACCAAATTTCGTTGTTTTATCGGAAAAAATAAAAAAGTTATAGGGGTGAGCCACTTTTGAGACGCACCCGGTATATAATATAATATTACGAACATCCTCAAAACCGTTAAAAATTTTGAAATACTTTAAATACAAAAAATATTCATTTTTTTAATTATCCATCTAACAAAAAATAATATGCAGGGTGTTCCATTTGAACAAACGAAGAAAAACTATTTTATATTTTAGAAAGTTTGGCATATACATTTGAACACTCTGTATGGTTTAAGATTACGATATTTATAAGAAAGTAAGTATAGACTAACTGTACTGTGATTTCACATTTCTTATATTTTTAATATTTTTTTTAAAAGGGTAAATTTATTTATTTATTTATTTATTAATATCTCTGAAACTATTAAAACATATTTAATAATTAATTATTAGGATTAGGTAAAGTCATCAGGAGAAGAAGCCAAAAATGCAATAATATACTGGGTGTTTCAATAAAAAATCATCCCGATCTACTCACACTTTTGTAAGCCACTCTGTAGAAGTTTTTTCCTATTATTTTCTACTCTATATTTTAATATTATGGAGAGTACAGTCTAAATTTGAATATCAAAACAAACACAATTAGTTAACGGTAACCTTTGGCACGCATGTCAAATTCAAGGCCCATATATTAAACCGATTCTGGTGCTGCAGTCACGTCCTATCTCGGTTGAACGAACTTACGATATTAATATATAATCGGCATCGCTAAATCACAAACAGATGACATACACCCAAGTTTATTTTAGTTAGTTACAATGAAATATCCAATCAAAGTTCAGCTGGGAGAAATTGAGATACAAATTGTAGGTAGGTACTCTTTTTTAGGTTCAGTACTTCAAAAAGAAAAACGGAACTCTTATCCGTCTATGTTATATCTGGAACGCGTGGAGGTATCAAGTTGAAGTTAAAACTACATACTCAGGTGTTGAGTATGTGATTTGAAGCTGTGAAACAATCAAACTTTCACTTTCCAGGAGTACACCAAAAGTGAAAAATATGCCAAAGTATAGAAATGGGTACTTTCAGTTAATGAATATAAAAAGGTTAAGTAGAGCTGTAGCATCGTAGAGCAACAAAGTAACTGAGAAATTAATTCAATTGTAACTGGGGCAAAATATTTTACTAAGTTAAATTGTTCTTGCGATCAGGTTTCCCGGACGCTTTTCTAAATCCGAGCCGGACTGTCCCGGTCACTTTAATAATCCGGAAGTATGGAAATCCTACCTTTGTTCAATCTATCGAATTACCTACCAAATTTCATTTAAATCGGACGATTTTTTGATTTAATTCACTGATGATGGGGTTTCGTGTGTACGAAACGTCCCATTAAATCTGAGGGTTTTTTTACCATTGATGCTGGGGTTTCATAGTGCACGAAACGTCGTCAAAGGCTCCTTGAGCCCCGTCTACATTCCGAGTTTCAGCCCCCTAGCTCACATAAGGCCCGAGTTACGACGCTCCAAGAACGTTACCACTTTTCCTGACGCTAGTTCGTGTGTCACGGCCTTGAATTTTTACTCCAGCGCGCGTAAAGAAGTTTCACTTCAAAAAAAGTCTTATTGAAGTTAAGTCTGAACTTCTCTAGCAGAAAGGATCAGAATTAAATTATTCTGGGTCCAGGAGTCTAGGGCATAGCAGCATCAAAGGCAACAGGCAACAAACAAGCCAACTTGTGAGTTAATGCAAATAAAGATACGGCCGCTTATTCCCCAAAAAAAGTTTACTTCGACACTCTCAAGGGAATCAACATTTATAGGGCGTTTTCCGTTGACCAAGGACTATGGAATTTAGCAAGTAATACCGGTCTTAAGGTGCGTATTCACTATCTGAACGAACGAATGAACATTCGTTGGTTCATTTGGTAGTAGTATGGACGAGACCGAATTTTAGAATCGAACGAACAACATCTACCCATTCGTTTTCGAACTCCTTTGATGTACCGACTCGAAACGGATGGTCGAGCAAACGAACGAACGAACGGCCGCATGCGTTCGGTTCCCTGTCCAAATATACCGAATTCCATTCGTTCGCTCGTTCGTTCGTTCGTATAGTGAATACGCACAGAGAAATTAAGTTAGCGTGGAATACTTATGAACAGGCCCGTTCCTGCAGTATCTGGCGCCTACGTGCAGCCATTCTTTGGTGCGCCCTTTTTATATTTAAATCAATTATATATTTTAATCTTAATCTCAAAAATTTAAAGAATTTATATTCTGCGACAAACGACAAATCATATGTAATTGAAAATGTAAAAAACCTATTCTAATTAAAGTATAAAAACATTTATTAAATAAATAAAAGAAACAAAACCACAAAAATATTTAGTAACAAAAATAGTACCCTAAAGAAAAAAACTGACCCATTTTATATGAAATACATAGATTACTGACTTATTACATAGGATACAACACTTTAATGAACAGTGCTTTCCATGATATCAATAAAATGAAAAATATACGAAATAATATACATGTACTGATTTCTTTCGAAAATAGACAACTATGAAACTATTATCCTGTCCCCGACACAAAGATACATTGTGAGACAGGAAATTGTAGAGCGAGACAAGCCCTATAACATAGGATACAATATTTTAATGAACAGTGCTTTCCATAAAATCAATAAAATGAAAAATATACGAAATAATATACATGTACTGATTTCTTTTGAACATCGACAACTATGAAACTATAATCCCTTCCCCGACACAAACGTACATTGTGAGACAGGAAATTGTAGAGAGAAACGAGCCCTATAACACAGGATACAACAATTTAATGAACAGTGCTTTCCATAAAATGAAAAATATACGAAATAATATACATGTACTGATTTCTTTTGAAAATCGAAAACTATGAAACTATGATTCCTTCCCCGACAATATACTCTCAAACCCGACAAATATTTATCAAAAAAAGGTGCATGATCTTTGGATAATAATTAATAATTACCCAATAAAAAGCTTTAAATTAGGTCCAGGGACACCCTGTATATAAAAGAAGAACGATAGACTTTGAAGAGTATTCATCTTGGTTGGTAGTAAAAGGCCTAGATTTTGAATCGACAGCAGGTTGGACGGGCTCACGCAGCTGCCGAGCCTCGCGGTTCGCAGGAATTCCAATGCCGGTCACGACTGTCAAATTCTTGGCGTCTACAACGGCGGCCTGCCGTTACGCGAAAAAATGCCGTCGAACAGACATATTTTATTGTTAGATCGATCGTAGATTAGCGATATTTCAGTACTAGTAAATGCGAGTAAAGTCTCGTGTCAACTAGCAAGTAAAATTGCTAGATTTACTCTCAGAAAGCACTTGCTAAGCGTGTGGACAGAAGCTTACTCTCCGATCAAGTACTTGCGATTTGCCAGAGCTTGCTCTAGTGTAGACGGTTGATTTACGCAAATAAGTTTGCGGGTGTCACTCCACACTTCCAAAATTGTTGTAGCAAGTAGTGCAAGTAAAATGTAGAATGTTTGGGAGGGCGACTTTACACATCTATTGTTTGTCTTCTTGAGTTATAAAGAGTTATAACTCATCATACAATCCCAGGGCTTTGACAAAAGACAGTATCTTAGACGGCTTCACAGAAGCTAGTTCTCCATTCCGATATTAGTCATACCAAAGTTACAAAAGCATATTTGGTTGTTGTCTCGGGGCACTCAGTGATGAAGTGTTCTGGGGTTTCCCCATTTTCTCCATAGAATATGCATTCGCCGTTGTTTCTTAGCTTAAATCTACTGAGGTGTTCATTGAGGAGACAGTGTCCTGTGACAATACAAAGATTGTTCTTACTGAAATCCAGAAAAATCTTTTGATTTTTCTCGATCGTAAGCCCTGACAAATTCCTTCGAGTGTCTTCGACCGTTGGACGATTCCAGGTTCTTAAGTTACCCTTTAAGTTGGCTTCGACTTTGGAGACAGAATGGTTCTGGTCCAGTTTGTAGAGTGTTCGCTCCTTTTCTAGCTAGATCGTTTGCTTTTTCATTGCCTTCTACCCTTGGTGTGCTGGCACTCAGAGTAGGACTTGATGCTTACTGAGTTCCTCGTTGGCTATTCTTGTTTTCGATAATTCCTATCTAAGAAAAGTTGTACGTATCTTTCGGTAGCGTAGATTTCTACTTGAAGAATGCTGGGGTAGGTATCCATTGGTTCAGAGTATTTAGTTTTCGGTTCAAATACTCTCATCCCTGTTCTTTCTTTGGTTTTGACAATATTAATATAGCGCGTATGGTGTTTTAACTGTTGAGAACGTTTCTCTCTTAATATTTTTTTGTTGTTCAATGTGTTCAAAATTGTACACTCTTGGTTCAACAGGCATTAACGGACGATTAGAATTTCCTATATTCGATCCATTATTTCATTTATTTTATGAGCAAATTTCATTAATAGTGAAAATATCCTTGTAGGATTCTTAATTCTTATTAATTTGTGAAAACCATTTCTTATAACTGCATTTTTAAAGATAAAGAATATGACAATATGAAAGACAGACTAATAAAACATTTTTTGATAGAAACATGTATGCATTTTCTAATATGCACTGCCTATACCGTATGATCGAAAAAAGGCGTCCAGTTAGCCTGGATTGTCGATAGGTGACATTCTCCATGTAACTTTACATTTAATAAAACAGCGATCTTGATTTCATTGCCATCGCCGACGCCATTTTTTTCGATCGTTTTGTATTTGTATACAACACCTTTGTGTTTGAAGTTTTCTTAAGACATTGAAGTAACTTTACAAGGGAAATAGGACAGTAAAATATAATTATTATGTATCGATAGAACATGGAACTATCGATTTCGCTAATTTATTGAACTTATCGAAACTAAACGCCTATTTTTCAAGAAACTAGTCTATTAGAACCTACTTAATATCGTTTATCACAGAATTACATACGGAATTCCTCAACTTTAGCTGATACCTACGTTTAGTGATAATAATTCATTATCATTATGCTCCGATAATTTACTTAATGACTAACACACAATAAAAATGTCATTAGATTACATGCAAACAATATAATAAAAACCTTATATCCTGTGTTGCGTGCAGTCTAACAACAGATGCTCATTTATGAAATACAAACCCCGTAGATTATAAAAAATTAGAAAAAAATACGTATTAGTCAAAAGTGCCATATTTTTTATATTTTAAAATAAAGAAACTTGAACATTTTTTAAATAAAATAAATTTAAAAAAAAATAGCTGCTAGTTGAACAACACAATATCATATTAATTATTTTTTGTCTAAAAATTCCAGTACTTTAATTACTTCCAGTAATTATGATGTTATTATCTAACCGACACTAAATAAAACAAACAAAATGTTAAAAATAAGTCTTATCTCGAACTAATTTTCGGATTTGTGATTTTAATTTAGTCGTTTTTAGGTCAATAAATAAAAATTATAACATATTGAATATGGCAAAGTGGATAAGGGTTGGTTAAGTTAGAAATTTAATATACTCGAGCAATATGCACTTGGTCCAAGATATTATATATTCTGCTGTCTTTTGTGCATTTTAATGTCTTACATTAATCTAGCTTCTAAATAAGTAAAAGAAATATACTGTTTGACCAGCGGATCTGAAGCTACGGAAGGAATGCGAGAAAAAAAATCGATATTGCCACGTTTATCTATAAAATAGCAAATTTGCCAGACATGAACTATAAATTTAATATGTTTTTATTATATATAATGTGTTTAGCATATATTCTGACGTATATTACTAAGAAATTTTAACGTAGTTCATATTGTTCGATATGTTTTATTTAATAACTTATTTCTTTCATTCTGTATAATCTGCTTATTATGAAAGTTGAAGATTTTTCAACGATATCATTCGCAAACCGGCATCGCCGCGCATGGCCATATTCATCGAACATGATTGGCGAGAGTACGTCACAAGATTTGTTACCACGCGGTTGCCATGGCTTTTACGCCTTTCCTATTCGCTTGCTTTATCCCCAACTTCACGGTCTCTTCTGAAAAGAGTAGGAATATTGAATACTATTGAAATATCCAGTGGCGGTGTCATTTTTTTGATCATTATTACTTTATTTCATTATTTTATACCGGTTATCCTAAACTTTATTCCTATATTTTTAGTATATTTGATAGTTAAGTTGTGTTTTATTGTTTTGTTATCTTGTTATAATGTTTTTCGTTCGTAGTTTTTAATTATTAATATCAAGTTTGATCGTATATTTGTGTTTTAAAACGAATAAATTTGTTAAGGGTAAGACGCTACATAGTCAGACAAGAGAAATAATAGCTAATTTATATAGGTAAGTTAATAATAACGTGGATGAAATCTCATTTGGTGTATTTCCTTGTGTTCATAATAGGGTTTGCGATGAAGAAGCTACAGAGAGTTCGCTTGAGTTGCCGCTTAAACGTAAACTTGAGCGGATATTTCTTTATACCGGAGTTAGCGTATCGGCTATAAAAAAATTCACACAGAAGATAAAAAAAAGGCTGAAAACTAACCCCGATAAAATGATATCCTCTCTGGAAAGAAACGACCACGTGAGACTGCTGTCGAAAAGCTCAACGACTTTTTCGAAGTGGTCAGGAATTTGATAAATAGATTTTATCTCGAATTCAAACTCGTCCCCACAATTAGAAAGCTTTTGCAAAAATTGCAGGAAGAATCGAATTTTCCTTTTGCAGGGAAACGCTTAGGGGGTTATTAAAATCAAATGAATTTTTTTGGCGTAAATGTTAAAATAACAGATAAATATTAATGGAGCGGCCCATTATATTGCAGAGAGAGATATAAATATATATACGCGAAATTCGAAAATATAGCCAAGTATTATCTATTTGGATGTAACATATGGGTAGACAATGACCTAACCTTTAAAAACTGCTGGCGGAGCGATACCATATCTGGTGTAATAGGCAATATCAGATCTACTGATGAGTAAAATTATGTTTTGTTTGCGCTTCCAAAGTTAACTATTTTCAAGATTTTTTTTTGCTGGAAATAGTTATATCTAAAATTATGTATTATAGAAAAAAATATAGTTAGTACAGATATATAAATAAATATACCTCAGACTCAGTCTTGATCATCTGCTGATATGGCAGACATGGTTAGCAAAACGTGCGTCCAGCGTAAAATTAAAAGTGTTTTGGTGTATTGTACTGATTTAGTGTTTTATTTTGCTGTGTAACACCAAAGGTTCCAACCCCAGCTGTAATTATTTCTTCTATTATATTAACAACACAATAATAAAATGATTCAAAATATTTAAGGGAGCTTTAATAAAAGCTTTTAGTGTTTATCTGCTAACTCAACAGTAACGATTCAAACAGCATAAAGTTTTTTGAAAAAAAAAATATTAATCTGAGTATTATATTTATGATACACGTTATTTTCATGTAACACCGTACGCCCATGCCTATTTTATGAATGAAATTGGGCGTGTTTTGTTTACAACTGCGTTCCCCTGCCGATACCCCGTATCTACAGATCCGTTGGTCACACTATACATGGTATATACTGTCCAATATTCAATTAAGTCTGCAGTTAAAATCTAGAATGCCACTTTATCTATAGAAGAAAACATTCGACCAATGTGTACTACCAGCCATGACCTATGCATGCGAAACCTGGACACTTAAAACGGACATTATAAGGAAACTGCAGGTCACACAACTCAATGGAACGAAATATGTTGGGAATAACCAAGAGAGACCGTAAAATAATAGAGTGGAAACGACAAAAGACCCAGGTAACAGATGTCATGCACAGAATCAAATCCCTCAAGTGGCAATGGGAAACGGTCGATTATTAGATAAAATATAGAAGGTACCGCAAAAAGTTAAATACAAAAGTTATAGGATTTTTAAATATCTATTAGCGAGTAATAAATTTAAGTATACAGGGCCAGTCATAAAGTTGTGTCACATCAAACTTTATTTTTTTAAAAATGGACCCCCTGTACATTATTGCATTTTTCAATTCTAAGCAATAATCGAAATACACACAATGTACCTCTTATTACCTTGTACCGACTTATTACCGCCTTTTGAAAATATCACTTAAACAATTTGACTTAATTAATTTCGATACGTTTAGTTTCATTTAATGATGCCATTCTGCCGAAACATGCAAAATGAGATTATATCAATATTAACTGAGAGACAAATCGATATTAACCGAGATTGGAAGCTAGAAGGCATCTTTTATTGAAACATTTTTTTTCAAAGTCATTACCGTTTCTCTGAAATTTGAAAAAAACACTTTATTTATATTTTTCACCCCTTCTCGGAGTGCATAAAAGGTTAATACCGAGAGAATAATGAGAGCATAAGGGTTAGATAAGATCCTTGGAGGTCGCAAATCTGTTCTCCGCGCGCATGACGTCACTCGGGTAGTAATTTTCTGTTAAGCTCCGCCAACTACATGCGCAATATCTTCTCTCAGAAGATCGCTGGCGGTGGCAAATCGGTTCTCCGCGCGCATGACGTCACCGGGATAGTAACACATCAAACTTTATTTTTTTAAAAATGGAACCCCTGTACATTATTGAATTTTTCAATTCTAAGCAATAATCGAAATACACACAATGTACCTCTTATTACCTTGTACCGACTTATTACCGCCTTTTGAAAATATCACTTAAACAATTTGACTTAATTAATTTCGATATGTTTAGTTTCATTTAATGATGCCATTCTGCCGAAACATGCAAAATGAGATTATATCAAGTCTGGAAATTACAAAATTTTCGTTTAACATTTCAATTCTTTAATTTATGTACATTGGTATTACGATTATTGCTTAGAATTGAAGAAAGAATTGAAATATGCAATAATATACAGGGGGTTCCATTTAAAAAAAATAGAACTTTGATGTGCCACGACTTTTTGACCGATCCTGTATACATAAATTTATTACTCGCCCATAGACATTTAAAAACGCTATAGTTTTTGTATTTAACTTTTTGTGGTACCTTGTATATTTTACCTAATAATCGACCGTTTCCATGGTTTCCATTTTCCGTACATAAAAGCGACCCTGTACAAAGCACAGATGTATAAAGTCTGTCAAACGAGTCAGGTAATATTTCGACAGACGACATCAAAAAAATGACAAAATGACAGAAAATGCAATTTACTTCTGAATTAAAATGACAGTCAAAACTGTAACTGTCGTGCATCCTCTTGTCGGACAGACTATAGATAACTTAAATTTTTTTAGAAATTTCAGTAATTTTTTAAAGCCCTTTATATCAGTTGTTAAAAGAATTAGTATTTAGAAGATTGAAATGCAATTTTAAAATATCATTATACAGTACCCTAGTACATAAAATATATACAGGGTCCGGCAATAGTGCGTCGGGCATCTGTAGCTCCTAAAATAAAAAACTTGGTAATTTTGTTTAAGTGTAAACCTAAAGTATGTACGAGGATGTATTTCAGTAAAATATTTTAACTTCTATAGGGTGGCTCAAAAAAGTGTGAGTGGATCGGGATAACTTTTTTTAAATGGAACACCCTGTATATTATTGCATTTTTAGCTTCGTTTTAGATCACTTTACATAATTCTAAGATATGAGTAAATATTTTTCGACAGTTTCAGAGATATTAATAAATAAATAAAAAAAATATATTTTTTAGCCTTTCTTAAAAAAATATATTAAAAATACAAGAACTGTCCTGAAATCAAAACTATATCAGGTATTTACTTTAGATGGTCTAAACTTACTTTGCTATAAATATCGCAATCTTAAATAATACAGGATGCTCAAAATTCTACGCCAAACTTTCTAAAATATAAAATAATTTTTCTTTGTTTTTTTAAATGGAACACCCTGTATGTTATTTTTTTATTAGATGGAGAATTAAAAAATGAAAATTTTTTTGTATTTAAAGTATTTCAAAATATTTAATAGTTTTGCAGATACACGCGCAGTATTATTTCATAAATAAATAAATGCCTTTATTGTCAAAAAATTTTTCAATTTGTGGACAAAGGTAAACTAACAAACAAAGTAAAAAATAACAAGGTACACAAACAAACAAACAAAAGATAATACAAAACATTATACAAATAATATTGTCAGTCTTACAGCTTAAAATAAACATTTATAAATGTTTACAATGTCAAAGAACAAAAAATAAAAATAATATTCAAAAATATTTAGTTAGTTTATAGTAAATATCAATGACCTCTAAATAAATCTATTTCGATGTCATTAGTAAATATAGCAATAGCAAACATTAGACCAGTGTTTACAAGATCAAATTCGATTTTCAAAATATAATTCATTTACGGCGTAGAAAGCCTTGTCTAGTAAATAAGAGTTCAATGCTTTGCGATATGAAAAAAAAATGATGTTATGGATTTGATTTCAAATGGCACGTGATTGTGCATTTTTTTCGAGTTGTATAATATTGAACTTTTAACTATCTCTGAGAGTGGGGTCGGTAGATAAAGATCTTGCTCCGCGTTCCTGAGTGGATAAGTGTGAGATGGCCTTTCTTGAGAAGCTGATACATGTTTACGTATTAGGCAAATGGATTCAAATATAAATAAGGAAGGGAGAATCAATATTTTTAATTCTTTAAAAAAGCCCCGGCAATGAGTTAAGCTGTTTAGTTCCAGTGAATATCGAACAGTTCTCTTCTGGAGCTTGAAAATACGGTCAAATTGAGTCGCACAACACGTACCCCAGAATGGAAGGGCATACCTGAGGTGCGACTCAAAAAGTGCATAATAAACAGTTCTAGCCATCTAACACTGACAAGTTAAGCTCCTTAGAAACAGACCTTAATGCAAAACAGGCAGAGCTCAATTTTTTCGACAAAGCTTCGATATTTATGTCCCATTTCAGAGAATTGTCCACAACAAGCCCTAAGAATTTTACAGATTTTTCGACGTCAATGGTGGTGTTGTTAAGTACAAAAGGCTGCAATGAGTTTTTATACGACAAAGCTTTAGTTTTAGAAATGTTGAGACTCAGGAGGTTCGAATCGCACCAAGATTTAATAGCGATTAAGTCATTTGATATAATCCTATGAAGTGCCGTGATGTCCTTGTTGCTCTAAGTGAAGCTAGTGTCGTCCGCAAAAAGACATATTTTGCCACTGATGTTATGTTAGCAATGTCGTTAATAAAAAGAAGAAACAAAATAGGGCCTAGTACTGAGCCTTGTGGTACTCCACATTCTATTGGCTTGCTAGAAGACAACGTGGTATCCACCCTCAGAAGTTGACTTCTGTTGCTCAGATACGACTTAAACCATTCGAGAGATGATCCCCTGAACCCATAGTGCTGCAGTTTATTAATTAGGATCTCATGATTTACACAATCGAACGCCTTAGAAAATATGGCTCTCTCAACGGTAAAATACGGGAGAAAAATTATTGGGTGGCTTTGATAAAAATTTACTGTGGAAAATGCCATATGAAATATTAAATCGCAAATATCTCCGAAACCATTAAAAATTTTGAAATACTCCAAATACAAAAAATGTTCATTTCTTAATTCTTCATTTATTGAATAATTAATATACAGGGTGTTCCATTTAAAAAAACGAAGAAAAATTATTTTATATTTTAGAAAGTTTGGCGTAGAATTTTGAACATCCTGTATGATTTACGATTACCATATTTATAGTAAAGTAAATACATACCATCTAAACTAAATACCTAATATAGTTTTGATTTCAGGACAGTTCTTGTATTTTTAATATTTTTTTTAAGAAAGGCTAAAAAATATATATTTTTTATTTATTTATTAATATCTCTGAAACTATCCAAATATATTTATCTTAGGATTATTATCTCTCATATCTTAGGATTATGTAAAGTGGTCTGAGAGGAAGCCAAAAATGCAATAATATACAGGGTGTTCCATTTAAAAAAATCATCCCGATCCACTCACACTTTTTTGAGCCACCCTATAGAAGTTAAAATATTTTCCTGAAATACATCCAAGAACATAGTTTAGGTTTGCACTTAAACAAAATTCCCATCTTTTTTATTCTAGGAGCTACAGATGCCCGATGCACTATTGCCGGACCCTGTATACTGAACATTATCTATATTAGGTATATAATTCGATCGGATATACAAAATTATGATAAAAATTAGATAAGATACTAAAAATTTAAGTTTATACAAAAAATATTCACGAGTATATTCAAAAATAGTTTTTACATTGTAACTTTCCTCATCATGACACGATGGAATACGGTTCATAAAAAAAGTATGAAAATAAATTAGGGGCCCGTTCTTTCATTTTCCTTTTCAACCTGTATATCACCAAGTAGTTAATTCTTCAAAAACTGCAGTGTAACGAACTGTGAGAATTTGTAATAAATTCGTTTATTGCAGTACATAACATCAATGATTTTAAATGCTTACATTCACTTATGACGATATTACCTAAAAATGTCAACAAAAGTCAATTTACTTTGTTTAATAGGATATTGATCATAATTTTTGACTATTGAAAGAACAGTATTTTTTTAAATAGTCGGAACTGTACATACTAGGCGTGATAAAAGAACATGACACTTTCAGGGTTGTTCCCTGATGTAAATTGATTGAAAAATTGTTAAAAATGAATCATTTCCTTTAATCCGAATAGCTAAAAAAATGTAGAGAAAATTAATATTAAATCTCCTTAATAATGTTCATTTATTTGTATTTTGAAATACTTATTTTTCCTTTTTTTAAGAAAACACATGTATTACATGTGTACATACAACAGCTGTATATATTTACTAAATGTTTTTATTATAAACGAGTATTACATGCATGTAATATTGGATTATATATTTATTTAGTTGTTCAACGTTTTCGCTGAAAGTAAATAAAATAAAAACTTCTGCACATGAGGGAAGTCTGGTTTCAATCAGTCTTTTGAACGTGCCAATCAAAATCAAGGCTTTTTATTTGATCATGTATGTATGTCAAACCCGACTCACATTACTTTAATTGATGTGTATAAATATGAGAAAACCTTGTATTAACAAATTATTCTTATTATATCTATTCTTAATATTTTGGAAAAAGTAATATATGCGAAATAGACTTTCCGAATTCAGTCAGATAAATGTGGCTAATAAAAAAGACAAATTACATTAACGTTTAAAGTTATTTTTATCCTATTTTGAACTCCCAGTGGATGACATACCAAGAATGTACACCTGTGAGAACCACCTTACTGTAGTATTGAACAATAAAGACTATTGGAAGAGAAATGTTTCTCAGCAGGTAAAAGACTATACAAAAACGTGGTATACTGATGCTTCCAAAACTTCCTAAAACTAAATAGGTACTCCGAACCAATGGGCACCTGCCCCAGAATTTATCGAAAGATAGTATAACTTATCTTACACATGAATCTTACAGGATCAACTCACTAATCATCAATTCGAAATTGGTCAAAAAATGACTACAGAACCTGAACATATCAGGTAAATAAAAAAAGTCCTCCTACTCAGGGTGCCAGAGTAAAAAAAAAACGTATGACAAGTTACCCTACATGGCAATTAGGTATGATATAAAGTTGCTTTGGGTACCAGTCTACAGGAACATCGAATGTAAGGAATGCGCTGATGAACTTGCACGGCGAGGATCGTATCTTGAGCTAGATGCATCTGAGGAAGTTTGAACTCCCCTCAATACCATAAAAAGACATTTGCCACCATTTTCTGTCTCTGGCGAACCATAGATGAAATCGGGAGAGCCCATAACTACTGACACTGGCCAATTGGCGAACATGCGGCAAGAATGGGCATCCCTTATAACGAAGTTTTCTAAAGCTGCAAGGACCCAAATGAAGGGGAAACGGTTGTTGAAGATGTTGCCGGGAAAATCATAACGGAAGTCACCCGTTACCTTAATGCCACCGAATGGTTATAAACAGTTAACAGTACAACTTTTCCATCCCTAGGCTTAGGGTCTTAGAGTGAGTGGCATCAAAACGGCAATTCTGCTAATTGGAGTTGGACAAGCGGTTGTACTCGCCACTTCAACCAACCAACCAACCCACCACCAGAGTGCCAGCCCATACTAAGGGATAGAAGGTTAAGAAAAAGCAAACAATATAGCTAGAGAATGAGCAAACATTCCATGAATTGAACCAGAATCGTTCTGTTTTCCAAGTAGACACCAATTTAAAGCGGAACTCAAGAACCTGGAAGACTCCATCCGTAACCTGGAATGGAATTCCTCCGACCGGCGTAAGATGCTCGAAGGAATGAATGGGAACGAGAAAAATCAAAGATTTTCCTTGATTTAAGTAAGAAATATCGTCACGAGATTTTTAACAGGACTCATTGAACATCTCAAATAATATATAGAGAATATCGTAAAATTGGCTAAAAAATACTGGCTAAGATTTATTTAAAGAGATACAGAATCTAGATGGGTTTTTTTGTCCTTGAATGGCGTCCAGTGAACATTCTATGCAAATGAAGACGGCCTTCTTTGGAATTTTGCTACCGCATGCGAGATGAATGAATACGTGAGTACGTTGTAGAAGAATTATTTCAAAAGATAAAACTAGCCTTCGCCACTCTTCGAGTATAATAATTATGTAAAAAAAAGGAAACATATGCATTCTAATAGGTTTTGATGATTGGGCAAATGTGAATTTTTTCAAGATTAATTTTAAATAATCCTCTAAAAGTCGTTTTACCTAATAGTCCAAGATCAATATTAACCGAGAGACAAATCGATATTAACCGAGATTGGAAGCTAGAAGGCATCTTTTATTGAAACATTTTTTTTCAAAGTCATTACCGTTTCTCTGAAATTTGGAAAAAACACTTTATTTATATTTTTCACCCCCTTCTCGGAGTGCATAAAAGGTTAATACCGAGAGAATAATGAGAGCATAAGGGTTAGATAAGATCCTTGGAGGTCGCAAATCGGTTCTCCGCGCGCATGACGTCACTCGGGTAGTAATTTTCTGTTAAACTCCGCCAACTACATGCGTAATATCTTATCTCAACCCTCCTTGTATCATGCTCGGAGTGAATCTAAAAAAATCTTACTTAATTACTACTTACTCTTAACTATTGTTTTCCAATAATTATCCTAATAACGAAGTCCGACCGAATCTGGATTTTTAGTCTCGGACCGAGACTGACACCGAGAGAAAAAGAAATTCTCGGCCGAGAACGAGACCGAGACGGAGACACGATACAATATTTATTCAATAGTTGATTGTATGAAAAAAAATCTGATAATAACGTAAAAAAGTGTTTTCATGCTGAAACGGTTTTATTGCGATTTAATACTATAAAATTACTGATACTAATAAAATTACTTTTTTAGTCTATGTTATAGGCTAAAAAAAGTAATTTTTCAGCATTGCATCCTTTCAAATGCAATTCAAATGCAAAATGCTTTCAGCATTGCATCCTTTCAAATTATATGCCAGTCAATATACAGAAAGGAGTAAGACAGGGATGTGTGCTGTCTCCTTCGTTATTTAATGTTTATTCTGAGGCGATTTTTCGGGAAGCTTTCTCTTCAACAGATTGCGGCATTAAGGTCAACGGCGAAGTCATTAACAACATTAGATTTGCCGATGACACAGTTCTTATTGCCGACTCTGATACTGGTCTCCAGAGTTTAGTAGAACGACTTGAAGGCTCCTGTAAGAAATACCGGATGAAGATCAATTCTTCTAAAATTAAAGTCGTGGTATTTGGAAAGAATCAAAATGTACCAATTCCTATTAAAATAGAGGGCAATACCTTAGAACAGGTCTACAAGTTCAAATATTTGGGGTCCTGGATAGTTAACACCTTGAACAACAACGTGGAAATAAAAACCAGAATAGAACAAGCGAGAAATGCATTTTTAAAAATGAAGAACGTCTTCCAGAACCCTAGATTGGACCTTGAGTTGAGAACTAGGCTCGTTAAGTGTTATGTTTGGTCAATCCTGTTATACGGAGCAGAAACATGGACATTGAAAGTTCAAGAGATGAATCGCCTCGAATCGTTCGAAACATGGATATATCGAAGAATGCTTAAAATTCCATGGACAGCCCATATCACAAATATCGAAGTCTACAAGAGAATAGGTAGAGAAAGAGAATTGCTCAATATAATAAAAATAAGAAAAACATCATACTTAGGGCCTATATTGAGAAATGAAAAATACCACGTCTTACAATTGATAGTTAAGGGTAAGACTGAAGGAAAGAGAGCTCTCGGCAGGAAGAAACTATCTTGATTGAGAAACATCAGAAACTGGACTCACCTAACTTTTGAAGAACTCATAAGGAAAGCCGAGAATCGTGAAGATTTTGCCGATGTGATCGCCAACCTCCACGAAAGAGACGGCACGTAAAGAAGAAGAAGACATTATATGCAGTGTTTCATCATATTCTTTCTAAATAGCTGTTTGCAATACGATTTTTGGTTGTGCAAACTAGAAATGTATACGCTCCTGGTTTCAGAACTCCCTATGGAGGTGAAGAAAGCATATAAAAGTACAATAATAACAATCATATAAAAGCACAATTCTGTTAAATTTATAAAACTTACATTTATAAGACACTAACATCTAACATTTCGTTCATTGTTTTTCACGCATAGAAATACGAAAGCGATTCTTCAGCAGTCCGGGAAATCCACTTCGTGATTCGGTTAGATCATATATGGATCAGATATGATCCATTCTTTTTTTTTCGACTTTGGACGAGTATTTCGTTCATCTACGCATCGATACGTGGAGCGATACGCTCAAAAATGAGCTAATTTGACGATAATCTCGGCCTTTTTATGCCGATAACGAGACCGAGATCTCGACTTGATTTTTCCCCGAGACCGAGACCGGGATCTCGGTCGGACCTTACTAATAACTAACAGTATATGATTTATGAGCAACTTCTAATTTTTTAAATTTCTACTATCATCCCTTAGCCTCTAACCACTCTATCTCAGTTAATTTTGATCTGAGCAAAAAAAGTATATAGATCATTTCTATGTAAAATTTGACGCTCCACAACTTGTGAAAAAAAGGTGTGAAAAAAATCTTTCACACTCCGTTTTTAGATCTTTCAAAATAACTTAAAATATCAAAAATTCAAGTTTTTACCAAAACTTCTTATTTAAAGGCCCATTTCCTGGATTATAAGATATTTAAGAGACAATCTAATTCAAAGAAGATAATTTTGATATTTTTCGAAGAAATCTAAGCAAACTAGCGTACTAGATAGAGTGAAAATAAACGTAGGAAATAACGAACTCGTTCCACATTTTCACGCTACATTTCTTAACCTGATTATCATTGTAACAGTAGAAAAGGTCTTTGTCTCAATTAAAATAATTTATCAGTCTTCTTGCAGGTGCGTTTCGCTGTCATTTCACATAACTGAATTTCATGAAACATTTCACGTTTAATTGTTGCTGATTCTAAAGGTGATTTTTCATTCAGAACCTTAATTTAGATTCACTCAGCAATTAGTGGAATACATTAGTGGTTTCAATTAGCGTATAAGTGTGTTCCTCTACTTTGAATGTAAGCATTCAGAACGTCAAAATTAGTGGTAGGAATTTTGAATTAGTGGAAAAAGTTAACAAATTTTCAACTTTTCCACTAATTACACTTCAAAATTTGCGAGAAATGTCATTTTGGCCTTTGATTATCTTCCGTCAAGAGAAATTGTGGTTAGAAATCAAAAGTTGATTATTTTTTAAGCTAAATATTAAGCTTTCTCTATAGATGCAACTGATTAACCCAAGCTGTTGCAAATTGTGTTTTTCAAACATTGTGAATGATTGTAAACTGAAAAATATGAAGTGTAATTGAAACCAATAATTTATTCCGCTAATTGCGAGGTTCTGAATGAAGCTTTACACTTTATGTTTTTTAGTTTACGATCATTCACAATGTCTAAAAGACACAACTTTTTCCACTAATCGACAATTCCTATACCACTAATTTTGACTTCTGAATGCTTACATTCAAATTAGAGGAACAAACTTCTACGCTAATTGAAATTGAAACCACTAATTCATTCCACTAATTGGGAGGTTCTGAATGAAGCCTTATTCATTATGGCTATTATTAGCAAAAAAAGCTTAACTGTAAGCTTAAAGAAAGATTTACAGAAGCTATTTGAAGGAACGCACCCGTAATTAGAAGATATGACGTTATTTTAAACAACACCCAATATTTTGACGAAAAATAATGAAGAAAAGCATATATCTGTCGTGTCCATATGTTCTGCAACGTTTAAGGCTCTTCAAAAGTAGGCCACGGAAAAACAAAAGACAAATCAAACGCACTTTGTTTTGGTACACACGTCTAAAACTGTCGACATTGTTTATGTAAAAATAATTTTCTTTTAGAATGGTTTTCGAGAAATATGTTTGGACTTTACTTACGTTATATTATGTTTGGAAGAATACCATGTGTCCTTTTTCAAAACACATAGTTATTAATATAATATATGGTGGTAAAGAGTTTTTAGAGAAAACATAAATAAAAAATTGGCGCCGGGTGACACGTATAGCCGCCCATACTAAAATATGTTAATAAAAAGTTGGTAGGCAGTTCTTTTAGTTTGAAACTAAAGGAATTTTAATACAATTTTTAGCCGACCATACCGACAGGTAGCCTATTAAGATCGGCAACAAAAAGTTTTTTTAATTTCCTTTTTTAATTCCTAAAATGAGTTATTTGGCTCATAAATAACCTAAATCTTTGCCTAATTACAAAATATTTTCATGATGTCTGTCCGTCTGTAACACGATAACTCAAAAACCGCTAAACCGATTTTAACAAAATTTGGCACAAAAATACTCTGGCACCCGAGAATCTGGCCATTAGTTTTTGGTGGCGGTAGGGGGTATGGGAGGGGGTTAAACATTTAAAAAAATCATAACTTCAAAATTACAGTAGCTAGCGAAACGCGGTTTTCAATTTAAGATTAGGAATAATGTTTGCAACAAAACTTGTAATAACATCAAAATCAGTCAAAGTCGCAGTTTTTGAGATATTCCGTGTTTCCGTAGCCCGTTTTTGAGAAAATCCGTGTGGAGAACTCCAAGTCTCGTTGGAGAACTCCTGTCTTCGTTAAAAATTATCTACTCTTTTTTTATCTACAACCTTTATATGCAAAATATAAATGAAAATTTCACACCTCTACTTTTCAACCAATAACATGCTTTAATGTTGACTAGTTACCATGGCAACTGAAAAAATTTCCGGAAATTTTTTCGAGGCGCCATGAAACTTTAGTGGAAATTTTTTGTAATTATTACTTTTCATCACAAAATTCAACAAACTGTTTCCATACACTTGATTTTGATTTTCGGGTGTTATCTGGTTTTATATTTTCAATTTCTTCTTTAATGACTTGTTGGTTTACTTTTCCAAATCGCGACATTTCGCTATACACTTCTTACTCTACGACAGACGTTTTAAAACTAGTAATAGCTTAATGACAGAATCGCAAACAAAAATGACAAAATACATAATATGTCAAAAACATCAATACCTTGGCCAACTTAACAAATTGAAATTATTTTAAAATGTCATGTTGGATTAATATTTTTTTTTTTCAAATTTAGGTGTGAAATTTTCTTACCGAATACCACGCAAGCTTAAATTATTCCTGGAAATTTTCTTTCGGGCACGAATATTTTAGGAAAATTATCCCTCGTCTTCGACTCGGGATAATTTTCAAAATATTCGTGCCCTCAAAAAAATTTCCGAAAATAATTTAAGCTCTTGTGATATTATAAGTGACAATACTCGTAGAAGATGAAATACTTGACAGGCAACTAGGTAAAACGTTAAAAAAGTTATTACTAGGTAAAACGTTAAAACGTATTGTTGCGGCCCTGTGTGGACTCAGCCTAACCTGTTCTAATATGTCCGCCCTCATATGACCTTAAATATCGTATTAAAGAAGAGACACCGCAGTGACTCGAACCATCGCCAATCGAACGTTCGAGAACAATCGAGTTCCACTGGAATGGCGGCGGACATATGAGAACATTCTAAATCTTCTCTATGCACCCATATAATAATCTATGGACTGGATTATTCTAGGCTCTCTGTCTGTAGCTATATAACCCCGAGGCCGGTACAAGGAGAACAGAAACAAACAGATCGGTCAACGCGTACAACTGCCGCGCTCAAATCAAAATAAATTCCTTTTAGATAAATAGTTATAAATAAGTTGTAAATAGTTAGTAAGTAGTTTTATCGTTACTGTTTTGTTACTTAGTGTAAAATAAATTGTGTTTATCTACAACCGTTTAGTTATAACGTTTTTACATCACTATTTTTTTAGTATTTCAGTTACTTTATGAGATTCATAACACAACTAGTGGTGTTATGAATCTATAACACAACTAGTTTCTATAATAATGAAAAACAACTACGAACATCTAAATATATTAACTTTTCCGGCAATAATGATTCCGTGGCACGTACTGCGGCGACTTCTACATCTGAAGTACATCGTAATTTTTAAAATGATTTTTCTGGGCAAAAAGTGCTCGCGTTTACTTGACAGGGCAAACCATAGATAAATGCAACAAGTTTAGATTGGAAAGCCCGTAAAAATTTTGGGTTGCGAAATTATTTTGGGTCGCGACCGTTATACGCGATCTGGCGCTGCTATAGCGGTCGCTAAGAACAACGGCAAACAAAAACAGAAATAATTTTCTCTTGTCAAAGTCAGAATCTTCAAAAATCATAATAATCTTTCAAAATCTAAACCACTCTCATTAAAGAAATTCCGAAGTGTTTATAGCGTCCATTTTCAAAGTAATTATTGCTATATATATATATTTAATTCAAATTTTATTTACTCCAACCGGTGATAATTGTGAAAAAGTGGCATTAAAAACTTAAAAAGCTGTGCTGTGAACTGTGAACTGCAAAAACCATCGTGGGTCGTGGTATAACGTCGGTTTCCAATGCTTCATAGGTATTTCATACATGCGTCCTTAAACGAAAATGATGAAATCGACGTTTCTGAATGTACAATATATGGAAGATATAATATGTAAAATAATTCGGAAATATATTAAATTTTCAAAAGTTTTGGGTCGCGACCGTTGCAAGGATCTTGGGAAATAGTGTTTACATTGTCCTTATGGGCACTTTCCAATCTAAACTTGTTTCATTTATCAATGGGGCAAACTGGTTATAGAAAAAAATGTGACAAATGTCATAGTTAAAGGTGTTAATTTTGGGCAAGATGAACCGGAAAGTGAAACAGCAAAAAGCGGTTCCACCGTTTCCACGTAAATTTCAAATAAATAGTTCCAGCCTAAAGCGCTAGTATGGTAGTGCATTTTTTAGGTTAAAAAGTTGCTACTAGTTATATGTATCATATTTTTTATTCATTTTATTTTCATTCAAGTCCTGTTTGATTTAATTCACAAAAGTCTTATGTACCTATATTTATGTTTTTTACATATTTTTTTGATTCCAGGTTTTGTGTGGGTTCCGGTTGCCTTTTTCCTGCTTCCAGTTATTTAGTTTTATGCCCGTGAAGCTGCGAAAACATTTATTTATCTTCAAGTTTCTGTAAGTCAATGCACTGTTACTTTACTAGTTCACTTTAACACAGCATCTCTGATATTATTTAAATATTTGATATTGATACAGTAGTTTATTGGTTTATAGCTCTTTAATTGTGTTGATTTGCATATTTATATTGTTCTAAATTCCAAATAAATATTTTGAGTAATTTTGTTTACATCATATTTTTTTTAGTTTCCATAGTTTCCAACGGCCATTGTCATATTATTGTCAAATTCTCAAAAAATATTGTCGTTGTCATAGCGCCAATCATAATATTATCAAAATAATTATCAAACCATCAAAACGTTTTTCAAACTAATTTGTTATATGTGTTTTTATTAGACAATTCATTTTGTTTGTGGCCCTAAAATATAATGTAAGTCCTTTTTATTTTTGCCATCATTTAGGTACCTATTTATATTTACTCCATTTACAAAATTTTGGGCGTATTACGTTGGTCTTGTTTTTATTATAATAAACGATGTTTAAATATTTGACTTATAATTAAAATCTTTAACTAATAAATAATATTTACACATGTTTGGCTTTAATTTTATTTAATAATTGTATATTATTATACTGTTAATCTTATTTTTTACACATCACAACGATACTTGTTATTAGTATTGTTGAATTTGTGTAAAAATAAGATTTAATAATCAAATTTTCGAGTGGCAAGTCTAGGAAAAATTCTAGAATTTAGAAAGTGGCTGCAAACCTGGTGATATGTCCTTCAGGAAAATATTTTATCCTTAGTGGCTCGACCTGGATGATTTTTATTGAACACCATCTTTTGCATATTTTTTCGTGTTTTGATTTTCCTACATGAATACTGATAGTTTTCAGTGATATTGTAATAAATCAAAATAATATTCATTGAGTTTTCTTAAAATTATTAAAAATACAAGAACGTTCTGAAATCAAGATTATTTTAGTATTTACTTTAGATGATCTGTACTTTCTTTGTTATAAATATGTAAATCATACAGGTGTTCAAAAATTCTACGCCAGACTTTAAAAATAAAATAATTTTTCTTCGTTTTTTTAAATGGAACACCCTGTATATTATTTTTTCAATAGACGGAGAATTAAAAAATGAACATTTTTTGTATTTAGAGTATTTCAAAAATTTTAACGGTTTCGCAGATATTTGCGGTTTTATATTTCATATGGCTTTTTCCATAGTAAATTTTTATCAAAGCCACCCAATGATTTTTCTCTCGTATTTTACCACTGACAGCGCCATATGAAATAATACTGCGTGTATCTGCGAAACCGTTAAAAATTTTGAAATACTCTAAATTCAAAAAATGTTCATTTTTTAACTCTCGATCTAATAAAAAAATAATATACCGGGTGTTCCATTTAAAAAAAACAAAGAAAAAATATTTTATATTTTAGAAAGTTTGGCGTAGAATATTGAACATCCTGTATGATTTACGATTACCATATTTATAGCAAAGTAAGAACAGACCATCTAAAGTAAATACCTAATATACTTTTGATTTCTGAACCGTTCCTGTATTTTTAATAATTTTTTTAAGAAGGGCTGAAAAATATATATTTTTGATTTATTTTTTAATATCTCTGAAACTATCGAAATATATTTATTCATATCTTAGGGTTATGTAAAGTGATCTGAAAGGAAGCCAAAAATGCAATAATATACAGGGTGTTCCATTTAAAAAAAATCATCCAGGTCCACTGACACTTTTTTGAGCCACCCTATAGAAGCTTACATATTTTCCTGAAATACATCCTGGTACATACTTCAGGTTTGCACTTTAACGAAATTCTCAAGTTTTTTATTCTAGGAGCTACAGATGCCCGACGCACTATTGCCGGACCCTGTATATTTTAGAGTAGAATTCAATAAATACGCTCATTTAAAAAGCCCGCGCTTCGATCCATTTAAAACAAGCCCTACTCAATAGTTGGCGCTACTTCTGTAGGACCATTTTTCAGTATGGCAGAGTCCATTCTTTTTCTAGCTAGGTACATTCTTTGGTGGGCGACTAATAAACGAAAATTAAAACAGCGTTTTCTTATTTTTCGGTTGTAGATAAAACGTTGTACATGACACGTGCGTTTAAACATGATTACAACACTCGTGATCGTTCACACTCGTTGTTGTAATCATGTTCATAAACACACTTGTACTGTAAATAACTATTAAATAAATTAGACTTTTTATCCACACGGAACCGACGAAAAACGCAACAGTATAGTAGTTGCTCAATTTCTTCTACCCGACGTTCGTGTGGGTTGCCGCCTCAAAACACAAGAACAAACACAGGCGTAAGTACGAATTAAAAATTAAGTATCCAATCTCACTTTCACTTAAAGACCCGAAACGTGTACGTATATAGGTTATCATCCACGGTTGATTTTTCTCTTGTTTTCTCTTCGAAATGTTTTAGTGCGCGTTTCCAGGTCAGAAACGAGCGAGATTTTCTTTTTAATTATGTAGAAAACTTCGACTGCCGGTCAGAAGCGACGACATTGGGCGCGTCTCGGCCACCGATGTCAGGTGAACGTAAAAGTAGTGGCATTGGCATTGAAGCATTCCGTTCAATTTACCTAGATACGTACGATAACAACATCGAATCGGAATATGTATAGCAAACACATACATTTATTTTATTCAGTAACCGTGTCTGTGCGTGACACATTACAAGTAACTATTTTATTTGATGCATCAGGTTTCATTAAATATTATTTACGAGGGTATCTTAAAAGTCTATTTCACTAGTAGAAAAAGTAGCAAAATAAGCGTTCGGCATTTAACGTTTTATGTAAAACTGGCTAGGTATTTTTTACACAAATGAAGAACGAAATTAAAGATAAGGGATACGACTATATCCGTATTGTAGCATATTTTTGGACAACTTCTCTATTTTTAAGATTTTGATGGTCAAACATCAACAAAATATTCCTTATGTTTGGAGTAAATTTTCTCGAAAATAAAGACATAGTTTAAAATTCCGTGACAATAGGGAAATAGATTGAAGTTTTGTGATTACAGTGATATATAATTCATATGGTTTACGTTGTACATTACTTTAGTTTTTGTTAAATTGATTTTGAGACCTACTTTACTGCTGGCTGTATTTAATTCTTTACTTATTACAGTGATTACCTGGGTCTTTTGTCGTATCCACTGTATTCTTTTAGGCCTTTCATGGTTATTCCTTGCATATTTCCATATTTCCATTGAGCATTGTGCGACCTGCACAATGTATATATCCTTATAATATCCGTTTTAAGTGTCCAGGTTTCGCATGCATAGGTCATGACTGGTAGTACACACTGGTCTAATGTTTTCTTCTTTACATAAACTGGCATTCTAGATATGAATATGATTGAGTTTCTTCCATAAGTACGCCATGCTAATTTATTTCTTCGGTTGATTTCTGGTAGTACAGATCCCGAGCTATGTATTAGTTAGTTTAGTCTCAAATATGTATTCTTCTATTTCCAGTTTTGTGTTATTTACTAGAATGTCTTTTCTGTCCACTAGTTCATTGTTCTTTACTTTCGTTTTTGCTAAATTCATTTTGAGACCTAGGAACTTTATTGCTGGCTGTATTTAGTTCGTTAATTTGTGTTTGTAGGTCTTCAGGACTATTGGTAATTCGAACTGTCATCAGCGCATCTTGGATGGTTAAGATATTCTCTATTTCTTTTCAATCCATTGTTGGTCCAGTTACGCTGGCGGAAGATTTCTTCTAGTGTTGCTGTAAACAGCTTTGGGGATATCGTGTCTTCCTGTCGTACTTGCCAGTTGGGGACTCTGGGGTTGTTTTATATATCATAACTCTTGCTTTTGCTTCTTTGTACATATTGTCAAGAGTTTCTATATAAGGCGTGGTATTACCTTGTTTCGTTAGGGCTTCTATTATTACTTTAGGATATAGAAAGTATATATCCTACTATATCGAAACCCAAATGTAATTTTTAAATAAAGTGCTTCCATGATAAAATCAAACATTTTCGATTTTACGGATGAGGTAACAGGTACAACGATGATGCCTTAAGTATCAATCTTGGGTTTGAAATTAGTTTTCGGTTTTTCACTCGAACCCATTATTTCGTTGTAATACTTGTAATACAGCGTGTCGAACGGACACGACCAATAGGTGTACGGGATACGAATGTAGCATCGAGTGTGGCACGATGGCCAGAACCACTATAATTGAAGCGAAGAGATCAAGGCAAAACATACAGGTATATTGCACGCAGGTGCAAATAAAGAAGTCGTTCAACTATTTAACACTAGAATTGATCATACAGGGCTGAAGAAAAGTTGAATTTTCACTCAAATTTATATCTTTTTTTGGAGTATAAATTAGTTTCGACGTGACAATATTACCTACTTCTACGAATCTCGCATTGACGTCACTAAAAGACACAGAGGAAATAATTTAACACCCTCTATGTAAGTCTGCAACCCAATTCTGCAAAAAAAAAACAGTTCCTTGAAAGTATGAACTTAATGCCCAACAAAGTGACGAAGGTAGCTTTCAAAATACCCTAAATTTAAAAAAAATCAACGCTTGAACGAATCATCATTGTTCCAAAGTAAAAACAGCTTCTTCAAATTTTCGTAGCCTCTAGCCTCTGCCTACTCAATCTGTCATTTGGTTAACCAAACATAGTCTGCGATCTCTAATTTTGAAGTCTATATCTCTTTTTGTTGGTGGTATAACATTCTTTATCATGATACCAACTTCTGATGGTCTACAGTCAGATGACCACTGAATAGTGTGTTGATTTAACAACTGATTTTGAAGTCCCTACCTTTATTTTGTCCGTACATGTTCGTTAGTGTAACTTTTCCTTCTTGTGGCAATAGGATGAGGTCTTGTCAATTCTGTCAGTTCGTCTTCTTGTGACGTTGATGTCCAGCTGTCATACCAGAGTTTTGGTCGCCTACGACGTCTTGTTATCAGTTTTTGTGTTTTCGATATGGACCTATCCTTTGTACGTGGTCTCTCCAACAGCAGCGCCTTGCTCTTATCCATCTGACAAATTCCTCTACTCCCAATTCTCTTAAGAGTGCCTGCGTTGCTTATTCTCTCCTGCAATGTGGTTCCTTTAATTGTTCTCGTACGTTGTACTTTAGTTGTAATATTTTCATCTCTGTTGTTCTCATTTTCCTTTTTGTTTCTTATATTTCTGCTCTTGTTTCAGCAGCGTAAGTCAGTATGGGTCATACAGATCTTATATCTTCTTATCTTATGGTTTTGTCTTTGTTAAGAATAACCCTCGAAAAACCTTAAAGGTATTGTTACCTTTGGAGACAGTTATATTATCTCCGATTATCTCCTGATATGGCTGATCTTCTTGGAGATATATTCTTTATCGAGCTCTTTATTTTTTTATATTTTCATCAGTATTCCTCATATATGAGTATGTTACTGATATTTTCAGAAGTATAAAAATTGATTTATAGTCTGTTAGTCATTACGATGTTATAAGTGTGTACTTGAAATAGTTATTTATAGTATTGGTCGCGGTAGTTGAGTTAAGTGCGTAATTAATAACAAATAAAATAGACAGCTAATTCTTTGGACATTTCTATAAATTTACTATACCACTAAATTCTCACAAACATATCTTATAAGACATTTAAATTACATTAACATCTAGAAATACGATCCGTAACTAAGACGAACCGCGTGAGAACTTTTCTTAAGTGTAATACAATACTTTAATGTCCCTATATTGATGTCACAGCGTGCGTGTACAAAGCCTAATGCATCTACTCTGTTTTGCCTTCGACAAAAAATATCCCCTATACAAGGAAAGGACAAAGAATAAAGCCACACGAACCCTTGTTTAGTCCACAGCTGGTTTTTAACAGGCTTCTTTTTATTAAATTAAATCTGAACACTACCTTATCTCAGGTAAATACAGGTAAATATAGAGGCACCTCAACATGAATATAGTCATTTGCAGCATGCAGTATCAGTATTAATACCTAGTTCTTTATTCACAAATCATATGTATGTTGTATGTATTTGTTTTTCAAACAAGTAGAATTTACCTTAGCAAACCAACGTACCAATGATGTTGCCAATGCGTTTGTTTTTTTGAAATGTTTATAGGTACATACCTACGTATTGAACTCAATACGATAACAAATCAACCAGTTTTCGATTTGTTACATAAGATGAGAAACGACAACATAGATATTTGTCATATATGGCCATAAAAAAGATGATCAAAAAAGAAATTTAGCAGGTGCTTCAAATTAAAGAAATTGCTGATTTAGGAAAGTTGGTGCCTGGTCGCCCTGGTCGGTGCCTGGAGAAAGATTTAGTGATTTGCATCATCAGGAAGATGTAAAAGAACTCAAACAATGTATTAGGTACCATTAACACGAGACCTTTGAAAATCAAACAAGAGATTTTTGTGACATTTTCAAACTTCTTTTTCAAGAAAAAAACTCATAGACGTGTTTCTCAGTTCGAAATATACCACCCTAAAACGAGCCCCACTTCTGTACTACAATAATTATTAATTAATACCGTAAACAATTATTATCTCATAAATAATAATAGTTACCTGTACCTAGATTTTTCATACACATTATAATGCAATGAAATACCTAATATCAATATTATAATTCGCCGTATACCTATACATTATTGTATTGTATAATGCAGATAAAAATGCGGATACACACAATTTAACCATAAAAAACATAAATATTATTGTGTCTAATGTGGTCTAATTCAGTCGTAAAGTGTGTCAATTGTCTTGAATTAATTTTCTGTCAACATTTTATGAAAAACATTTCAAATTAAAAATTTCAAAATAAATGAGTTATTTCGAGACACTGCATGTTTATTTTGTTTTGTTTTTTATCCAAAACCTTTTAATAGCAGTGTTGATTATGTTGTAATAATTCCAAAAAATTATGTTTCTTGTATGTTTGTTTTTTGACAGTTCCAATTTTTGAACACACTATCGTTAATAAATAGATTATTTTTCATAGGTCTTCAATAACATTTCAATATTTCTTTTGGTTCATTATTCTATAGAGAAAAATCTCTATATCCTAGGTACCTATGCCTTTTAAAATCCAATTTAAGTTCTTGATACAATTTTATGTGCCACAATAATCAAGTTTGATTATTTTTCTCGAAACAAAAACTCACTGTACTACCGACTATCCTTTTCAGACACACCAAATACCGGTCGGGCAATTAAAAACAACTTAACACGAATTTAAAACACTCCTTCGGTTAGGTGAACGAACATCAACACCGCACTGGGGCGAACTAACCTACAAAACGAACTTTAAAACAACACCGCAAACTCCATGTTCTCAAAAACAAACACAATCGACCGTATGTTGAGTTAGTGTTCTAATTTGGTCATTTTTACGGATAAAATCACGCAAAACAAGTCTTTTCGACGGAAATATCTTTTCGAAATGTCACACGTAGACACGACAAACCATGAAATCAAGCGAACGACTGGTTGTGTACCTTTTCTTCAATATGTTCGTGCGACACACAAAACAACCACTTGCCGAGCGTCGAACGTTGTTGCCAAGTTAACTGCATTATTTTGATGCATCAGTAGTAAAAATTTCAAATTTGTAGATTATACAAGTCTCATATCTTTGAGGTTTTATACTACTTACTAAAAGAAGAAGAATAGAGTTTTGCTCAGAAAATTACGGCCAATATTTTGAGTATCAGTTGTGTTCATTTTTTTATTTAGCCATTAGTTAATAATTCCTTGGTTAATATTTCGTTTGTAGAATGTAAAATGTTTAGGAGGGGGGTTAATCACCGCGACCTTACAGATCTATTGTGTGCTATAACGAGTTATAACTCATCATACAGTCTCAGGGCTTCAACAAAAGTCAGTATTTGAGACGCTCCACAGAGGCCAGCTCTCCATTCTCGATATTAGCCGTACCAAAGTTCATGGCACGAACAGTTGTCGTCTCGGCGCACTCAGTGATAAGGTGTTCTGGTGTTTCGCCATTTTCCCCACAGAATCTGCATTCGCCGTTGTTACTCAGCTTCAGCCTCGGCTTCAGCTTACTGAGGTGAGGTAATCCGAAGATTGTTTTTACTTAAATCAAGGAAAATCTGTGATTCTCTTCGGTCGTAAGTGCTGAGGAACTTTTTCAAGCGTCTTAGACCGTTGGATCTCTCCCATTCCAGGTTACGGATGGAGTCTTCCAGATTCTTCAGTTCCGCTTTTAGTTGGTTTCCGCCTGGAAAGCAGAACTGTTCTGGTCCAGATAGTGGAGTTTTCGCTCCATTTCTAGCTAGATCAATTACTTTGTGAGCGGGCACCCTGAATAGGAGGACTTTATTATCTTTATCTAATTTGTTTTCTTGTCTAATAGAGAAGAATAACTGCATAGAGAAGCAATTATTGCTTCTCTATGCATTCTTTGAGTATCTTCGAATTATGGGTACTGAGCTGATCGCGTTTAGTGCTGCTTCACTATCGGATAAGATGGCTTAATACTTCGTTTAGTAGTTATTTTATTATGTTTGCGTGATAGACTACTTAGATTAGTAATATTAGAAATATATTAGACCCAAATTATATGTGCTTCACAAGTGGAAACCAACTTAAAGCGGAACTCAAAAACCTAGAATAGACCTATTCACCGAGAAAAATCAAAGTTTTTCCTAGAAAGTATGTGTAAAAGTATTATCCAAATGTTAAACACAATTCAAAGCCTGCTACATGAAAATACTTAGAGTCTTAATAAAATTTGAAACATACTCTGTATATATAAATATTTATTCTGACTAAACATCGGCTATTTCTCGAAAAATTTATCAGTTCGACAACACCGCACGTACTGAGAGTTCAACGCTGGTGCAATCGTTTGGCAAACGCAACAGATCGGGAGCAGTCTCCGTGAAAAACGACTACGTAAGAAAGCGACACTCGATCAGCCTGCTAGACCAGTTTTTCCGCGAAACGAATACACCACAGCCGATCAGATTACCGGAGACCGTTGGATCTTTGAAAAGTTGCGTCGTCCGTTAATTTGAATGACTGTGAATGAATTTGGTAACATGTGTATTGTTTTGTATAGATAGTGGATATTTCTACAACCTATTATTATTTCTTTTATAGCGATAATAATTAATGTTAATCGATATTGATAAGTTATTTATTATTATTTATTTGTATTGTACGATAAAATACTTAGGGTAGTTCCCCATCTCTGAAATCAGTCGTACTAAAGCTTATGTCACGAATAGTTGTCGTCTCGGCTGACTCAGTGATGAGGCGTTCTGATGTTTCCCCATTTTTCCCATAAAATCTACATTCACCGTTTTTTCTTAGCTTCAATCTACCAGAGAATCTACTAATCTACTGAGGTGTTTATTGAAGAGACAGTGTCCTGTTAAAAAAATACACTGAGTGCGCACGTGCGCTCTAGCTCTGCCAATGAAAACGCCATTAGAAACCGCCCGACTTCCGATTCCGACAAGACTCGAATGTGAACGAATAACTTAGCGGGAAATTTAAACATAGGACTGCATAATTTTCCTGTTAGGCTTGATTGCATAATATATTGAATTTTTAACCCATCAGATTTCTTCAAGATACGTACGTAGTACGTACTCGCATGTACGTCCGTAGTGAAGTCCTACAATGTACGTAAATAGTACGTCCCTAATTGGTCCCGGAACGTACCGACGTAAAATGGACATAAAATGTACGTCCCTGGGACGAAGTGTGCTGTATGGGTACTTTATACATTTAGTGGGGTGTTTGTTAAAGGTAGATTTAATCAGATTCTTGTTTTGTATAGACAATTATATATGGTATTGTAAATAAATATATGTGAAGCACTCATTAAATATTGACAACTGTATGCATGTTCCATAGGCATGTTCTAACAAGGTCGATCTGCAAACATAAAAGAGTACTTAGTAAGTTTTAAATAAGTACGACCTTATTTGGACGTAAGGCGCTCAAGTTCGAACACAATAGTGTTAATGTCTTCTTTAATGACGTGCCATTTATTTTTATTTATGAGGCCTTAATATAAGGGCTATAATAAAGAGCATTCTGCTTAGTCACGATATTTTATTTGTATGCCATTCGTCCTTCCTTATGCCTTTTCACTAGCTTTTATCGGACCCTTGCTTTTAATGTACAGTGCGATTGAATGAAGACGACATTACAGTAGATTTTTGAATATATTCATTCATATTTTTATATACAAAGTGAGTTTTACTTAAATAAGTGCAAATATTTTTAGGAGTACTTAGTATATTTAGACCCCAGAAAACATGATTATGAAATTTTTTTCCCGAAATAAAATTTTAAAAACATTATTCCTTGATAATATGACAACATAGGCAGTACATTAAATTTGCAAGAAAGAAAATCCAGAAAAGATCCAGGGGTTCCCCAAAATTTTAGCAAAAAATATTTTTTTTTTTGGAAATCTTCAAAGTAAAATAACTCAGTTATTTTGGATTTATTTGAAAAACGGCAAAGAGAAAATATTATACTTTTGTTGAGATCTACCCGCCTTGAAAATATTTGCACTTATTTAAGAGTCACCCTGTATTGTATTGTTATTTCTAGTTCTATTGTGTGATGTCGTTATCATCCGATCACATATTATATATTATATTTGATACCAATTAAACTTTTAGTTACGTAATCGAGGGCGCGATTTTTAAATTCACTGTTACCAACCATGGACATATTCGGCGCCGGGCTGATTAACTGGAATCTAAATTCCCCTCTGGAGATTCAGGTGGTTGCAGCTGTAAAAAATGTCAAGTTGCCACATCTATTTATTTCCTGACATTGTCATTCGTTTAGACACTTTTTTTTCTATTACGAGTTTTTGGTTTAAATAAATAATGTTGTGATACGTAAAGTTTAAAAATATTTACTAACAGACCTTGCAGTCAAATATTGTTCTTTTTAGAACCTCTTTTAGTGCGATGTGGTACAAGATGTGGCGCAAAAAACTCATCGCACCTTTATTAGAATATTTTGAACGGGAAAGCGTAGTAACACAATTTAAAGAATATAAATATATCAGTTGACCCACTCTTCGCCCGTCGCAGGCCGCTACCTCGCGATGCGGGACTTAATATATTACCGCTACTTTACAAGTCGTGTTTATATACTCTGCGCTGTGCTCGACATATTGTGGAAATATCCAAGCTCACCTGATGATGGGGTAGGGCCCCGAAACCGGTAGTGAGAGCAGGTTGATCCACATTATGTCGAACACAGCGTGGAATTAATTTCTATATTAGCAGTTCAAGGCAAGAAACTCTTATATAATTTTATTATATACCTAAAAACTGCAAGAAATTTATTTTCCATTATATAATTAAAGTATTAGACATATTAAGTATATTATAATTATGGAAACCTAACTATGAATAAATTGTTTTAAAAATATACATATGTATAAATTAAGAAAAGATTTTACTCGAAATATGCACAAAATATTTACTTTTAACAATTAGTTTATTATTTTAGTAGATATTTTAGAGTAGCAGTAGATACTTTACTATTATGTTTTGGATTTTGCAGTATTTACCGGTTTGCAAAATGCATATTAAATAATTTTTTAAGATATTTGCATTTTTTTAAATAGCATGTTTTACTTTTTAGATGCTTGTATTTAACTTTAACTACCTACCTGGAAAGTCCAAATTTGGGCTTTCCGGGTAGGTAATTAAAGTAAAATGCAAACATCTATAAAGCAAAACATGCTATAATTTAAGAAATATGCAAATTATTATTATATATATTAAAAAATTAACTTATTATATTTATTTAGTATACATTTTTCATATGGGGTTTCCATAATAATTATTAATAATAATAACCCTATTGACAATTCCATATTCCAAAGAATTAGGATAGAATAATATATCTAATATTTTAATATTAATGTATTCACCATAATATATGTATTCTGAGTGATAAAGCGTTCTGACTGATAAAATAGCACTTCCGCTGCACCCGGTAAACGTACAAATTTTTTATCACCTCGAAGGATCACGGGCCGCCTTTGAAGTCAAAATAACAATAGAATTCCTTAGAGTGGGCCAACTGGTATGTATTCTTTAAACTGTGGTAGTAATGGCCCTTTATGTCCCTTAGTGCTGTTAAGAAGATGAATTTATTGATATAAATAATAACTGTTTATATATGTACAATTAATTTATTTTTATTTCCTAAAATATTTTGATTAAAAGAAAATATGCAAAAGTGGACAACGCTGTGCTGGTCAAGCTTAATCATGTGACTAAAAGTTTATTTGATATATGAACTATGGGTACATGGTTATAATTCTATCAACTCACTTTTTTCGAGATAAATTTGGTGATATAGCTATGGTAACAGGTCTCTTTGGCTTCGATTGTTGACTTGGTGTTGCTGTTGTCGACCTAGGTACTCTGCGGGTAACGAATTGGTCCCAGGGTACTACAGCTGATTTAACCTGAAACAAGAATTTTGTTCTGTTTAGTTACTCAAATCGTCGGCTTTATGACGAATAAGCGTAACTCGATTTTTGGTCATTTTGAGATATCAACGTCATGACATCGGGTCATTTTTTAAAATAGCGAATTTGCGCAGTTCAGTATTATACCTTTTTCATTTTATATTCATTAAACATTTGCCTCATCTCAATTGCTAGAATCCTTCGTTATGACGAAGAGACGTATGTTGAGATAGGACTCTTTGTTATATCACTTGTTATACTAATTGATATACTACAAGAAAGATGGAATTTGATGAAAATGACACATTCTACCTATTATTTTCTGATGGTTGCTTGGGACAAAATAAAAGTTCTATCATGGCAGCTCTCTCTTTTACAGTGTGGCTAATTCAACATACTTGAAAGAAATAAGTCTCAATGTCAAAACGAGTTAGACTATGCACGTAGATGTATTGCGTATTCAGAAAATTGACCGAGAACAATAGGCCGACGGAAAATTGACCGAAAGCAAATCACCAAAACGAAGACTGTCCTAATGGAAAGTTGCCGGAAATACAATAATTATCAGCTCATTATCATTGTCAGGCCATTGTCATTGTCATCCCTGTCAATTTCTGGAAAATTTTATTTATTGTGCCTATCATCATCCGGCATAAATATTATTGTGTAGAAGGGAAGTCGAATTTGTAACCAGTGAACAACTGAGATCGGATAAAGCGTACTGTACTAAGAACAAGAAATAAGATTTTTTAATAAACATTTTTAGAAAAACAAACCGTTTTCTTACCCCTTGTCTCCCTATTTTCTCTTCCCTTTTACCGATCTGACCGTTTCTCTCTTTGCTCCCCTCCACATTTTCTTTCCCCCCAGCCTTTCTCGTCGGATCTCTGGCCACGCCCACCTCCTTAGCTGCGCCGACGCCGACTCCGCCGGCGGCGTTGCCGTTCGAAGCTGGCTGCTGCTTCTTGGTCGACGTGGCAACGCCGGCTCGCAATCGTTTCAGCGATCCGAAGATGGACGAAGTGGCGGGCAGGGGCGTGGGATGGTGGCGGGTGACCCGAGGGGGTGGTGGAGCTGGTGGTACTGGTCTTGTGGTGGGGTTCCTGAAAAAAAAATAGACTGTAAAACCGTTAAACTCGAAACCGTTTAACTAAAAAGTTATAACTCGAAAATTGTATTTATTGTATTATATGTTGTATCCCCCTCGAAAGGGGGATACAATAGATCAGCATGTTTTCTTTCTAAGAAATGTTAATGGAACATCCTTATTATCTAAAGTAAATAATTAATACTAGGTTTGTTCCAACCAGCATTTCAGGATCGTATTCGAATCGGTTTTCTTGTACTTTGTTAGCATGCGCGGAATAATTTCGTGACGGTGCAAAAAGTATCAACGTTGGAACGCTTTGTGGATTGTTTTCGGGACTGTCAAAAGTGTGAAGCGTGTGTGTATCGATCGGTTTTTTGTTTTTGTTTAGAATTTCATAACATAACCCTATTATTTTTGTTTGCAATTTGCAATAATAATAATTATTATTCTTGAAATGGAGAATCAGAATCCAGTAATTGTTGGTAAGTGTTGTTTCAACTGTATACTCACTAAGTCACTTACCTATCCTCTCTTTTATGATCCTGTTATGAGTGGTTTCCTGTTATTTCATTGCAGTGGTAGAATCTTTGAACATTATTTTATAAATAAAAAAATTAATTAAAATTTCCGAACGATTTACATTATTAAACCGTCCACATAAACTCACAAGCAAAAGTATAACGCACAAGTATTCCAATTCGTAAAAAATAACGATATAAGACAGAAGCATCAGCCGGACGCCGGACCAGAATCAGCTGTTAAAAATCGATAATCCCTGCCAATATGCTTTAATGCGCAAGTCCACCCAAACAGTTCTCAATTTAGACCATGTACCGAAATTACCGTTCTAAAATCGTAACTAAACGATCCCAAGGTAGGTTGGTACGCAAATTGGATCGTCCGATAACCCTCAAATCTCGGTTGGAACACATTTGAATTACTGCGCACGAGCGTGATCGTCCGGTGACGGTTCTGCGGCGGGTTGGAACAAACCTACTGTCATTATTATTATTTTAATAGCGACTCCCACGTAAACAGATAATAATATGTAAATCGCTTGATAAAATGAGACTAAAAATAGTCTGAAACACCAGACGGTTTAAAGTGAGGAGGGGAGGGAAGGCCTACGTCAGCATCAGCGACGTCAATCTGCAAAAATGCACCCAATACAACTTGGTGCACTCCGATTTGCATAGATGACAAAATATACGACACCGAGGCAGTTCCCTTACAATTTCGCGCCTACGTCTGCTATTTTCGTATACGGTTTTTCTTCTTAGTATACCTACACGTGCGAATGAAAACGGTGTTTTACAGACGCGTTAAGTTAGAGCACAGACTAACCTAAACAGATGCGACAAACAATGCAAATGTGAAAATTACATTTTGGCGAATGCGCAAGGCAAATTTTTCCGTTAGATTTGTCATATAGGCGAATTTTACAGCGGACCAGCAAAGTAACCTCCATCCGTTTACTAAGAAGCCACGCCTCCTTTGTGTAGAAAAGGAGAAGTCTTTTCGTTTTTATATAAGAAATTTTATCAAGGCAAGGTAGACCATGCACCAAAATAATCGTAGTAGGGCATATACAGGGTCTCTCATAATGTTTGGTACATATATGGGAAACTTTTTTACTATATTATCAGTGATTCATAAAATGTTATTTTTAATAAAAAAATTTGTTGATTAGAGAATAGTTTTGAGGTTAGTAACTACGGAGTTTAATATACGGAGTGTCTAAAATTCTACAAAATGTGGCGTTGCCGAACCAAAATACATAATCTATAAGAAAGACAAATAAGAAAGTACTATATACAAACAAAATACACTATAAAATGTTTGTGGGTCAAACCGATTTGGAAAAACTATCTAAATCGGAGAAAATCATACAATCAAAGAAAATAAAATAATCAATTGTTGATTTCTCGACGAACCTTACCGCACAAAGAGACTCTATTTGAGGTTTTTCTTTCATTTTTTACTCTTGCTAATACAGATAATCGAAATCTCCTCTTAACCAATCAGAATTTTTTAGATAAGAAGATATGTTTATGCTTATTTGCCTTTTTTCCGTTTGATCTCGATTTTCTGACAAAACGTCCTGGCCGCAACTCTTATATTTTCTTTGACAGCTCTTGAAAGATTACTAGAATCAAAGCGTTCCAATATAAAATTCACCACAGCGCTTCGCCGCTTCTTTGGAGTGTTAGAAGTACAAACCTCATATACATCCTGACGAGTGAAGCGCGCAGCCATCTTAAAAAATATATATGTATAGCTAAAGCGCACCTAAACGCAGCTAATTTTTTTTATGTCGTATGCTATAAAAAGTGGCCTTTCAAGAAATGACAAAGTTATCGTGGTATTATGTGGTATTATGTAACAAAAACATATTTAAAGTAGCTAAATTACAATTTTTCATAGGTAACTGCAGGTACTTCTTTAACATTTCTTTTCAGTCAAACTATATAGCAGAAATATTTTTAAAAAATGATAGCTTACTACGTAGGCCTAATATAAAAATAATATCAATGTAGTTATTCCGTGAAAGTAAACACTTCTCACTAAAACGCCTGCAAAATTTGACTAAACGGGCTAGATATTTTAGATGATTTTATCGTTTTGTCCGAAAGATAAAGTAATGAGCATTTTTAAATAATAAGCTTGATTTTAAAAATAAACATATGTTTTTTTATTGATGAATGGACATTCCTTGAATAAATTTTACAATAACTTAGGACCTGGGATAAAGTTGGCAAATCGAATTAATTCCACCAGAACGTCAAAATTTCACACTGTGCGGTGGTTTTTGAACCTGCTCCATCTGTCTAAATTATTTTCAACATTACATTGTTGCCGCTTCATACTAAAAGTGGTAGCATCTTTGTTATTTTGTTAGGGAACACCCGGCATATTATTATATTTTTCGAAACTACTTCCATGTCTCAAAATTTTTCTATTATACTAAAACCTATACCAATCTCTAATAGTTTTCGAGATAAAAATAAGATTGGTAAAAATAAGAATAAGGAAGGTGTAAAATTGACAAAAACGTGATCTTGGATAGAACTTGCATAAGAACTTGACATTTCCAAGAAAACTATTAGAGACAGGTATAGGTTAGTATAATACAAAAATTATGAGATATGAAAGTAGTTTTCAAAAATGTAATAATATACTGGGTGTTTCATTTAAAATAAGATAGATGCTACCACTTTTAGTACGAAGCGGCAACACTGTAATGCTGTAAATATTTTAGAAAGATGGAGCAGGTGCCTTTATGTAAAAATCACCGGGTTCTCCGTAAACGTCTAACGTGCCATCACCGTGAATCGCCCTATATAGAGTGATATGTTTACAGCAGCGGCGTGCGGTGACAATTATAGGCGGGGAAGCTCTGCATCTTGGACGAAAAACTATTTTTAATGAACTGTCTTTTCCATTTAAGTTTCCCAGCCATGATAATTACCGTCATGTCAAGACAACCAAAATTCAATTTAAGTGCCTATTTTTTAATGTTAATAAAAAAAAATCTTGTATTACCAATTTTCTTATGCCTTATATTATTAATTTATTGTAGGTACCTACGAACGAAACAAAAATTAAAACGACATAAAATAAAACGGTTAATTTTCATAATAACTACAAATAAATAAGTTTTTTTATTAAACTTTGTACAAAATAAATTTATATCGTGGTTTGTTTCACCGCCTGTGCTTAACCATAAAAAAAGAACAACAAAAATGCCACAAAAAACTATTCTCCTTTTCTACACAAAGGAGGCGTGGCTTCTTAGTAAACGGATGGAGGTTACTTTGCTGGTCCGCTGTAAAATTCGCCTATATGACAAATCTAACGGAAAAATTTGCCTTGCGCATTCGCCAAAATGTAATTTTCACATTTGCATTGTTTGTCGCATCTGTTTAGGTTAGTCTGTGGCTATACCCCCTGTTATGTAAGTTCGTGGATATAACTTATTTATACGGTACCATCATACACACATTAAAAACAACATTATTTATATTCTTAGTATCGTAATTGTAATCTTCTACCCACTTATATAGCGCCGTCTGAATCAAATGTATGTCAAGTTAATTCAATCGTGACTGAAATATTTGTTATTTTATATTATTCAACCATAGGCAACTCATAATACACAAGCTAAATTTAACTGGTTGCATAACATATCATATACGATTTTAAAAGGTTATTTAAATATTTTTAAAAAGAAAAAATAATAAAACTCACCTGTTACCATTTGTTGTGGTAGGCCGCCTGTTATTATTATCCGGTTTTTGTGATTTCGACGTATCTTTCTGTAACAAGAAATTAACAAAAATAGTTAAATTAATATAAATAAGTATGTAATAGAAAGCTTTAAACCACTTTCACAATCGACTAGAAAAAAGTGCGTCGCTACATGGCATTTTTAATCTAGGAAATCAGATTAATCTGTATGTTTGCTAATTGTAAATTTGACTGTTTGTAGTCTATATTTTATCTGGAAAAGATTTACACAATAATTTATGTATGTCAAGGAAAAAAATACATTATTAAAAGTAAATTAAGTACATTTAAATTATAAATCTAATAGGGAATAAGAAAACTGTGAAGTTGTTTATTATTAATATTTTATGAATAAATAATATGTCTTTTTTAATGTAACAACAAAGTATCAGTAGCTCTTTATTTTTAAACCAACAAAAAGTTTGTTAGTTTTTCACAAATATCTGTACCTACATGGTGTCCAATTTTCGTGTGTTTCATGGGGTTTCTTGTTTATGAGTAGAGATACAAAGATGCGGTTTTCGCATCACTGTTCTACTTTATTTTATGAAACTAAAGATGCAAAATACACCAAATTTACCTAGCCTTAGTTCCTGAAATACAAGGCAAATTTTTGAATCTCTAGTGTTTCTTGGTTAATATCAAAGAATATCTTAAAAACTATAATATTCTTTGTTAATATATAACTTATCAAATCGTTTTTGATTTAGAATCCAGTGGCGTCCAACTAATATTTCAATGGGAACTGTTATTTTTGAAATATGACCTAAGTAAATTTATGTTTTTTAATGGAATACTCTACATATATCAATTTTATTCTATTTGCCTTGTTATAAGGCTAAATATAATAATATACTCTATAAATCTAAAAATATAATATACTCTATACTTCTTTTCTTCTAATTATTTAAATTTTCACACACAACAACCACAGAAATTTGACTCCTTATGTTATAAAATCAGTGTTTTTTACATAAAACACATATTACTATTAAATTGTTTGTTTTAGTTGTAACATTTGTGACTAATAAAGGCAATATAAGTAACTTAATTTATTAAAATAAACAACAAATTGAGCAAGTGATGATGCTATTTTCATTAAGTACCAAAATGACGAATTTTTCTTAGAATTTCTGACAATATTCTTAATATATAGGCGATAAAAAACATTACAATTTCTAAGAATGTCTTAATGAATACAGTCTTTCAGAAAGGAAAACATTTTATGTGAACATGACACTAACTTAACAGTATATGTATACAAATTTTTCAGTTGTTCTTCAGTTCAAATAAATAAATAAAAGCGCATATTATAAGTCATTTCCATGATATTAAAATATACCATATGATCGAAAAAAAAAACGGCGTTAAAGACGGCTGGGTATTAAAAATTGACCTAAAACTTGTAAAAAATGAACACTAATTATAAGATTAAATAAGGATAGAACGTTTCATTAATTAATTTTATTAATCCCGATTTATGTCGTATACTAGCGAACCAAATATTTGTTTTATCTGAAAAAATAAAAAAGTTATAAGGGTTAACCATTTTTGAAAAATACCCGCTATACAGGGTGTTTTGTTTGAAAGGGAAGTTTCTGGAAATTATACTGAGCAAATAAATACAGTATGTCCCAGAATTGTCTTTACTAGAGGAGAAACATTTTGAGAAAAATGCATTCTTCCTAAACATTTTTGCTTGTTCTAAAATTATTAATTTCCTTTGTCCTTTTCAAAATTTCCATACCGTTTTAGAGAATATTAAAAAAAAGATGAAAACACAGTTGAACTCTTAGTTCTAAAAATCAAAACGCGTTTCTATGGTAATATAGTTTCGATTTCATTCTTTGATAGATTGTTATTGATAGAATTTTAATTAACGTCATATTTTATGCTGTTTTAAAATGCTAAAGAAGCACAAAATTTATTTAGATCAATGTTACGGAAAGGGTGATAATAGTTATCCGAAAATGTGATACTCATAGACTAATGTCACGTACTAGAGATAGATTGGACACTGATATAAAACAAATGGGTCCGTCATTTAGAGCCACCTGGTGATCCGGAAGAAACTAATGGAGAGTTTTGGCATAACATAATTTTAGCGTTCCGTTACTTATTAACGCTAATTAAAACGGTAACGTTATTCAAGCGCAAAATTATTCCTTGTAAAATATAAAATATAGACTTTTTTACTGCCATTTTATGTTTTATTAGATCATTAGAAGTGTAACAACTAAATTATAATATAGTAAAAATATTATAGACTACTAATTAACTGTTATTAAAAATACTATATATTACCAACTATGTACTTACTTATTTATGATTAAACTATTTTTTTAATTTTTTTAACTTTTTAACTAATTATTATTTCTAAAATGTCAAAATGACTTTAATAAAAAAGTTTAGTATCTAACACGAAAATGATGATCGACTGTAAGTATCAGAATGCACAAACTAATAAAAACACAAACTATAAACACAAATCACTGAACTTTCCGACAAATCAGGAATATCTGGGAATATCTGAATTAATAATTATTTAAATAATGATTTAAAAATTACTTGACGGATCACTAACATTTTGTCAACTAGACAAAAACTAGACCATAGACAGTCATAAACAGTGGTTAACATAGAGACTGTCATGTCATCTTCATAATATAAATTAGAAACCTGTACTTTAATGTCTTTTGCGCCGTCTGGCGATGCGGAAGAAACTAAATTTGTAGTTCTCTAAAATTACCATTGAGTCTCTAGGGCATGGTGATACTTTAACAACACAAAATATGACGTTAATCAAAATGGATAATAATCATCCATTAAAGAATTAAATCGAAATAATATTACCATAGAAACGCGTTTTAATTTTTAGGAATTTTAATTTTTAGGAAAAAAATCAACTATATTTTCATGTTTTTTCTCGTGTTTTTTTTTTATTTTCTCTAGAACGGTATGGGAATTTGGAAAAGTATAAACGGAATAATCCATTTTAGAACAAGCAACAATTTTTATGAAGAATGAATTTTTCTGGAAATGTCAATAATAAAAAAGTGTTTCCTCTTGTAAAGGCAATCCGGGAACATACTGTATCCAGAATACTTTTAGAAAACTACAGCTTTAGTTCAGAAATGTCTTTCAGCCACCCTGTATAGCGTTATAGCGTTTTTAAATAATAAAAACATTAAAGTTTCCAATTTTTGTGGGAAATTGAGAGGAGTTTCAACCAAACCTATTTATAAACGTATAAAATATCAATAATTTGATTAATCACAAGCATATTATTTTACACACCTTAGATTGAAAGAGATTATCTAAAACACCCATTTTTTCACAGCATCTAAGCTAGGCGGGTCACACTTCTAAGCACTTTTATATATGTATATTGTCCTATTATTTACTACTACAAAACAATGTACGTTAAGCACCTACAACAGAATTCAAGACTCCAAGATTATCAATTTTATCTTATCACTCTTAATGCAGAATAAATATCAACACATACCTATCTAAGACAGTATAAAATTACTAATTAGATTATGTGGAAATAATCTTTATCAAATTACTCATGTATGTTTACAAAGTGTTGTAATATAAATATAAAACAAGTCCAAAGCTCTCCTAGTATCTGCCTATTTAATTTTTTGATCATGTAATGGGCACTTTGTTTACTCACTTGTTTCGTCGAGCTGCTAGAATCCATTTTTACTTTTGATCAAATCGATGTGAGAATTTGTGAAGATATAAAATGTTGTTTCGGGAGAGTTGAATATCTGGAAAAGTTGAGTTGAGTTTGTTTGCAATTTGCAATACTAATAATTATTACAACAACCATGAAATTACGCCCTCCTTTGCGTGTTGACATCTTTTCCACAATTTTATTAACATTTGAAATTGTCACAACACAAAGCAACACCTAGTTCGAATTCTTTTTCACTTAATTTTTACTACACGAAACAGCGTTACATCACACAAACCTCGTACCGAGTGTTTTGTAGTTTCAATAACTGCACTGGCAAAAAACTAAAATATTATGACAAAGCCACGATTTCAATATTAGTTTAATGCGATCAAGATGAACTGTATAACCGGGACGGCGTGAAATACATAGCAAACATTTCTGATTTCTGCCGTATAAGACGCTGAAGTCGGAATTTTTTGGAATCAACTGAAATGAATCAAGCCTATACTTAGTGCACCTTGGTGAGACAAATATATCTAAAATGTTTAAAAATAGTTTTATGATATTGTTACTAAAAAGGAAGGGACAAGACAACCTGTACAGGGTGGGTCAAATTCGACGCTTTTAAATGGAAACACCCTTTTCTATAGGAGATAGACGAAAACTAATATCGGTGTCTGGAGCTCAATTTTCATCAAAAACATGATGGTGTTACCGTTTCGGAGTTACAGGGTATTTTTCAAAAATATGCAATTTTAACAAATTGCTTTAAATTTTTTGCTATGGAAAATTTTATATTTTTATGAAAACATTTCCAAAGCACCTTTTTACGTAGAATTTAATGGTATAAGAATAATTTTTTTAAAATTAATAATTTAAGAATTATCAACAGAAAATTTGATTTGTTATATGGGACACCCTGTATATTTTTAATTTATTGAAAGGAATTTAAAATTACCTTTCCAAAAATATGACAAACTTGATATTTTGCACGATTCCTCTTCGAGATATAGAGTATATAGAAATTCGCCCGCTTTAAATAAGTAGGCTTTGAACGGCATCGGCTGTAATGCAAAAAAATTCTAGCTGTGAGCATCAATTAAAACAAAAATAATATTTTGCTAAGAGAGATGCAGAATTTTATAACAATTTAAAATATATTTAAACAACATCAACACATTTAAACTATATCTAATAACAATAAAAATAAATAGCAAACCAAGACATCAGATTTTGCTACAGGTGTTCGACATATCAACCGTCTTCTGTTATGGACAGACGGGGCAGTTTTTGAACATTTCTCGCGGAATTCATTAGCTCAGTGGGGGTGAAAAATACCCACTCATAACTGCTAAGTATTTCTAATTCTTTTCTCGATTATACGGAAGAATAAGGAACCTTTATTCTTCCGCAAATATATCCATAGGATTAGATCCATGGGCACTAAGTCAGGCGGCCTCGACCGCCAATGGGATCTTGGTTAGCTATTCAATTATTCTTGAAATTGGCTGCAAAAATTTGCTGATAACTTCAGCGATCAGAGGTCGTGCATCGTCTTGCTGGAAAAATATGTTTTCGAGTTCCATTAAGGGCATATCATCAATTAGGGGTCCAAAGCCTACTAGCACAGAATATCTAGCTCTGTGCTACTAGTTAAAAGTGGCGAACTTCTAAAAATTCTGTATTTCGAAGGGGATTATAACAAAATATCAAGTGTGCTATATTTTTGGAAAGGTAATTTTAAATTCTTTTCAGTTAATTAAAAATATAGAGGGTGTCCCAAATAAAAAATCAATTTTTCTGTTGATAACTCTTAAATTATTAATTTTAAAAAAATTCTACTTAAACCATTAAATTCTACGTTAAAAGGTGCTTTGGAATTAGTAATTATTAGTTTTCGTCTATCTCCAATAGAAAAGGGCGTTTCCATTTAAAAGCGTCGAATTTGACCCACCCTGTACACAGCTCCAAAAAGGTTTTCCTCTCTAATTTTCTTTATAGTATACGAAGCTGATGCACCAGGTCTTGTAAAATTGTTTCTATTACTTACTTACTTCAAAGAAAACATGCTTATTGTATTATTATTATTATTAATCCAGTTTTCAATGTCAATCAATCTTTTTTAATTTTCTTTTTTAATTGACAAGTGCTGGCAAATGGCAATGAATGAACCAGATTTGGTGAATGGAATTCCTCAAAAACCAATTATACAAAGTACTTTTTTTGCGGTTCTGTTTGTTTTCGATGTTATCAATCGAAATCTTGCTGCGTGGTGGTGCGGTGGTGCTCTGTCAAAAAGTAAAAGTGGAACCATTTATTATTAAAACGAGTTTTTGGGGATAAGGTACGGTGTTTATGGGCGCGTGAGTCATCGAGTAAACAAATGTTTCTGCACTTGTTCTTTAATTAAAATGTCATAATAATTTAAATCTTTAATTACCAAGAGAATCGCCAATAATTGATTATATTAAATTGATAAAATCTATTATGGACATTTTTAGTATCTTCTTTAATCTTTTCAATCTTTTCAAGGGATTTTTCTCGGTATATTTTTTAGGAGATACATCAGTAATAATTTTAATATACAAATATCTGTTTGTTTATAACTTTGAGTTAAATTAAGGAAGGAGTATAATGAATTTCCTTGCTATCCATGTATTGACATCAGGTTTGTTCCAACCAGCATTTCGGGATCGTTTCGAAATCGTACTCGAATAGTTTCGTGACGGTGCAAAAAGTATATCAATGCTGGAACGCTTTGTGGATTGTTAGTGTCAAGCGTGCGTGTATCGATCGGTTTTTTGTTTTTGTTTAGAATTTCATAACATGACTCTATTATTTTTGTTTGCAATTTGCAATACTAATAATTATTATTCTTGAAATGGAGGATCAGAATCCAGTAATTGTTGGTAAATGTTGTTTCAACTGTATAGGTACTAACTAACTCATTTACCTATCCTCTCTTTTATGATCCTGTTATGCGTAGTTTCCTGTTATTTCATTGCAGTCGTAGAATCTTTGAACATTATTTTATAAATAAAAAATTAATTAAAATTTCCGAACGCACACGTATTCGAATTCGTAAAAAATAACCAAGACAAAAGCATCGACCGGACGCCGGACCAGAATCAGCTGTTAAACATCGATAATCCCTGCCAAGATGCTTTAATGCGCAAGTCAACCCAAACAGTTCTCAATTTGGACCATGTACCGAAATTACCGTTCTGAAGTCGTAACTAAACGATCCCAAGGTTGGTTGGTGGCTTCATATTTCCTTCTGCGCATACGCATAACAGTTCTAGGACGGTTCAGAATCGGTAATAACAGGAAAACGAAAAAAGCTAGGATCGTCCGATAACCGTCAAATCTCGGTTGGAACACATTTGAATCACTATGCATGAGCGTGATCGTTTGGTGACGGTTCTGAGGCGGGTTGGAACAAACCAATGACTAAAGAATATAAGGACATGTAACGCCCCTATACGGGCTGCAGCAGAATTTGTGACCTTAGACGCCTTTTCTTTTGGTGGCAAAGAATGAGTCATTAGTTGGTCACCAGCGACAATTTTTAATAGTTCGTGTGCAGTGAACTTTGTATAAACTTTATTACAATGCTGATTAGTTGTTCAGCTTTCAAATGTAAAAGCAGCAGTGACAAGAGAGAGCCAGGAGTTACGTTTCATAGGTAAATAAACAGTCCGCTCCACCTTTTTAGCGTTTTCTTAAGTTTTCTTATTGAATTCGATAATTATTTTTCTGATATTATATGTACTTGATGTGTGCTATACGTCGATACTAGTTTTGTACCTTTTGTTAACATTTTAATACGTTTTTTTCGTAATTAATTAGTATGATGCCACCGCCTACACCATAGGCGTAGTCAAAACATTTATCAAAAATATAAATATCCCTTCAACTAGCTAAGTTAAGAAAACAATATGGCCACGGCACTGTTTGGTGTCATGGTAACAATTTGCTCTCGGGTGTTATTTGTCCTTGAATTCTTTAGTCATTGGAACAAACCATAAACTCCCATATTTGACAGTTCTGTTTGACGATCCAATTGACACATTTGAATTTTATTGTGAATTTCGCATCTGATTTTTGTGCTATTCTGCGCTTATTTTATATTAATTATATTTATAATCTACAACTGATTTTGTGTAGGAGTAGTAAATCTAGAAGGATATTGTGTCAGAACTTAAAATGTTTCAAAACTCGAATTTTCACCTAACCAAGTGAAACTTCTTTATGCGAGATGGGAGTAAAATTTCAAGACTTGACACACCACGGCCTTGACACATGAGCTAGCGAGAAAAAAAAGTGGTAAGGATAGCGCAAACACCAAAGAAAAATTAATTTAAAGCTCAGAAAAGCGTTATAATAAACTGGATACTCTACGTGGGTACCAATATCCTCTGGTTGTGTGTTAGGAAGTAAATTTTCATGCATATTTTCATCGCTAGGTTTGTAGCTTCAGAATAACGGTGTAGGTAAAGCATTTAGCTCATTTGCTAGCTCAGAATTAGAATTATTAGATTTAAGCAACTCGCATTTTCATTGGAGGACATCGTCATATTTATTTCAAACCAATAATCAACGAAAATATTCGTAGAATTTGACAAAATTACTATAAACCACTATAAATACGAATTGTTGGTTAGGTTCAATTTTTTTTTCTCTTTTTAAATAAATTTAAGCGTTAACAATATAGGCATTTGCATAAAACTGTGTATTTTGGGTGGTATTCCATAAAATTTAAGGTGCCCGGTGGCGTAGAGGTACAGGCTCTCGTCTACCAATCTCAAGGTAGCGGGTTCGATTCCCACACCCGGCATTGCATCAGTCGACTATTTTTATTAAAATAAAAATAGTTTGGGTACCTAGGTTGACTCAGCCTTAAATGAGTACTTGGGATTCACAATCCTGAGGTAATAATAGGCGGTTGAAGCGTAGTGCTAGCCACATTACTTTCCTTGTATACCGAACGGCTCTAGTATGGCAAGCTGTACCTTGCTACTCTATACGGGAGCTATTATTATTATTATTATTTCATTCCATTCTCTTCTCGCCTTCTTAATTGACGGTAATAGGTGAATCCGGGTCTCAACAAGAGACCTAAGGTATTCACCCTAACACCTTTCGGAGTATGTGTGCTGTTCCCAGCAAAGCTTCTGTATTTCGTTCGTTGATGGGTGGCCAGGTATAAGTTTGATGAAGTTACTATGACCTTTAGTAAGCATACCCAGTGCACAACTACTACTGGGACTACTTTCGTCTTCGTGTTCCACATTCTGCTGATTTCAATTTCAAGATCTTTATACTTGCTGATCTTCTCTACTTCTTTCGCTGATATGTTGTTGTCGTCTGGAACAGACACGTCGATCAGGAGGCAGATACTGTTTTTCTTGTCATGGAATACCACGTCCGGCCTGTTGGTTAATATTGTTCGGTCTGTGATAATTGGCACATCCCATAGGACTACAGTGTCGTTTATATTTAGAATTTTCTCGGAAACGTGTTCATAATACTTGTCCTGCACCTGTACACCTAACTCTCTGCATATAATCCAATGTATGTATGCTGCAACCTTGTTATGTCTATAGGTGTATTCTGTCGGAGCAAGTGTGGAGCATCCAGCTACCAGATGGCTGATATGTTCTTCCGCTCTATTGCACATTCTACATTTGCTGTCTATAGATTGTTTTAGGATGTTTTTCTGAAAATATCTGGTCTTAAGGCGGGTTCTCACTTGCCAGTTTCGCTGACGCAGCCTGACTGATTCATTATCAATGAAAAATAAAAAACAACGATTGTATTCACACGTTTCATGTTTTGCTACATTCAGTATTCAGTTGGTCCAAACATTTTAAGTAATTAATAGTAATTTGTTCTTATCGTTTTGATCTTGTTTTTAACATCAGCGACCGTTAACTCTGGTATCTGCATGTCATTTCAAAGTTGGACATAGGCATTCCCTCGTTCTACCCTATTTTTGTATAAGTCGTTGATGATATTCCAAAGGCACTCATATTTTCTATAATTATCCAAAAATGCATTCATGTGTTCATCACGCCATCGGAAAACCATTTTGAATAACGATGTGCGATGTGTTAACGCGAATTATTAATCTAACCTCAAAACTTGTGAACTGAACAAATCACGGAAATGTAGTTCTCACGCTTCAGTTTCTATTCATTATTCGATAATGATCAGTCAAAAATGAAAAAAAGTAGAACTGGTTTTCACTTTAACTGAAAGTACGAATGTACTGATCATTTAACATGAAAATATGTTCTGACGTTCATTATTTGTTCAGTATCACTGAATCAGTTGGACTGCGTCAGCGAAACTGACAAGTGAGAACCCGCCTTTAAGTGCTTGATCCTGAGCGGCGATGATGAGACTCTCTGTTTCTCCTTTAAGTCCCGAACTTCTTAACCATGCTGTACTTCCTTCCCGATCGACTGTCGGTTTATTCAGATTTCGGTAGAATTGTCCATGCAAACGCTTTTGTTCTAAACTCTCTATTTTATTTCGTTCTATACTATGTTTTAAATTTTCAATATTTTGTGTAGTTGTTTTTTTTTATTATTCCATAAAATTTGCAGGCTATTGAGGAAACCGAAAATGTACAGATTACAGAAATAAATTGAAAATAAAATTTATATTAAAACATCATTATATGTCACTTTTTCACACATGGTCCTTCAAATTTCTTTCAAATCTTCCAATTTAATAGCTGTTAGTAAGAAGTTTCACTTCAAATATGCCCACGTAGTGCACACACATTTCTTTATAAAATTAATTGTCATCCAAATGTCACTTAAACTTAACGTATGAAAAAACAAAGTGAAAATGCTTATGTTAAATTCTTGAAATGTATAGTTAATGTATCTATAAATCTAGTAGCAGTCAGAAATCATTGATTCCGACTATATTCGTATATAGTGAATTTGTGTTATTCTATAATTGACAGCTACGTTTGTCCTTTCAATGGCCTATTGTCCGGTAAATAAATAAATAAATCAAGCAGGAAGACATAGAGAATCGTATACAGCATTCGCGCATATTTCTCTTAAACGTAGAACATCTCTGCTATCGATACTGGTAATAGTAGGTTTGTTCCAACCAGCATTTCGGGATCGTTTCGAAATCGTCCTCGAATCGGTTTTCTTGCACTTTGTTAGCATGCGCGGACTTCGAATAGTTTCGTGACGGTGCAAAAAGTATCTATGTCGGAACGCTTTGTGGCAATGACTAAAGAATATAAGGACATGTAACGCCCCTATACGGGCTGCAGCAGAATTTGTGACCTTCTTTTTGTTTTGCTGGCAAACAATGAGTCATCATTTGGTCACCAGCGACAATTTTAGCGATTTTTAATAGTTTGTGTGTAGTAAACTTTGTATAAACTTTATTACCATGGTGATTAGTTGTTCAGCTTTCAAGTGTAAAAGCAGCAGCGATAAGAAAGAGCCAGGAGTTACGTTTCATAGGTAAATAAACAGTTCACTCCAACTTTTTAGCGTTTTCTTATTGAATTCAATAATTATTCTTCAATTTCAATTAACATCTATATGTACTTGATATGTGCTATACGTCGATACTAGTTTTGTACCTTTTGTTAACATTTTAATACGTTTTTTCGTAATTAATTAGGATGATACACCATAGGCGTAGTCAAAACAATTATGAAAAAATATAAATATTGCTTCAAACAGCTAGGCTAAGAAAAATATGTGCCACGGCACTGTTTGGTGACATCGTCACAATTTGCTCTCGGGTGTTATTTGTCCTTGGATTCTTTAGTCATTGCTTTGTGGATTGTTTTCGGGACTGTCAAGTGTCAAGCGTGCGCGTATCGATCGGTTTTTTGTTTTTGTTCGAGGAAACAAGAAGCAACTGCAAATTGTCACTATCTGAAGTGGAGGTAAAGAAATCAGTCATTAGTGCACCCTTGTCACTAATCATTAATTATAATCTATAAAATCATTTTTATTTGTGTCGTCCGCTAAAATTATTATGAAAGTGTAAAATTTAAAATTTCCGAACGATTTACTCCACACAAACTCACAAGCAAAAGTATAACGCACAAGACAGAAGCATCAGCCGGACGCCGGACCAGAATCAGCTGTTAAAAATCAATAATCCCTGCCAATATGCTTTAATGCGCAAGTCAACCCAAACAGTTCTTAATTTGGACCATGTACCGAAATTACTGTTCTGAAATCGTAACTAAACAATCCCAAGGTAGGTTGGTACGCAAATATGATCGTCCGATAACCGTCAAATCTCGGTTGGAACACATTTGAATTACCTCGCACGAGCGCGACCGTTCGGTGACGGTTCTGCGTTGGGTTGGAACAAACTTAGTTTGTTCATACTACACTCACTGGCACGAAAAATGGGCACATTAAAATTTTCATGTATTCTAAAGTTTAATATATTTTGTTCTAGTGGACCGATTTTGATAATTTTTTAAGCATTTTGTAGCTAAATTAGTTGACTTTTTAGTATCTCTTTCTAAATTCAAAACGAGAGTTTCCATCTGTCAATTATACGAGGGAAAACAGAATGTTAATGTTTTGGTGAAAGTTTGAAACACCCTGTAGAATATGTTAACTAACTAAGCGAGAAATTTAAAAATTATTATTTTAACATCTAGGTACGTCTTTACACGACAGTTTGCTTTTTGATTCATCTCAATAGCTTAATTTTTATTGGAGATATTTGGTTTTGAATAAGACAGTAACGATTTACATATTTTTAGCACTGATTTTGGGTCCTCATCAACCCATTTATAAAATAGTGTTTATTGATTTTGTAATCTAACTGTCATTGAAAAATCATATTATTATTGTTTAATGACGTTTACTCTAGTAGAGATGGTTTTAAGTTCTGAAGTATCGGCTATTTCTGCTTTAATTGATCATGGGAGAGACTTTTGCACTTAAAACCATATCTGCTAGAGTAATTGTCCAGCAGACAATAATAATATATTTTTCAGAAACTGTGACATTACATTGCGGCGACTTTTTAAAAGGTTAGAAAAAATTATAAAAAAGGAAGTTATAGGTTCATTTAATTATTTTTGCATATTGTTGGGCACCACTTATTTAAGCCAAGTTAAGGTGATATTTAAAAAATTAAGAAAATTACCACAGGCTAAAGATGTTCAGTAATGATATATCCCCCCCATCTACACGTCGCTGATGAATTTATCGACACTTTTTTCAGCATTAAAATATCTAGCACTTATAGTAACTTTTACTCTCAAAATTTCGTTCGAATCACTAAAACTACTTGGAAGAAAATTATAATAAATCGGAAAATTATTAAGATTTTAACACCCCGTAGCTACGAAAAAAAGCAGAATCGGACCTATGTATGTTGATATGAAAAATACATCTTAATTTTACGTGAGGAATCTCCCCACGAGAAATGGCACATGTTTTTTGAAACACCCTGTATATCTATCTTTTAACCCACAGATACAATACGTTATTACGAAGCTATGCAAAATATTAAGTCATAAAACATCGAGTGACATGGTAATTACCACACTAATTACCAGAGTCATTAATATTAATCAAAAAATCGCTTCATTTGCACGCGTTTTAAGAGTATTTTCGAAGACCAGACGCGTTGAAAACATGTCGAATAGTGTCATAGCGTCGATATTGTTGTTGTTTTGTTTTGCATCTTAGCAGCGTATTTGCTGGAATGTGTTGGTGTCCTCCTTTATACGGTCACTCAGTAATTACAAAGATTACAAAGGAATGTACGAGATAAATGTAATTGAAATTAATGTTTCATAAATAAAATACCATGTAAGAACAGTACTCAAATGTACAGAGTTCATTAGGATCTAAGGCCGGTATTGGACTGTAAAAGATATTTGACAAATACGTATTGAAATATTTTGAAAATTTTCTTTGGTTATATTTCTTTTAACAAAAAAATAAGCGGTGCACTATCATAACCAAAGCAGAAACAGGGATAGGAGTATTTGGGCCGAAAATTAAATACACCGAACCAATATGCACCTATCCTAGCATCCTTAAGGCAGAAATCTACGCTATCGAAAGATGCGTACAACTTATCTTAGATAGGAACTATCGGAAACAAGAAATACCCATCTTATCCGATAGTCAAGCAGCATTAAAAACGATCAAATCAGGAACCATCAATAATTCGAAGTTGGTCAAAGAGTGCCTAGAAGAAGCTGATTAAATTAGGCAAAGACAATAAAATCCTCCTACTCTGGGTGCCGGCGCACCAATGGATAGAAGGCAGTAAAAAAGCAAACGATCTAGCTAGAAAGAGAGCGAACACTCCACTAACTGAACAAACAAACAAACGCTTTATTATACAAAAAGCCAAAACAGCTTCATCGACAAAGCAAAACAAAAAAGCACAAAAACAAATATACAAATAAACAATTAAAAATATCATACAATACAAATCAATTCAAAAAAAAAATACGTCATAAAATTACAAATAAAACATATATGGACATTGCAGAACACAGACGTATCTAGAAAATTTTACAAAAGGAAAACTCTAAATGGATAAACTAATGTTATATATTGTAAAATCAAGAGTTATAAAATATTAAATATTAAATACTAGACCTTTAACCAGTGTGTGAGATGATCAAAATTGTAAAATTCAAAATTGTTAATGATTAAACATCAACAAAAAATTCTTTTACCGCATATAGGGCCTCTCTCCAGTAAGTATGATTTCAGAGCTTTGCGAAATGCGAGAAAGAATGAAAGTGACTTGATATTCGAAGGCAAATGATTGTACATTTTCTTGGCATTGTACAGTATTGAGCCCTTAACTAGTTCTGAGCTTGGGGTTGGCAGATAAATATCGTGCTCCGCATTCCTAAGTGGATAGTTGTGAGAAGGCCTCTCCGGAATAGAGAATATGTGCTTGCGGATTAAGCAAACGGATTCAAAAATGAATAAGGAAGGAAGAGTCAGTATTTTGAAATTTTTAAAGAAATTCTGGCAGTGAGTTCTACTGTTTAGTCCCAATAAGTATCGAACTGCTCTCTTTTGAAGTTTGAAAATACGATCAAATTTTGTCGCGCAGCAAGTACCCCCAGAATGGAAGGGCATAACGAAGATGCGACTAAGGGCATAATAGACCATTCTAGAGGTTGATGAGTTAAGTTCCTTAGAAACTGATCTTAGCGCAAAACAGGCAGAGCTTAGTTTCTTTGATAAGGCTTCGATGTGCAAGTCCCATTTTAACGAGTTGTCTACAAGTCCTAAGAATCTCACAGAGTCCACGACGTCAATAGTGGTGTTATTAAGTACAAAAGGTTGTATAGTACTTTTATATGACAAAACTTTAGTTTTTGAAAGGTTGAGGCATAGGAGATTAGAATCGCACCAAGATTTAATGGTGCGTAAGTCACTGGATATAGTACTATATAGTGCCGTAACACCTTGGCCGCTCCAAGTGAAACTAGTGTCGTCCGCAAAGAGGCAGATTTTACCGCTAATGTCTAGACTAGCAATGTCGTTGATAAACAAATGTGTCGTTTCAGTCAAATAACTATCTTCTCAACATGTTTATTGCGAGGGGTGTCTCACTCGGGTAAAAAATGTACACGTACTGCCAAAATATCCTTCCACTGCTAAGCGACTGCCAATGACTATGAAGAAGACTGCCTATGACTGCCATGTAATTATTATAGGCGACTGCCATAAGATTGCCAATGACTGCCAGCGACTGCCAAGAAAATGTACATGTAATTCCAATAGTGAGACACCCCTCGGTTTATTGTTAGTCAATAATGACATGTATTGACTATTTCCAATTTAAATATCTTGAGAACGGTTGCTCGTAGCGATTTTTACCAAGAGACATTTTTTACGTAGAAAATCACGGAAATGTATATTTTTTCACTCAGTAGTTTTATACAGGTACGGACAAAAAGTTATTACTCTTATTACTTACTTAAAATAGTTAAAACACCTATAAGTGGCGCTCTCTACAAATAGGGGTCATATTCACATAAAAATCAAATTTCTCATGTCAAAAAACTCCCAGATACCAATATTTTTATCTAAATATTCACGTTACTTCAGAAATTATTTGAAAAAATCGAAATAATTTATTTTTATTGTGTATTTCTACACCCTGTATCTCCGAAACTAAGCATTTTAGGACATACTTATACGAACTTTTTGACGTATTTTTATCTGCAGAATATGCTGCCGAAGTATCCGGAATATAATTCGGACCACCCTGTATATTGGCCGTAACATGACAATGATGTTAACTTTCTTCCACAACTAGGTACATTCCTAGTAAATCAGTAGTATCTATTGATTATCCCTGGTATCTATCGTAACCTATAAACCATAAATGAAAATTAAAACCGTCTCCATCAAATATCACACTATATGTGATATATGTTTCACTAGGTAACAGTGGTCCGGAACTAGGTGTATTGTTTTCTAGAATTTGATGCGTATCGAATTGCAGTTAGAATTACAGTATAAGTATTTCTTACACCGAAGAAAATCGATAATCGATAATTGATTGATGACTTAAAAGTAAGAGGACATGCGTGGAATCTAATGAGCTGCAGTGTCCTAAATACCGTATGATCAAAAAAAAAACAGCGTCAAAGACGGCTGGGGGCTGGGAAATGACAATTGCTGGTAATTTTGGAGAGGTCAAGCCCAAGACGTTATTTACTTAGCTCGTACTCTTCTTTATTAACAGCGCTTACTGCCAATTGGCCTTAAGAAGGTTGTAATTTATTTTTATATTGAGTAAAAGTGATTTTTAAATGGGGTAGTTTAAAATTAGAGAAAAATTATTTTTTGGAAATTGATTTGAAAGCCTTGTATTCTTTTCTAATCTTTCTATTATTATTAGTATTAATTTTTTTATTATTAATTTTTATGTCAATTTTAAGTAAATAACGTCTAGAGAATAACCTCGCCAAAATTTTCATTGATTATTATTTCCCCGCCATTTTTTTCGATCATACAGTACAGGAATGATACGATGATATGAAATCATACGATATCTCCGTTATTAGTGAAGATAGAAGGGTGCGGTTTGCACATACCTGTCCCACTTTTTTGTCAAACGAAAGATGCCGTAAACAAAATTTTCATAGCCCCCTTTGTTGCTGAGCTACAGGGTCTTTTTGCAAATTTTGCAATTTTGGACCTCCTATATCTTAGTCATTGTTAAAGGTGTTGAGATATTTTGAAAACTGTTTATTGCAGAAATTTTTACGGAGAATACAGTGGCGTAGTTTGTTATTCTACGAAAAGAATATTTTTATGGATACGAACTAAAGTTATGTTTTCTTAAATGGAACACCCTGTATATTTATACATTATATGATCTGGCTTGCCATAAGCTTTTCAAAAATATATATCACTCTATATTTATTTTCACTATTTACTGCACTATTTAAAAGGTTTTATTAAAATATTATATTTAATAGTAGGCCATGATTGATAATAAAAGAAACTAAAGAACTATTAAAAGTATACAGGGTGGTCCGAACTGTATTCCGGAAACTTCGGCAGCATATTCTGCAGATAAAAATAAGTAAAAAAGTTCGTATAAATGTATATCCTAAAAAAGTTAGTTTCGGAGATACAAGGCGTAGAAATTTCATTTTTATTTCGATTTTCTCTAAATAATTTCTGAAGTAACGTCAATATTTGGATAAAAATTGGTGTCTAGGAGTTTGGTTGTGACACGAGAAATTTGATTTTGATGTCAATATGACTCCTACCGAGGGCGCCACCTACATGTGTTTTAACTATTTTGAAACGTAATAACTTTTTGTCCGTACCTGTATAAAACTATCGAGTGAAAAAACATACATCTCTGTGACTTTTTACGTAAAACATATCTCTTTGTAAAAATCGATACGAGCAACCGTTCTTAAGATATTTAGAATGGAAATAGTCAATACATGTAATTATTGACGAAAAATAAACACGTTGAGTAGATAGTTATTTCAGTGAAATAATAAATTTGGAAAATTTTTATTTTTTTTAAATTAATCATAAATTCTTCTGCAAAAAATGATGTTAAAACAGTTTCTGTTGAACTTTTTGAACGCAAACATTTCAAATTTATGATTTTAGTCTAATAACTATTTAGTCAACATGTTTAATTTATGTCAATGATGACAGGTGACAGGTATTGATAATTTCGATTCCAAATATCTCGAAAACCATTACTCGTAGCGATTTTTGCCAAGAGACCTTTTTCACATAAAAAACGTCGTAAATGTATATTTTTTTACTCTGTAGCTTTATACAGGTACGGACGAAAAGTGATTAATCTTCAAACCAGTTAAAAATATGTAGGTGGCGCCCTCTACTAGTAGGAGTCATATTGACATCAAAATCAAATTTCTCATGTCAAAAAACTCCCAGACACCAATTTTCATCCAAATATTACGTTACTTCAGAAATTATTTGGAAAAAATCGAAATAAAAATGAAACTTCTTCACCCTGTATCTCCGAAACTAAACATTTTAGGACATACATTTATACGAACTTTTTTACTTATTTTTATCTGCAGAATATACTGCCGAAGTTTCCGGAATACAGTTCGGACCACCCTGTATATTGCCTCTTGTTTATTTTGGGAGCCACTAATAAATTCTTTACCGCTATTTGTAAATCTTGGAAGCTATCGTACCGGAACTTTTAGTTATTTTTTTTAACTAATTTAAGTAAAATATACTTTCAGTAAGATGGGGCTCCCCCTCATAACTATGAAAATATTAGAATTTTGTTAAATTATTATTTCTCAAATCAATGAGTTGGAACCAATGGAAAATATCTGATTCCCTGATTTGTCCGTTCTCGATTTCTGATTTTGGGGATTTTTGAAATATAAAATATATCGTGGCAACTACAACAATGTCGAACATCCGGACCAATGCTTTAATAATAAAAGCTTTTAGATACTTGCAAACCCCATCCCGTTATAACAAATTCCGTTATAAAAAAAGAAAAATATATTCAGAGATTCAGTGGTAACAGTTCAAAAGTAAAATATATCAATGCCAAATAAAATGCTAATATGTGTGTGACTATTTTAGTAAATACCATTTACTAAAAAGAAAATGATATATTTTAAATATTGCAGTAAATTGTGAAAATAAATATAGAGTGATATACATTTACATATATACATTTTTGAGAAGCTCATAGCAAGACAGATGATATGAATTATAAATATACAGGGTGTTCCATTTGAAAAAACATAACTTTAGTTCATATTTTCAAAAATATTATTTTCACAGAAAAACAGACTACCCCGCTGTGTTCTACGTAAAAAGTTCTACAAGAATTAGTTATCACCTTCTCGACATCATTCTCATTAAAGGAGATACGGGAGAGGTCCAAAATTGCAAAATTTTCAAAAAGACCCGCCTGTAGTTCAGAAATGAACAGGGATATGAAAATTTTATTTACAGCATCTTCCGTTTGACAAAAAAGTGGGACAGGTTTGTGCAAACCGCATCCTCCTGTCTTTACTAATAACGGAGATACCGTACGATTTCAACTAAAATGGGACACCCTGTACATTTAGCATGATTGGCGAGAAATATTTCAGTAAACAGTAGGAAATATTTCAGACAGACGACATACAAAATATTTCAGAAAGTACAATTTGCCTGTCAATTAAAATTTCAGACACAAGTGTTACTGTTAAAGATTCTCTCGTTGGACAGATTATACCTACATATATCTAAAAATTCATTTACATTTGTCACTTTTAATGAGTATCATGAAGGAGTTATCTAAAGTAATAAGTGTATATTGCCTGTAATTTTTGATTAATCCAAGTTATATATTTTTTGGAGCAAGGTATCTATAAGCTAAAATCAATGCAAATAAAAAACATAAAGAGAAATTAAAACAACTTTCGTGGCACGTCATCAATGATACCATGCGTCGTCTTATCGAGTTTGCTGGTGGTCGTGTTATGATGTGCAACCAAAGTTATTTTAATTTCCCTTTTTATAAGGTTTTATATCATAGAATATATAATCGTAGGAAGATATTAGTGGCATTAACATCACTAATGGAATTATATTGTTGATATTGCAACTGCGCGACCTAGGATGGCTTTGAGTAAAAATTGAAGAAGAGTGCAGAAGCCTACACACGACGCGATTTTTCACCCAACCCGACTAAATCGACCCAACCTTTCGATCGAGTTGGACTGTAATTGTATAACCAGTTTTAACAAATTAGCTAGGCTAAAATCAGATATAGGTAGTAAATTTTCCAAATTTGAATTAGTACAGTTAACTGGGGTGAACTTTTTGGTAGACCAAACTCTTAAAAAGGCTCATTTTCTGACGAGCGAAAGTCCGCTATCGAGGTTAGTGTACATCGTGTATGCCCGATTACATGCAGAAATTATTATTAGCCGTTGGTCGGTAAACGGTTTTGCGGACGCCGGAGAATTTCTAGTCGATTTTTGACCGATTTCTTGCACGGTTCGTGAGAAATCGCACACAAACGAGTCTAAAAAAGACACACAAGACGGAGGAATTTAGCCATGACTTCAGAAAAAGTCTGAAATGAAATATAGGACTATAAAATACCAGGAATTTCTTTATATTTTGCATATAGAAACATAGTAGGCGCCTGTCAACATATATCAAATATCAAAATTAACTGTCATTTTTAGTTAACTGCAAATTTTTGAACCGCTTCGTTTAAAGTTGTACCTTAAGTTGACGAAGTAGTCGAAAAATAGAATTAAAGGCGGGTTCTCACTTGTCAGTTTCGCTGACGCAGTCTGACTGATTCACTTTCAATGAAAAATAAAAATCAACGATTGTATTCACACGTTTCATGTTTTGCTACATTCAGTATTCAGTTGGTCCAAACATTTTAACGTGGTGATTTCGTAGACATGAAAATGGTTGAAACAAAATTGAAACCAGGTGTTCGCGAAGTTGTTTACAATTAGAAAATGAATTACAGAATATTCTGGTGAATCAGAAAAGAAGAAAACGTTTTTTTTTAAAGCAGATACGTCTACAAGAAACCGTTGACGTTCTATTTTAACAGAACGTCAACGGTTTCTTGTAGACGCATCTGCTTTAAAAAAAACTAAAGTGTTCTCATAATAGTTTGAATTTAAATATTTTAAATAGTTTTTTTCTTTATTCTTTGATTTTTTTGCTTCCGATAGACTTTCCGAAACGTTAAGCATTTTTTTCTTTGTTAGGCAAATTTGTATAACTGTAAACATAACTTCTGACAAGCAGTGTCCGTTTAGGTTTAACGCAGAAGTGTTTACAAAAAATAACTATTTTATTTTGTAGATTTTCTTGCAGTGCAGTTGCGAAATACCTATAAAGGATTTTTTGGAGATATATATTAAAATAATTAATTAACTTTAACTTGTAAACTGAACAAATCACGAAAATGTAGTTCTCACGCTTCAGTTTCTATTCATTATTCGATAATGATCAGTCTGAAATGAAATATAGGACTATAAAATACCAGCATTATTCGATAATGATCAGTCAAAAATGAAAAAAAGTAGAACTGGTTTTCACTTTAACTGAAAGTACGAATTTACTGATCATTTAACATGAAAATGTGTTCTGACGTTCATTATTTGTTCAGTATCACTGAATCAGTCAGACTGCGTCAGCGAAACTGACAAGTGAGAACCCGCCTTAAGCCGAGAACATTTCCGCGCAATAATTGTTTACAATTTTCGAAGGCAGTTGTCTCAACAAGAACGCCATGCCGAGTTGGTTTCTGTTTTCAGCAATGACGCATCATATTAGTTGACAATTTCTCGTTGGTATAGAGAATTTAAACGTAGACGGATTAGTCTTAGCAACGATCCAAGTACAGGTTCACCAATAACGGCAGTCCCCCAGGAAAACGTCGATGCTGTTCGTAAGCTGATCCAAGAAGATGGACATGTCAGATATCGTGAAATTGAAGCATCGATGAGCATTAAAAAAAAATACATGAAGAATTATCTATTATCTCACGAAGAAAACAGCTAGAGTCAATTGGTGTCCAAAAACTCTACATCGGTTTAATGCAGGAAACTCAAAATTCTGCATTTACTCTTATGAACCCAAAAGTCAATCGACTGTTTGGGTGTTCAGAAGAGACAAGGGCGGATCCAAGATTCGAGAAAGGGGGAGAGCTAGACACAAAACTTTACTCAAAGTACATACTCCAGAGTCGTTTGAGACAAAATAAAATAATAATATCGTATTACTTGGCTCAGCTGAGCAAGGGGGGGGGGGGGCTTGAACTCAGCAACTGTTCCGAGATGAACTAAAACCGATAATAGTTATCCGTTCTTGAAGTGTTTAAAAAGATAGTTGCGACATGTCTCTCAAAAACGGGTCATGTTGCAACACTTCCTCTGCAGGATCAAAGAACTGTTACTGCTGATTGGCACATACCTGTGTGCCGGAAGTAATTGCTGAGTGTCGAAATACCAACCATCAACGACGAATGATTCTACACCAAAAAAATGCAAGTTCCCGCACAGCTCGAAAAGCAATTGAGTTTTTAAAGCAAGAAATCATCGAATTGTTGTATTATCCTCCATACAATCCCGACAAATTTTTTGCTTTTCCAAAAATTAAGAATGAACTGCGTTGTCAAAAGTTTAAGTCCCTAGAAGATGCAGTCAGCGCCAAAAGCGCAATTTTGAATCTACCAACAAGCGAGTGAAATAACTGTTTTCAGAATTGGTTCCAACGGATAAAAAACGCATTTCTCTTCGTGGAGAATAGTTCGAAAAACAATAGTGTTTAAAAGCTGTCTAAGTAGTAAAACGAGGCAAAAATTATAATGCAGGATTAAAAACTGTATGTAACATTTTCAAAAACTCTATATGAACGGCCTCTTACGTCTCATCAACCTGTTCCCGTTATCTAGAAGTATTAAGCTGTTCACCATTTAATACTAACTGTTCCTTAATAATCCCGATCTTTAGTAGGTGTAATTTGCCTTAATAAGCACCTATAATCTTCGTGATTTAATTGTTTCGATCCAGTTAAGGCAGTACCGAGATGCGCCCGAGTCTCGGAGCGTGAAAGTACACGGCAGCATAGCCGATTGGTCTAGCTGGCGTCGGAATCAGAGCTGAATAAGTCAGGCAGCAGGACAACAGGTACCGGGTAGTACCCACAGACATTAGAAGGAATAGATAGGTGAATAATTTGGACTGAACAGTAGAAATCACTGCCAGAATTTCGTTAAAAATTTCAAAATACTGAGTCTTCCTTCTTCATTCATTTTTGAATCCGTTTGCTTAATCCGCAAGCACATATCTGCTATTCCCGAAAGGCCATCTCATAACTATCCACTTAGGAATGTGGAGCACGATCTTTATCTGCCAACCCCGAGCTCAGAACTTGTTAAAGGTTCAATACAGTACAATGCCAAAAAAATGTACAATTATCTGCCTTTGAATATCAAGTCGCTTTCATTCTTTCCCGCATTTCGCAAAGCTCTGAAATCATACTTACTGGAGAGAGCCCTATATGCGGCAAACGACTTTTTTGTTGATGTTTAATCATGAACAATTTTGAATTTTAAAATTTTGATTATCTCACACACTGGTTAAAGGTCAAGTATTTAATATTTTATAATTCTGGTCGGACATAGGCAAGCACTGTCCGACTACTGACAAAACAACACTTTTATCACTTAAAAAGATAATTAAAATTATTGGTAGGTTTATGAAAAAAACTGTTACATTTAACCTGAAGCCCAATAACTACACTATCTATTTCATACAATTTAATTTTCATGCCACCAATAAAGAAAATTTAATCAACAGTCCTACTGTGACATTATTGATTGTAAAGTCATGATTCTTTTATTCGATTTTTTTATCGTTCTACTATTTTAATGTTCTTGGTAGTACCACAGTTACTGCGGTAGTAGTACTTTCAAGCTTTGGCGCGCGATCGTGTGTCGATTATCTTGTCCGAACTGTTCCATGACCGAGAAGAAGAGGCAGACCAATACAAGTGCACCTAGACACGCTTGCGGTCTCTTAGTGCAGCGTAATATAAATTTGAAGTATTTTTTAACATATACCATGTGGCGCATCGGGAAACGGGACATAGGAAATCCTCGAGGAAATCCCATATAAATTTTGAAAAGGCCAAATATTATCTCCCCAAATAAAAACACCCCCTCTAAAACAAAATTCGAGAAGAAAATTAACCACCTAAATTCTTGTAAAAAAAATGTGACATCGAATTTGACAATGACGCAAAATCATATTTTTGCTGGTATTTTCTATTTTTTCTCTGGGCCGTATTGAAGGTAGAATTTTGCAAATATATAACTTTGCCGCGTCCTTTTCTAATATGAAGTTCAATAAAACACAAGTTTACTTAATCGGTAATGAGTTGCATAGAGGCCACTAGCTTTTAATTTTAACAGCCGGGTGGTCGGGGTTCAAAGATCTTAATAAAAGGGCGCCACGAGATTATACTCTATGAACTCGGCATAAAAGATGTTACTATTAAGTAGACTTCAACACTAACCTCGAACTGTTGAGTGTAACTAACATTAACTTCAAATGTTACTATAATTATTTAAACTTAAGTGACTCTAACTTAACTATGAGACTAGACTGCAAATAATACTACTAAAAATATTTAAGCAATTTATTGAAATATCAAAAAGGTTAAAGGTATAAAGAAAATGATGAAATGTATATGAAATGAAGTAAAGTTTAAATCGATAAGAATAAATAAAAAAATGAAAATGGTCTAAGCTATACTAAAACTAAGACGTCATCCCCCTTAACTTAAACTAAGTATACTCTAAGGGCGGAATACAAATAGCAAACTAAATCTAACTTATATCTAAACAGTCTTACTCTATTCGATGTGATATACTTGAAAACTTCCTCCGGCTGAGGTACGGCGTATAAGTACAGGGTTGCTACGGCGGTGTACAGCAGCTCGGAGTACTGTCACTGGAGCTCGTCAGCAAATGTACAGATACCAGGCAGGTGTAGGACTTCAAAAGGTGACATAAAAAACCCAAAATAATATTGGTTGTCTTAGAAAAGAGCCTCAATTATAGAACAAGGACTAGCACAACGTGTAGGAGTTAATAAAGGTAATAAAGAAGGACTAATCAAATCTGAACTTTACCTCAACGAAGGTTTATGATGTCCAACGGGTACCTCTACACGGACAACAGGAACGGATGGAATTCTGGACTGTTCTGTGCTAGGGTCTGGATCGGCCTTCTTGCTCTACAATTATAAACAACCAAATAAGACTTAAGAAAGATAACACTCAACTAATCTTTCTACACCACGTGGTCGTGGAAAAGTCGAAAACCAGTCAACAATACGAATAAAAATCAGTTGAGCATTGACTTAGAATAGGCAGAAGAATTAGATAGCATACCTTGGAACTCTCGGGGACATCTTGGGCACGTGCAATCGGTCGGTCGGAAAAATTAGGCTATTTAATCCCTTACGGAAATTAGTCGGCGGTCCATCCAGATCAACAAAATACAACCACGTCTCTGACCAAATATGTTCCGGAAGACTTCAGTCCTTCATTACGAAGACCTGCTAATCACCAACAGGGAATGCTTGACGAAACGGCAGCCCGTTCTTCACGACGACATTCGGACGGTGGATACACAAGAAGTGATGCAAGGATTCGATTTCCTTCACAAAATCAGATTTCAACCGGAAAACTCCCTCCAGGATGTAGATAGAGAACTATATATCTCGACTAGTCCGACTCACAAAAAGGCATAAATAAAAAACGATGTTCTAGAATATTTTCCACAGCCATATTCCATATCCGGTCAATGAACGAACTTAACTCAGAAATTCCACAATTAAAATGAACGAAGTGTGCAATGCGATCCACATCAAAAATAAAAAATTTAATTACGAAAAATTTTATCTGGTAATTATAAAATTTCAATAACCAAAACAAAGGATAAATAAATCCAAAAACATCTGATTTGATCTTTGAATAAGAAGACTAAGGAAGGAGCATATAAAAAATCTTAGGTACACCGCGATGGGCCTCAAATATGGCCGACTTAAATTCCGGTTTATAAGTGTCGTTCTAATTTTATTTAAAAAATGTAAAACTATGATGTAGGGCAGACGTGGGGTAGACTCAATAATTTGTTGTTTTATTTTACGTTGTGAATATAAGTTGGTAGTTATTAAAATTGTTATAAAAATATAAAATTCTAATAAAAATAGATAAGTTATAATAATTATTTATTAACACAAACATCCGATACGCTACTAAAGCAGGTAAGTCAAATTAACGTATCTAAATTCTTTGACATCTAATCTTTGACTAGTAATAAATAAAAGCTAAAATGCAAGAAAAATATATAATTTAGTTAATTTAAGTGAATTTCATAAATGATCGGTTTACTACACGTATGTATATTATATAGTCACTTACTAGCGAAAAGTTGTTCCATTATTTCACTCAATTTTTGCCGAGATCTACAGCACGCTACACAACCAACTATTTTAGAGTCTTTTTCGATAAATCGCGATAGTGTCACTGTTAATTTAAGTTCTGCCACAATTTCCATCTAGATTTACTTATACAACTATCAGTAGTAGAATAAATAATAAATAACATAAAATAAGCTCCGTAAAGACTGACAACTCCACAAAATTTCAAATCAAATTCAAATGTGTCAAATGAATCGTCAAACAGAACTGTCAAGGATCCCCACCCTAGAGTGCTTTTTCCGCCCACCATGCATGAATACATGGATAGCATTATGCTCCTTCCTTAAGCTACATTCGCAAAGGATTTGCTGGCTGAGTGGTACTTTGGCACGCAAGCTGATATCATATGTACTTCAGTGTAGTAATATTTTAAATAGAATATTATTTAACAATAAAATTATAGTAAACATGATGCAAAAATAATAGTTATCTGCGATAATTTATGAGCTAGCACAAAGAGGTCGTAGCGATGAAATTTAACTGTTACTTTTATATGTATATTGAAAGCTTAAAGCTGCAAACTTCCACTTCAGCACGGAGTACGTTTGACAATTATGACAATTTTGACATTTAAATTTTAATAATTATTTTGTTTGTGTTGTTGTTACAAGCCATTTTCCTGTGAAAAGTTACTATTTATCTATTAAACGAGAAAAATGAGTGAAGTGGACGCTATTCCTATTTTATCAGGACTTGTGGCTTTTATGTTAAAAAGAAATTATTGTTGCAGCTCAATAATTCCGCTTGATCGTAAACCAAGGGATTTACAAAATCTACAAAAATGGGGCGTCAAAATATTCTGAAAAATGTAATCGAGTTATTTTATTCAATAAAAACGGTATGTGTTAATACAAAACAAACAAGAACAAGACACTACATACCAAAAAATAGAAAAAAATCATCACTAAATGACGTTCTTGTTTCCATGAAACTAAACATAAAAACTTATAACTTAATTAACAACTGTTCCGTACTTTGCCTCTTCCATATGCTCTTCCACAAATAAATAAACAACATACTAACCTACAAAAAACTGATAAGACGTTTAAACACGCGTGCCAAAAATTATACCTTAAATTTGTTGTGAATGGTTAATTTCGTACCGACTTTAATGTCGAATTGCCCTTTTGCCAATATTTTCCTGCAGTACTAAAATCCATTATTTACCTATCGTGTGATGTCGATATTTTACAGCTACTCCAGTTTTTAGTATGTGTTTAGTTTGATCCTTATATACGAGATGCACTTATCTACGACGAAATGGTATACAAACTTTATCGATGGACTTTCTGCCTGGGCAGCGTGTATTAACCATAAACTGTGCTCTGGGTCTACAGTTAATTTTCACTCGATTTTTCCTCCACTTGACTTCAAAAGACACAAAACACACGTAATAATACGAACCAAATGCATCATCTTCCAAAACGCAGGGTATTTAACAAAAGTTGACACAAAATTATAACCTATAATTTGGCAAGACTTTGACAAGCGTCAAAAATGACAAAAATCTAAAGGCGAGTTCATACGCATCGGCGTCCGTTTGTCGTTCATCGTTCCGTCAAACCAATAAAATTGAAATACGATCTGTCATTTTTTAAATAAACCAATAAAACCGGTTAAAAACAAGAAGACACGACGCATGACACAAGTACAAATTTAACGCCTCTTCAAAAAGGTTTAATACACTTTTTGGATAAAATCATTTGGGGAGATATTAATATTAATATTTGACCTTTTCAAAATTTACAAAATTTACTATGTCCCGCGTTCCGATCCACCACACGGTATATAAGTTTTTTTCGATAAAATACATGCGTTGTCGTTGATTTTGATATTCTACTCTGAATATATTGTAAAGTTCGGTTATCCCATATTTGAACACTGCCGTTCCACATGCAAAGTAGTACGTATATACGTAAGTACTATCCGAAACGGCGAGTGCCGTAACGATGTAGATATAAAAGCAAATGGCAAATTAGACGGAAATTTATGCCGTTAGATCAGGCAGTATTTTTACGTGCGAATGGTCATCGGTCATTCTGATTTGAATGCGAAATCAGGTTTAAGTACAGAATGTTCCAATATTAAACATGCTCTAAGACCAAGCATGGAAAACTCTTGCGGTCTTGCATTTTTTCATGTTTATATGATACAAGAAATTACTAATTTGTCCAAAATTATTGTTTTAATTTTTTACAAATAGAATTTTTTCGACTATTCCATAACATTTTTTGAGAATTTTCTCAACATCTGGTTTTGTCCATTCAAAATTCAGAAATAAGTGGAAAAAGGCAAAATTGGATTTTTGTACAGGGTGCGTCAAATTCGACTCTTTTAATTGGAAACACCCTTTTCTATAGGAGATAGACGAAAACTAATATCGGTGCCTGGAGCTCAATTTTCATCAAAAACATGATGCTGAAAACCGCACATCAATATCTGTTACCGTTTAGGAGTTACGGGGTGTTTTTCAAAAATGTGCATTTTTAACAAATCGCTGTAACTTTTTTGCTATGGAAAATTTTGTATTTCTATGAAAACATTTCCAAAGCACCTTTTTACGTAATGGTTTAAGTATAATTTTTTTAAAATTAATAATTTAAGAGTTATCAACAGAAAAATTGATTTTTTATTTGGGACACGCTCTATATTTTAAATTAACTGAAAAGAATTTAAAATTACCTTTTCAAAAATATAGCACACTTGATATTTTGTTATAATCCCCTTTGAAATACAGAATTTTTAAAAGTTCGCCACTTCTAACTAGTAGGCTCTGGACCCCTTATTGATGATATGCCCTTAATGGAACTCGAAAACATATTTTTTCAGCAAGACGACGCACCGCCTCTGAACGCTTTTGAAGCCGATTTCAGAATAATTTTTTTGGCCGTCGAGACTTAGTTCCCATGTCTCTAATCCTATGGATATATTTGCGGAAGAATAAAGGTTCCTTATTCTTCCGTATAACCTAGACAAGAATTAGAAATACTTAGCAGTTATGAGAGGGTATCTTTCACCCCCACTGAGTTAATGAATTCCGCAAGAAATGTTCAAAAACTGCCCCGTGTATCCATAACAGAATGTCGAACACCTGTAACAAAATCCCATGTCTTGGTTTGCTATTTATTTTTATTGTTATTAGATATAGTTTAAATGTGTTGATGTTGGTTAAATATATTTTAAATTGTTATAAAATGCTGCATCTCTCATAGCAAATATTATTTTCAGATTTTTTTGCATTACAGCCGGTGCCGTTCAAAGTCTACTTATTTAAAGCGGGCGAATTTTTATATACTCTATATCTCGAAGAGGAATCGAGCAAAATATCAAGTGTGTTATATTTTGGAAAGGTAATTTTAAATGATTTTCAATAAATTAAAAATATACAGGGTGTCCCATATAAAAATCAAATTTTCTGTTGATAATTCTTAGATTCTCGAAGAGGAATCGAGCAATATATCAAGTGTATTATATTTTTGGAAAGGTAATTTTAAATTCTTTTCAATAAATTAAAAATATATAGGGTGTCCCGTATAAAAAATCAAATTTTCTGTTGATAATTCTTAGATTATTAATTTTAAAAAAATTATACTTAAACCATTAAATTCTACGTAAAAAGGTGCTTTGGAAATGTTTTCATAAGAATACAAAATTTTACATAGCAAACTATCTTACTATCTCCTATAAAAAAGGGTGTTTCCATTTAAAAGCGTCGAATTTGACCCACCCTGTACAAGTTCTAGATAAGCATTATAATTTTACATATTATCGTTCATTGAAGAAATAAGAAGATGCGCAACCTTATCACAAAATCACAAATGGCAAAAAACCTGTCCGAGATGTAGCTGGCGTTACCGTCAGCCTGTCCGAGAATTCCGAGATTCAGTTTAGCTCTGCGCCGCTGCGCGCTGATCGGTCGTTTACAGCGCAGCGGATAAAAAATAGTGTACCGTAGTTCTGCTTTCAGGCGACAGAGTGAGTGTTTGCCGGAGACAGTGTTGCTAGAACTACTGAGAAATCAGTTGATTTACAGATTTTGGGTACAGTACGTTAATAATACGGATTTTCTACCATTAAACAATTTAATACAATATTATATGATTAAACAAAGATCGGCCGGCGTCAGAGTTGGCTTGGAAACGAATGGCTGTTATTTCATATGAATGTAAATATTTTGGTAAATGTCAATAATCGTCATTTCTAAGCCAACTAAATGACTTTTTTCGATCATATGATATATTCATTACCTTTAAAAGAATTTTTATTTTTGTTGTTTATTCTAAGTTTAATACGAATACATTTTCAATACATGAACGCGAATTTTCCATCCAAATATATTTTCGTCAAACGTATTACAGATATTAAAAATTTTAATATGGCAACACGGTTGCTTTCAGATCCACACCGTCTTCGATATGCCTTCGCTGGCCGAATAGTAGAAAAAATAAGTGTTTTATGCGTTGATCGTAGAACGATTGGCGTCTCCACCGTACAGCACTTGAGACGTAAGGGGAAATCAAATCAGCCTTGTCATGAATTCACCTATTAGGTTGATATTATATGACGATAACGATATTATATTAATATACAACGTTTCCACACAATGTGTTTGTTGAAATTACAGCAATATGATTATTTAATTCTAATGTGACTTAAAAATACCTGAATTAATGAATTTATAAACAACTCATTAGCCTTTCCGAACTATTCTTTTGCTGCTATTTCCATCTTAACTCCTCTAACTAGACAAGCTTTGGCTAGTTTCCAAACAGCTTTAGAGTCACAAAGAACTTTTTTAAAAGAAAAAGAAGAAATGGCTATAAATAAATAGCCGTTTGAAATTGTTCCGTACAATTTTAGTCGGTGTAAAAATAGACAATTCTTATTTCTATTATTGTTTCTTCTTCAGATTTTGTCAATCTAGAACAATAATAGTGATCAAGGATTACTTTGCCCTGTCCTTTTTGCTTGTGAATTGCAGGCAGAGTACGGCATTCATCATTTTAATTAATAAAATAAATAGGGCTCTTTACAAATTTGGCGGTTGATTTTCATAACTTATATTCTCAAATTTCCCCAATATTGTCGAGAGCATCCGAGGTAAGTCAGAATAAAAAATAATATTTTTAACACAACGTAGGGTCCTTTATTTCATTTAAACTGTTTGTTATACAGTTGCTGGTCTCTTCAACTTCCTTGAACGACCCTGTGTATCAAAAATGATACTGTACAAACCCTGCTTAATGTATCAATATACTTTCATCTTGCATGTGAATATGCAAGATGAAAGTATATTATATTCGCCTATTTAATAAGCAAAATGTACTCCGGTTATTACGTGTGTAATAAAACAGTTGAAAATACAACGTTCTTCTAATCTTTGTTTCCTTTTCCTAAGAACAAAATTCGTTTTCTATTTCTATTGTATGGAAAATGGAATACGCGGACATTAATTAGAAATAGTTCGGTATCTATCTGTTCCTCGCGTTTGGTCCATTGTTACGACACAAAAAATAACATTCGATCTACAAGATAACATTTGGCAATGTGGGAGGGAACTAATCGAACACCTATTACAAAAATAATAAACCACCCGTTTAACATGTAACTTATTAGAATAAGTCATTAATTTCTTCGGTAATAAGTTTAGTTCATTTTAATTACTTTTTTTCTAACTTTATTTGAAAAAAATATGAAAATACAAATTTCACATTCCCATTACTACCTTTCCTGTTCTACATATTGATGTTATTTCGTTTTCAAAGATTGCGTTAATGATTAGAATGATCATTGACGGAAACAGTACTGGAAAAATTGTCAGGTTCAGAAGCTTGGAATACCCTCAAAAGGAAAATTCCTCTCCTCCTACTCCCATTGGGTGACACACCACGAATTTACTTTAAGAAACACCTCTCTGTAGTATTGAGCAATAAAAAGAATTGTAAGAGAGAAATGTTTGCTCAGAAGGTAAAAGACCATACCATAACGCGGTATTCTGATGCTTCCAAAACGAAAGCACAGGAATAGAGATAGTACTATTTGGGCCGAAGACTAAATACTCCGAACTAGTGATGTGCAGGTCGGAACGTGCTTCAGGGAACGTGCCCATGTTCCGGGAACGTTCCTCTAAGGTCGGGAAAGTGACTGAAATTCGGGAAAGTTGTATTTTGATGCGAGTTGGAATATTTCTCGGAACATTCCCCACTTTTCGGGAACTTTTCTTAAATTTAGGGAAAGATTTGGACTGGGGTTGAGTCCAGAGGGGGCCTAGGGCTTTTGTTTTTTTAAAAATGAAAAATAATTTAAAAAAAAACACATTTTTTGAATAAAACGTTTACATGAATTTCTCTATCAATAAATTTCAGAGACTTGATTATCAAACCGTGTTCCCGTACTTAAATACCTACAAATTTTCACAACCAAAAAAAATAAAAATTAACACATTTTTGAACACAACAAAATAATATTAACTAAACAAAACTAGAAAACGTAATTTTTACTGCATCACAAACAAATAAAAATTAATACGTAGCCAAGAGTCTTCAGATAATTCAGGATTTCTCTGGAGGGTGTCTATAGTCTGTCCAACAACAAAATCCTTGAAGGTGATAGATGTGTCTGTCATTTTAATTTCAAAGTAGTTTTTTTATTTTACAAAGAAATAAGTTGGTAGAATTAAAACGTATAATTAATATATTTAAGTTTTGAGTGACAAGTGATTACTTCAAGATTACTACTCAAAATATTGTGAAAAAAAATGTATAAAACTGACAAAATATAATCTTGGTTAATTAACTTTAATAATATTTTTTTTTCTGCAGTACTAAAATGTATTATTTACCTATCGTGTGATGTTATTTTACAGATACTCCAGTTTTTGGTACCATATATGAGATGGTATACAACTTTATTTGTGACTAATACAACTCTCTGGCCATAGTCTCTGACAAACTGTGTTTCTGGCGGTCTCTGGGCATCGAATATTAACTGTAAACTGTGGTCTGGGTCAACACTTAATTTTCCCTCGAGTTTTCCTCCACTTAATTTTAAAAAACACGAAATACGTAACGAAATAAGTAACAACACAGTCCAAAATGCTAAATGCAAAATATCATTTCTATTTGATCATTCTATTTGACACAAAATTATAACCTATAATTTGGCATGAGTTTGACAACTCTCAAAAATCTTAAATCGAGTTCATACGCATAAGCGTCCGTTTGTCCTTCATCGTTGCGTCAAACCAATAATATTGAAATATGATCTGTCGTTTTTTAAATAAACCAATCTATTTGGCACAAAATTAAAACCTATAATTTGGCAAGAGTTTGACAACTCTCAAAAATCTTAAGTCGAGTTCATACGCATAAGCGTCCGTTTGTCGTTCATCGTTGCGTCAAACCAATAATATTGAAATATGATCTGTCGTTTTTGAAATAAACCAATAAAACTGGTTAAAAACAACAAGAGACGACGCATGACGTATTTATTTATAAACCCATCCATAGTTAACTTAAAAAATATTAGAAACTTTTTTTAGTGAAATAAATAGATTGGTATGGAAGTCATCTGCTTTTTTTCTGTCATTGTCTGTCGAAATCTTACCTGAAAAAAAAACAGAGTATAGCAGTACCTGGGGGGGGGGGCACCACTGTAGTTACGCCAATGGGTATAATAGATCTATAAGGTCGCGGTGATTAACTTACCCTTCCCATACTTTTTTTTAAATATGGACCAGAAAAAATTGACATCAATGAATAAGGACATAATTTGCTGAAATTTCTTGATCGATAATTTATTGTAGCATCAGAGTAACGCAGCGCCAACTATTTCAATTATTGTTGCTTTTATATGTTTTATAACACAACATATTTAGCAGTTTCAATTTGAAAATCCATTAGACCGATTGTTAAACACTATCTGCAATCTTCGCATTCCTGATATGCAAATGTTTACGCAAAGCCATCCTAGGTCGCGCAGTTGCAATAGCAACAATAAAATTCCATTAGTGATGTTGTTAATGCCACCAATATCTTCCTACGATTATAAAGATTCTATGATATAAACACCAGTTAGAAACGACTTTAATAAAAACTGTCAAACTGAAATATTTACATCATATACAATAAGAGTAATATTTTTGTGCCATAAATTTCCAAAGTCCCTACCTAACTTGCTTACCCATTTGAATTTAAAAATATATTAGATATATTATTATAAAACGCTCAAAAAGACTCAAGTTTTCGTGATATAAACGATGATATTAAGAAAAATAACTGTAAAAACTGTTAAGTCAAACCAACACAATAAATTTATTTGTAGTAAACAACTTATAAAGAAAAATTCAATGTTGAAATAATTTTCCGTTTTTCTGAAAAACGGTAAGAGACCGCCAAGAAAAAAATAGATTCGTAATCTACGACCTCAAAATAGTGTGTATACCAATTTTGGTGAAAATCGGACGATTTCCAGTTTTCCCAATAATTACCACATTTTTTATTATTTGACAGGTTTAACAATTTCATAATAATGATTATTTTTTTTACAGATGGATGTAAGAGATAGCTTTTATTTTTATTAGTGTTATTATTTTTATTATTTTATTTTTATTTCAGTGATCCAGGGGGGGCGGGGCAAATGCCCCCTCTTGCCCCCCCTGTCCGGCGCCCATGCTGACATTGTCATTCGTTTTGACATTTTAGTTTTGTATTACGAGTTTTTGGTTTAAATAAGTAGTTTTGTGATACTTTAAGCTTGAACATGTTTAGTAGCAGGACCTTGCAGTCGAACATTGTTCTTTTTAGAACCTCTTTTAGTGCGAAGTGTACAAGATAGTTTAATAGCCGTAAAAATAATCGCAACTTTATTAGAATATTTTGAACGGGAAAGCGGTAGTAATGGCCCTTTATGTCCCTTAAGTGCTGTTAAGAAGGTGAGTATTGTTGACGTAAATAATAACCGTTTATATATTTATACTTAATTTATTTTTGTGTTCAAAAATATTTTGATTAAAAGAAAAAAATTAAAAGTGGGCAACAGTGTGCCGGTCATGCAAACTTAATCACGTGACTAAAGGTTTATTTGATATTAACTATATATGACTATGACTATTATATTAATTTTAAGGTAGCAAACTTTTAGGACATCCCTCGTACCACAAAAATAACAGCCGTATCGTAAATTTGAAACACACCTCCGCTCGGCCATTTCAATTTGAAAGTCCATTAGATCGGTTATTATAACACTATCTGCAATTTTCCCATTTCTAATATGCAAATTTTTACGCCAGCCCATCCTAACGTTCCGCCATAGCAATTAACAATAATAAAATGCACCGAGTGACATTAACAACGCTTACTATCTCCCGGAGAATATTTCCTCCTAGTTAGCTCAGAGAAATAAGTAAATATGGAGAAATGCTAAAATACTTGTCAATACAACCGTAATAACGGACTAAGGGGGAATCCAATGCTATCTTTAATATTCAGGAAATACTTCATTTGTGTCTATTTTGTATGACGTTTCGTTTGATATAGCTGAATTTAATTAGATTTTTTGGGGGGTTGTTGCTGCTCTCTGAGATTATTTTAAGTTATTTCTTATTTATCTTATAATTGGTTTAATACAAAGTGTATAAATCTGGAATAACATTATGTCAGGTCATGAACTACAGTGAGATTGAGATTCTTATAGAGAGGCTTTAAAATGAAAAAAAAAAACAAAAAAAGTTGGACTCGCCTACCGAGGCGAGGGTTCCGTACAAAAAACCGTGTTGACGGATTTTTCTCTTCTGTACAAATTAGTAAAAGTTTAAAAAAATAAAGAAAATGGGTAAAAGTAGGCAACGCTGTGTCGGTCAAGCTTCATCACGTGACTAAAAGTTTATATGGTAAGAACAAATTTTGATTCTCTTGAAGGTGTCGAAATATACGTTTTTTGCAGCATAAACAGTCGTAGCTTTCTTTAAGTTAAATTAGAAGTATAAAAACATGACATATTATGGTTTTTGGTTTTTAATAGCTATTTTTTCATTAGGAAGTAATTATACAGGGTGTGAACAAGTAGTGTACAGAACTCCAGTGGGTGATTCTACAGATAAAAATTACTCGCTGAAGTTTGATACACTATTTTTTTAAACCTTGTATAATATATTATAATATGTTAAGAGTAGTAAACAAAATAACGATAAAATTCATTTGGAGTTAACTAATTAATTACTGCTTTTTTGCAAGAGGATTTTCGCATTTATTTACTACTTGTCAAAAATAATTAGGATACGTCAATTTTCTGAATTTTAATCAGCATTTTCAGGAGCGTATTTGTATTTTTGTTACTAAATAATAATATGAACTTATTTATTTCTATCTGAAATATATTTTTTACAGCGCATTTTGATTCACCTTTCAATCAAATGGTTTGTAATTTTTTTTATATCGAATAAAAATAATTTTTAAATGGTGTAGCATAAAATTAGTAAAATATATTTTTTTTAATGTCACAAAAGTATTAATTTTTGCGATGTGATTGACAATATAAAAAAGTCATTTTAGCGCTTAGGCATAAATAAAAGTAAAGCATTTTGACGCCTAAGCATAAAAGTATGAAAATATATTATTAAACTGACATAAAGTGTCAAATTCAACGAGCGTAACCATAGTTTCTCGATATATTCGATTATATATTTCATACAAGATATTACTTTTAAATATTTTTATATTATTTGTAACATTTGAAATTATTTAAAAAATATTTCTGGCGTTTGAAAATTAAGTATATAGAAAAATAGAACATATATCTTTTATATACCGTATGATCGAAAAAAAAACGGAGTTCAGTTGGCCTGGAAATGAACATCAATGACATTCCCCATTTAATTTTACATACAAAATGACAGCGATCTTCATTTCATAGCCATTGCTGACGCCGTTTTTATTCGATCATACGGTATTACCAATATTTGGTAAATATTAGGCATTTAAATATAAATATTAGTTACAGTTAAATATGTTTTGAGCGTGTTGGAACGATATTGGATAAATATTGAATAAAAATATAGGTAAAAGGTGCAACTCATATGCCAATATTGGAAATTTTTAGCCAATATTGGTAATATATATGAATTGCATCTTTTATAGCATATTTTACCACAATGTTGAGCCAAATTGGCTCAACATTGTGGTAAAATTATCATCGATTGGCATTCTCCAGCCGTCTTGATGCCATTTTTTTTCATCATACGGTACTTTGTCCTTGCTTTTCCAATATTTGTTTTTATATTCCCTAGAAGTCCATTATCGGAACTTCACCAAACCAATGTCCGTTATATGTTATAGCACCTCTATGCGTACTTATTTCTCTGAGATGATAACCGTTGTGAAAAAATTCTTTTAAAGCTTTTAACAATCGGGCCCGATAGAATAGTAGTATTTTTATTGCAATTTTAATGCTGCTCTTCCTTCTAACAGTAATAATTAATTTATTAAATAATCTAAGGTACAGATATTAACTATTGCGCTCTTATTTTTTTCCGAACAATGCCTAGCAGTAAATGTATAATGAATATTATTATACCTATTAAACGGGTAATATTTCCAGTTAAAATACCCAAGGATAGAAGGTAATGAAAAAGCAAACGATTTAGCTAGAAGAGAAGCGAACACTCCACTAACTGGGCCAGAGCCGTTCTGCTTGCCAAGTGGAAAACAACTTAAAGCGGAACTTAAGAACCTGAATACTATTACTGTACACTATTGTAGACATTCACACTCACACAAAACAACCACACCTACATCGGTGTACACTAGTGTAACTGCCTTCCGGCATCATCAGGACGGTAAGGAATCAGCAAGCGATGACAACGATCCAAAACCAAAAAATATAAGCCAGGAAGCAAACGATGCACAAGGCACCGTCTGCAACCTAGTAGATGAAAAAAAAAAAGACGATGAAAAACAAAAGGAGCAAACGGGAGCCTAAAGTCCCAATTTGCAGCCTTTAGGCTCCTTTTCGCTTGCTGATTCCTTACCGTACTGATGATGCTGGAAGGTGTACACTGATGTAGATGTGGTTGTTTTGTGTGAGTGTGAATGTCTACAATAGTGTACACTGGTGTATACGGTTACGAGTTTGTTGAGGGCTTGCCGACTAATTTTTTCCTTCTGTGTTTACATATTCCCCTTACTATTTCGATTTTTATTTTCCTCTACACGTTGGCCAATGTGTTCGCCAGAGCATTGGCCAATACGTTGGCACACGTATTGGCCAAGGAAATGAAAATCTATCAACATGACGTTTAGTTTGTCTCGACGCCAAGATAAAAAATGGATATCCGGACGGTAGCGACTACGACAATTTATTTAGTCAGTGCTTATAAGTACTATCTTAGTGTGTACTATGTGTGTACCACTACCGAGTTATAAAAAAAATGATGCAGTTTAATATCGAAATCAAAAGATTTTGTAAAATGATATCGTTGGGTCAGTGAATCGGTTGACGCGCTCTGGATCCAATGGTCGCGAGTTCAATTCCCACCAGATGTACTTTTTTTAAGTTCTGATTAATTTGCTTTTCATCTTTTTTTTTCGCGATTATTTTTTTTTTCAATTTTTATTCGAATTTGATTGATTTAAATTTTTGGATTTTAAAATTAAATGTCTCACAGACAGCTGTTGTATTGATCGATATCGGTTGTGAGCAACAAGACAAACATTTCTGGTTTGATTGGTCGGGATTATCCGTGATTTTGCTACTCATAAAATGTCTAATATTATGCATTATTAAATACACTAAATACAGGGTGTCAGTGGTGTAACTAGAAAATTTTGGCTTCCACATAACTTTCGGCGATTGGGCCCTTGGCCTCATTGGGTCCTAGCCCCATATCTGAATTTTTAACCGGGTATCCCAATATTCCATGGACATCGAACTACTACGTATTTTTAGAATCAAAATAAGTTAATTGGACACAATTTACTTCTATAAACGTGCTTCGTTTATCAGTTAGAGGACACAATAAAAAAAGGGACAAAGGGCACAAATAAACACATTTTTTCTGATATTTTAAGAATTTCCGTTATTCTGATTTAAACTAAATTTGGTGTTTGTATGTTTGCTAATTATTAGGCGTAAATTTTTATTTGATCGTCAAAATACCATGAAAAGTCTTGTCTTCGAGCCCCATCTACATTCTGAGTTTCGGCCCCCTAGTTCACATAGGGCCCGAGTTACGATGCTCCAAGATCAAAAAGTCAACGTTACCACTTTTGCTCCCGCGTCCCGTCTCGGCCGTGTTCCGGCCTTCAGTTTTTACTCCCATCGCGTGTAAAGAGTCTCACTTTAAAAATTCTCTAATTTTTTTTTCTCAAAATCTAGGCGATGTGGCTTTTTTTACAAGGGACAAAAAATGTAATTAATACTATGAGGTCCATTTTACGGAAAAAAAAGCCGCCGGTAGAATTGTAAAATATTTTTATTAAAATTATTTAAGTAGAGGTGGGGGTAGGTCTCACCTTTCTCGAAATTTTTCACATTTTTTATGATGGTCAAATGTTAAAACACTTAGGCGCGGTCTCTTCAGTTATAAATAAATAACTTTTATCTAACAAATAACCATCTAAAAGATAAACAATCCAGAGCCTGATATCTATAGGATATAACATTTGGGTATTTTCATACAAAATAATCCAATAGATAACAATTTGGAGGACGGCCGCCTACGGACCGGTAGACACTCCGTAGAGAAAGTGTTGCCAATATAAGATATCTGAAATTGAGATGGTTATATATGAAAAGTCGATACAACAGACAGAAACAAAAACTCGGAATTTCAAATCGTTAGATTAAAAAGTGAGGTTATTGTTCAGTTGTCAAAAGATCGTCAAAATGAAAATAAAAACAATAAAATTCAACTAAAATATATTTTGTGTTCAACTCCAACTAGTCCTATTATGGTATAGGCTATTTAAATTTACCTTTATGGAAAAAGGGAAAGATAATTCAATTTCAGCAGTGGTGGTGGTGCAATAGATCTATTGATGGAATGCGATTTATAAGAAATTAAAACAAGAAAAAATAATCTGTAAGAAATTTATAGTTTAATTACATGATATTACTGTTATATTTATTATATTAACACTTTAGTACAACTGATAATAGAAAATATGGAAGAAGCTGGTGAAGTGCAAGCAGAGATTTATAAACCCATCCTAAAACCACCATCTGGTAAGTTAGTAATATTGAAAATTAAAAATAGCATAAGACTGTTAATAATAACAAATATATGTTGTTCTAGGGCTTCTCATAGTAAAGAAATAGGTAGGATAGCATCAATGATAGTAATTAAGGTGAGTTTTTATTTTATAAAATAGATAAATGCACTTATACTTTTGTCGTAATAATAATAAATGAATAGTACCTATAATAATTGTTACATTTACACATTATATGTACAAATTATTTAATAAAAAAAAATTAAATAAAAACAATTTTGTCATATTACTTTTATTTTTAAGAACTCAAAGTGATGGAACTTCAAAAAAAAAAGAAAAAATAAAGGAAAAATCTTGTCAAAACAAAGTTGAACTAACTGGAATTCAAAGGACCACAATACAGATGTTTTACCATGGTTTAGGAGCTACTTAAAAAACAGCATGGAGAAGAGATGTACCGTATGATCGAAAAAAACCGCGTCAGCAATGGCTATGAAATAAAGATTGCTGTAATTTCATATGTAAATTTATATGGGAAATATCATCGATCATCATTTCCCAGCCAACTGGACGCCGTTTTTTTTCGATCATACTGTATAAGGTACATAGTGCAAGAAATTAAACTAAAATTGTAACACAAAAGAAATAAAAGCAAATGTGAGTTGAATAACAGGTTTTATAAGGTTCCTGTTATAATATTAATGAATTAAGATATGCGAATTAAAAAGGAAATAAATAGTTTGATTTAAAAAGTTTTATTTATTTTTTTCCTACTTTAGAACTTTATTAAAAACTAGTTGAAGCCTGGCGCATCCGCCATGAGATCAGGAAAAAAAATACTTTTTATTTTTTTTTTAATTATTTTTTTTTGATCATATATATATACTTTGATCATATATATATATATATGCTTATGTTTTTTTTATAGTTTATATTAGGGTAAACTAAGTTTAGAATTGTAATTATGAATTTAAGAACACAGTACAATAAGTGAATGGATATAATATATTTTTATGGATCTGGACTAGAACATTTTTGAAATGATTCCAGTATCCATTTGGGTACTAAAAACTATGATTTTGTATTGTATGAATTGTAGACGTGTGTTGTTAGTATTCAATAAACTATATATTATTATTATTAAATGAAAAACAAAAAATCCGGCGACGACAGTTTTTAGACGAGCCATTTAGCTATCTTTTAGTAAAAAAAGCAACTTTCTAGAGCAAGTCGTTACTTCAGTAGAGACGACACAGATAAACATTAGCATTTTATATAATATGTAGTAATGGTTTATAATTGAAAAGATTTAAATAAAATAATTTATAAATTACTATTTTATCACTATTATCCTAACTTAAGGCATTCTCTTCGTTCTGATGCTCTAACAGAACAGATACTCTCTTTATTTTGTAACAGTCCTTATAAAGTCCAGCACTAGCAACAATAGTTTTTTGCACCATTTCAATGTGTTTATTGGTGTTTATACCCCATACGTTCTAAAATGATTATAGCCTACATACTCAGAATAGGTAAGTCTTTTCCAAATAATCTAAAATCGAATTTATTGGAATAAAGGAAATCTTCAATAATAACAATGTCTTGGTTATGTTAAGCAATTTTGTCAAATATCAAATAAAATGAATATCTCCTCATGCCTTTGCTCATGCGTCAAATTTTTATCCGACAAATAAAACACTATTTGGCAGTTCGGGCGCCAGATAGGATATCTGGGAGATAAGTTTAATTTATCTAATAGATACTGTTATCTATAGGTGAAGATACGCGTTTTTCTGCTATCCGTCAAATAAAATATATCTGGCAGATTATAACCCGCTATCCGTACCTGAAAACACCGGGAGTTAGCAACATAGAAACACCAAATCTAGTTCAAATCGGAATATCGGTTCTTAAAATAATCTTCTTGATGCCTTCTAACTGGCAAACAAAGCACTTTTGTATAGAGGTAAATTGTGTCCAATGAACTTATCTTGACTCCAAAAAAATAAGTAGTAGTATCCTGGGAATATTGAGACACCCCGTACACACACAGAAAAATATTACCGACCAATCACCGATCAATACCAACTCCCTTTGATGTGTCTTGAAAAAACCGACAACAGAAGGATCGGTCGCCAATGCTTGGGCCAACTCGGCCAGTTCAACCAACACGACCAATAGTCCCCCCTACACGTTAGCCCAACGCGCTGGCCAGCGTATTGGCACATGCATTGGCCAACGTGTAACGGTTGCTGTTGGCTACCTCCGCAGCTGTGCTAGACGAAGCTAACAATCCTGGGCGACTCTAGTTCTAGGCTGCAAATTGGGGCTTTAGGCTCCCGTTTGCTCCTTTTGTTTTCATCTACTAGGTTGCAGACGGTGCCTTGTGCATCGTTTGCTTCCTGGTTTATATTTTTTGGGATCGTTGTCATCGCTTGCTGATTCCTTACCGTACTGATGATGCTGGAAGGCAGTTACACTAGTGTACATTGATGTAGGATGTAGGTGTGGTTGTTTTGTGTGAGTGTGAATGTCTACAATAGTGTACACTGGTGTATACGGGTACGAGTTTGTTGAGGGCTTGCCGACTAATTTTTTCCTTCTGTTTTATACAGGGTGAGTTTCCTACGATGTTCTCTATGGGTATCTCGGAAACTACTGGAGATAGAGTCGGTTAAATAGGGAAACAATTGCAGTTTTGTGGGGTCATAAATATGCACCTTTCAGGTTTTCGAAAAAGTTCACGGCTTACTAGATATTTCGAAAAAAATCAAATTTTGGCTATTTTAAAAATTGTCCCTAATTCCATTATAATCTATTTTAGACAAAAAGTTTTCAGATAAAAGTTGTAGATAATCTCATCCCTATGAGATTGTGTTCACCGATTTTTTCTAAAGCCTGTCATTTTTGACATATGACACAAACATATGTTTTTTAAATAGAAACCATAGTTGGCCATGACTTCATAAAAAGCGCCATTTTTTAAGCTTTTTAGCGATATAAGCTATAATATGTTTCTTTCACAAAATTACTGAGTTATAGCCAATTCTTATTTTTCTGGACTAATTTCACTTAGTTAGCCATGAAAACAAGTTCAATCGTCGTTGCTCTCAAAAATGTGAAATTGTCACATCCGCTCTTTGTAAATTAAAATATACAAAAATTGTAAATAAGAGTTTTTCAAATGAAGAAAAGCGTGTAGGATTATTGGTTCAACTTTTCTTGGCCCTACAGTTTCGAGGATACGTTGACCGGTGAACGTTACTTACGTTTTTTAGCGAACGGTTTTCAACACATGTTAGAAAAGTTAAATTTAGATACTCGCGCATTTAATTAATTAAGACACACCAACCACCCCCCCCCCTCCACAATAAAAGAAATGTTAAAAATTATTTATATCATAATTATATAGACTCAGGGATAGAAAGCCATTGAAAACCGTTCTCTAAAAAACGTAAGTAACTTTCACCGGTCAACGTATTTTGTATAGCCAAGAAAAGTTGAACCAATAATCCTACACGCTTTTCTTCATTTAAAAAAAAATATTTACAATCTTTGTTTATTTTAATTTACAAAGATTGGATGTGACAATTTCACATTTCTGAGAGCAACGACGATTGAACTTGTTTCCATGGCTAACTAAGTGAAATTAGTCAAGAAAAGCTTGAAAAATGGCGCTTTTTATGAAGTCATGACTAACTATGGTTTTCATTCAAAAAAAAAACATATGTTTGTGTCATATGTCAAAAATGACAGGCTTTAGAAAAAATCGGAGAACATAAACTCATTAGAAATGTGATTATCTACATCTTTTATCTGAACACTTTTTCTCTAAAATTGATTATAATGGAATTAGGGACAATTTTTAAAATAGCCAAATTTTTTTTTTGAAATATCTAGTAAGCCATGAACTTTTTCAAAAATCTGAAAGGCGCATATTTACTTATGACCCCATAAAACTGCAATCCTTTCCCCATTTAACCGACTCTCTAGCTCCAGTAGTTTCCGAGATGCCCATAGAGAACATCGTAGGGAACTCACCCTGGATATTCCCCTCACTATTTCAATTTTTATTTTGTTTTGACTTCGGCTAAGGGTATTGCGGCGAGTTGCTGTTGGCTACCTCCGCAGCTGAGCTAGACGAAGCCCACAATCCTGGTCGACTCTAGTTCTAGGCTGCAAATTGGGGCTTTAGGCTCCCAGTTGCTTCTTTTGTTTTTCATCATCTTTTTTTTTTTTCATCTACTAGGTTGTAGACGGTACCTTGTGCATCGTTTGCTTCCTGGCTTATATTTTTTGGGATCGTTGTCATCGCTTGCTGATTCCTTACCGTACTGATGATGTTGGAAGGCAGTTACACTAGTGTACATTGATGTAGGATGTAGGTGTGGTTGTTTTGTGTGAGTGTGAATGTCTACAATAGTGTACACTGGTGTATACGGGTACGAGTTTGTTGAGGGCTTGCCGACTAATTTTTTCCTTCAGTAAGAACAATCTTCGGATTGTCACGTCTTAGGACACTGTCTCCTCAATTAACACCTCAGTAGATTGAAACTAAGAAACAACGCTGAATGCAGATTCTGTGGGGAAGATGGGAAAACACCAGAACACCTCATCACTGAGTGCACCAAGACGATAACCATTCGTGCCATAAACTTGGGTACTGATATCGGAGATGGAGAACTAACCTCTGCAAAGACCCCTCAGATACACTTTCTACACTTCAAACACAGATGTGTAGAAGTAGAAGTTGGTCATAAAACTGGAGAAAATTAAGCATTTTTATGACCCACTGCACTGTCGATTGCAGTGTTATTTTACGAAAGAGCTCATTATAATTCTAAAGATCCTTTGATAAAGCAGTAAAAAATCTTCTCTTAAAAGAGCATGTGCATTTTTCTTACGCGGAAGCGATGGTCTCGTTGCATTATGCATTTTTCTCACATAAAATACTTTCTCACTATAAAATTAAAAGAATACACAGAGAAAACAAATTTCCCAATACATGCTATTCTTATAAATCAAAGTTAATTATACATCGTGTCCCAATATTCCGTGGACATAGAACTACTATGTATTTTTGGAACCAAAACAAATTCATTGAACACAATTTACCCCTACTTATACAAAAGTGCTTCGTTTGTCCGCTAGAGGGCATCAAGCACTGCCGTTCTTTAAAAGTTCAGCCTGGGGGCGGACTTTTGTTTACTTCATCAGCTGTACATACTTAGATATTGGGTTAGATTCCGTTTCATATTTTGTCGGTTGATTTTTGGTTTTAACTCTATGATTTTTGGTATTATTTATTATTGTAGTGCAAAAAACTAATTATTTTGGTGTTTAAGTGACATAAACTACTACCAGATATATGGTCACTCTCGGTTTCGCATAAAAAAATAGAAAAATTGAAAAATTACACGTTGTGTAAGTGATTTAACCTAAAAGTGCCCATACATTTTTTACTCATCGTGATTTTTGTGTGTGTTTTTTAAGACTCTAACAATTCATCAATAAAGCTTAAGTGGTGCTATGCCTCATCTTTGTTGTGTTCCTGGTGGAAAGGATAGTTATACTAGGCAGCCTAAAGTGTCCGGAAGAGCAAGAAAAGTGGGTACGAGTTATAAATCAAGAGTACTCTATTGAAAATATCTTTTAAAAATAATATTCTCCCATGATGGTATTAATGAAAACTGGACAATTATGTTTATTTTATTCATATTGTGGAATCTCCACTCCAAGTGTTGTTGGTTCAGCTTCGATAGATTCAAACACGTTAAGTAGGTATTATGATCTAGGGAAAAATAAAGAATATGTGTATTAAAGATCATGAAAAAGATTATTATTTTGAGTTCAAATTTTAAAAAAGATTTTTATAAAGACAAGACTGATACAGTTTAAAAGAAGAATGTGTTTTTGTTTGATAATATATAATGTATGTCAAGTTGTCAAGCATAACATATATTTTTGTTCAGTAATTTTTAATGAATAGTGTTGATTATTTATAATACCAAATTAATATCAAATATTTTTTAAGTGATGGCTGAATACAATATGAATAAAATAACAATAAAATTGGTATATTTTCATAATACAAAATTAAGTTTTAAGAATAAAGGTGTTACTAAAAATACTAAGAAATTCATATTTCTTTGTTTTAATTGGTCTAATGTTATTTACATTTTACGTAAGAATTATACCGTATCATCGAAAAAAATCGGCGTCTAGTTGGCTTGAAATGAACATCGATGACATTCCCTAAATAACTGTACACATAAAATAATTAACTAGAATTTTACAATCTTGGAAAATTTGATATTCTTGAACCTTGTTTCTAAATATTCTAAATTTTTGATTTTCTTGGGATTTAGGTTCGGGAAAAACGCTGATTAAGTTTTCATTTGGTTTTTCATTATTTTTATTTGGTTTAAAAAAAAAACGTTTCGGCTAACATTATAGCCTTCATCAGTGTTGTGTCATATGAAAAAAATAGTGTCGAATATAGTCCAAAAAAATACATATAAAATATTCACACCACACACATGTTTACTGCGTACTCCATAGTCAATGTAGATAATTTAAGTGTTAAGAATAATAATTTTAAAATATATGTGGTCATCTTTTGATAAGTTTATATTAGTTTATTAATTGCAGTAAACATTATGAGGTGTGAATTATATTGTATACTTATGTAATTTTTTGGATTATATTCGACACTATTTTTCTCATATGACACAACACTGATGAAGGCTATAGTTAGCCGAAACGTTTTTTTAAACCAAATAAAAATAATGAAAACCCAAATGAAAACTTAAATCACCGTTTTTCCCGAACCTAAAAATCCCAAGAAAATCAAAAATTTTAGAATAATTTTACTTATAAAATGCCAGCGATCTTCATTTCATACCCATCGCTGACGCCTTTTTTTAGATAATATTGTATTATTTGTAAATATAATTTTTCGAACATTGATACTTGCAAAATATACATATAAATTTTGTGAATGCAAATAATAATACATCACTATTAGTAGATATTGAATGTTTTTTGTTAAATTAGATCGATTTTCAAACCCCAAAATTTAAAATATATTTACATTTTCCCATTATCTTATGTACCTATACATTATTTGTACATTGTAAAACATTTGCTGCATTTGTATGGTTTATAGTTTATTTGCCAAAGTATTTATTACTATAAATAGGTATATATGTTGTAGTTATTAACTGTATATTATGTATATTTCATGTAAACTATATCATTTTTAAAATACAAACCAAAAATCTGAGGAATAATTATGTTTTCCATGTATTCTACAACATATTTATTAATCCGTTATATCTAACTAGCGTGACGTCATAAATCTCGCCCGTGGGCTGATCTTTTAATAGAAGGCACTGCATCAAGCTGTAAAAAAATAAACACATTTTTTCAGATAAATTTTAAGAACTGTTATTCGGATTTGAATGAGATTTTGGGTGTCTATGTTTTGCTAAGTGCTCTAACATTCGACATTCACAAAAATCAAGAAAAAGTACGGGAAGGGTGAAAATTACTCCTACCCCTGCATAAATTTTAGTATAAATGTTGCCCAAGTCCATCGACGACCGATTTTCTTTTCGTAAAATAGTCCCTCTAGAATTTACTACATTTTTGTCTCTTGTAAAAAAACGCCACCGTGCATACATTTTTAGAAAAAAAAAATTTCAAAAAGTTGACTTCCAAAAAATATGTTTTTTTTGGAAGTCAGTTTTGGAAAGTTTTTTGGAAAAAATATGAAATGTTTTAAATTAATTTAAATTTTAACGTTGGGATTTATTTTGGATTGATGCCCTCTAACGGCCAAACGAAGCACTTTTGTATAAAGGTAAATTATGTGCAATCAACTTATTTGATCCGAAAAATACGTAGTTATTGGTGGAGTTGGAAAATCTCTATACTAAAATTTATGTAGGGGTGGGGATAGTTTTTACCATTCCCGTACTTTTTCTTGATTTTTGTGAAAGCCAAATGTTAAAAAAGCTCTTGGCAAAACATGACACCGAAAACCGAGAATCTCATTCAAATCGGAATAACGATTATTAAAACTACCTGAAAAAATGTGTTTATTTTTTTAAAGTTTAATGCCCTCTAGCGGACAAACGAAGTATTTTTCTATAAAGGTAAATTGTGTCCAATGAACTTATTTTAATTCCAAAAAAAAGTACGTAGTAGTTCCTTAAACCCTTTTAGACTAAGAGAGTAATTCTCTGTCTACGAAATATTGGGATACCCTATATAAAATAGATTTTCTATGATTAAAATTAGGTATGTTTATTGATTTTTATCAGTTCATTTTAAATACTTTCACAAGAATTTGTGCATAATAAAAAAAATGTGGGTGTAATTTACACTCTGCTTCAGGAATTAATGAAAAATTATGCATTTCTATTAACAATGATCATTTACTTGAAAATAGCTAAATATAATTCATAACCTTGTAAAAGTACCGTACAATCGAAAAAAAATGGCGTCAAAGACGGCTGAGGAATGACAATTGATGATAATTTTGGAGAGGTCAAGCTCTAGATGACATTTACTTGGTCCGTACTCTTTAAATGGTGATTGACCGGAGTAAAAATGAATTTTAAATGGTGTATTTTAAATTTCGACAAAAAATATTTCTTTCTGGAAACGTGCTATTATTTTTAATCTTTCTATAATTAGTGTTAATTTTATCGATGTACTTAAACAGCCGTTAAACGGTAGCCTACTAAAATGCCGTTAATAGATATTGTGACGTCGTTCATGTCGGCGAAAAGTAATGCCTAGTCTTAAGCATTCTGCAAGAGCACCTGTGGGCAGGGTTCGGAAAACTACATGTTACTTTTAAAAACTACATAAACTACATTACATGTAGTTAATGTAGTTTATGTAGAGGGTGTAGTTTATGTAACCTATGTATGTAACTTTCAAATATCAAAGGTTTGAGGTGAGGTTATAATAAGTTGAAGCTTTAAAAACACATAATGTATTTAAGAAAACAGAAGAAATATGGCTTTAAATATAATATTTACATCATATTATCTCTATTACACCTCATACAAATGAAAATTATTCATAATATCAATATATAGTTGATTAACGTAGTTTTTATGTAGTTAATGAAGGGGAAAAAGACGTAGTTTTTGAAGAAAAACTACACGTAGTTAATCAGGTAAATTACGTCTTAATTAATTACTTCCGAACCCTGCCTGTCGGTCAGTGGCTGAGGCTATCGCTTCGTAAGCGAATGGTCAGTGGTTCAAATCTCATGCGGACCAAGACTTTTTATATTTTTTTTTAGCTTATAGCGTAATCTTATTGCATTGGTTTCACTCTTTTTTAGTTGGATTGGTTTAGTTATTTGGCGGGTTGGTTAGCGTCGTTATTTGGAGACTGTTAATTCATTGGTTAGTTGGTTATTTGGAGGGGTTGGTTGATTTTTACTAATTTATATCTGTTTTTTATTTTTTATCAGTGTCGAGGTTAGTTGCGTTGGTTAAGTTGGTTATTTGGTGGGGTGGGTAGCGTTGGTTAGTCCTTATAAAATTCCTATATTTCATAAAGCCGTCAAGTGCGTCACATCAACGACGTCATACCTATTAACGGCATTTTAGTAAGCTACCGTTTAACGGCAGTTTAAGTACAGTCTAATTTTATTTATTTTAAGTTAATTTTTTTTTTCTTTATGTCAATTTTTAGTAAACGAAGTCTAGAGATTGACCTCGCCAAAATTATCATCGATTGTCATTTCTCAGCCGTTTTTTTTTCGATCGTACGGTATTTTAAAGCTACACAAGAAGATTTTTAAATCTACTTTTGAGGGTAGAAATAATCATCTTTTTCGGAAGTTAAAGAAAAATATTGCATTTCTATGAACAATGTTAACTTAACAAAAAATAGAAGATTTTTTATATTTATATTTAAATTATATTTTACAACGAAATAATGGCTTATAAACATAAAAATAGCCTGTATTTCTTGTAAAGTTCATCAAGCCTTCTTTGGTAAAACATTAATATTGTAATAATTATTTGTCGCTAATTACAATAATTAGGAATCATCCTCATTCAATACAGTCGTGTTAAAAGTACTTTTAAAAGTCCCCAAAAAAATTTCCCGTGTCATTTAAATGGAAAATAGAAAATCACGATGAGACACCTCTTAATATTATTATTAAGAGCTCAAATTTTACTAGATTTTTTTTACATAATCGTGAACGATATTTTCACGGCAACAAAAATAAAAAAAAATATTATGTTTTTTAGGGAACCTTACTATTGATGCGTCTTTGACAAGCAGAGTGAGCATTTTATTAAGCGGAAGAGATCATAATGTTGCATTATGCATATTTCTCACATAAAACTAAAAAAACATACTGAAAACATATTTCCCAATACCATTCCGTTCATCGCCAGAGCATAAACCCTGTTTACAAAATCTTTCCTCAACCGTGGACATTCCTCAACAAGAAAAAATAAACAAAATATCATAAATCACGATGTAAACATACCTTTATCAGCTCCAATTTAGCTGTTCCGTTATTTACAATCCCAAAATCACCTTCTCCGCACAAAAACTACCCGAGCACTTCTACCGTACACCCCACCACAAAAGAATAACGCTCGCACAAACAGTCAACACCCCTATCTCGTACACCCCTATTAGTAATGTATCACGTCACTATGCACCCTTATTCCAAAAACCCATATACCATAACAAAATTAACGGACAATTTATAATAATATCTTTATTTTTTTTTTCGAGTTCGATGTTCGCGCAAATGTATCGGATTTTTCTAATTTGGCGCCTTGGCATCGGACATATCTAACGCGTATCGCGATGCCGTTTACGATGCCTACTGGGATCGGCGTTATTCAATAGAATGCCCGCCGGTTACGCGCGACGTTGCCAACATTTCGAGTCGAGTCGTTCGTTTGTGCCGTAGGGTAGGTCACGGAAGACTCGGAGGGTGAAGATACAGGATTCCTAGATCTATGTACTTCAAAATAAAGTGCATAAACTACACTAAATGTAGTTTTATTGACAAGGATAGTCCAAAATACACCTAAAAGTTAATGCAACTATCCTGCAAAGTCGCGTGTCCCTTGGTTTTCAACAACTTTGAGAAACACCACTCTGTAGTATTGAACAAAAAGAAGATTTGTCTGGCTCAGCAATTAAAAGACCAGACCATAACATAGTATACTAATGTTTCCAAAACCAAAGCAGAAATTGGGATAGAAGTATTTGGGCCGAAAACTAAATACACCAGCATCGCCCAAGCAGAAATCTATGCTATCGAAAGATACATACAACTTATCTTAGATAGGAACTATCGTTTTCTTATTGAATTCGATAATTATTTTTCTTATATTACTTGTACTTGATATGTGCTATACCTCAATACTAGTTTTGTACTGTTTGTTAATGTTTTGTTTGTTAATGTGTTTTGTTAATTGTAAACCAAAGCAGAAATTGGGATAGAAGTATTTGGGCCGAAAACTAAATACACCAGCATCGCCCAAGCAGAAATCTATGCTATCGAAAGATACGTACAACTTATCTTAGATAGGAACTATCGTTTTCTTATTGAATTCGATAATTATTTTTCTTATATTACTTGTACTTGATATGTGCTATACCTCAATACTAGTTTTGTACTGTTTGTGAATGTTTTGTTTGTTAATGTGTTTTGTTAATTGTAAACCAAAGCAGAAATTGGGATAGAAGTATTTGGGCCGAAAACTAAATACACCAGCATCGCCCAAGCAGAAATCTATGCTATCGAAAGATACGTACAACTTATCTTAGATAGGAACTATCGTTTTCTTATTGAATTCGATAATTATTTTTCTTATATTACTTGTACTTGATATGTGCTATACCTCAATACTAGTTTTGTACTGTTTGTGAATGTTTTGTTTGTTAATGTGTTTTGTTAATTGTAAACCAAAGCAGAAATTGGGATAGAAGTATTTGGGCCGAAAACTAAATACACCAGCATCGCCCAAGCAGAAATCTATGCTATCGAAAGATACGTACAACTTATCTTAGATAGGAACTATCGTTTTCTTATTGAATTCGATAATTATTTTTCTTATATTACTTGTACTTGATATGTTCTATACCTCAATACTAGTTTTGTACTGTTTGTTAATGTTTAATATGTTTTTTTTTCGTAATTAATTAGTATGATACCACCGCATACACCATAGGGGTAGTCAAACCATTTATCAAAAATATAAATATCTCTTCAAGCGTATCGGCTGTGATTAGTCCTTGTATTCTTAATTTAGTCGTTGCTTCTCTTTGATGACCTTAGATATGAGACAGAGTAATTCCCTACTGATATGTCAAAAGTGGTTCTAAATACACTCGTTTAATGGCAGTTGTTTTACTGATATTGCAATGTTTGATTCTGGGCTCGACACGGTCTTGAAATAAAAATATATGAGTCAATATCCTCTATTCATATTTCTTTAAATCGAAGATTTCTCCTGAACTATGAGGCAACGTGGGGTTATATGCACATGTGCCCTTTCGGCAAGATGACGCACGCGCTGCATCTATTTTGGGCCGCCCGTTCACGCTGTGTTTATATCCATCTATTTAGCAGTGCATCTCGCAGCTAACTTGCAGTATCGATATTCTGATTTCGATACGACTATAAACAAGTAAAACTCAATCGTAAGCTTACGAATTATGTTGGTCTAACATTAGAAAACGTTAGACAATCGAGTACCGTTCAGAAACACCATTTTTTTGTGGAAATCGTGGGTATCGATAAATATTCTGCTCGTCGATACGATCGCCCAGTCTTAGTGGGATTAGGTGAAAAGTTGTAATACGAGACGAGACCATGCACAGAAACGAATGTTAAAGATGCTGCGGGTGATGCACGTGCTCCATACAGATCCGAATATAAGATTTCTGCTTTGAAGATATTGATTTCTTCTTACTGCAAGTGTTTAAAGTTCCTTGTTAGGAATAAATACATCAAAAATAGAAATATTTTCTTCTGAAATGGGCGATTTTTGTTTACCTGAATTGATTTAGACACGTTACATACCGGGTGCGTTTCAAAAGTGGCTCACCCCCTATAACTATTTTATTTTTTCAGATAAAAAAAACGACATTTGGTATGTTAGTATATGACATAAATTAGGATTGATTGATGCATTCAATTGTTTTTGGTCACTTCCTGTTCTACCGAAAAAAAACTACAACTTTTGATTTTTAAATGACACTCTCGGTATTTTTTTACATTATTCGATAGAAAATGACACTTTAAATGGAATTACATATTATATATCAACTTTTGACATTTTCGCTTATTGTTTATTTGAAATTGTAACATGCCGTTCATAACGACAATTTGACTCGAAATACCAAGTTTGTGGTACCAAATTATTCGTAAAAAAATGCTTTTTCTAAATACATATGCTAATGAGTTACCCTTGTTTCTTTTGAAAAAATTGAGATGTTGTTAAAAAACGATTTGTGCACCTTTTAACCGGCCAGGACAAGACATGAAAAACATTAGATGATCAAATATATTTTTACAAGGCTCCTTGATTTAAAATTAGCATTTTTAATACAGCCATGGCACTCTAGATTGAAATTTAAAATACGATTTTTTTGTAAGCAAAAATGTCAAAAATTGACATATGATATGTCATTCTATTCACGGTGTCATTTTCTATCGAATAAAGTAGAGGGTGCCATTTAACAATCAAAAGTTGTAGTCATTTCTGGTGAAACAGGAAGTGAGCAAAAACAATTGAATATGTCAATCAATCCTAAAATATGTCATATACTAGCATACCAAATCTCGTTTTTTATCTAAAAAAATAAAAAAGTTATAGGGGTGAGCCACTTTTGAGACACACCCGGCATTTATCTGTGTCATGAGAAAAAAACTAAGTTTATGAAGTGGTCAGATATGAAACTACTGAGGAAGATTTTTGGAGGAAACAAGATAGACAACATGGTGGACTAGAAGAACAAACGGAGAATTAAAGCAACTGCTTAAGTATCGTGAACTGAAATAGAGGGTTAAGACTGTGATGGCTAGAACATATTGAAATAATGGCTAAAACAAAGGTACCTATAATTATAATGATACGTGAAAGGTGGAAAGAAAAGCAGGAGTTGACTGAGAACCAGATGGAAAAGGGATGTTGAGAAGAATAAAAGTTAATGAGTGGGGAACAAAGAGGAAACACATAAATAAGGAAAAAATAACTAATCAAGTCATGAGCCAGGTTTTTGAGCTATTTTATATATACAGGGTGGCGCACCTCATTCGCTTCGGTTGATTATACGAAAATGGAAAGATGTAGAAACAAAATATTTTATGGGTATATGTGGGGAGACAATGTGTACAATTTAAAATTATTTTGAAATATACAGGGTGTTTCAGAACTAAGATCCATACTAAAGTAATATTTTTTCTTATGGAACACCCGGTATTTTATTTCATTTTTGGATTCTTGGGCCCAAAAAAGGGCATTTTTTGTAAGGGTTGTATATGTTTAAAATCTTTGGTTTTTGAGATATTTAGAGACATTTAAATTTGCCATGCTACAATAGAATAGAGTATTATCCCCTGTACATTACTTTTCAGAATTAATTCTTGTGCTGAGTTTAAAGGCAGGGAAATAAACTTTAGTGAAAAATGGTATTGCTTCTTTAAATTTATACAGGAGTGTCAATAATTGCTGATCTATTTTAAGGATTTATTTTACATGAAAACTTCGTTATTTTCAATACAACACTCTGTATCTTTTTAAACAAACCGAAACAGATTCAAGTGTTCTTTCAAACTATATTAGGGTTTCCTATACCTATCTAGCTCAGATTTTGAATAAAGGGTATTTTTTCAATAAAATTGCAACTAAAAGGGCTAGTGTCGTCATGACAAGTTTCTAGTGACAGTTAGTAGCTATTTTCAAAATCGAAATTACTTATATTTATACCAGTTTAATTATATTTAATTTACCTACAATAGTTTAATAAATAATATTTATTAAATATGTATTTATTATTCTATCAAGAAAAACGAAGAAGAAGTTCTTTGATTTATTTTACGATGCCTTGTAGATATATGGATTTTCTATAAAAGAGCCAATTACGGCAAATTTATTTTCTTCACTTCCAGTGACAGGCTGCCTAATAGGTTTTTTATAAACCACACTACCAGCTCTGCAAAATAGAATAAGTAGTTTTTCGAAGGAACGCTTATCAGGAAGATTCCTATTTGGATATCTTTGAGCATAAGCCTTCAGCCCAAGAAGCAATTTTCCTCAGAAATTATAATCACTAGTAACATATCCATTCGTTCCGGCAGCAGATACTGTGGTATTTTTCTTTTTGAAATAATGAATACTTACTTATTAAACTATTGTAGGCAAAACAAAGTAAACTGTTATAAATTATAAATAATAATGTCCATAAACTAATGTGGACATTGAAAATAGTTACTAACTGTCACTAGAAAATTGCCATGGTGACACCAGCCATCTTGATTGCAATTTTATTTAAAAATCGCTTTTTATTCAAAATCTGAGCTAGATAGGTATAGGAAACCCTAATATAGTTTTAAAGAGCATTCGAATCTGCTTCGACTTGTTTTAAAAAATACATGGTGTTGCATTTGAAATAACGAAGTTTCTATATAAAATAAATCCTAAAAATAGATCACCAATTTTTGATACCCCTGTATAAATTTAAGAAAGCACTACCATTTTTCAGTAAAGTTTATTTCTCTACCTTTAAACTCAGCACAAGAATTAATTCTGAAAAGTAATGTACAGGGTGTTAATAATCTATTCTATTGTAGCTGGCAAATTTAAATATCTCAAAAACCAAAGATTTTAAACATATTTAACCCTAATAATAAATGCCTTTTTTTTGGGCCCAAGAATCCAAAAATGAAATAAAATACCGGGTGTTCCATAAGAAAACATATAACTTTGGTATGGATCTTAGTTCTGAAACACCAAAATTGTGCATATTATCTCCCCATATATACCCATAAAATATTTTCTTTCTATATGTGTTTTCGTATAATCAACCGAGGCGAATGAGGTGCGCTACCCTGTATATATTTATTTGTTAAATGAAGATAGACGAATATCTCGAATTAAGTAATACATATGTTCGATATTTTGGTAACGACTCATTGAATTGATCCATTTTGGAATTTTTTTCCACGCCATTCCACGCCATTGGAACAATTTATTCCAATACGGTGGTTCACTCTGTCCACTGAATTGGATACTGATTTGTCCAAACATGGCCTGCAATCCATGCTTTTGAAGTCTCCTCTATTGTGCTGATACATATGTGCTGATCACCATCATCATCATGTTCTATGTGCTGATCATCTTAATAATTTTCAGATTATTCAACAATTTCCAATTATGGTGTAACCAACCTCACATATTTAGATAGGTACTCTCTTTGTAGTCGGGTAATAATGTCGTCTATGGTTGGCTATACGGGCCCAAGTTATCTCTGCTGATTTCCTAATATCCTCGCTAATATCATGACCCGTCTCAGGTTTGGTTTTCTTCTAACTCTTGCGTTTTAAAGCTATATGATTGTCAAGGTCAGTCTTGCTCCAATATTGACTTAAATACAGATGAGGATTTTAATGAGGAGACAACTGATGCATCTGTCATAGATGGATTTCCAGATATTCCGCAAGAAGATGAGAACGAAGAAAGCAAAGAAGACATTACTGTTGAAGTATCATTTGAAGATTACCTCTCAGATTAAAATTCTCTCAAAATCAATAATAATCCGTTCGACTATAATCATTACCAAGAGCACCGTTTTTTTAAAATTAATAGTATAATGTGTAATAAAACTTAACCACAATAGATCGTGGACTAGGCCTACAGGGAAAACCACGTTAAAAAAACTCGCCAAGTACACTACCTCACAGGTGGTGCGGAAATGTGTGCATATTATGAAAAATACGAGTTTTTCAACTTTATAAATCGCCATATCTCAGGAATGGTGGTTCGTAAGAAAAAAGTATAAGAACCGGTATTGTAGAAAATTTAATGGTCTACAACATTTGTTTATGGTACTTTTGCGATAGCGTTTACCGTTTAGGAGAAAAAAGCAAAAAAACATATTTTTGACTTTTGACCTTGAATAATTTTTTTAGCAGAGGTGGGAGGGGTGGGGATTTTTGAGATATCGTTTATAATAGTGTATTTAAGACCTGTACCAATGTGCGCGTTCAGGGAACACAGCGGCTGACTGACAGCTGAGACTTTTGCTCAGCGGCTGACTGTTTTTGGGTGTAAAACGAGACCGTTTAGGGAACCGCTTTACTCAGCCACTCAGCCGCTGACCGTCCCTGAACGCGCACAATTTTCAGCTCTATGCGAATTATTATTAAATGGAATGCCTATTTTGACTGGGGTATTCTGTCTACTAGTTCATACGTACATTACTTTAGTTTTGCTAAGCCATCTGAGTATTTAACATTAATTAAATTCTGATTAAATTAAGTCAAACATGACAGACTGGAACCAGCGACACCCTTTGTTATTCTCTACTTAATTAACTTAAATCATTCCTAGCTACAATTAACCATTTTCACATAGTTGATATTCATTTAACCATGAACGATTAAATGCATTAATACAAATATTCATTGTAATTATCCACTTAGAAAGTTGCGGTATGAGTAACTATAGAAATCACGCCAAAATTCACATAATAACCATTTCGAATAAATCGTGAAATCTTAAGAAATTAAGGTCACTTGCGTTAAGGGATCGACGCAAAGCAACAAGCCGATAATACCGCTAAAATTATCGAGTACGAGATAGGTAGACAGAGTTTAAAAATAAAATGAATCTGAGTAGGTAAGTAGAAATTTATGTAATATAAGAGTGTTTGGGGTGAATATATATGCACTTACCCTCATGTTAGAGGTGATTTTCCCATCCTTTCTTCGATCACTTAATTCACAACACCGTCATTCAGTTTGAATACTTGGCAAATTATTTTCGCCAGCGCACAAGTGCCCGAGTGCATTTTTCTTTCTTCATTACAAGCCGATCGCAACCGAGAATACATTAATAAATAAATAATAAATACTCCTTTTCAACTCCTACGGGTTTTTAGCCGTAAAAATGATCGCGTTTCGTTACCTACACGTCCAATATGAGCAAAATTTAGGTCGATTTTCGATGAGAACTTCGCCAGACACTTGCTATGGTCAAACACACGAATTTGTAGACCACGAACCGACTCCACTCTTGCAAAATTAATCGCTGTTACCTTTTAGTTTTTTACTTGGAACGGTTTAAAATCGTAATTTTATATCGTAACAGTTTCTTGTCAAACCGTCATTGTTTACATTCGGTGATTAGATTGAGCTACGCCATACGGCACGGCACGTGTCTTTTTCGGTCGCGCGAACAAAGTACGGGCGTTTGTCTGTGATGAACTGTTGAATAATTTTCAGTTTCGTAACATCTATAACGACTCTTTATTTCAAACGGGTTTTGTAATAAATCAGAACAGGTGTATTAAAGAATGATATTAACAAATAGTTATGATGATTGTTATACTTAGCGAATATATATAACGGAAACAGTTGTTTCGACAGCCTATTATATTCTGAGGAGGGAAAAAAGCAAAACGATATATCAAGGAATAATTAGGCAACCCATATAACGGACTATGAAATACATAATGTTATTAAACTTTTTATGCACATCTGTTAGGGACTCATTAAATTGCTACGTTTTGTTACAGAAAATGTTAGATTTTTAAGATACCTAGATAGAGTAATTATAAAAATATAAATACTTGAATTCTGAATATTATATCCATCATATTATCTGTAATCTTAGTTGCGGAATATCAGATTTAATAAAACAAATATTTTGTGCGTTCACCATTTTGTCAAGAAAATTTGAATTATTTTTAGGGCTGTTATTTTAAATGCACGAAAACTAAGCTAAATATTATAACAATTTTACTTCGTTCTATTTATTAAATATAAAAGTAACTCTCGTCTAAATTAACTACCTACTATACTCATTTTAATTTATAGTTGTTAAATATGGTTGTTAAATAACTAATACTGTCATATTTTGGAAACAATATCTTGACTGATTGAACTTTGGAAAAAATGAGTATGACTTTGTTGACAAACGTGTATGTAATTAATATGTCAAAAATTAAGTCAAAATCATTGCCAAGTAATATTATAATTCTATTATAATGGTATAATTTTGCTTCGTCTGGTTTTCGGATATTTTCACATAAGAATTTTAATAAAACCATTTTAATCTTTTGATCAAGTATTTGTGCATTCACCATTTAGTAAACAAACCCTTGAAAAACTAAAATGCTTTTTGGTTCTTGAAATTTGAAGTATTAACTTAAAACTACCTACTCCATACTTCAAATGGGATAAATGAAGTCCTAAATGTCCACATTTTCCCAGCCTTCAAATAATGATGTTATTTAAATATAAATAATAATTTGTGATACAGGGTGGTGCCTCTCATACGACGCCGATGCTCCAAGGAGAACGATGGTTTATATCGAAATAAAAATATCGGAGTATATGAAAATGGTTAATTGAAAGCATTTTATAAAAATATATGTATAGAGTAACTACAGGGTGTCCCAAAAAAGTTATGCTTCAATGTTGGGTTTTCTATAGTGGAACACGCCATATATTAATTGATTCTCGGATTTTAGGAAAAAAATAAAGGTGAATTTCATTAACGAAGCATAGATATGCCTAAAATGTAAGGTTTTTGGCATACTTAACATTTTGTGAAAATGAAGAATTCATTTTGAATTTCAATAACAGCTACCTAAATTGTAATTTATTCTGTATAGCCTGATGTTTAGTTAAAATAAGCATTGTCTTAATAGTATTTTGAAGAGACATGAGTTCCCCATTGGATATCGGAATAATATATTGACTGGGCGTTCCATTTAAAATAATAGAGTATCTTGCTTTTAAAAGTGGCCAATATTCAATATTAATTTTTTGTCTTACCTTGTATAATTTTTTGGGTCATGTTGTAATTTGATTTAAAGTACAATCAAAGAGTACAATAGTTATTTTACCTACATATACCGGGTGTTGCATCGTCGGACGGGACATAGGAAATCCCATGTAAATTTTAATGGGGTCAATTATTGACTTCCCTAATTATTTTAGAGAATAATTCTATTTAGGTTTATTGAAAAGTACTAAAACCCACATTCAAATGAATAACTTTAGATATTTTTGATTAGCTCGTTTACGAGTAATCGCCGATTTCTTTTTAAATGTTTCTCCTTTCTTATGGCCCTGTATTTACTTATGAGTTTATGCTTATGAGCACCAGTCAAGGTAAAAGATAACTGTCAAATGAAGTTGTCATTTCAGAAATTTACCTATTTAGTGCTTTATTACTATTGAAAACTCATTCCTACATCGGAAATCTTAAAGATGTATTTATAAATACAAATTAATATGAATTAAAGTAAAATAAAGTGATCAATTACAAGGTTAATTATAGTATTATTACAATATTCAATAACTTATTAATTTAGGTACTATTAAATTGTTACAACTTTAGGATTTAAGAAGATGTTCAAATATTCCTCCATCGACTGCTAGACAATAACCCAGGCGACTATAAAATTGTCTTCTTACATTCGTTAGTTGGTAAACTGAAATTCTATTGCATTCGGCAGAAATAGCATTTTTTAACTCGTCTACGAGTAGATTTGGGTATTTTTTATCCTTGTGTATCCTGTTTTTTAAATGGCCCCAGAGAAAAAAATCATTTGGCGAAATATCAGGAGACCTTGCTGGCCAATTTACTGTATGATTTAGGCCAATAACGTTTCCGTTAAAACTATTGTCTAAATATTCCCGAACAGCCAGGGTACTATGTGCCGGGCAGCCATCCATTTGGTACCAAACTTCCTGATTTTCTCTAGCGGCATCATGTAAAGCAGGTAAAATATGATTTTTGAGTAGTTCCAAATAATATTCTGCATTTAAATTTTGCGTAAGAAATAATGGCCCGATAATATTGTGTCCGAATATCACTGCCCAAGGTAAACGTGCATTCGTCAGTGAAACATATGCTTTTTAAAAATTCCCTATCCGTGTTTGCTCTTTCCATCATATCAAAACAAAACGCCTGCCGCCGTATTTCGTCCCCATCTCGTAGCTCTTGGTGCTTTTCATATTTGAAGGAATAGTATTTATGTCGTTTCAAAATTCGAAACCCTGTAGTGTGATCTATTCCTATTTCATCCTCAAGTTTCCTTGTGCTTATCTTTCTATCGTTCTCTTCCACGCACAATAAAACTTCCAAGTCGGTATCATTTCTTGCATCTTCTCTTTGTTCCTGCCTTGCTTCACATCTGCAGTTATTTATTAGGGTAACTTTTTGGTCTCAAATCTGTGGATAGTCCTTGCGATTGTAGGTTTTCCAGGTATCGGTCTATTCGGATACAGAGCAGCAAACATGTCGGACACCTTTTGATAACTATTTCCTTGATAATACCATTTATTCATCAATACTTTTTCTTTGGTAATTCATGACTAATATTTTCGATGTAGGTATGAGTTTTTAATAATAATAATAAAGCACTAAATAGATAAATTTTTGAAATGATAACTTCATTTGACATTTATCTTTTACCTTGACTGGTGCTCATAAGTAAATACCGGGCCATAAGAAAGGAGAAATATTTAAAAAGAAATCGGCGATAACTCGTAAACGGGCTAATCAAAAATATCTAAAGTTATTCTTTTGAATGTGGGTTTTAGTGCTCTTCAATAAACCTAAATAGAATTATTCTCTAAAATAATTAGGGAAGCCAATAATTGACCCCATTAAAATTTACATGGGATTTCCTATGTCCCGCTCGACGATGCAACACCCGGTATAGGCTATACCGGGTAAATTCCAATTTAGGTAACTTTCATTGAAATTTAAAATTTGTTCTTCGTTTTTAGAACATGTTAAATATGTCAGAAACTTTACATTTTAGTCGTATAGTTCTCTAATGAAACTCACCTCTCTATATTTTAAAAAAAATGCTCTAAATTAACCTAAAAGCACCCAAAATTTCATTTCAATACAAACTGTCGTTCTCTTTGGACCCTCCGCGTCGTATGAGCGGTACCACCCTGTATATAGGTAAACAAGTAGTAGGAGTTTTTTAAGTATACTTTATTAAAATGATAGATACATAATTATTTTTTCGAGCTTTGTTAATGTTATTAATAATAAATTAAATTTTAAGAAAAAAATATAATTTAAAATCCACGAGGTGACTACAATAATTTTATTCGTTTGTATAAATTCTTTTATTCGGGTCATTGAGATAGTAGTGACGCTGCTAATAGCCTTGATGGATGGACGAATTTTACAAAGTGGTATCATCAAATGTGGAATTAATACTAGTTCAAGTCGAGTTTCTATCAAGTTTGAAGAACATTTGATTTTTGTTATGGTCATTTCATATTAAAATATAAAATATTTTAAATCTAAATAATAAAACGCTAATAGATAATAATCAAAATATCTGTATTTTAGATGCAAATAATTATTGAGCTAAAAATATCATAGGGTCGAGATAAAAAAACGGCGCCAAAGACGGCAGGGAATCGATGATAATTTTGGCGAGGTCAAGCCCTAGACTTCATTTACTAATTACCAATTGCCAAACGTATAATTCAATATGATATCATTTTGGAACAAACGACTCCATTTCTTGAAATGATGTAGCAATTTTTTCAAGACACTATACGGGGTTGTTCACCACATACGACACGGAGTATTGTAGCTAAACGATTAGATTTTTAAAAATTGTAAGTTTTGGGTTCGTTGAAGGTCTATTAGAGCTACAATTTAAACATATTTTTACAAGATACAGAGTGTCCCAAATAAGTAAAAAGGTTTATCACACTTAAACATTACCGTTTTTGAAATATTTTCAATTTTATGAAATTGCAGTAAAAATTTTAAGGCTTTATTTCTCCCAGAGTATCAAAGTTTTTAATACTAAATATTTACTGAAGATTATTTATTGATAAGATATTGTGTTGCAATAATAAAAATTTTACTACCTTATACAGAGTGTCCAAAAATTTATATTAAATAATTACTAGCTTTAAACGGCAATAACTTGTTTAATTTAAATGGAACACCCTATATATTTTACGTGAATCTATAAAAAAATACAACAACACTTTTTTTACATATTTTAAGATTTTTTAAAAATGTATACAGGGTGTTTCGAAAAATCTGGTTATTGATTAATCACGATCCTGCTTAAAGCGCTTGACGTAAAGAGCTGATTTTTGGAAAACAGATTGACTTTAGGGTGTAGAGGTTCGATAAGAAGAGATTTTTCGAACTTCGAATTCTAAGGGGGTCAAACTATCCCTCAAATATTAAAATATTTTTTATTTAAAAACCGGTGAGTTTTTCGAAAAAACTCTTAAACACGTATATTTTATTTTGTTGTTTTACATATTTTAAGATTTTTTATAAATGTATACAGGGTGTTTCATAAAATATGACCAATGAGTAATCGCGATTCTGATTAAACTGCTTGACGTTTAAAGCTGATTTTTGGCAAACGGATTGACTGTGGGGTGTAGTCGAGGTTCGATAAGGAGGGGTTGGTGAAAAAAGTCTTGGACAAGCATAATTTATTTGGTTTTTTTACATATTTTAAAATTTTTAAAAAAATCATACAGGGTGTTCCAAAAACTTGGGTAGTTTCTTAACCACGATTCCGCTTAAACTGCTTGACGTAAAAAGCTTATTTTTGGCAAACGGATTTTTCGAAAGTCAAATTCCAACGAGATGAAACTACCCCTCAAATATTACCAAGTTATATAATAATATCGCCATATTGTTTTTTCTGATGCTGACATAAATGTGAGAAAATTTTATCCAGTTTGTATGTTAATGGAAATTCTTGCTTTGCTTTATCATCACCATTACAAATGATTAATTCGACGCGAACAAAGTCGCTGGTACACGCTAGTATGACATAAATTAGGATTGACTGACGTATTCAATTGTTTTCGGTCACTCTCTGTTTCACCGGAAATGACTACAACTTTTGATTTTTAAATGCTACCCTAGGCATTTTTTTACTTTATTCGATAGAAAATAACACTCTGAATAAAATGACGCATATGGTTTATTTCAAATTATAACTTGCGGTACGTAACGAAGCTTTAACTGGAATACCAAGTGTCTGGTATCAAATTATTCGTAAAGAAATTCCTTTTCCAAATGTGCTAATGAGCCACCCTCGTTCCATTTGAAAAAATTGAGAAATTAATAAATATAAAATTGGAGCATTTTCTAACTGGCCAGGACAAAACATTAAAAACATTAGACGATCAAATCTATTTTTCCAAGAGTCCTTGATTAAGAATTAGTGTTTTTAACATATAGCACTCTAGATTGAATTTTAAAACATGATTTTTTATTAAGCGAGAATGTCAAAAGTTGACATATATGTTATTCTATTCAGAATGTAATTTTCTATCGAATAAAGCAAAAAAATACCGAGGGTGCCATTTAAAAATCAAAAGTTTTAGTTATTTTAGTTATTTCCGGTGAAACAGGAAGTGACCAAAAACAATGGAATACGTCAATCAATCCTAATTTATATCATATACTAATATTCCAAATCTCGTTTTTTTATCCGAAGAAATAAAAAAGTTATAGGGGTGAGCCACTTTTGAGCAGGGCAGGCGGAAGGACCGGGCGACCCGGGCGGCAGCCCGGGGCGCCGGGAACCAGGGGCGCATCGATTGGAATTAAAATATTTAAAAACAGTAATCAAAACAAATAGTAACGAATATCCAGTTCAATAATTAATCGGTACTGTCAGTTTCCACATTAACATATTAGCTATTACCACACCACATAGAGAAGAATATCTGACTAAACATTATAAACACTATACTATATCCTAGATGTATCCTATTATAGTTTACTGAAATTATGCTCAAAAAAATCCTTAGCATGAAAGCTTTGGGATAGTTTTGATTTCTTCTATTCTATATGTTTTGATATGTGGAGTGCTCTATCCGAAACTCTGGGATTTGTGAATTCATTTTCGTGGAAGAATATTAAACTAAATTAAATAAAAATATATAAATCGGATTTGTTCGTGGCATTTTTATAACTCTCAAAAGCTAACAACTTTTTGTAAATAATCCTTATTTCTATAATTCTTGTTTTTATAAATTTCTAAATAAACTGTAGTAATGCAGTGAAAATGGTAGCAAAATCGTAGAATTTTCTCATTAGAGGAAGCACACAACGAAAAATTTCTCACAAAGAAATGCATCTCAAACATTGGCTGATCCTCATTTTGCAGCCGACAAAACTGTTTGATCATAATACTGATTCCGCCCTAAATATGTAATTGATTGTGAAAAAGAAAGGAACATTTTCTTAAATTCTTAATAATAAAATATAATAAAAAAATAATGCAACTGCTTGCAATTAAATACTGTTATGTTTTCAAAGATCACTTATACCAGAACGAGACTGCCGAAGTTGGAATTCTATTTCTTATAGCTCTATATACCGGGTGTCTCTCAGAAGTTTCTCCCCCTATAATTTGTTTATTTTTAACACAGCCCTGGCACTATAGATTAAAATTTAAAATACGATTTTTAAGCGAAAATGTCAGAAGTTGACATATGATATGCCATTCTAATCAGAATGTCATTTTCTTTTGGAATAAAGTTGGAAATATACCGAGGGTGTACTTAAAAATCAAAAGTTTTAGTCATTTCCTGTCAAACAGGAAGTGACTAAAAACCATTGAATACGTCAATCAAACCTAATATATGGTCATATACTAACATAACAAAACTCGTTTTTTTATCTAAAAGAATAAAAAAATTATAGGAGTGAGTCATTTTCGAGACCGGGATAGAAAAACAACAATCGCAGACTAAGATTGAACGAAGAGAAGAATTTTGAAGTATCTTTAAGTGAAAATTTATTGTTAAAGTAGCATAAATATGCTTAGTTTGTAGTTAAAGTATAGGACTGAAGGAAAAAGAGAGTTATAATAACTGTTAAGGAGGGGTGGGGGGGCGCCAGATAGGGTACTCGCCCGGTCTCAATATTTTCCTTCCGCCGGCCCTGCTTTTGAGAAGCACCCGGTATTCTTCAATTCTTGTACCTGATTGGTTATTATATTATTTAATACTTTTAAAACAAGGGGCAAAATAATTGTCCGACTCACCTTGTTGATCTCCTTAAACGATTTTTAACATATTTAGAAAAATATGTACCTCATTCACAATAAAGACCTTGCGTTTTCAACAAATCTATTTTCTAGATCTGTTGTATTTATAAACCTTTGATCTATAGGAAATCGCAGCTTAAGAAATTCAGTCGACTTACATTTAGTAATTAACTATCAGATTACTTAATTACTTGGACAAAAATTATATCATTTTAATTAGCAACTGACATTACAATGTTTGACCATTTAGGATAGGTATATTTGTTTTTTCGTATTATTGTTTGTTGAAAAATATTTTTTTTTGAAAATTATACAAATAGAAAATTCCATATGAATGTACTGGTTAGGTTTATTTCATATCAATTAAAGTTTTAGTTACGTAATCGAGGACGCGATTTTTAAATTCATTGTTCCCAACCATGGACATATTCGGCGCCGTGCTGACTAACTGGAATTTAAATTTCGCGCTGGGGATTCAGGTGGTAGCCCTGCTGTAAAAAATGTCAAGTTGCCACATTTATTTATTTATTTCCTGCCATTGTCAAGCGTTGTTAGGAATGTGAGTTTTATTGATGTAAATAATAACAGTTTATATACACACACCGGAAAAGTCTAGGGATATTACAGTTTTATTCAGCCATCGTCAGTAATTTTATTATTTGCATTTCTGATATAATAAAATTAAAATAAACAAATAGTTTACAGGACGTATTGGAAATAAAAATGCGAAATTTACCGAATTTTTCAAATTTACCTTGATTTTTATTAAACTCAAAAAAATACACACATTTTTTTTAATTCTAAACTGTGAATTAAAAAAAAAGGTAAAACCATTTTTACTTAATAAAGGGTATGGCCTCCTCTACTGTTCATTACAGCCCTACATCGTCTCTCCATGCTCCTGATCAGGTTGTCGATCTCTACTTGAGGTACAGCCTGCCACGCTGCATTCACGGCCCGAACCAGATCCCTACGATTTTCACGAGGCGTACCCATTCTCAAAATTCTTCTTTGGACCGCGTCCCATACGTGCTCGATGGGGTTGAGGTCAGGAGATTGTGCCGGCCAGGGTAAGATGTTTAATTGATGAGCATTGATAAACTCACTTACCACTCTGGCTGTATGAGACCGTGCATTGTCATGCATGAGAATGAAGTTTCTCCCAAAATCATTGGCATATGGTAACACGACAGGCTCAAGAATTAAATCACGATATGTGATTCCTGTTAGAAACCTTTCAAGAAAAACGAGATCGGTTTTTCGGCCTAACTGGATTCCTCCCCAGACCATAACTGTTCCACCTTGATAAGGGTGCACTTCCTGAACATGATCCAACCGAATAAGATTTCCCGGTTCTCTCCATACCCTAAGCCTTCTCGAATCCGGATGAATTCCAAAGCGTGACTCATCCGTGAAGAGAACATTGGCCCATTGTTCATTCGACCACTGAACATGATCCTGAGCCCACAAATATCGTACCTCCCGATTTCCTCTCTTTGAGGGTTGAGCTCTCCAGGGGCGTCTGCTTCTTAAGTTGACCTCCCTTAATCTATTGCGAACAGTGTCAGGACTAACGGTTACATTATGTGTTTCCTGGAGAATTATACTAAGCTCTGGTGCTGTAAGAGTAGGTCGGCGTCGAGCATTTAATTGTAGAAAATGATCTTGCTGAGGGGTAGTAATGCGATGTCGCCCTGTGTGCCTTTCAGCAACATCACCACTTTCACGGTAGCGTGCACTTAATCGCGATATGTTATATGCGCACTTTGCGTTGTATTTAATGCTCTAGCTACCTCGATTTGGCGCATTCCAGCTTCGAGCATACCCATGGCCCTTAGCATTTCGTCTCTGTTAAGATGTCTACGCTCCATAATGTCGTTTAATACTAAGAGTTATTTGAATGAATTCTGGCCAGTTATCATAAAAACATAGCCAGTACAGGTTAAATTCGAACAATTCCTAGGTGCTTTTTATACATTTGACAAAAAATGCACAAACACTTCTGCAAATATCCCAAATTTAGAAATAACTAGTGTGACTACTTCGTTTCAATCGAAGTAGAAAGAATCGGCCTACAAATATGTGGTTGTTTATTCAAAACATTTATTTTTAACTTTAATAAAATGATATCCCTAGATTTTTCCGGTGTGTGTATTTATATCTAGAATCAACTTATATATTTATAACCTCATAGACATTGTTTCTGGGGTCGAAATATATGACCCCCAAACATATCTGCACTTATTTAAGACTCACCCTGTATAAAAGTGGGCAACGCTGTGCCGGTCAAGCTTAATCACGTGACTAAAAGTTTATTTGGTATGAAATGAACTATGGAGTGTAGAGGTAAGGAGAAACAACTCTTATGGGACTTTTATTGAAAAAGTGCATGGTGACAAAATGGGAAGAATAATTCTAAAAATGTTCGGCGCATGTCTTAAATTTTAGGTTTTTGCTACAGCGACGCCATCTTTCCTTTTTTTGACCATTTTTTGAATGCACGGAGTTGTTTCTCCTTATCTCTACACTCCATAGTATGAACTGTACCTGATCCTAACCCATCTTAACGTTTGAGATACAGGGTGGGTAAAATTTTTATTTTTTAAAAATATCTAACTTATGAAATTTGATACACGTTTTCTATGCATCAAAATGCCTTTGACGTATATTTTATTTATTTTAATCAGTGGCATTCATACGAGTTTTATATTGATTATTTCCCTCATCGTGAAATGGACCAATCAGCTAATCTAATTTTTCGAATAAATTTTGTTTAGATAAGTGATTAAATCCCAAGATCAGTTTAATCGCGATTATTTTTTCGGGTTCCTTTTGGGTTTTCTTTTTGTCAAATACGTCAGAATTTGATATGTTGACACGCGAAACCAGAGAGAAACTAGTAACTAAAGTGAGAGGGCTTGTGGAATAGGGCATTTCGTAGACAAGTTTATTTTGTCACCGCGCATCCCAGACGCGCATAGCGTTTAGGCGGTCAAAAAAGGAAGTTTTCAACTTTGCAAGTTAAACATTTGACAGGATTAATTAGATTGTCAGTAGCTTTTTCTATTTCTTAGGTTTAGAAGGAGATAACTAAAATCTGTTGATAATCGGAGCAAATCGGAGTAATAAATTGTTTTTAACTGAATGAGCCTGTTCTTTTAGCTTGTCAGAAGAGAAGATTATTGTCATTATTGATTATTTCAGATTCCACGATTATTCGGCATTTTTGTAATTTTTGTTTTGTGGTTGAGACCCAGACAAAACGTTTCATTTAAAGGTAAGTTTTATCTCGGTAATTATTTTAACATACCTAATAGTAATAGTGAGTGCACATAATAATCGTACATTGCTAATTTAATTTTTTTAATTTAAAACATCACATTCTTTTCTGATACCTATGGAACGACTAGGTATTATACCTGGTCAGAGACAACTTCCTGATATTATTTCCAGTAATACAAATTATTTTCTTCAAGGGAGGGGTTCTTGTTATAGAATAAAGACTATCAGAAACATTGAATACCTACGGGATACCTACTGATACTCTGTGCGAGCTCCCAACCGTGCTTCCCTGTTCACTCCCAACCAAGTTAGATAAAAAAGATACTGAAGATTGCAGCCTTGAGTTGAAGTATGGCAAGGAGTATGGAGTTAAATAAATTGTTATGTTTCTACACAGTATTTTATTTATAAGTTTTAATGCTTTAAAGTCTAATAATAAACTTTTGTTGTCAACAAAATAATCTAAAAAAACTACGAAGGTTTCTTATTATAAACTTGAAAGATTAAGATTCGGTTCAAATATACAAATTTTAAATTTTTGGCGCCAGTATATAGGTATGAATGCAACCTACTATATCGATAATGCGCTCATAGTTCGGGTTAGACGCCAAAGGCCGCGCCACTAACACAGTCTTTAAAAATTAACGTTGATCGGTCTCTCTCACTTTAGTTATTAGTGTTCTCTCTGTGCGAAACGGTCCTCGATGCATTGTTGGGATGCGTAACCAAGGTAGGAGAAGCACAAATTTAATATTACTTACGAGACGTCATTTTGAAACGTCTTTAAATTTTATATACCGCTAGTGAAAATTAATTCAGGGTTTAGTAATGGTTGTCCGAAAATGTTAAATTTTATAGTTAATAAAATTCTTATCGTTATTTGCCTCATCCTAAGTCATTAGCTTCATTTCAGTCATTCAGGAAATGATCTAGCCGTATATCACTCAACCTATAAATTTAATTGATTAAACTACCCAAATATTTTTTTGCAGAAAATAGTTTCAAAATATATTTGAATAGTTTAATCGATTAAATTTATAGGTCTCGTGATATAATATGAATATTTTTTAATAATAAAATGGGGTGCTACCGGTGCTACCCATGTGCTACCTTAGATCTTATATATTTCCATAGTTATTCACGTATCCACGTAAGTATAATTGATCTAAGAAAAAACAAAGTAGACATATCTGCGTATTATTTTACTGTCACCAAAATTTTTTTGAATGTCACGCTACAAATTTTCTGTGAATATTACATAAAAAAATAACTACAAATGAGGCCCATTAAAATTGGAATTATAGGTGGATCTGGATTAGACGATCCCAACATTTTAAAAAATCGACAAGAAAAAAAAGTAACTACGATTTATGGGGAACCATCTGATGTTATGATAGTGGGGGACATTGAAGGAGTGCCTTGCGTTTTGTTGGCTAGGCATGGCAGAAAACACGATAAGATGCCTGGTATATCAATTTTTATTTGTTATTTAATTTATTTATGGTTTTTAAGTTTATGTTTCTGTTCTGGATGCACTTCTGCTTCTAATATTTGGCAATATTGTCTAAAATTCGTTATAAAGGTTCAAATCCTCAGCTACTTAATTCAGAATTATTCTGAATTGCCAGTTACTTTAGGTGTTGAATATTTTTTGTAGATTATTATTTATTTTGAAGATGATGTACGGAATTATTTTGATAGATTCTTGTACTTTTCAATTGATATTTACTTTATATTTAAGGTAATGTTAACTATAGAGCAAACATATGGGCTTTGAAAGAAGAAGGTTGCACCCATATAATTGCAACGAATGCCTGTGGTTCCTTGCAAGAAGACTTTCCCCCAGGAACCTTGAGTGTTGCAGATGGCTTCATTGGTAAGTATTAAGGAAAAATGAGTACTACTCTGATTTCGGCCTTTCATTGTTTTTCTTAAATTTTATAGCCACGTTACAAGCAGGTAATCGTAATTTACCTAGAAGTATCATTATTTGCTAAAGGTACTGGTTTAAATCCTAATAGGTGACAGGTGATGTAAGACAGGTTTGACAGATGACGTCACTCCCTCCTCCACCCTAACGTCTGTGCTGAAGTCACTCTGTCCTCCACCTACGTCACTCCCTCCTCTACCCTCCATCACCGGGAGGAGGATGCAGAATCGGTCATCTCTCTCTGCTTGTGTGCAACCTGGAATACACCGTTTTTTCCTAGCGTGAGAAACGTAGTCTTCATTCACAGCAGCGTATAAACATCTCAAATGTTTACGCACTGTTATAACAGTGGAAAAATCAATACAATTAATAATGGCAAATGACACTCTCGCAAAATCAAACATTAATGATTTAGTAGCAAGTACGATTTTTCATTATTACATCCGTCAGTTATCAACTTTTGACTATTACCTACATTAGAAATTGTGATTTTGCCAATATGTGCTCAACGCTTATCCAGAACACGATTCGCATGGCAACGAGAATACCAAAATCGACTGCTTTGCGTTTCGCTGATCGAATACTTGCGCTCACCGCTTTGAAAGCGTAACGTTTTTAGGTCGAAGTTACAGAATACGGGCCCAGAGCCCGAATTCTGTAACTTAGTAAAACGCTAAGCGCTCTTAGACGCTCAGCGTATATGACGTTAATTTTCACTTAGCGCGCATTTAACTACCGATTTGGGTATTCTCATCTGACGCGCTTAGCGTCTTTACTGCGATTGCGCTAAGCGAATCGAAAACGGCTACCTTGAAGGATCGATTTGTTTGTCGAACTGTCAGTAAAAATAGAAAAATTGTGATTTTGTGAGTTTTATGTGCTAAACGAATCGAAAACGGCTACATTAAAGGATCGATTTGCTTGTCGAACTGTCAGTAAAAATAGAAAAAATTGTGACTTTGTGAGTTCTCTTGCTCTTTAGTGAAAACTATACTTCTTCTTCTATAAATTCCTCAATAAGTAATTGATAATTTACGACTTGGTTTGGTTTGGCTATAAATATTGTTCAAAACATCGAAAATGCTGAGAAGTGTCTTCAACATTTTCGTTTTTATCCACATTTGACTATTAGATACCTGAGAAATTGCGATGCTGTCAATATGTGTTCAACGCGTATCCAGAAAACGATTCGCACGGCAACGAGAATACCAAAATCGACTGCTTGGCATTCTGCTAATCGAATACTTTTGCTTTCCGCTTTGAAAGCGTAACGTTTTTATGTCGAAGTTTCAGAATTCGGGCCCAGAGTTTGTCTCAAGTTCGTAGACTTCAACTTTCAAAACAAACCTTACTGAAGTTAATGGTGTCATGTATTTTTGCTATTTTTTAGATCGAACCACAAATAGGAAGCAGACTTTCTACGATGGCGAACCGGGTCATCCACCAGGTGTCTGTCATTTACCCATGGAACCAGCCTTTCATCCTTTGGTGCGACAAATCATTTTAGAAGCCGCTTGTGCAGCAGGAATCAAAATTCGAAACACTGGATGCATCGTGGCGATTGAAGGACCCAGATATTCTAGTAAAATGGAAAGTCTTATGTACCAGTAAGTAGATGTTTTAAATGGGACATCTTATTATCGTAAAAAATGAACTACTACTATGACACAAAACTATGACATAAAACTACTATGTATTTTTGGAATCAAAATAAGTTCTTTGAACTCCATTTACCTCTGTACAAAAGTTCTTTGTCCGCTAGAGGGCATCAAACTTTAAAAAAATAAACACATTTTTTCAGATATTTTAAGGACCGTTATTCCGACTTGAATGAGATTTTGGGTGTCTATGTTTTGCTAAGTGCTTGAATATTTGACTTTCACAAAAATCAAGAAAAAAGTACGGGAAGGGTGAAAACTACCCCCACCCCTACATAAATTTTAGTATAAATATTTTCCTACTCAACCGACGATCGAGTTTTTTCGTAAAATGGTCCCTCTAGTATTTATTACATTTTTTATCTCTTGTAAAAAACTCCACGTCGCATAGTTTTTGAGAAAACATTTTTGGAGAATTAATTTTTCCAAAGCAGCCCTACAAAATATACGGGGAGTTATACAATTAATATAAATCTATACTAATATACAGGGTCCGGCAATAGTGCGTCGGGCATCTGTAGCTCCTAGAATAAAAACACTAAGAATTTTGTTTAAGTGCATATCTGAGATATGCTCTAGGACGTATTCCTGGAATATATTTTAACTTCTATAGGGTGGCTCAAAAAAGTGTGAGTGGATTGGGATAATTTTTTTTAAATGGAACACCCCGTATATTATTGCATTTTTGGCCTCTTTTCAGATCACTTTACATGATCCTAACATATGAGTAAGTATATCTCGATAGTTTCAGAGATATTAATAAATACATAAAAAATATATATTTTTCAACCTTTCTTAAAAAAGTTATTAAAAATACAAGAACTGTTCTAAAATCAATACTATATTAGATATTTACTTTAGATGGTCTGTACTTACTTTGCTATAAATATGGTAACCGAAATATCATACAGGATGTTTAAAATTTGACGCCAAACTTTCTAAAATATAAAATAATGTTTCTTCGTTATTTTAAATGGAACACCCTGTATATTATTTTTTCAATAGATAGAGAATTAAAAAATGAACATTTTTTGTATTTAGAGTATTTCAAAATTTTTAACGGTTTCGCAGATATTCGTGGTTTTATATTTCATATAGCATTTTCCATAGTAAATTTCTATCAAAGCCACTCAATGATTTTTCTCTCGTATTTTACCATTGAGAGAGCCATGTGAAATAATACAGCGTGTATCTGCCAAACCATTAAAAATTTTGAAATACTTTAAATACAAAAAATGTTCATTTTTTAATTCTCGGCTATTTATAACTGCTCTTTCTAGGCCACAGCCGCCGCCTTTTATACCGACAGGTAAAGAACTCTAGAATAGTCCATAGATCGTTAGGTGCATAGAGAAGGTTTCGATTGTTCTCGTATGTACTACTCCATTCCAGTAGAACTCGATACTTCTCGAATCTTCGAATGAATCATTACGGTGTCTATGCGATGTTAAGGTCATCCGAGGGCGGGCCATATTGTCAGGTTAGGTCGAGTCCACACCGGTCCGCAACAATATAATTGTATAAATAATTTATACAATTTTCCGTGGACATAGAACAAGTGCGTATTTGTTAAATCAAAATAAGTTGATTGCATATAATCTACCTTTATACAAAAGTGGTTCGTTTGTCCGTTAGAGGGCATCAATACAAAATAAACCCTAAAGTCCCTCCCGAACGTTAATTAATTTAAAATCTATTATTTTTTGTAGCTTTTAAAGAAACTTATTGTTAAATGTAATTTGTGATACTAACATAAAATTTCATATGTTTGTCAACTATATTATTAGAGCATAATAGATTTTATTTCCCTCCATAGCTTGATGTGTGAGCGTTAGACAAAAAATGTAGTAAATATTATAAGGACCATTCTACGAAAAAATTGGGTGGTCGGTGGAGTTATTCGAGAAAATATTCATACTAAAATTTATGTAGGAGTGGGGGTAGTTTTCACCCTTCCCGTACTTTGTTTTGATTTTTCTGAAAGTCAAATGTTAAAGTAGTACTTAACAAAACATAGACACTCAAAATCTCATTCAAATCAGGATAATGGTCCTTAAAATATTTGAAAGTTTGATGCCCTCTAACGAACAAACGAAGCACTTTTGTATAGGGATAAATTGTATCATTTGTATCCAATGAAATTATTTTGATTCCAAAAATACGTAGTAGGTCTATGTCCACATAGATGCTTTCCATAAAATCAATAAAATGAAAAATATACGAAATAATATGCATGTACTGATTTCCTTCGAAAATCGACAATTATGAAACTATGAACTCTTCCTGGACACAAACGGTACATTGTGAGACAGAAAATTGTAGAGAGAAGCAAACCCTATAACATAGGATACAATATTTTAATGAACAGCGCTTTCCATAAAACCAATAAAATGAAAAATATTCGAAATAATATGCATGTACTGATTTCTTTCGAAAATCGACAACTATGAAACTATGAACTCTTCCTGGACACAAACGGTACATTGTGAGACAGAAAATTGTAGAGAGAAACAAACCCTATAACATAGGATACAACATTTTAATGAACAGTGCTTTCCATAAAACCAATAAAATGAAAAATATTCGAAATAATATGCATGTACTGATTTCTTTCGAAAATCGACAACTATGAAACTATGAACTCTTCCTAGACACAAACGGTACATTGTGAGACAGAAAATTGTAGAGAGAAACAAACCCTATAACATAGGATACAACATTTTAATGAACAGTGCTTTCCATAAAACCAATAAAATGAAAAATATACGAAATAATATGCATGTACTGATTTCTTTCGAAAATCGACAACTATGAAACTATGAACTCTTCCTGGACACAAACGGTACATTGTGAGACAGAAAATTGTAGAGAGAAACAAGCCCTATAACATAGGATACAACATTTTAATGAACAGTGCTTTCCATAAAATCAATAAACTGAAAAATATACGAAATAACATGCATGTACTGGTTTCTTTCGAAAATCGACTACTATGAAACTATGAACTTTTCCTGGACACAAACGGTACATTGTGAGACAGAAAATTGTAGAGAGAAACAAGCCCTATAACATAGGATACAACATTTTAATGAACAGTGCTTTCCATAAAACCAATAAAATGAAAAATATACGAAATAATATGCATGTACTGATTTCTTTCGAAAATCGACAACTATGAAACTATGAACTCTTCCTGGACACAAACGGTACATTGTGAGACAGAAAATTGTAGAGAGAAACAAGCCCTATAACATAGGATACAACATTTTAATGAACAGTGCTTTCCATAAAATCAATAAAATGAAAAATATACGAAATAACATGCATGTACTATTTCTTTCGAAAATCGACTACTATGAAACTATGAATTCTTCCTGGACACAAATGGTACATTGTGAGGCAGAAAATTGTAGAGAGAAACAAGCCCTATAATATAGGATACAACATTTTAATGAACAGTGCTTTCCATAAAATCCATAAAATAAAAACGAAATAATATGCATGTACTGATTTGGTACTGATTTCTTTCGATAATCCACAACTATGAAACTATGAACTCTTCCTGGACACAAACGGTACATTGTGAGACAGAAAATTGTAGAGAGAAACAAGTCCTATAACATGGGATACAACATTTTAATGAACAATGCTTTCCATAAAATCAATAATATGAAAAATATACGAAATAATATGCATGTACTGATTTCTTTCGAAAATCGACAACTATGAAACTATGAACTCTTCCTGGACACAAACGGTACATTGTGAGACATGGGATACCCTGTATATAAATTTATACCAAAACGAGGATACTTGATAATATAAAACAAAAATATGATACAATAGCTATTTATGTAACTAGTACCTAAAATGATGTTTTTTAGGACGAATCATTACTGTTTGCGGACGAGGCGTTAGCCGAGTCCGAAATAGTAGATGAGTCCTAAAAAACATAATTTAGGTACGTGTTACATACACTATTTTTTGTCATACGCTTTTTACAGTTTTTTAGAACGCATATTTGCAAATTTTCCATATTTGAAATTATAATGTTTGAAAAAGTTGGCTTATAAATTCATATCTTAGTAACGAGTTTGTTTATTTCATCGCATTTTGACATGTCATTCGAAATTTGTCACAAAATCACACAAATTCATCAACAATTTTAAAATGTTCCAAAATCCCGAACATATTGCTAATAAGGCCAAAGAAATCGTGTTGGATTTACTTCCTGTGAAGTCTCGTGCCATTTACCAGAAAGAATATGATGTTTTAATGAATGGAAAGACAAAAATGGCGTATTCGTTGTAAATGAAGATGTATTGCTAAATTATTTCCACGAAAAAGTAAGTACCTAGGTACCTATTTAAAAGAGGCTTTTAAATTAAAATATTCTTAAATTACAGTCACAAACATTCAAACCATCGTCAATTTGGTCGAAATATTCCATGCTGAGAGCAGTGTTAAGTGTTAAAGAAGATATTTATATTGACAAATTTCCAAAACTTATTGCTTTTTTGAAGAGGAATTCGGTTGGTTACGAGCCTAAAAAGTCTAAGGTTTTGTCCATAAAAGAGATCGGTGATTTTTGGCCACGGCTAGTGATGAAACTTATTTACTTACTAAGGTAAGTTTGCGATAATGATTTTTAAAATATATAGATGGTTTCTTATTCCATTGTATTTGATTTTTAGGTAGCTCTTGTCATTGGCCTTTGTGGAGCATGTAGAAGAGAAGAATTGTACTCTCTACGAGTGCAAGACATCATAGAAAAAGACAACAGCTGCCTTTTAGTTACCCTTGCGGATACAAAAACTAATATCAAAAGAGTGTTTCCGGTGGTGAACGAAGGGAACGTTGTCAATCCAGTTGAGTTGTATAGAAAATATGCTTGTCTTAGGCCAAAAAATGTACCACATGATTATGTCTTCATCTCTTATCGTAAAGGAAAATGCACCGTGCAACGAGTCGGCATTCATTCATTTGGGAAGATGCCATCGATTGTAGCAGCATTTTTAAAGTTGTCGAACCCAAACGAATATACAGGTCATTGTTTCCGACGTAGTTCTGCTACTCTTGCTGCAGATGCAGATGTGGATTTTACATCGCTGAAACGCCTAGGAGGTTGGAGGTAAAAATTTTAATATTTTCCGATCTTGTTCTAAACAACAATAATTATTTAGGTCGTCCACAGTGGCCGAAGGTTACATAGAAGAATCTATTGAGAAAAAGAAGAAAGTTTGCAAACTGCTAATGGGGGAAAAGAAAATCGCGACCACTTCCACGGATGTATTACCAAGTACATCATCGTTCGCATTTACTCCACCTCATCAGAAAGTAAATTTACCTGCCAATGGAGGAGTCGTTTCGATTGCAGATGCAAGTTTTCAAAATGCACAAAATTGTTCATTTCATTTTTATTTTTCCAAATAACTTAGCTTTTGATATTGTTAGTATTTAATAATTTAAAAATCAAATACAATGGAATAAGAAACCATCTATATATTTTAAAAATCATTATCGCAAACTTACCTTAGTAAGTAAATAAGTTTCATCACTAGCCGTGGCCAAAAAATCACCGATCTCTTTTATGGACAAAACCTTAGACTTTTTAGGCTCGTAACCAACCGAATTCCTCTTCAAAAAAGCAAAAGTTTTGGAAATTTGTCAATATAAATATCTTCTTTAACACTTAACACTGCTCTCAGCATGGAATATTTCGACCAAATTGACGATGGTTTGAATGTTTGTGACTGTAATTTAAGAATATTTTAATTTAAAAGCCTCTTTTAAATAGGTACCTAGGTACTTACTTTAAACAAATAACTTAGCTTTTGATATTGTTAGTATTTAATAATTTAATTATAAATATATGTATAATTTTATGTGATTTTGTGACAAATTTCGAATGACAAAATAAAACAACCAAATAACGAATTTAGACATTTTAGTCCATAAAGGTTGCCATGACGACCTTTACGGCCTAGGCCGAAAAAGAAACATTTTACGGACTGAAATGAGTCCGTAAAATAGCTGTTTTTGGGAGCGTATGACAAAAATTATATTACATGAGAACTATAATTAATAATTTTTTAGGACTCTCGGAGCCCATTTGGTAGGTATGACGACTGTTCCAGAAGCGGTGCTTGCAAAAGAACTGGGAATCATGTATGCGGTAATTGCTATGGCAACGGATTGGGATTGTTGGAGAGCTACTGGTGAGAAAGTATCTCACAAATCTGTGCTAAAAGTTTTTCAAGTAAGTATCTGTCAAACGTTTAAAACGTTTGATTTAAAAAAAGCGTTAAGTCTATCGCTATTTCGGTCTTTTCTCAACAAAAATTCTCAACGGAAAAAACAAGTATCAAAACAAAAAAAGTATCAAGTGTGGTATATTATTGTACTCAAGATATCGAGTTCTTTCAAAACCTGAAATAAAAATGCAGGTCCGTATTGAAAAAAATTAAGTTGGTCTTCGTATCTGACATTCACTATAATGATAGCCCTAATAAAGTGGCTCTGAGAATGTTCAATTAGTTTTTTGATTTTCTAAAAAGTAACGACAGGAAAAAATAAAATTGATTTTCAAAAAAATCATTTTTTTCCAAAAAACTCAGCAATCCTTTAAATTTTTAAAACTTTTTTGATGGTATCTTGGTAAATATCCCAAGGAGCAACTTTGCCCAATTTAAACATCTTCCTGTCTATTACGGCTTCCGAGATACCAATGCTCGTACCCCAAATTTGTAGCACCCTGTATAGATATTATATTAATTAATTATTTGTTTTAGAAAAATGTTCAGACTGTTCTTGGTTTGTTAAAAGTTCTAATTCCGAGAATGGGTATGGAGAATTGGGATGAATCAATTGCAGAAATGGAACAGCTAGCTAAAGACAGTGTTATATTACCCACTCATTAGAAATCAAGCTTCTCTCTATCCACGCCACAATCCACGCGGTGTCTATATCATTATAGATATCTATAACATTTGTAGTTATTTAAAAACCTTATAAATACTAAAATAAAGTTATTACGTACCTAAGTTAAATATAAGAGGTTTTTTTTATAGAAGTTTTAACAAATAACCGTACCATAGACTTCGTCAAAACACTCCTTCGTCTGTTTACTTCCTCGAAACGCTCCTTCCCCGTATTGTCGGTTTTTGGACGAAATAGCAAAGGAATGGGCTCTTTCACTATATTTTGGAATTAGCATAACTGAATAAAGCAATTAATTCTAGAATTTTCTGCTATCTCACTTTCGAAAAATTTGAAGTCGTTCTTAAGAAAATAAATAAAAACAAAAAAGCCCAGAATAAAAATCCGCACTTTATTAAAGCGACAACACGGCCGCGGCCGGGCCATCATGCTGACCCACTACCACCTCCACACAAGGTCATTCAACCTTTTCCAATATGGCGGAGATAGAAGTGCTTTACTTGGCGCGTATTTTAAAACCTGTTTTATTTCCAAATAGACATTTTTCACACAAATGTCGGGTTAGATTAGGAAGTACTCGTATTTCACTAATTTTTTAATATACAGGGAGTCTAAAGTTCTCCACATAAGTATGGAATTTTTTGTATTATTACTTTTATGAAAACATCAGTTAGTTACTTTTTATAAAAAGGTATGCTTTTTCAGAAAATAGGTAGTGTTAAAATATTCAAACTTAAGGTGGCATATATAGGGTGTTCAAAATCATCGGAAAAAGAAATAACCAGAAATATATGACAGAAAATAGCAATATAAACTAAATATTCAATTGCAAACACTTACCTAACATAGTTTAGAATTTACTGAACGTTTGATAAATATATACTATTATGGACAGTATAGGAAGTTACTTGTCTTAGTAAAAGCCTTGGCAAATGCTCTTGGAATTATAAACTACACTGGCTTGGGTCAAAAAATATGGAATATTTTTTCTATGTTTTGCATCATTACACAAATGGGAATAAATTTAAACTATAATAGGTGAGAATAAATAAAAAATATAATATGTGTTTCAAGATTTTATATAGAAAAAAAAACTAAATACCTTTTGGGGGGTTCGTGAGTAAAACTTACGCTTAGCTTAGTTTTCTTTACATAGGGCATCTCTTTTCATAGGGCATTGTCTTTGTGGTAAAGACGTCATTCCTTTTTTTTGCATAGTTCTTCAATAAAATTTTGGATATTCTGTATTCGGAACAAGATGGATTTAATAATAAATTCTGACGTATGTGAGGGGCAATTGTGACCTAAAAAAAGACTTATATCCAGGCCATTTATATTTTCAAATGTCAATGTTGTCAATATCTTTCTGTGATCTTTTTGATGTAAAAAGCTTGATTCTTCTTCCAATACTTTACTTATAGGGGGGTAAGTGGAAGCAGTAGCCATAACTACATCCTCACTAGGGTAACAGAGCCTTTGGTCTTTGGCCTTTTTGAGGCATATTTAATGCACTTCTTACCCGAGAACTACTAGTAGGAGTGCAATTATCTCTTTTAATAGCTGTCAACCATTTTTTACGAAGCTCGTCATTTTTGGGGAATATAAAAGCAGAAACCTTGGGACCCCTTCTATAATTCCCGTGACAATTTGGAACAGAGCATGTAAAAGGCATGCTACAATAAAATGTTAATACCTACCCTTTAACCTATCTTTTGATTATTGCAAGTAACCATTATAAAGTACTATGCAGACTGGCGGCGAAGGCTTTTTACTCATTTAGGTGTAATATCTTAATAAATACTTCAAGTTCTTACCTTAAAATAATTAATAATAGAGGAGTACGACAAGCACAAAAGTTTGAAGTTCCCTATGTGGAATGTCTGGTTTGGATTTTTATTACACTGTTATTTTATCACAATTTTCTGATCACACCATGTACTGAACACTAAGAACTAAACAAACGTGTTGCAGAAGCACAACAAACTAGAGATAATTGATTATTTCTGGTATGCAATCGGAACGAGAAACCACTACCGGCTTTTCAGGTTAAAGGTAAACAATTTAATAATGCGCTGCCTTCGCCGCCATATTTGCCTTGCCCATATCATGTTGATTGGCCTTGAGTTGAGGTGGTGCTGGTCAAATCAAATCGCAATGTTGCCAGTTGTTGGCTGGCGCACGAGCACGGTTCTGCAATGTGATTGGGCGTATTTTTCATACGTCATCAATTGGCGCTTTAAAATTATTTCAAATTAAAGCAATTTTGAGGGCCTATAAAAATTATTCAATGTTCTGGAACTATTTTTTTTGGATAAATATACTGAAAATAGTCTTCTATTTCAGATTTTGTCCTTGAATTGGGTATTTTATATTTTGTGAAAGAGCTCATTATCACGAACATAAAAAAATATTAAAATATATAAAATATATAAATCGATCTTGGATTTCATTCGTAGTTGATTTCTTGATTTGGCAGTACGTCTGTACAGGGTGTCCCATTTTCGTGTGTTTTGCAGGGTTTCTCGTGTATGAGTCGATATACAAAGATGCGGTTTTAACATTACGCAGTTACTTTTTTATGAAACTAAAGATGCTACATACAGATATGTCCTAGCTGTCTTACTTCCTAAAATACAGGGCGAATCTGAAATTATTGCATTTTTCGATCCCCTTTTTATCATACCTTATCGAAAAGGTGAAAACGGTCTCCCGTACAGTTTTTCACGTAGAATGTGGTGACGTAACTATTTCTTAGTTGGAATCTGTCTTTTTTTAAATTGACTAAAACTTATATGTTTTTTTTAAATGCGATATTTTGTATAAACTAAAAGTTTTAAATTCAAAGTTAGGTTAAGTTTAAATAGCGGACGCGACGCGATCAGAATTCTTTCCGATCCGATAACTATAAATGAAGAGAGTTAATACCACCTCACGTAAAGGAAATAACACCTGGCCTTATTAACGTCATGCACGCCTTATTAAGCCATGCACGCTATTCGGTTTAGCGATATCTCTCTATTACGCTGTTTATTGTATGTATTTTACGCGAGTTTATTTTTGCGCACAGGAAATTTGACTTGTTTGCACATCGTCATAAAAAACAATTTTTCGTACCACGAATTAGGGACAAGATTTTTATCTGTATACTTATAGGATACCTAATCTGTGCCTTTATAAACCATGCAGCCTTTGTCACAGCCTTTATACTAGACTTTTGTTCATATCTTTGTTAACAACCGATATTGGACTTCCTCGCAGTATTGTGCCACCTGTAGGAAGGATTATTATTAATTCTGCAAGTTATTGCTTAAAAATAGTCTTCATCGATTTTAAAATTTGGTGGAACTAATTATTGTGGAAATAATCCCACAAAATATTGATGTTTTAGTAAATGCTACCATACATAATCAAGTCAAATCTCGAAATTTAAACGGAATTTATTCAAGGCAAAAAAATGGTCATCTAGGAAGTGTACTCTTTAAATGAAAAATGATCTGTTATGTTATACCATTTCTCGGTAGATAATAAAATAAATTAATTATAATTATGGAACAGGAGGTTATTATTTGTTAAAGGCGGCAAAATATGAATTAAAGTGTTATTAAAATTATGATAAACATATAAAAATTTACATGATGGTATAATTTTGGGCTATTCTACAAAAAATGTTAAAGAATTATTAATTAGGATAAAACATTTAGTCTTCGCAATTCGTAATACAGGGTGGCCCATCGAAAACGTTCCGTAAGGCATAACCACGGCATATAAATCACACGGCAGGCTAACTCGCTTTGGCGGGAACGCTACGCGCATATCCTCGCGCACGCCGCCATTTGCGTTTCCATCAGCAGAAAGTAACCAGTGTCGTAGTTTTTTCAGCGACAACACACAGTTACGGCAGATTCGAGTCAGTAGCGTGCGGCTTAATTTATTTTGATTTTTTCTTGAGTGATATATTTTGTTTTTGTTGTTTTATTTTTGTTTATTATGTGATATATTTGGTTTTTCTAGTTTTATTTTCGTTTCTTATGTAATATAATTGCCAATAGGTGCCCGGTGGCGTAGAGGTACAAGCTCTCGTCGAATCCGTGTTCGAATCCTACACCCGGCATTTCATCAGCCGACAATTTTTATTAAAATAAAAGTAGTTTGGGTACCTAGGTCGACTCAGTCTTAAACATAGATAAAAGAAAATAATCTACTATTAAGATAGATATGAAACTTAATAGTAACATTTTGGGTCAAAGCGCCCCTCCGTGTTTTTAGTGGAGACTACGTTTAACCCAGCGCCTTCGCCTTTTCTGCTGTAAAGGTTTTTTATGTTTATATTTGAATTCAAAGGATTTATTTTTAAAGTTACACTGATATATTAGTATATCAGAGTAACTTTAATAAAACATAAGAATATATATATTTTACAATTTATTTTTTTATTTATTTTACAGAATTTCATGTAAATGATCGTAAGTCGACTCGCTGTCTAATGAATAGACCGAGATTTATAGAAGAATCAAACAACGAATACATACCATATATTTTTCTTTTATCTAAGATACATACCTTATCGTCTTTTGGAAACACGTACATTTTTGCAGTTTTGTTAGTTTCTTTGCAAGATGCAACACAACAAGAAAACACCATTTTTACAGTTAATAAATAATAAAACTATTTCTGACTATGATATTTAAAATTTAGATAGATAGAAAATTAAAAACAAACCAGTATTTGCAAACGCAGGCCCAAATTCAATAAAAATCAAAATTTTTCCTGCGAAAATCAGGCTTTTTCCTCTGAAAAGGTATTTTTTGATTTATCAGCAGTCATTGTCAAGTTGACAATATACAGGGTGTTTTCGAATTAGTCTAAAAAAATTATGGTGTGATTCCTCATGTGTTCTTAAAACAATTTTTATCTAACCATTGGGTCTAAAGTACTTCCTTTCTGATCTACAGGGTGTTAAAAATTAAAAAACTGCTTAACATAAATGGTACACCACTGCTTTTTTAAAGAAAATATATTTTTTTATTGACTGGCCATCCTTTTTCAACAAAATTGATCTTTTAAGTTTTTCTTGTTCATCAAACGGTTGTCGAGAAAAAAATAAATATACTTACTAATAGCCCGGCTTAATACATTTTCTAACGATTTTATATTTTTTAGATTAATTAGGAAACACCCTGTATATGCATATCACAGGCAACCAAATAAACTAGTAACCTCTAAAAATTATTTTTCCTACCACTAGCGACATACCGTGTTTTTAGTGTGTACTAAGTTATTTTATCAAAATTTTACCATATAAGTTTCCAGGCAATGGTCTTAAATGAGTACTTGGGATTCACAATCCTGAGGTAATAATAGGCGGTTGAAGCGTAGTGCTAGCCACATTACCTTCTTTTGTATACCGAACGGCTCTAGTATGGCAAGCTGTACCTTGCTGCTCCCAAGGCGTCAAACGCTATATACGGGAGCTATTATTATTATGTAATATAATTTGTTTTAGTAGTTTTATTTTTGTTGTTCAATAAAAGTTTAAAAGAAAACAGTAGTATACATATTAGGACATTCAGCTAAATAGGAAGATCTAATTAAAAATCTTAACAAACTTTAATACTGTGTGATAAAAAAAACGGCGTCCAGTTGGCTAGGAAATGACGATCGATGACATTTCCCATATAAATTTACATATAAAATGACAGCGACCTTCATTTCATAGCCATCGCTGACGCCGTTTTTTCTCGATCATACGGTATTAGTAAGATTTAATGTTAAATATTTAGTAAAATTTAATGTTGTATCTAGACATTAAAAATTAAATTTAAAAATCATTATACTATTAATTTAAATATAATTATAAAAGTAAATAAAATGAGTATATCCAAAATAAGTTAACAATACATTTTTAGGGCAAGAACATGGGCAATTGCAGCTAATAGAGAAGACTTGATTGAATATATAAATAAGGCCCACAAAAGGTACAAGTTGCGTTCTGTTCATTTTGAATTTAAAATGTTTACCAATTCACTTTGTAACCGTATAAAATACAATGCGGTACCTACTTTGTTTCCTGCCATGAAAAAATAGAAGTTTCTCCAAAAAATTGTGGATTTATTAATTTGTGAAATTTGAATATTAATAAAATTTGCTACGCCTATTGATGGGCATAATTTGTACGTAGCCTCTTTATATTGTTCAATAAATATTTTATTGGTATTTCTTTAATTCTTGTTTGTAACTCCTGGCATGTTTTTGTTAGTTGCATGTTTTTTAATTTTAATTGTCTATTCTCTACAGTGAAATATTTAATTGATTTTTTCATTTTTACTTTTCGAGAAGTATGCGCGGTTAACGATTCATTTGTTTGGACAAAAGTATTGTGTAAATAAAATTCAGTTTCAGTCAATTACAGTATTTTTTTAATACGACTCTGTCGTATCTTATGAGAAATTTTTTGATAAGTTTTAATCCGGCCCTGACTAGGAAACGATAATAGCGCCATCAAGGTCAAATTTTATAGAAATTTTAAACAATGGAATCTGTTATGTGCCATGGCATAACGGCCAGGGTAATTTTTTTTTCAGAAAATCCCCAAAAAACACGTCAATTTTGTTTGTGAGAGGGACAACTTTGCCCCAAAAATGATTGCAAAATCTTCAACCCTTTAAGCGGGGGTGTCATCCCCTGCTTTTTTCAAATAGGAAGGGGGGTCAAGTGGTGCCGCAATGAAAAGAGCTTTCTATTCTCTATATTTCTCCGCTTCGTTTTTGAAAATCGATCGAGTCATTGAGAAAATGTGAAGGATTGAAATTTCAAAAAGTTTATTTAAACATTTATCAGAGTAAATGATAAGGATAAATTCCTTCGACCAATTTGCTGTTTTTTCTTATTATTTCTAGATGTTTACGCATTTTTTCACTTGCAACAAGGTTGAACGATCAGTTGCGGTAGCTGCTAGATAGCTGTTCTGTGACTTGTGCGTTGAAGTTCTTCTCAATATCGTTAAACTTTTTAACAATTATGGTGTACTCACTTGCAGAAAAGGTAGAAATAATCGAAATTTATTTTAAAAATAATGAATGTAGCAATCGGGTTGCGCAGATATTCAATGAACGCCATCCTGACAAACACCTTTATGGCAAAATTGTTCGCGAGTTAGTAGCAAAATTTCTCGAAACTGGTTCCGTTATGAATAAAAAGAGGCAGAGGGAAAATCCTGTAGTTAATGAAGCTATGGAGGTATTCGTATTGGGCCAAGTTGACATGGATAGTACGCTGAGTACAAGAAAATTAGCCAATAAGACCGGCGCGAATCGTACAAGTGTCCAAAGGATATTAAAAAAACACAAGTTCCACCCGTACAAAATTCAGTTGGTACAAGAACTCAACGAAGACGATTTTGATCGTCGCGGGCTGGTATTTTTGGAAATTCTATTGTGAGTTGGTTTAACGATATTGAGACCGCACCTGATCGTTCAACCTTGTGGCAAGTGAAAAGATGCGTAAACATCTAGAAATTATAAGAAAAAACAACAAATTGGTCGAAGGAATTTATCCTTATCATTTACTCTGATAAATGTTTAAATAAACTTTTCAAATTTCAATCCTTCATATTTTCTCAATGACTCGACCGATTTTCAAAAACGAAGCGGGGTTGAAGATTTTGCAATCATTTTTGAGGCAAAAGTTGTCCCCCTCACAAACAAAATTGACGTGTTTTTGGATTTTTTTGAAAAAAAAATATCCTGGCCGCTATGCCTTGCGGAACGTTTTCGATGGGCCACCCTGTACTTTTAAACAAGAAAAAACTGAAAATTTTGCTCGGAAAGTTGTTGGATATAAAATATATATATATACAGTATGTCCCTGGATTGTCTTTAGAAGAGGAAACACTTTTTTATTATTGACATTTTGAGAAAAATGCATTCTTCATAAAAATCTTGGCTTATTCTTAAATGGATAATCCCGTTTATACTTTTCCAAATTTCCATACCGTTTTAGAGAAAATTAAGAAAAACATGAAAATATGGTTGAAGTCCTTAAAAAAGTACTACAAATCAAAAGGCGTTTTAATGGAAAAAGAATGTTAATATAAATTACACATGCAATATTATGAATCACAGGATGCATAAAAAACTAGAAATATTTAGTAAATTGCGAGTTTATTTTAGTTAATTTTAATGATTCAAGGTAGTTAAATAAGATATTTATTGATACCAATTAACATAATTAGTTTTTTAACTCACAATATTAACACAAATTTACAATGTTTAGACATTAAATTAAGCTTATTATAGCTTTTCATTCAGGATGCAATTGTCCAGCTGAATTATATCAATAAACTGTACAAAGTAATTAGGAGATTGTACACTTTGTTAAACATATTAATAGATTTTTATGACAAATAAAAAAATATAAAAATGTATAATTTTTTTATTTAGTTGTTTGCTTAGTAACGTCACAGTAACGTGTCCTATAAGGATATTAAGATTTAAATATGATCAATAATACAAGAGCCAGCAATGTCGAGAAACCCAGGTATTAGAGCCAGCTTTGATATTATAAGGATATCATTTTTCAAGGATCGCGTTTCTAGATTTATGAGCCGTACTGTATACAGGGTGGCGCACCTCATTCGCCTCGGTTGATTATACGAAAACGGAAAGATGTAGGAACAAAATATTTTATGGGTATATATTGGTAGGTAATGTGCACAATTTAAAATTATTTTGAAATGTACAGGGTGTTTCAGAACTAAGATCCGTACCAAAGTTATATTTTTTCTTATGGAACACCCGGTATTTTATTTCATTTTTGGATTCTTGGGCCCAAAAAAAGGTATTTATTATAAGGGTTAAATATGTTTAAAATCTGTGGTTTTTGAGATATTTAAAGATATTTAAATTTGCATGCTACAAGAGAATATATTATTAACACCCTGTACATTATTTTTCAGAATTAATTCTTGTGCTTAGTTTAAAGGTAGAGACACAAGTAGAGGAATAAACTTTACAGAAAAATGTTATTCCTTCCTTAAATGTATACAGGGGTGTCAAAAATTGCTGGTCTATTTTAAATATTTATTTTACATAAAAACTTCGTTATTTCAAATGCAACACTATATATTTTTTTGAATAAGTCGAAGCAGATTTAAATCTAAAAACTAAAGATTTTAAACATATTTAACCCTTATAATAAATGCCTTTTTTTGGGCCCAAGAATCCAAAAATGAAATAAAATACCGGCTGTTCCATAAGAAAAAATATAACTCTGGTATGGATCTTAGTTCTGAAACACCCTGTATATTTCAAAATAATTTTAAATTGTGCACATTGCCTCCCCACATATACCTATAAAATATTTTGTTTCTACATCTTCCCGTTTTCGTATAATCAACCGAGGCGAATGAGGTGCGCCACCCTGTATAAGTACAATCTGATACTTTAATTTGTTTTGAAGGATTATTGTGGTCATTAATTATTGGATAAGTTTAGGATGGTCCGAATGCCGGTAGGTTGCGTTCAATAAACAATTGCACGTCACCATAATTAAAAAAGAATAAATCTACCATTTCGATTACTAAGTATCTAAGTAAATCTAAACTGTGCCCTTAAAAGATCGCGCACACTATACCTGCACGGACCGGCACGGACCAGACCAGTAAACTCTACCGGTGAAGGTGACCGTGTTATTTAATAGAGTAGAGCACACTAGACCAGTACCAGCACGTACCGCCACAAGCCACGACCGTCAAAACAGGTCGTGTCGGTCAGGGACAAATATGACCGGCAATATTTATGCCTGGTCGTGCTGGTCCGACCTAATGTGCGCACCGGCGAACCAGCACACCTCCACAAACATGCAAATATTGAAGGGTTTGTCAGTATTTCGAGTACGCTAGCTGGCTCAAGTTGCATGATGTAGGTTAGATTTCGTTTATTTTTGTTCGAACCTTTAAATCGTTTTAAATATGAATGAAAAAAAGCTTATTTTACTGGTACAAAAGTATTCAGAGCTGTGCGATACGAGCCAAGCATTTTATATATAGAGACCAAGAAAGAAAAGATGCAATATGGGAGTCGATAGCAAAAAAAAATAATTAAATTTGATTTGTGACATTCGAAAATATTGGAAAAACTTTTCTTCGAATCTTTTTAATTCAGGAAACAAATGATGAAATTCGCCATATTGCTTTCTCTTTTGATTTATAGGGTCAACCCAAAATCTTCTTTTTTTCTTAGCTTCCTTCTCTTCCTCCTCTTCTTCACACAACATGGCTAAAATAATAATTTCTTCCTCTGAACTACTCATTTTCAATACTTCTATGTTGCACGCTCTAGTAGTTGAGCCTTTACAACTGTACTTTTTTCGAAACTCTCGCTTATGTTGCTGGTCTGTGGCGGTAAAGTGTGCGATGTCATGCAGGATGCAGGTTTGTGCTGTGCTGGTCCGTACTGGTCCGTGTAGGTATAGTGTGCGCGATCTTTAAGAATAAAGTTCTTTTATTAGCAGAGGATATCATATCGTACAACGTACAATTGCCAAGTCATTATAATTATTACATAAAGATAACTAATATTGATACTAACAATTTGTAACAAAACTGTTGAATAGGTACTTAAAGAGAAACTAAATAAAATAAACTGACTTTGTTTTACATGAGATCTCACAACTTGTTATAGTGCAAGAATTATATTGCGAGACTTGGCATTTTTTAAATTCTATGTTTTGCTGGGATTTAATTTTCTTGACTTATTAAATTTCTAATGCTAATAGCTGTCTATTAAGAATATGATTTTATATTAACACTTCAAACAAATAATAAGCCTGTTACATGTTTAATGTGAATGCAAATTAATTATCAAGATGCATATAAACCGCGCTTATTTCAATAGAATTTTTTGCTTATCTTTTTTTAAGAATAAAGAGGAAAAGCTTGAAAATCTCTTATAAAACAATATTAAATTGATTCCAGTTCTCACGAATATATTAACAATTAGTTGTTTTTTAAGAATAATGCACCTACTCGATTGAGGTCATTGTTAAAAATTATATTTTGCTCTCCAATAATAAGATCCTCAGGAAAACAGTGTAATATTGACTTATAAAGTTTAAATTCGGAGCTTAATTAAAGAATTGTTGAGAAATTGAAAGAGAAACATGAATATTTATTTAATCAATCCACACGTATCATATTTATCAAGAAAGAAAGAAAAGTGTGTCACTGACAAATTAAATTAGAACTAGAAGATGAAGGCATGCTTACAAAGGATTACAAAACTGCGTCATGAATGTTTAATAGATTACCAGACAGAGCTGAAAGTTGACAGAAAACGTCTTTTTTTTATGTAAATTATTTTAATGAATTTAAGTTATTAGATTTTAATTCACTAACTTTTTCTGCGGTTTTTTAATTGCGGTTCACCTGGAATCATCCATGCATTTTCTGCATTCTTTTTTTATGTATAGGTTCATATTTTAAATGATCGTTTACCCCTTTATGGATAAAGCTAGTAAGCTCACAATTGCACTATTTAAACTATGTTTCGAAATTTAATAGTTTTAGAGCTATATTTGATATCGATTAAACTTTTAGTTACGTAATCGAGGGCGCAATTTTTAAATTCATTGTTGCCAACCATGGACATATTCAGCGCCGGGCTGACTAACTGGAATTTAAATTTCGCGCTGGGGATTTAGGTGGTAGCTCTGATGTAATGTAAATGTCAAGTTATTTATTTATTTATTTCCTGACATTGTCATTCGTTTTGACACTTTAGTTTTGTATTACGAGTTTTTGGTTTAAATCTTTGAATAAGAAGGAAGGAGCATATCAAAAATCTTAGGTTCACCGCGATGGGCCTCAAATATGGCCGACTTAAATTCCGGTTTATCAGTGTCGTTCTAATTTTATTTAAAAAATGTAAAACTATGATGTAGGGTAGACGTGGGGTAGACTCAATAATTTGTTGTTTTATTTTACGTTGTGAATAAATGTTGGTATACTTGTATTCATTTAAAACTTCCCAATATGGCGGACTTCAGTATGGGAGGCTTAAAAAACGAAAATCTCTAGACTGGAATCGACTGTAGTTCAAATCGTTCAAATTGATAATCTGTGGTAAATCCAATTGAACTCTGACACTTGGCTGACATTGACGTTTACGGTTCCTTTTTCTAAATATTTTCATTATTTTTTGAGATTTTATTCACAAATTCTACTTGATTTTGTTCTTTGTGCAGAAAGTTGTGCAACCTGCAGTACTAATTATATAGTTATAAGTTATAAATAATCTTTTCATCGATCAAGAACTGAGGAATAGGCTGGAAGATATTCAAAATGTGTAAAACGCTTAAAAACGTATTAGAAAATGTTGACTCGTCCACAAATTCGTGAAAATAAATTAGTCCAGATGTTTGTAAAAAGGTCTCTATATAATTATTTTGAGAAGTTTCCTCGTATCAGTAATTTTCAGGTTTGTAATATGTATATGATAATAAATAGATTAAAACTTATATTTCAGGAAACAGCGCGGGCATTACAGTTTGTTGTAAATCAATTTTAAAATATAAAGAAGGTTTAAAACAGGTTTAAAAGTTGAGTTAGTAGAGAAGACTTAAATAAGGTAATGTTGGTAATGGGACCAAAGTTCAAATAACACTTGAAATATATAATATGTACAATAATTGTAAGTAGTTTTTATGAATCTGTTTGATATCTATTGCATTGTTTTTATATATTTCTTGAAATATATATTTTTTACTTTACAGGATGCACAAAGAATAATAAAAAATACAGTTACTCACTAAAAGCACTTAAGGTTTGTAATAGATGTAGTTAGAATATCAAACACCAAACCAAACCAAAAATTATGTTTTATTTTACTGGTATTCCTCGCATTTGAAAGGAAAGTAATTTCATAAATAAGCAGGACATTGTATAGTACACCCTATATTAATAATTCTTTTTTATCCTATACTTGTTAGTTGACACATTACTTACTAGGTATAAAATTTAGTACTGATTCCAAACCTATAGTTGTGGTTGTGACATATTCTGATGTGTTTCTGGCAATTTAAAATAAGTTAATATTTAAACAAACATTTCTGGCTTTCCTGACAGGAGTGTCATAACATATTTAATAAAGGTATGTGGATAATGTTCTGATTATTACAGTTTGCATGGATGTTTTTTGTATGATGTTATTTTTTAATAAAGTATATTTAATGAGTTTTTGAGTATGTCTTTTTCCCTCAGAGGATTGTGTTCTAAACTTTATATATAAATTTTCATAAATTATATCTACAAAATTTATTACCTTATAACTTTTTGCTAAAGACTTTGTAGTTGAAACAGTTGAACAGTATATAAAAGAACTATTTAAATAAGATGTTTGAAAATATATAGCTGTTTTTGCACACATCAATTCAATTTGTGATTAACTGTACTGAAATAAAAACAAATTAAGAGAAATGAGGTAATCTATAAACTATAACATGAAACGAATCATCCTATTTCCAAGTCTTCTATTAATTTCACTTATTAAACAGCTATAATTATTCAATAATCTTGATAATTCTAGGAACTCTCAGATATCGTCAAAACATGAAAACCAAAATTCACTTCCTATAGTTCTTACGTCCCTTTAACTGAAATATAAGAAACAGGGGAGTTAATATTCTCACTGAGAAAGTTTATAAAATACCTTTAAGTAAAATCACTTCGAATCTGCTGTAAAATACCTTTATTCTTATTAAATAATTTCAATAATCTATGTTTTATTTATGACAACCACTTAATAACCTAACTTTAACGTCAACTTGACAATCCTGAAAAATGTTATTGTTAACCAAAGACTAAATCAATTTCTTAATTCGCTAACGCCAACTTATTTTTCATTAAAAAAAATTACCAATTTTCCTAACTAGGTCGGCCATATTGAGGAAAAAGAATTGTACTATAGTTATTAAAATTGTTATAAAAATATATAATTCTAATAAAAATAGATACGTTATAATAAGTATTTATTAACACAAACATCCGATACGCTACTGAAGCAGGTAAGTCAAATTAACGTATCTAAATTCTTTGACATCTAATCTTTGACAAGTAATAAATAAAAGCTAAAATGCAAGAAAAATATATAATTTAGTTAATTTAAGTGAATTTCATAAATGATCGGTTTACTACACGTATGTATATTATATAGTCACTTACTAGCGAAAAGTTGTTCCATTATTTCACTCAATTTTTGCCGAGATCTACCGCACGCTACACAACCAACTATTTTAGAGTCTTTTTCGATAAATCGCGATAGTGTCACTGTTAATTTAAGTTCTGCCACAATTTCCATCTAGATTTACTACCTTTATACAACTATCAGTAGTAGACTAATTAATAAATAACATAAAATAAGCTCCATCAAGACTGACAAATCCACAAAATTTCAAATCAAATTCAAATGTGTCAAATGAATCGTCAAACAGAACTGTCAATCCAATCCAATCAATGGATCCCCACCCTAGAGTGCCTTTTCCGCCCACCATGCATGAATACATGGATAGCATTATGCTCCTTCCTTAGTCTGCTTATTCAAAGGTTTAAATAAATAGTGTTGTCATTTGTCATACTTTAAGCTTGGAAATGTTTACTAGTAGACACTGCAGTCGAACATTGTTCTTTTTAGAACCTCTTTTAGTGTGAAGTGTACAAGGTAGCTTAATGGTCGTAAAAAACTCATCGCAACTTTATTAGAATATTTTGAACGGGAAAGCGGTAGTAATGGCCCTTTATGTCCTTTGAGTGCTGCTAAGGAGATGAGCTTGGTTGATGTAAATAATAAGTTTATATATTTATAATAAATTTATTTTTGTTTCTTAAAATATTTTGATTAAAAGAAAATACAGGGTGAGTTTCCTACAATGTTCTCTATGGGTATCTCGGAAACTACTGGAGATAGAGAGTCGGTTAAATGTGGAAAGAATTGCAGTTTTGTGGGGTCATAAATATGCGTCTTTCAGCTTTTTGAAAAAAATCATGGCTTACTAGATATTTCGAAAAAAAACAAATTTTGGCTATTTAAAAAATTGTCCCTAATTCCATTATAAGCTATTTTAGACAAAAAGTTTTTAGATAAAAGTTGTAGATAATCACATCCTTAATGAGTCTGTGTTCTCCGTTTTTTCCTATAGCCTGCCATTTTTGACATATGACACAAACATATGTTTTTTAAATGGAAACCATAGTTGGCCATGACTTCATAAAAAGCGCCATTTTTTAAGCTTTTTAGTGATATAAGCTATAATATCTTTTCTTCGAAAAATTACAGTTATAGCCGATTCTTATCATTTTTAAACAATTTCACTTAGTTAGCCATGGAAACAAGTTCAATCGCCGTTGCTCTCAGAAATGTGAAGCCGTCACATTCAAACTTTGTAAATTAAAATAAACAAAAATTGTAAATATGTATTTTTCAAATGAAGAAAAGCGTGTTGATCTCGCACATCAATAGAGTCGTTCCAACATGACTTTCATTATGACACACCACTCCCCACCCCCGATAATGAAGGAAATGTTAAAATTATTTATATCATAATAATTATACAAAAGCAGGGACAGGAAGAGGTGGACTAATTGTATGGGCCTCCTGGATCACTTGACCTATCCATTTTAGAATGTTTTATGCGGTATAGTTAACAATAAGGTTTACAAAATAACTTATGAATTAAGAGAGGCACTCGAAGTGGCGGTACGAGAAAAGTTTAATTAAGCCCTTCCGTTAGAATAGGTAGTAATTCAGTTTTAAAAAGATGCAATTCAAAACAATGGCGGATTTTTTGAACATTTTCTAAAATAACTTAAGGTGTATGTAGTGATATTATTTTTTTAAGTTCTTGTAGTGATATTATTTTTTTAAGTTTGTGTAATGTAAATTGTAAAGAACCGTTTAGTAATTTATTCTGACTTTTTATAAGTTATAAATCATAACTGAATAAGAATACCATGCAATCTTAGTGAAATTAGTCAAGAAAGATAAGAATTGGCTATAAGTAAATTTAACTTTTCTAACATGTCAAACATTCGCCGGTATCTTCGAAAATGTATGGTCAAGAAAAGTTGAACCAATAATCCTACACGCTTTGCTTAATTTGAAAAATACATATTTACAATTTTTGTTTATTTTAATTTACAAAGTTTGGATGTTTAGTTAGGATAGTTAGTTAGAATAGCTTTACATTTATGAGAGCAAAGACGATTAAACTTGTTTCCATGGCTAACTAAGTGAAATTGTTTAAAAATGATAAGAATTGGCTATAACTCAGTAATTTTTCGAAGAAAACATATTATAGCTTATCGCTGAAAAGCTTAAAAAATGGCGCTTTTTATGAAGTCATGGCCAACTATGGTTTCCATTTAAAAAAACTTATGTTTGTGCCATATGTCAAAAATGACAGGCTTTAGAAAATATGGAGGACACAGTCTCATCAAGGATGTGATTATCTACAACTTTTATCTGAAAACTTTTTGTCTAAAATAGCTTATAATGGAATTAGGGACAATTTTTAAAATAGCCGAAATTTGTTTTTTTCGAAATATCTAGTAAGCCATGAACTTTTTCAAAAATCTGAAAGGCGCATATTTATGACCCCACAAAACTGCAATTCTTTCCCCATTTAACCATCTCTCTATCTCCAGTAGTTTCCGAGATACCCATAGAGAACATCGTAGGAAACTCACCCTGTATATAAAAGTGGGCAACGCTGTGCCGGTCAAGCTTAATCACGTGACTAAACGTTTATTTATTTTTGTATGAACTGTAGCTATTTCAGATGAAAGCGTTCAACTCGATTTTCTGGATATTGTATAACCTTTAAAAAATCGATTTTTTTATTATTCAATTTTTTGCACACTTTTTACTTGAAATTTATAAAAGCCTTACGTTAATGCGACCGTTGTATATGCATTTTATATGACTTTATGACAACCTTTGTACACCAAAAATATCATTTCTGATATACCCTTCTGAAATAAACAATTTCTAATAATTCTGAAGGTTATCCAAATCAAAGTACTGAACTAATTGAACTTGTTTGAAAGTTCAATTTTTGGCATCGAAATTATTTTGAAATCTTACTTTTTTACATTTTTTTCTATATCCTTTTGTTGACTGAAACTAATTATACAGGGTGGTCCGAATTTTATTCCGGAAACTTCAGCATATTCTGTAGATAAAATAATTAAAAAAAAATCGTATAAATATATGTCCTAAAATGCTTAGTTTCTGAGTTACGATATTCCCGGGCGGTGGCAGCACCGGCAGAGAATGCACCACAAAACACATACACAAGAAGAAGTGCGAGCGCCTTGCTAAATATTGGAAAGTGAAATTGACGTTTAAATTTGACACTGTTGACAACTCTACTGCTACTAGCGCCCCCAATATCGCTTGTAGGAACTACGGACTAGATTGTCACGCATGGCGGGAAGTTCAAAAAAATAAAAAAATTTAATTTTTCATTTATTTTTAATTATGACATACATAAAAACACAAAAAATACACCATTTTAAAAAAATATGTTTAATATCAATATCAAATATACAACAGAAATTAATTTCACCACAATAAATTAATAAAATTAAAAGAATAATGTTACAAGTAGATCAAGAGATAAAATTAATTATAACAAAACTGAAAAAAATGGCGTCATAGATGGCTTAGAAATGACGATATATATCATAATTTTGAAAGTAAAATTATATAGGAAATGTCATCGATCATCATTTTGAAGCCAACTGGACGATTATTTCAAACATACAAGCTGAGTTCGTTCATAGTGCTCTGAGAAATCTAGATAAACAAAGAATAATAAATTAAAAGTATTCCAGGGAAAAAGAGAGGAAAAACCTGTATCGTCTCTGATATCTGTCAGGGTTTTGTTGAAAGTGTCATCTTTTTGCTCGAAGTTTTCAGGTCGATTAAAAAGATGACATTTACAACAATACTTTGCCGTAACTTTCACAAATATCAGAGAGAGAGTACAGGTATTGCCTCTCTTTTCCTCTGGGATGCTTTATATCTGTTCTTCTTTGTTTATCTATATTTCTCAGAGCATAATGCCGAACACGACTACAGTATATAATAATTTCAATATCCTAAGTGGAAAGAAAAAAGATCACCTTTCTGTTTTGTACTACGGTCCCTTTCTTCCGATGGCTCATCTCGTTGATATTTATGAAGGTATCCATAAAATATATATTTTACTATCGGTCCTGGGATGAAAAAATATAAAATTCAATTTGATTTGATGATCCTTTTCTGTCACCTAAATCAGAAGAATGACAATGAGCATGTTAAGATGAAAAAAAATTATTTATCAACACTTTTACCTACACGTTAGTCCGAGGTGTTTTATCAAAAACCTATATTTTCCTAAATAAATTATGTTTTAAATTTGCAAAGCAAACTGCAGCGTGTAAACAAAAGAAATAAAATGGCGACAAGTCAACGTCAACGACCCGACAAGGAAAAAAGTGGTGTTCGAATAACAAATTATGGGTTACCAAAAATTGTTTTTGTCTCCTTTCAACGCACACCTTAGAAAGAAAAAGAGATGAACTGTAATACTGAGAGAACGTCAAGGTTTTATCTGTCCCTCTTGTCAATAATTTATCGGTAAAGAAGATTCCTAGAAAATCGCTTGTAGTCAAGTTTTCAACCATTGCCAGTTCTCCCATAAGAAGTGTCATCCACCTGGAATGCACCAAGCCAGTTAGTATGATTTCAGACATAGACTTAAGATAAATATTTTAAGTCTATGATTTCGGAGCTTTGCGAAATGCGGGAAAGAATATGAAATGTTCTATAGACAGAGCCCTACAATAATGGTCTCATATAATTCTACTATTTATTCGACTATTTTTCCAAGATGGATACAGATGGATAGTTATGACCAAGTTATGACATATTTAAGATAAATGTTTTCAATATGTCAAATGAAAATTGTCAATCAATTCAATCAATCATGTCCGTCAAATACTACTCGTATTTTTCAACACTGACTTAATAAAAAATTCGTATTTTTTACTTATGTTTATGTGTGTCTTAATTTTAGACATTTCAAAACATATGCCTATGAAAATAATAGATTAGTAAAAAATTCAATAATTTTGTTTATCTATTTTGAACATTCTTTGACGTCAAATATTTCTTCTATTGTATAATATATTTAAGGTGACACGTGCCAAATAGGTTAATTTATACATTATAAAAAATAACAGATAGAAAAATAAATTAATAAAAAATTCAAAAATTTTGTTTATCTATTTTTAACATTCTATGCCGTCAAATATTTGCTGATGTTTAATATGGCACATTAGTGAACCTATTCTCTGGTGGCACGTGTCAAATAAATAGTATATTAAACAACGAGTTTCGAAAACGACGTTTTGCACACGAGTTCGACAGTTTGTTGGCTCGAGCCGCAGCTATGAGCCGCAGGCAAGAGCCACAAGTCGAACGAGTATACAAAAAAGTTTTCGAACGAGTTTTTTACGCTATTTTTTCTACGACTACAAATTAGCAGACTCCCTCAGTTTTTGCCAGTTTTGTGAAATAATTTGCGATGTAATGATGACACTTTTCTGACGGTTCTTATTCAAAGTGACGGCTGTGCGTTGCGTTTGGCGTTTCAGCTAAACATCGGAGGTTAAAAATGTTAAAATTGGCACATGTCGTGTGCAAAATTATATATAGCACACAACAGTTTGCAAAACGTCAATTTCAGATCGAGTTTTCCGTGTGTCAAACTGCATTTTCTACGCTAGTCGCAGAAAAAATCATTTTTGAAACATACTCATTAATAAAATTTAAGAATAATTATTGTATTTCAATATGCCTGTAATTGCAAACCTGCATTCCACAAATTAGACAATCCTACAAATTTGCATTTACTTATGTTAAATTATTAACGCTAAAGAATTTAGTGACATTGACATATTAAATATACAAGAATATTTGGTGTATATTTTGTTTTTTAGAAAATTTTGCGCATATTTTAATATGAAAGTTTATGCAATATCAGATTTGAATATTTCTGTAAGAATATACAGGGTGTTCTTTAATGACATGCTAATATTTAAGGAGGTGATTCCTGGACCTATTCTAAGAAAAAAGACTTCATATGAATGTATATTATGTCCTAAACATTTTAACTTTCTAGATACAGAGGGTAGTAAAATTTTCTAAATTTTTTTACATAAATGTTTTAGGAATACATGGATAGCATTATACCTCCTCCTTCGTTAATGTTTTAATCTTCTTATTCCATTCTTGAATAAGTGCAAATATATTCAGAGCTGGTAGATCTCGGTAAGAGTTATTCAAGTTTAATTAAATAAAATTGATTTATTTTTAGAAAAATTGAGAGCCACCGGATTTTTCTGTATTTGCATCCCTTTTAATGCCGTAATCATAGAGTAAAGCATGGTAATATCAGAGATTAAGAAATTATACCGTGGGAAAATTTGAGGTGAACAGGCAGTTCTAAAAAGTTTTCTAAAATATACAGGAAAATCTAAAAGAAAATGCACGTTTTCAACATCTTTTCTTGCCAAAAAAACCTCATAGACGTTTTCCTGGGGGTCGAAATATACCACCCCTAAAAATATTTGCACTTATTTAAGACTCACCCTGTATGTGTTTATGGTTAAAACTTTGTATCTCTCCATTAATATTTCCCCAATTATATTATTATTTCCGTATATAATGTATTCTGACGGTTTTTTTTTCATTTATAATTTTGGTATTCTTGGATTTCTTGAACACCTGTGATTGACGCTATTGTTGACAATAACATGTTAATAAAATCAATAAATTACGCAATTTCGGACAAACCATAGGTAAGTGCGTGGATAAATAACTAAAAATATTAACTTTTTAACGTAAAAGGTTTATTATTGACATAACTGGACATTTTGAAATTTTTCAAAATTCTATCTAATTTATCGAATAACAAAATAAAAAAAATTGTGCCACCCATAACATAATTTGGTACTAAATAGCACTTTCTTTAATTAATTTGAATACTATTTTAACGTTTTTAAAATTAATTTCATCAAAATATGAATATTAAACAGGTTAATAAGAAGTGCCTATAAAATATTTTTATTAGTTATTAAAGATGCGAAATATCATAACTGAATAATTAATTTAATTTTAATAAGAAAAATAATGAAGATCACCTTAATGATTGTCTCCTATTTCAGACTTATTTTATATGGTTTCATGACATTATGATTGCATATTGTTTGAGCAAAATAATTAAGAGAAATTTAGTGAGCTAAGGAATTTGCATATCATTAAATAAGCATTCTGGCTTTTGTGTTGCATAATATAGTTGCATGTATTCTTGTTCATTCTATATTTTAAATAAATTAATAATAAATGACGATCGATGACATTTCCCATATAAATTTACATATAAAATGATGGCTGTACTTAAACTGCCGTTAAACGGTAACTTACTAAAATGCCGTTAATAGGTATGACGTCGTTTATGTGACGCACTTGACGGCTTTATGAAATATACTAAATGTTAACGTACTATTAACCAACGCTACTAACCAACGCTATCCACCTAATATTACTAAGTACACCTAGTACTACTAACCAACGCTATTCACTCCACCAAATAACCAACTTAACCAACGCAACTAACCTCGACGAATAAAAAATATAAACACGTATATTTTATTTTGTTTTTTTACATATTTTAAAATTTTTAAAAAATGTATACAGGGTGTTTCGAAAAATCGGGTCATTGATTAATCACGATCCTGCTTAAAGCGCTTCACGTAAAAAACTGATTTTTGGAAAACAGATTGATTTTAGGGTGTAGAGGTTCGATAAGAAGGGATTTTTCGAAACTCGAATTCTAAGGGGGTGAAACTATCCCTAAAATATTAAACTAGTTTTTATTTAAAAACCGGTGAGTTTTTCGGAAAAACTCTTAAACACGTATATTTTATTTTGTTGTTTTACATATTTTAAGATTTTTTATAAATTTATACAGGGTGTTTCATAAAATATCATCATTGAGTAATCACGATTCTGCTTAAACTGCTTGACGTTTAAAGCTGATTTTTGGCAAACGGATTGACTGTGGGGTGTAGAGGTTCGATAAGGAGGGGTTTCTTGAATCTCAAATTCCAAGAGGGTAAAAACGCCCCTCAAATATTACAATATTCGTTATTTAAAAAACGGTTAGTCTTTTGGGAAAACGCTTGGACAAGCATAATTTATTTGGTTTTTTACATATTTTGAAATTCTTTAAAAAATCGTACAGGGTGTTCCAAAAAGTTGGGTAATTTCTTAACCACGATTCTGCTTAAACTGCTTGACGTAAAAAGCTTATTTTTGGCAAAAGGATTTCTCGAAAGTCAAATTCCAACGAGATGAAACTACCCCTCAAATATTACCGAGTTATATAATAATATCGCCATATTGTTTTTTCTCATGCTGACATAAATGTGAGAAAATTTTATCCAGTTTGTATGTTAATGGAAATTCTTGCTTTGCTTTATCATCACCATTACAAATAAAAAATTTTACAACGAACACGCTAGTTTACATATAAAATGATAGCGATCTTCATTTCATAGCCATCACTGACGCCGTTTTTTTTCGATCATACGGTATAAACAAAACTGTATATACCTCGCATTTTTTGTTATGATCTACAGTGTGTCTTCGTTTATTATTAATATTTTCAGAATAATGCGAAATTATCGATGAATGAAAACAAAATTATATTGCCATAGAAACGCGTTTTGAAGGTTTAGGTTCTTCGGCTTTGTGAGAAAAATAAGTTTTTGGACATATTATGAAAATTTTACCATTCGTAGAAAATTTTATGGAGATTCAGAATATATACACCTTTGATGGGCTTCGGTACCTTGGCTTTGTGAGAAAATGAATTATCTGGACCCTTGTTTTTCAGATATTTTTGATGAAGGTCCTCATTAGTGTTCTCTTCAGTCTCTTCAGACTACAATGGCCTATATTTTTTTGATTTTACACCTTTTAATTAGTAAATAACAGCAGTTTTAATAAGATTTTTTAATAAGCCAATTTTCAAGACTATATACCGGGTGCGTCTCAAAAGTGGCTCACCCCTATAACTTTTTTATTTGTTCAGATAAAAAAACGAGATTTTGTATATTTGTATATGACATAAATTAGGACTGATTTATGTATCCAATTGCTTTTAGCACAGAATATCTAGCTACGCAACAGAAAAATACTCGAAATGAAAGAGCTAAAATTGCACAAATAAAATACTAGATGGCGCGACAATATCATAATCAGAATATAATTGGAAATTTTCAACTTTCGGTTTTGAATCGACGTAGATCGACGGCAGTCGACGGCCTTGAAGCTCGGCTAAAAATGCACAGTTGCCAGATTCAAACAGACTTTAATTGGCCTCCCATTCTTTTTCTGGTGTATAATAATTCCTTTCTATTCTTCGTTTCTTGTCAGATACACTTATATTAATTATTCGTTTGGCTTTTAAAATAGTTTTAATTTTAAGTATATTATTAGAAAACATATGCTCTCAAAATACATTTTTAATATACACTACTTTATTATGTTAACTAAGAAAATAACTTCAACTATACCTTTAAAATTAATAATATACAGAGCGATTGATAGTGATATTTATTAATGCTGAAACGTTAGTAATGAAATATACGTTTAATAATAATGGAAATGATTTATTAAAATGCAGTACAAAAAATGTTAATTGACTAAAAAAATACTATAATAACAATTTTTTTCTGTTTGCCACGTTATTTATATAGACCTAGGTAGATTTTAAAAAGTGACACAGGTACAATTAATAATATATTACTTAAGCATAAAAGTTGCTGTCACGACATCGTACAATAAATTAAAATTCATAAAATAAATTAAAATTATTAATTAAACAAATCTTGATAAAGAAACGCAAGTATATCAAATTTGGGCCCAATCGAACGCCAGGAAATGGTATCGTAATATGGTACTACATTATGGTACCCCTTGATATGCTTCATGGTACCATAATATTGCAATGTCATCAAAAATACGCAAGTATAATCAAATACGAGCCCAATCGAACGTCAGGAAGTGGTATCGTAATATGGCACTATATTAAGGTACCACTTTATATATGCATCATAGTAGATGCATCATAGTACCATCATATTACAATGTCACCGAAGATACTTACTATACCAAGTTAAGCCCAATCGAACGCCAGGAAATGTATCGTATATGGTACTATTATGGTACCTCTTGATATGCTTCATGGTACCATAAAATTGCAATGTCATCAAAAATATGCAAGTATATATCAAATATGAGCCCAAATATCAGGAAGTGGTATCATAATATGGTACTATAGAAGGCACCAATTTATATGCTCCATGGTGCCATCATATTACGATGTTACCGAAAATACGTAGTATCTTTGGTAGTATACAAAGTTTAAGCTCAATCGAACGCCAGGAAATGGTATCGTAATATGGTACTACATTATGGTACCCCTTGATATGCTTCATGGTACCATAATATTGTAATATCATCAAAAATACGCAAGTATAATCAAATATGAGCCCAATCGAACGTCAGGAAGTGGTATCGTAATATGGTACTATATTAAGGTACCACTTTATATGCATCATAGTACCATCATATTACAATGTCACCGAAGATACTTACTATACCAAGTTAAGCCCAATCGAACGCCAGGAAATGTATCGTATATGGTACTATTATGGTACCTCTTGATATGCTTCATGGTACCATAAAATTGAAATGTCATCAAAAATATGCAAGTATATATCAAATATGAGCCCAAATGAACGTCAGGAAGTGGTATCATAATATGGTACTATAGAAGGCACCAATTTATATGCTCCATGGTGCCATCATATTACGATGTTACCGAAAATACGTAGTATCTTTGGTAGTATACAAAGTTTAAGCTCAATCGAACGCCAGGAAATGGTATCGTAATATGGTACTACATTATGGTACCCCTTGATATGCTTCATGGTACCATAATATTGTAATGTCATCAAAAATACGCAAGTATAATCAAATATGAGCCCAATCGAACGTTAGGAAGTGGTATCGTAATATGGTACTATATTAAGGTACCACTTTATATATACATCATAGTACCATCATATTACAATGTCACCGAAGATACTTACTATACCAAGTATAAGTCCAATCGCACGCCAGGAAATGGTATCGTATATGGTACCTCTATCGTATATGGTACCTCTATGTACTATTATGGTACCTCTTGATATGCTTCATGGTACCATAATATTACAATGTCACTGAAGATACGTAATATACCAAGTTTAAGCCCAATCGAACGCCATATATCGTAATATGGTACTATATTACGGTATCACTTGATATGCTTCATGCTACCATAATATTGCAATGCCATGAAAAATACGCAAGTATATATCAACTACCGTACGATATCGAAAAAAACGGCGTCCAGTTGGCTGGTAAAAGACAATCGATGACATTTCCCATATAAATTTACACATGAAATGACAGCGATTTTCATTTCATAGCCATCTCTAACGCCGTTTTTCCCCGATCATACGGTATGAACACAATCGAACGTCAGGAAGTGGTGTCGTAATAGTAGAACAATACTTATTATATTGTCGCCGAATTACAATCAAAATTCAGGATTCAGTTAGAATCAAACGTCAGGAAGTGATTTTAAAGGCTGATTCATGGTACACCGTGACGGGCCGGGGCCGTGTGACGGTGAAGGCACGGCCAAACATTGTCAAATGGTATTTATACCTATGCATTCATGCTAAGCCGAGCACGGGCCGAGCTTCGCCGGAACCCGTCCGTGCCCCGTCCGAGAAATGTCGGTGTACATTTTTCCTCGGATCCGCTACGGTCCGGCCCCGTTGCGGCAAACATAAATGAGTCGCCCGGGCTAAATACTTCGTTCATCTACGGGCCTATAGCGGCTGTTTTCTAGCAGTGTTGCCGCACCCAACTTTTAGCGCGTACCACATTATAAACTAAAAATGTACCACTTTGGTACAATTTTTTAAAGCACAACAAAATACATCTGCATATGACTTTAACCGGTTTGGTCGCTGTGAATTTCTTCATAAATTTCTACATAAAAAAACTTCCTGGAGAAAGACACAAATCGAGACGAAAAACATGAAATAGAAATTCAGAAAACCCAATTATAAGTATGTATAGGTTGAAGAATTCTAAGTAATTCTAATACTACACACAATACTTGGAAAACTTAAATTTTATTTAAAAAAAACGCAAATATAGAAGCATGTTAGAAACAGTAAATTTTCAAGTTTTTTCTTCGGGTTATTTAATATAGGCAACGCTATAGACATTACAACGTTTATAATACGTCGTTAATTAATGCGGATTTTCTCCGAATGGTATCGGTAAGCGCGTTTAATGCAATATCAACGACAATAATTATTAAATATCTATTCAATTTCGGTGCGCGTGGGAAATAATTATTGTACCAAATCATCCTGGATTTGAAAATGTAGTACTACTGTACCAAATAGAATTAAAAGTATCAAATTTGGTACAAATGTACCACTGCGGCAACACTGTTTTCTAGAATATAATCGGCACGGACATGATCCCCGTTGTCCACTCGGTGTAGCATATATTGAAGGCCCGGACGTGGCTCGGTGTCTACTTTACGGAACGTGCCCGGCTCGGGTACGGCCCGGTGTACCATGAATCAGCCTTAATTCAGCTCGTAAGATTTAACTCCAACTAACATGGCGAGTTAAATACTTAAACGTTTGAAAAAAGAGCTCTAATCTATTTTAATATGTTTAAATGATGTAGCAAATTTGAAGCTAAGCTTTATCAGGAAATATTATAATATAAATTACACAATGGCAACACTGCATAAAATTCTTTTAAATTTCGTTTGTAGAAAACTGTTTTCTTTTAAATTTATCGCCCTCTGTTATGTAGTAGTGAAACTACCGCATCAAAATATCTGATTTGGAGACAGGCTTTTAAAGCCTGTCTCCTTTTGAGACCTACGATTTTATACATGTAACGAGGCTTCTGTTGCGTAGCTAGATATTCTGTGCTTTTAGTTACTTCCTGTTCCACCGGAAAGTACAATATTTTCAACTGTTATTCATCATGGTAATTTTAGTTTTAACTTCCCTGGTACCATAAAAATATCAATAAAGACCTTGATGTAGGTAATTAAGAACTGCTTAATCTAAAATCACATTTTATGTAAGCTAATACAAAATGCTCCAAAGTGCTCCAAAAAAATATGATGTAGGTTACAATTATTAGCCTTTTTTCTTCATAACTACGAAGTTTCATGACCAACATTAACCCACAAATACCCTTTAGGTTGCCTAACTCTCCCGAAAACCATGATTTAGTTTCCCAAAATAAATTACGTATGACAGTATATTACTGGGTGTTTCTTAGGTGCTGAAAATACTGATTAATTATATTAAGAACGAAATGGTAATTCTATTGTAAGGGGCTGAAAATAAAACCCTGCATATTTATTTATGTGTTTACACAAACTTTTTTTGATTTTTTAAACTTTACAAAGAATAGAGTATTAAATTAATATGCTATTAAAGACAAAATAATATAATTAAATTTTTTACAACCAATTTTTTATTTTTTACAGCCAATTTAAATACACTCTGTATACATAATTCAATTTTCTAAATTCAAAACATTACTTATATATTTAGAAAACCACATTTAATAAAAATAATTTTAAAAAATGTAGTACCTAGTTAGTTGAGAAATTATTTTTTGCCACTTTTCGCGTTTTCGGCATCACTGTGCGCCGTGTTGACTAACTGGAATTTAAATTTCGCGCCGAGGATTCAGGTGGTAGCTCTGCTGGAAAAAAATGTCAAGTTGCCCCATTTGACGAGTTTTTGGTGTAAATAAATAGTTTTGTGATACTTTAAGCTGAAAAATGTTTACTAGCAGACCTTGCAGTCCAACATTGTTCTTTTTAGAACCTCTTTCAGTGCGAAGTGTACAAGAATTACTAATTACTAACTTAATAGCCATAAAAATTTCATCGCCAGATACCAAACTAAACTTTATTAGAATATTTTGAACGCGAAAGCGGTATAATGGCTCTTTCTGCCCTTTAAGTGCTGTTAAGTAGGTGAGTTTTGTTCATGTAAATAATAACGGTTTGTATGAGGAAATTAAAATAACTTTCGTTGTACATCATAGTACGACCACCAGCAAACTCCATAAGACGAAGTTGTTAAAATATTTGGATTAAAAGAAAAAATATAAAAGTGGGCAACGCTGTGCCGGTCAAGCTTAATAACGCGACTAAAAGTTTAATTGGTATGAACTGTATCTATCTAATCTTGGGTCTTGGGTATACTAAGGTCGAGACCAAATGTTTGAATGAATATTACTTAAAACTTTTTTTGCAAAGCCAAACACATGTGACACCAGGCCATAAAAACATAATAATTCCAAAATTATTATAACAAATAAATCGATCGATAGTCACTAAACAGAAATTAAACTATATATTTCCAGCTCTGAGGAAAAGAACACTTGGATATACAAAGTATATCCTTGTATAGGAAGTTTTGCAATAAAAACCAAGTCTGTGTCATTTTCAGTGCACATCATTCCGAATAACTATCAAAGAAATATTTTTAGAGCCATATTGCTTCAATCGATGACGTGACGTATATGGATTTGCGGGTTTTTCTAATGTTTACGAAACAACACTTGAATCAAGCAAGAAAATATATCGATTACATTTTTCTACGTTTTCAGAATATCTTTTCAAGGATCATTGCTTGACATTTATTTTTTTATTTCATTAGGCAGTGTAATATCATAATTACGTCGGCTATGGTCAAGGATCTCTAATGCAAATAAAGTAAACTATGGATTTTAAGGATGTAACAAACTAATAAAAATGTATATTTTTCGAGCAGCTTGTGATAATTAAGATTATCTGAACGATCTATCTCTCTAGACTGGAATGTTAAATAGTTTAATAAAAAAGCAAGTATTCTTGAGAACTTCAGTACAAGGTGTCCCATTTTCCTGTGTTTTATAGTTTCTCGTTTATGAGTAGAACTCTAGCAACGCAACTATTAAGCTTGACCAATTACGTTAGAGTTTTTGACAAATGCGGATGCAGAACAGCTGTGCCGCACTATATAATTTATTACAAACCAATAAAGAAAATAAATTAATATCTAAAAAACAAATATAAATTAGTAAAAACCAACCAACCCCACCAAATAACCAACTAACCAATGAATTAACACCCTCCAAATAACCACGCTAACCAAAGCTTAATACTTGCCTTGCTGGGGTAGACGCAAATGTCATATTTGACGTTGACTAAATTATTTAATTGTTTTGATTACCTAATTTAAATCAGTCGCCCATGATAAAAAGTTAAATAATGCATTTTTTACTTTATTTATAACAATAAGTATGCTATATTTTTAGAGGGCTCATAGCAAAATAACCAAAATAAAATATAATATATAAATACAGGGTACCCCATTTAAAAAAAATATAAATTTGGATCATATTTTAAGAATGATAGCTCCCAGTGAAGGTATTGTTACGCCACTGAATTCTACAAAAAAACTCTATGAGACTCAGATTTTCGATAAGCTATAAGATACCGAAAAGTTACGAAATTAGAAGGGAGCCGAAAAATGCCAAATTTTCAAATTCGCCCTGTATTTTAGGAATTAAGAGGGTTAGGACAAATTTGTGTGTAGAATCTTTAGTTTTATAAAAAACTAGCCAAGTGATCCACCGCATCTTTGTATCTCAACTCATAAACGAGAAACCCCATAAAACACAAGTAAATGAGACATCTTGTACAGGCTGTCCCATTTTGATTGAAATCATAAGGTATCTCTGTTATTCGTGAAGATAGAAGGGTGCGGTTTGCACAAACCTGTCCTACTTTTTTGTCAAACGAAAAATGCCGTAAACAAAATTTTCATAGCCCTCTTGGTTTCTAAGCTACAGGGTCTTTTTGAAAATTTTGCAATTTGGAACACCCCCTGTATCTCTGTTATAATGGATGATATCGAGAAGGTGAAAACTGACTCATGTAGAACTTTTTACGTAGAATACAGCGGTGTAATCCGTTTTTCTACTAAAAAATATTTTTAAAGATATGAACTAAAGTTATGTTTTCTTAAATGGAACACCCTGTATATTTATAAATTATATGATCTGTCTTGCCATAAGCTTCTCAAAAATATATATCTCTCTATACTTATTTTCACTATTTACTGCAATATTTAAAGTAATAAGAATAATAAGAATATTAAAAGATCATATTTATTAGTAGGCCATGATTGATAATAAAAGAAACTCTCGAAGAAACTAAAGAATTATTAAAAGTATATTGCTACCTGTCCCTTGTTTTATCTTGGGAGCTACTAATACATTCTTTATATATTATGGAAACTTAACTCCTCTCTACCGCTGTTTGTAAATTTTGGAAGCTATCGGACCGGAACTTTTAGATATTCGTTTAGCTAATTTACGTAAAATATACTTTCAGCAAGATAGGGCTCTCCCTCACAACTTTGAAAATATTAGAATTTTGTTAACTTATTATTTCTCAAATCAATGAATTGGAACAAATGGACCCATATAATGGCCTCCCTGATTCCCGGATTTGTCCGTTCTCGATTTCTGATTTTGAGTATTTTTGAAATATGAAATATATCGTGGCAACTACGACAATGTCGAATACCTGAAAAATGTTTTAATAATGCAAGCATTTAGATATTTACAAATTCATCCCTTTATAATAAATTCCGTTATAAAAAAGAAAAATATATTCAGAGATTCGGTGGTAATAATTCAAAAGTAAAATATCAATCCCAAATAATATTTTATTATGTGTATGACTATTTTAGTAAATATCATTTTGATTTTTTTTATTATAATCACGTCCTACTAATAAGAAAGCGATATATTTTAAATATTGCAGTAAATAGTGAAAATAAATATAGAGTGATATATATTTTTGAGAAGCTCATAGCAAGACGGATCATATGATTTATAAATATACAGGGTGTTCCATTTAAAAAAAAAACATAACTTTAGTTCATATTTCCAATAATATTTTTTTCGTATAAAAACAGACTACACCACTGTATTCTACGTAAAAAGTTCTATAAGAGTCAGTTTTCACCTTCTCAATATCATTCATAATAACAGAGATATAGGGGGTTTCCCAAATTGCAAAATTTTCAAAAAGACCCTGTAGCTCAGAAACGAAGAGGGCTATGGAAATTTTGTTTACTGCATCTTCCGTTTGACAAAAAAGTGGGACAGGTTTGTGCAAACCGCACACTTCTACCTTCACGAATAACGGAGATACCATATGATTTCAACTAAAATGGGACACCCTGTACAATGTATATTTTAATAAAATATATTTGATATTTCGAAACATATTTTATGTTTTACTGAGTTTAATTAAAAAAAAACAGAATGTTTATTTAAATAAATAACCTATATAACAACATAAATTAATTATTTTATATTGTATATATGCAAGACCTAAATATTTTGACTAGATGGTATTTACCTAATGTTCATTATTAATTTTGACTTCCAATTTACTGTAGTAAAAATAACTGTTTATAATGTCAAAATAAATAAACGAGATTGCTTAACTTGCTTTATTATACAGGGTGAGTGTTAAATAAGTGCAAACTTTTTAGGGGTAGTATACATCGACCCCAGAAACACGTCTATAAGTCTTTTTCTCGAAAAAAAAAATTGAAATTTTGTAATTTTTTTAGTTCTTAGTTAAAAAACATACTATCTTCATAATATGACAACATAGATGGTAGATCAAATTTACAAGAAAGAAAACTTAGAAATGATCCAGTGATTCTCAAAATTTAAGCAAAAAATCTATTTTTTCTTGAATTTTCAACGCAAAATAACTCGGTTATTTTGGGCTTATCTGAAAAACAGTAAAAAGAAAATATGTTGCTTTTATCAAGATCTACCAGCCATGAAATTATTTGTACTTATTTATGACCCCCCATATAAAGGGGCTTTTATATTAAACTCGAGAATAAATATTTTTTTTGGAAATAGATTTGTGTGAAAATGTTCTATCCTTTTTTAATAATTAGTGTTATTTCTGACAAGTTTTATATCATTTTTTTAATCTAGAGATTGACCTCGCCAATATTATCACCGAGTCTCATTTCCCAGGCGCCTTTGACGCCGTTTTTTTCTATTATACAATAGTATGAAATCTAGAAGGACAGACTGGAGTACTAAAAATAGATAGTAGATACTCTTTTTTGGGGATTGTACCCACCGTGTTTCAGAACTCACGAGCCGAGCCGCCTCTGGGTTTTGTGTGGATCAAAATGGAGGGCACTTTGTATTTTTTAAATTACGTTCGCATACAGTATGTCCCCGGATTGTCTTTACAATAGGAAAAACTTTTTTATTATTGACATTTTGGGAAAAATGCATTCTTCATAAAACTTTTTGCTTGTTCTGATATAGTCAATCCCGTTTATACTTTTCCATACCGTTTTAGAGAAAATTAAAAAAAACGTGAAAATATAAAGGGAAATTAAAACAACTTTCGTTGCACGTCATCAGTGACACCATGCGTCGTCTTATGGAGTTTGCTGGTGGTCGTATTATGATGTGCAACCAAAGTAATTTTAATTTCCCCATAGTTGAATTTTTCCTAGTTCCTAAGTCCTAGTCATTGCCTGGAAACTTATATGGTGAAATTTTGATAAAATAATTTAGTACTCACTAAAAACACGGTATGTCACTAGTGGTAGGAAAAATAATTTTTAGAGGTTACTAGTTTATTTGGTTGCCTGTGATATGCATATACAGGGTGTTTCCTAATTAATCTAAAAAATATAAAGTCGTTAGAAAACGAATTAAGGCGGGCTCTTAATAAGTATATTTATTTTTTTCTCGACAACCGTTTGATAAACAAGAAAAACTCAAAAGATCAATTTTATTGAAAAAGGATGGCCAGTCAAGAAAAATATATATTTTCTATAAAAAAGCAGCGGTGTACCATTTATGTTAAGCAAAAAAATTGATTTTCTTTTAATTTTTAACACCCTGTAGATCAGAAAGGAAGTACTTTAGACCCAATGGTTATATAAAAATTGTTTTAAGAACACATGAGAAATCACACCATAATTTTTTTAGACTAATTCGAAAACACCCTGTATATTATTGTCAAATTGACAATGACTGCTGATAAATCAAAAAATACCTTTTCAGTGAAAAAATCCTGATTTTCGCAGGAAAAATTTTGATTTTTATTGAATTTGGACCTGCGTTTGCAAATACTGGATTGTTTTTTAATTTTCTATCTGTCTAAATTTTAAATATCATAGTCAGAAATAGTTTTATTATTTATTAACTGTAAATATGGTGTTTTCTTGTGTTGCATCTTGTAAAGAAACTAACAAAACTGCAAAAATGTACGTGTTTCCAAAAGACGATAAGGTATGTATCTTAGATAAAAGAAAAATATATGGTATGTATTCGTTGTTTGATTTTTTTTCGTTCGCTTTAAAATCTATATTATATTCTTATGTTTTATTAAAGTTACTTTGATATACTAATATATCAGTGTAACTTTAAAAATAAATCCTTTGAATTCAAATATAAACATAAAAAACATTTACAGCAGAAAAGGCGAAGGCGCTGGGTTAAACGTAGTCTCCACTAAAAACACGGAGGGGCGCTTTGACCCAAAATTTTACTATTAAGTTTCATATCTATCTTAATAGTAGATTATTTTCTTTTATCTATGGTCCTAGTCCTAGAAATCAAAACGAGTTTCTATGGTAATATAATTTCGTTTTCATTCTTTGATAGATTGTTATTGATAGAATTCTAATTAACGTTATATTTTTTGCTGTTTTAAAATGTTAAAGAAGCACAAAATGTATTAAGTTCAATGCTACGGAAAAACTGATAATAGTTATCGGAAAATGTGATACTTTAACAATAGCAAAAATATGACGTTAATCAAAATTAAGAATTACCATCTATCATAAGAATGAAACCAAAATGCTATTATCATAGAAACGCCTTTTGATTTATAGGACTTTTAGACAAAAAGTCATTCGTATTTTCATGTTTTTTTTTAATTTTCTCTAAAACGGTAGGTACTAGTTTGACCAGCGGATCTGAAGCTACGGAAGGAATGCGAGAAAAAAAATCGACATTGCCACGTTTATCTATAAAATTGCCAGACATGAACTATAAATTTAATATATTTTTATTATATATAATGTGTTTAGCATATATTCTGACGTATATTACTAAGGGATTTTAACGTAGTTCATATTGCTCGATATGTTTTATTTAATAACTTATTTCTTTCATTCTGTATAATCTGCTTATTATGAAAGTTGAAGATTTTTCAACGATATGATTGGCAAACCGGCATCGCCGCGCATGGCCGCCTATTCATCGAACATGATTGGCGAGAGTACGTCACAGGATTTGTTACCACGCGGTTGCCATGGCTTTTACGGCTTTCCTATTCGCTTGCTTTATCCCCAACTTCAGGGTCTCTTCTGAAAAGAGTAGGAATATTGAATACTATTGAAATATCCAGTGGCGGTGTCATTTTTTTGATCATTATTACTTTATTTCATTATTTTATACCGGTTATGCTAAACTTTATTCCTATATTTTTCGTATATTTGATAGTTAAGTTGTGTTTTATTGTTTTGTTATCTTGTTATAATGTTTTTCGTTCGTAGTTTTTAATTATTAATATCAAGCTTGATCGTATATTTGTATTTTAAAATGAATAAATTTGTTAAGGGTAAGACGCTACATAGTCAGACAAGAGAAATAATAGCTAATTTATGTAGGTAAGTTAATAATAATGTGGATGAAATCTCATTTGGTTTATTTTCTTGTGTTCATAATAAGGTTTGCGATGAAGAAGCTACAGAGAGTTCGCTTAAGTTGCCGCTTAAACGTAAACTTGAGCGGATATTTTTTTATACCGGAGCGTATCGGCTATAAAAAAATCACACAGAAGATAAAAAAGGCTGAAAACTAACCCCGATAAAATGATATCCAGCTCTGGAAAGAAACGACCACGTGAGACTGCTGTCGAAAAGCTCGACGACTTTTTCGAAGTGATCAGGAATTTGATAAATAGATTTTATCTCGAATTCAAACTCGTCCCCGCAATTAGAAAGCTTTTGCAAAAATTGCAGGAAGAATCGAATTTTCCTTTTGCAGGGAAACGCTTAGGGGGTTATTAAAATCAAATTAATTTTTTTGGCGTAAATGTCAAAATACCAGATAAATATTAATGGAGCGGCCCATTATATTGCAGAGAGAGATATAAATATATACGCGAAATTCGAAAATATAGCCAAGTATTATCTATTTGGATGAAACATATGGGTAGACAATGACCTAACCTTTAAAAACTGCTGGCGGAGCGATACCATATCTCTGGTGTAATAGGCAATATTGGATCTACTGGTGAGTAAAATTATGTTTTGTTTGCGCTTCCAAAGTTAACTATTTTCAAGATTTTTTTTTGCGGGAAATAGTTATATCTTAAATTATGTTTTATAGAAAAAAATATAGTTAGTACAGATATATAAATAAATATACCTCAAGACTCAGTCTTGATCATCTGCTGATGGCAGACATGGTTAGCGAAACGTGCGTCCAGTGTAAAATTAAAAGTGTTTTGGTGTATTGTACTGATTTAGTGTTTTATTTTGCTGTGTAACACCAAAGGTTCCAACCCCCAGCTGTAATGTGATTTCTTCTATTATATTAACAACACAATAATAAGATGATTCAAAATATTTAAGGGAGCTTTAATAAAAGCTTTTAGTGTTTATCTGCTAACTAAACAGTAACGATTCAAACATCATAAAGTTTTTTGAAAAATATTATTAATCTGAGTATTATATTTATGATACACATTATTTTCATATAACACCGTACGCCCATGCCTATTTTATGAATGAAATTGGGCGTGTTTTGTTTACAACTGCGTTCCCCTGCCGATACCCCGTAGCTACAGATCCGTTGGTCACACTATATATGAAAATTTAGAGCAAGTATGTCAACAATAAAAAAAAAATCTCTTATAAAGACAATCCGGAGGGGACATATTTTCACATGTTCCACTATTTTGAGAATAAAATACTTTCTAACAAATTATTCATTATGAAATACATTGTGCTTATAGTTGTTCCTTCAGGATCATTTATAACAGCCAGGATATTGAAGTTTGATGTTTGCTACCATCGAACTTCAACAATCCAAATCGCGGTTGTTCAAGGCGTACCACCTGTGCGGCGCCCGCTGAAGATGCTGTACCACCACGGTACTACCATCATCGGTGGAGAGCCGTGAAAGATGATGCTACCGAGTTGATATAAAGTCGAAAATGCGACAATCGGCGAAATCAGTTGCAATTTTCGATTTCCTTGGGTTACTGTGCGTGTGTGTTCATTTTTCTATCGAACGTGAGAAGTCTTAATAAGGCGAGTGTATAGTAAGTACGTAGAAGGATACAAGAAAACAAGAAGTTTATAGAAATAAATGCATGTTTCGTGTGTTATAGTGCCCTATTGGATAATACACCCTGTATCGTCTTTTGATTAGTGTTATAGATATTTAGAGTTTATTATCTCAAAATACTATTATTAAAAATTTATTAACCATTTTTAAACTATTTCTTATCAATAAAATCACATATGACAAAAGTTGATTTGGATTAAACTACCTCGACGTGCCATGAAATTAAAGATTTATGAGAATTTATTTATTTATTATATTTATAATTTGTAGTTATTTAAAAAGTATTAGAGCTGTTTTCACATAATTTTTAATGTTTTTTGTTTTCTTTGTTCAGTTGTTTTCTAGTTACTTTGTCATTATTTTATTATAATATTTATTAGTATATTTTCGGCATTTATTACTTGTTTGGAGAATTGTGTTTTTGTCTTATAAATTTAATGATTTTTTCTATAATTGAAATATATTTTTGGAAATTTTAAACTTTTTTTAACTATTTAAAGTTAAAATTATATTATAATTTTTTGATTTCCTCAAATGTTCAATTAAGTTATTACACTTACAGTTATTGTTATTAGGTTTAGTTTATTGCGTACTATATTTTTATCTTTAGATTTATTATCTAGATTATTTGTTACATTTTCTAATTATTCTATTGTACAGGGTGACCCATTTTGGTGTGTTTTATGAGTTCTTTCGTTATGAGTAGAGATACAATAATGTGATTTTCACACCACAGCGTTACTTTTTTTTATGAAACTAAAGATACTACACAAATTTGTCTTAAACCTCTTAGTTCCTGAAACTGAAATACAGGCGAATTTAAAATTCTTGGATTTTCGACTCCCCCCGTATATTGGTTATCCTATAACTTATCGAAAAGGTGAAAACTGAGTTCTGTAGAGTTTTTCACATAGAATGTATACAGTGGCGTAACTAGTTTTTTTTTGCTGGGAGCTGTTATTTTCGAAATACTTATGAGTCAAACTTATGTTTTTTTTAAATGGGACACCCCGTACATTATTTTTTATTTTTACATATTTGTCTTGTTATAAGGTTTCTAAAAATATACAACTTATACCTATTTTTTATAAATAAGGTAAGAAATGCATTATTTTCCCTTTTTTAAGCATAAATCAATTTAGTTTTTTTTGCTTTCCAGGCAATTTTGCTTTCCAATGTGTTATCTTACTAAACTCCACTAAAAATGAAATAGTGCAGCTTTTAGATAACACCCTGTCAGTCAGAGTAATTGATATTTTTGATGGACTTGTGTAATAATTCTACACACAGAGAAACTAGTTTGGAATAGCCCATAACCAAAATTTGACGTCGAATAATTTTTTTGATTACTTATACAGGGCGAGTCTTAAATAAGTGCAAATATTTTCAGGGCTGGTAGATCTCGATAAAACAAAACATAATATTTTCTCTTTACCGTTTTTCGAATAAATCTAAAATAACTGATATACTTATTTTACTTTAAAAATTTGCAAAAAAATTATGCTAAAATTTTGAAAACCACTGGATCTTTTCTAAGATCCAGATTTTCTTTCTTGTAAATTTAATCTACTACTTATGTTGCCATATTATTAACAAATTATATTCTTTAACTAAAAACTAAAAAAATTCCCAAAAATTCCAAATTTAAAAAAAAAATATTCGCGAAAAAACCTCATAATCATGTTTCTGGGGTCTAAATATACTACCCCTAAAAATATTTGCATTTAAGACTCACCCTGTATAATAATGTTTTTTAACCGACCGACCGCCTTTATGTTAAAGAGTTAAATAATGCATTTTTACCTTGTTCACGAAAATAAGTATAGAGTATAGTTATATTTTTAGAAAGCTTATAACGAGGAAAATAAAATAAAAAGAAATAATATACAGAACTAGCATGTACCAGCGACTTAATTCGCGTCGAATTAATCATTTGTAATGGTGATGATAAAGCAAAGCAACGATTTCCATTAACATACAAACTGTATAAAATTTTCTCACATTTATCTCAGCATGAAAAAAAACAATATGGCGATATTATTATATAACTTGGTAATATTTGAGGGGTAGTTTCATCTCGTTGGAATTTGACTTTCGAAAAATCCGTTTGCCAAAAAACACTTTTTACGTCAAGCAGTTTAAGCAGAATCGTGGTTAAGAAGTTACCCAACTTTTTGGAACACCCTGTATGATTTTTTAAAAAATTTCAAAATATGTAAAAAAACAAATAAATTATGCTTGTCCAAGCGTTTTCCCAAAAGACTAACCGTTTTTTAAATAACAAATATTGTAATATTTGAGGGGCGTTTTCACCCTCTTGGAATTTGAGATTCGAGAAACCCCTCCTTATCGAACCTCTACACCCCAGAGTCAATCCGTTTGCCAAAAATCATCTTTAAACGTCAAGCAGAATCGTGATTACTCAATGGTTATATTTTATGAAACACCCTGTGTAAATATATAAAAAATCTTAAAATATGTAAAACAACAAAATAAAATATACGTGTTTAAGAGTTTTTCCGAAAAACTCACCGGTTTTTAAATAAAAAATATTTTAATATTTGAGGGATAGTTTCACCCCCTTAGAATGCGAGTTTCGAAAAATCCCTTCTTATCGAACCTCTACACCCTAAAGTCAATCCGTTTTCCAAAAATCAGCTTTTTACGTAAAGCGCTTTAAGGATCGTGATTAATCAATGACCAGATTTTGCCAAACACCCTGTATACATTTTTAAAAAATCTTAAAATATGTAAAAAACAAAATAAAATATACGTGTTTAAGCGTTTTTTCGGAAACTTGACCGTTTTTTAAGTAAAAAATATTGGAATATTTGAGGGGTGGTTTCACCCTCTTGGAACTGGAATTTCGAAAAATCCTTTCTTATCGAACCTCTACACCCTAGAATCAACCTGTATGTCAAAATTGAGCTTCTTACGTTGAGTGGTTTGAGCAGGATCGTGATTAATCAGTATATCAGTCACTTAAGGATTTTATATATTAGTATATAGATAACCCATTTAAAAAAAAACACAAGTTTTGGTAACACTTTAAGAATCACAGCTCGGCGAAAATCTAGTTACGCTACTGAAATCAACATAATTCTGTGTAGCATCTTTAGTTTTATAAAAAGTAGCACAGTAATGTAAAAACCGCATCTTATTCTATTTTCTCACATCTCTATTTTCTCAGATAAGAAAAACCCTGTAAAAGTGACGAAATTGGGACACCCTGTACTTGATCTTATGTAACACATAAACAAATTATATAAAAATGAAATATGTACCTCAGCTTATTTCCTGTAAGAGAAAATTAATGTTATTTGTGATGCATATAATATTTGTAATACATATATAACATTAATTTTACTCTGTTATTCTCGAGAAGCTATTCCTCCTTATTTCTAAATTGATTGATAATGCAATTTTGGTATTTTAAATTCTTCTCAAAACATCAACAATATAAATGAATACACGGTTGTTCACCACATACGACATGGAGTATTGTAGCTAAACGATTAGATTTTTACAAATTGTAATTTTTGGCATTCCGTTTAAATTAAACAAGTTATTGCCGTTTAAAGCTAGAAATTATTTAAAATAAATTTGTAGACACTCTGTATGAGGTAGTATTATTTTTATTATTGCAACTCAATAACTGATCAATAAATAAACTTCAGTAAATATTTAGTATTAAAAACTTTGATACCCTCAGAGAAATGAAGCCTTAAATTTTTTCTGTAATTTTACAAGATTCAAAATATTTCAAAAACGGAAACGTTTAAGTATAATAAATTTTAATCAAATTTACCTTTATTTTAATCGTGGAAACTAAAAATGCAATAATATACAAGGTGTTCCATTTAAAAAAATACAACTTTGATATTTTTTATTTATTTGGGATACTCTGTATCTTGTAAAAATATTTTTAAATTGTAGCTCTAATAGTCCTTCAACGAACCCAAAACTTACAATTTGTAAAAATCTAATCGTTTAGCTACAATATTCCGTGTCGTATGTGGTGAAGAACCCTGTATAAATACAAATCTGAAATCTGACGAAATACACGGTACAAAAATTATCATTTTGAAAATAAGCGTGTTGTTTGTTTGAAAAATCATCCGAATTCCTGAAAATAGGTTATTTCACAAACTGTGACATAACATCAGCAGGAAACTAAACAATAATTCGGCTGACTTAATTCGAATGTCACGACAGGACCAAAAAAATACTTTCCATTCCTATGCAAATGACGAAAATACCGAATTTCATAAATTATCTACATTTTGATTGTGTTAGATGTTCGGCTTATATAATGTATCAGGGTTAAATAGATTCCTTATTTGTTTGTGTTTATCATTTTTTTTTGTTATTTTAAAAACAATATTAAAAAAATATTACTTAATTCATTCAGAACGTCAAAATTAGTGGTAGTAATTTTCAGTTAAAAAAAGTTTACAAACTTTTTACTTTTGCCACTAATTATACTTCAAAATTATGAGTAAAGCTTTATTCAGAATCTAGTAATTAGTGGAATAAATTTGTGGTTTCAATTAGCGTAGAAGTTTATTCCTTGAATTTTAATCTAAGCATTCAGAACGTCAAAATTAGTGGTAGACATTTTCAATTAGTAACTTTTGACTTTTCCACTAATTATACTTCAAAATGTGCGAAGAAGTATTTATAGAGGGTGTCCCAGGCTGAGCCTCATTAGAAGTTTCTAGAGAACTACAATATCTAGATCCGAGATTTTCTGCACATCTCTGGTGCACATCATTGTTTCACAACGAGTTCTATCGATTAAAAATATTTTCAATATGGCGGCACTTTCGGAAGTACCGGAAGTTGACAGCAACTTTTTATTTCAAATGGGTGACCGCATTTTTTATTACATACATAAATTCTCTGTAAAATTTTATGAATTTTGATATTAAACACTCTAACATAACGTTAACCGTTTTTGAGAAAAAAAATATTTATAATTTTTGGAGGAAAAAAACTGCCTGTCAAAAATATGTATATAGCCTAAACGTCAAATCTAGTGATTGCCACAGCCACTCTGTACCATAAAGAGAAGACATGTGGCTATCTATGTCAAAAATTAAATTGTCCGAATGTCATATAATAATGGCCGCAGCTGTCATGGAATTGAGCGATTAAAAAATTATCATAAATCATTTTTTTTTCAAATGAAAACCCACTTTTTTTTCGTTTCACTCGTAAAAAGGCTTTCGTTACTTTCGTTTTTAAAATTTGCTAACGAGCCATATACTACCATGCACCGGCCATGCAGTATTAGATCGGGAAATCCCCGAGCGGAATGTTCGCATGTATTTAATGGCAACTTATGATGACAAAGTGATGAAAATAACGGTTTCACATATGAGCCGCGTTACTTTCGCTACCGTTCCAGGGAAATACCGCGACAAAATATCGCGATTTTGTAAATCCTCCAAGATCCGAGGGGCCCCTTCGCTGTCTCAGGCCCGTGGCCCCCGTTATACTAAAGACTTCACTGCTCATCATCGGTAAAGAAGCTAGAATACCAGTTATGCTGTGCATTGGTTGTAATTTAAAATGTTTATTCGATAAAAATAAATAATGAAACCATTGAAAATTAACTAAAAAGCTAAAATAAATAAATTCATTCTCAAAATATATAAAAAATAATAATTATTCGATATTTTAAACAAAGAAAATCATCCCTTTATTTAATTTCCTAAATAGAAAATGCCATTGACAATTACTGGGGCCTGATAATTGATAAGTAGTAATATAAGATTAAGTAAATATCTGCTTCCATTTATACTGTTTATATAGTCTGTGAAACGAATAACTTTGAATTTGACAGGTCCTGCGGACTTTTCTAGTGTTAATTTTATTAGGTTAGCAACTTGCGGCCATGCTGATGCAATGCCGTCTCTAATAGAACAGCCCCGGAGCGAGATTTATGACGTCACGCTAGTTAGATACTACGGATTAATTATGTTATACAAGGCATGGAAAACATAATTATTCCTCGTATATGTAATTTTTTGGATTATATTCGATACTATTTTTTTCATATGACACAACACTGATGAAGGCTATAAACGTTAGCTATAACGTTTTTTAAAACCAAAAAAAATAATGAAAAACCAAATGAAAACTTAATCAGCGTTTTTCCCGAACCTAAATCCCAAGAAAATAAAAAATTTTAGAATAATTTTACATATAAAATGACAGCGATCTTTATTTCATAGCCATCGCTGACGCCTTTTTTCTATGATATTGTATTATTTTCAAATATAATTTTTCGAAAATTGATGCTTGCAAAATATACATATACATTTTGTGAATGCAAATAATACATCACTATTAGTAGATATTGAATGGTTTTTTGTTAAATTAGATCGATTTTCAAACCCCAAAATTTAAAATATATTTTACATTTTATCCATTATCTTATGTACCTATTCATTATTTGTATATTGTAAAACATTTGATGCATTTGTATGGTTCATAGTTTATTTGTCAAAGTATTTATTACTATAAATAGGTATATATATTGTATTTATTAACTGTATATTATGCATATTTCATGTAAACTATATCATTTTTAAAATACAAACCAAAAATACGAGGAATAATTATGTTTTTCGTGTATTCTACAACATATTTATTAATCCGTGGTATCTAACTAGCGTGACGTCATAAATCTCGCTCCCAGGCTGTTCTATTAGAGACGGCATTGGTCTGGTAGTTAGAAATGTCACAGGCTGATGACATTTTACTTTTGTCAATTATGACATTTTGCGTTGATTTTTGCAAGAAGAGGAAGAACTGTCACCTGTTTTATTATTTTCCTTTTCTATTTCACGAAAGTAAAAAGAGTTACCTATCTGATTCGATCAGACACTCATTTTAAAGAATATCAGTAACTTTTTGGATAGAGGGCTTTTATATTTGCCATGTTGGTAAAAAATAACGGTCAAAATTCAAAGTTATTCATTTTATAGACTATAGTTGGCGTATACGTATGGTTTGCATACTCCACCTACAAACTGCTTCATAACTACTGAACACATATTGGCCTTGTTTGCCAGTTGATTAAAAAAAACTTACTAAGATTTGGAGGCCCCCTAATAGACGGGGCCCGGGGCTGACCGCCCCTTCCGCCACCCCCCACCCCTTAGACCACCACTGGCTTTCTAAAGATCTATGGATACAAATGACTACCGCAAGCTGTTGCTAGGATATTCTATTAATTTTAATTATGTTTTTTAAACATGGTGAATGATCGCAAACTAAAAATTATAAAGTGTAATTGAAACCACTATTGAATTCCACTCATTGCGAGATTCTGAATGAAACTTAATGCTTTCGGCCTTTGATTATAGCCCGGTAAGAGAAATTGTGGTTAGAAATGAAAAATCTATTGTTCTATTTTTTTTGTGAAAAATTGATCCATTTAATAAATTACAATTTTAGTTGTAATAGTGTATACTATACACTCTGTATAAACAAATGACGCAAAAAATATTTGTTTATTTTTTTAGATTTTTACTAAATTTATCTAAATACACAATTTCATCGTTTCATTAAAAGTTTGGAAGGAATTTTCTCAAGGAAAACTTCTTGATAATTTTATAGGAATTTTTAATTGATTCAGTAATCAAGGTGTATGTCATTTTGTTATTTCTACAATTTTATTATATATGCAAATATTTTTAAACGTTATTTTGTAACTAAATATTTTTAATATCAATTTTATTATATATCGTATACAAATTGTTCTTTTGAGGTGGAAAAAGAAACATATGAATTTCATGTTCAATAACGAATATAAATCAGAATTAAATTTTGTTTAAGATTGAAATATTTTACATTAATTAAAATTCTGTCGCCAAGATGTCAAGAAAATGTAACTTTTTGTAACTTCTAATTTGTCTATCATTTATAATTGATAGATATTATATTTTGTTTTAAGAGAAAACAATTTAAATTTTATTACTTAAAAAGTAACAACAATATTTTTACTTTTAAATAATAAAGTATAAATTAATAAAATATTAACCACCTTTATATTTTTACAGATTAATTCATAATGTCTCCACTTTTTATAGTGGGCATATCTTTGCTTGCTACCCAGATTTTAACAGTTCAGGTAAGAGAATTATTTTAATACTTTAATGTACTTGTAACAACTTTATGACTTTTCATTATCGTCTAATAACACCTTTACTACAGTTGGTCATCTTGTAGTCAGAGCATTAACTCGATTGTTTTTTTAAATGAATTTTCAATGGAGTTCAGAACCTCGTTAGAACCTTAGACTGGTTATGAATATGTTGTACTAGGACTATTTTTTCCTATACTAGAAAAAGCTATGATAAATACAGGGTGGCGCCTCTCCTACGCCGCAGAGGCTCCAAGGAGAACGACAGTTTGTATTGAAATGAAATTTTGTGAGCTTATGTAGGTTAACTCAAAGCTTTTTAAAAATATAGAGAGTTTAACAGGGTGTCCCCCAAAAAAGTTACATGTCAAAGTTGTGTTTTTTTGCAATGGAACATCCTATATATTAATTGGTTTTCGGATTCTGCGAGAAAAATAAAGATGTGTACTTTAAATCAAATTAAAACTTGATCTAAATAGCTATACAGGGTGAGACAAAATTAATATTGAATATTGGTGACCTTTAAAAGCATGTTACTCTCTTATTTTAAATGGAACACCCAGTAGATTATTCCGAAAATGTGAAATATGTCAAAATCCTTAGATTTTAGGTATATGCTTCTTTAATAAGATTAACCTTTATTTTTTTCCTAGATTCCGAAAATCAGTTAATATATAGAGTGTTCCATTAGAAAAAACCATAACTTTGATGTGTAACTTTTTTTTGGGGACACCCTGTATAATTCTATATATTTTTATAAAATGCTTTCAGTTAACTATGCTACATATATGCTGCCAAAATTTCATTTTGATATAAACTACCGTTCTCCTTGAAGCTTCCGCGGCGTATGAGAGGCGCCACCCTGTATAATTATTTTTAATTTTTAGACACACAGAAATGCCAGAGATGTGTCGCATATTGTTTCATCATATGGTCCGAATGACGTTAGATACTCTGATCTAGTAAATGATGATTACTTACCACCTGCACGTAAGTATTGTACCAATAAAGAAGAACTCAGACGATTCGTGTACTTGGCAAACATTTGTTATAGGCATACAGGGTTCAGCAAAAGTGCGTCGGGCACCTGTATCCTGTATCTCCTATAATAAACGACTTAGGAATTTTGTATTAGTTGTAACCTAAAGTATGTATTAGGATGTAATTCAGGAAAATATTTTTTTATAACTTCTACAGGGTGGCTCAAAAATGTGTGAATGGATCGAGTGATTTTTTTTAAATGGAATACACTGTATATATTATTAAATTTTTTGCTTCCTTTCTGATCACTTTATATAATCCTAAGATATGTTTTGATAGTTTCAGAAATATTAATAAATAAATAAAAAAATATTTTTTTAGCCTATTTTAAAAAAAATTATCAAAAATAAAAATGTCCTGAAATGAAAACTATACATTACATATTGTATGTTACATACTTAGGTTTGCACTCTATTTTAAATATTATTACTTATAAAATTTTAAGTTGTTTGTTATAGGAGTTACATGCTTGACGCACTGTCGCTGGGCCTTGTATACTTATAATAAATGTTAGCCAAGTACACAGATCTTCTGAGCCCGGCTTAAGAAATAAAACTGTTCAAAAAACAATCTTAGTAAATTTTACATAAGGTATTACACGTCTCAGATACAGTATATCTGTTTTTTTTAATATTTTCATTTTATGCTTTATATTCTCCGAATACTAAAGCTTTATTCACAACCTCCAAATTAGTGGAATAAATTAGTGGTTTCAATTAGCGTAGTAGTTTTTTCTCTAATATCAATGTAAGCATTCACAACGTCAAAATTAGTAGTAGTAATATTTACTTAGTGAAAAAAAGTTAACAAACTTTTAACTTTTCTACTAATTATACTTCAAACTTTGCGAGGAATGTCATTATCACCTATCAAGAGAAATAATTGTGGTTAGAAATCAAAACTTTATTGTTTTTATAAGCTTTATTAGGTTTTCTCTATGGATACAACTGACTACCCTAAGCTGTTGCTGGAAAATGCTTCATTTAGAAGCTTCATTTAGAACCTCGCAATTAGTGGAATAAATTAGTGGTTTCAATTACATTTTATACTATTTAGTTTACGATCATTCACAATGTTTAAAAAACGCAATCAAAGAATATACCAAGCTAGAAAAAGAATGGACTCTGCCATACTGAAAAATGGTCCTACAGAAGTGGCGCCATCTATTGAGTAGGGCTTGTTTTAAATGGATCGAAGCGCGGGCTTTTAATTAAATTTGATTATTAAATCTTATTTTTTACACAAATTCAACAATACTAATAACAAGTATCGTTGTGATGTGTAAAAAATAAGATTTAACAGTATAATTTATACAATTATTAAATAAAATTAAGGCCAAACATGTGTAAAAATTATTTATTATTTAAAGTTTTTATTTATAAGTCAAATATTTAAATATCATTTATTATAAGAAAACAAGATCAACGTAATACGCCCAAAGTTTTGTAAATGGAGTAAATATAAATAGGTACTTAAATGATGGCAAAAATAAAAGACTTACATTATATTTTTAGGGCCACAAACAAAAGGAATTGTCTAATTAAAACACATTGATAATCATTTAATAATATTATGATTGGCGCTATGACAACGACAATATTTTTTGAGAATTTGACAATAGTATGACAATGGCCGTTGGTAACTATGGAAACTACAAAAAAATTCTAATTTAACGCAATCTGGCAATAACTAGTAGCAACTTCTTAACCTAAAAATTAATTGCACTACCACCTAGCGCCTGAGGCTGGAACTATTTTATTTGAAATTTTCGTGGAAACGGTGGAACCGCTTTTGCTATTTCACTTTCCCACCCCTGAACGCAATTAACGTTAACAGAATATCCTAGCAACAGTTTGCGTTCAGTTGTATCCATGTTGTATCCTGGTTGTATCCATAGAGAAAGCCTAATATTTTGCTTATAAAACAATCAACTTTTAGTTTCTAACCACAATTTCTCGTGACAGAAAATAATCAAAGGCCAAAATAAAATTTCTCTAGCAAATTTTGAAGTATAATTAGTGGAGAAGTTAAAAGTTTGATAACTTTTTCTACTAATTGAAAATGTCTACCACTAGTTTTGACGTTCTGAATGCTTACATTGAAATTAAAGGAACAAACTTCTACGCTAATTGAAGCCACTAATTTATTCCACTAATTGCGAGGTTCTGAATGAAGCTTAATGGTTTGAACTGAAGGTAAATTATTAGAAATAAAAAGAGAAATCAGTCAATTAGGAGATACTAGTCTTAATCAAGTTTAACATAAATAAAAAAAGACAAAAGGGTTGTAGATCATAGTTTTATTTGGAGTTGTAAACTTATTGATATTGTTATATACAGGTTGTCCTATTGGTCAGCAGCTAACTCCTTCAGGAACTTGCGAAGTGATTTGTCCTATTGGTAAGTTATCGTCAAACTTCTTTTTTAACTTTATTTAAATACCGATTTTACAGGATACATTAAGACGCCTACGGGTCAGTGTCTACCACCTACGCCTCCTCCTACACAACCACCTACACAACCACCTACACAACCACCTACACAACCACCAACAGAACCATCAACAGAAGCACCAACACCGACAACTTGTCCACCAGGTAAACTGGGGAAGCAAACATAATTCAGTTGTTATTTACTTATACACATACCTACTTTTGTATACATACATTTATCTTTTCAGATAAAAGAACGAGATTTGGTATGTTAGTAAATGACATAAATTAGGATTGATTGAGATATTCAATTGTTTTCGGTCGCTTCCGGTTTCACCGGAAATGACTACAACTTTTGATTTTTAAATGCACCATCGGTATTTTTTTTACTTTTGTCGATAGAAAATGACACTCTGAATAGAATGAAAAGACATATCATATGTCAACTTTTGATATTTTCGCATATTTATGGTTTATTTGAAATTATAACATGCGGTTCATAACGACAATTTGACTTGAAATACCAAGTGTGTGGTATCAAATTATTCGTAAAAAAATGCTTTATCCAAATATGCTAACGAGTCACCCTCGTTCCATTTGAAAAAAAAAATGAAATTGAAAATTGAGATATGAGCAAAATACGATATGGGCATCTTTTAACCTGTCAGGGACAAGACACTAAAAACATTAGATGATCAAATCTATTTTTCCAAGGCTCCTTGATTAAAAATTAGTGTTTTTAACACAGCCATGGTACTCTAGATTGAAGTTTACAATACACTTTGTTTTTGAGTGGATATGTGAAAAGTTGACATATGATATGTCATTTGATACAGAAAGTCATTTTCTATCGAATAAAGTAAAAAAATACGGAGGGTGCCATTTAAAAATCAAAAGTTGTAGTCATTTCCGGTGAAACAGGAAGTGACCGAAAACAATTGTAAACGTCAATCAATCCTAATTTATGTGATATACTAACATAGCAAATCTGGTTTTTTATCTGAAAAAATAAAAAAGTTAGAGGTGTGAGCCACTTTTGAGGCGCACCCGGTATAGCTTTTCCAACGAGTCAGGGAAGATTTCACGGCAGACCACATTCAAACCAGAGAAGAACAATCGTAGAGAAGCGACAAAAACCGTCGGCACTATTGAAGTGAGGGGGACCAAGTTTTGTGACCTTCAAATTGGCGTACTTGAGAGATCGCCGGTTTATAGCTACACTGAGAGAAATTCAATGAAGGCGAAAAAAATGAGAAAAGCTATACACTGAAAAAACATGTGTTCAGTAAAAAGTATATTATTATAAATATTTAGGAATCATATTGAATAGTAACTATCTTTTAAGATTTAAGGGGTTTCAGCGGTTTGCGGATTTACCGCGTTCTAACGATTTTCTAACCTATTCCTTTTAGAAGGACATTTTCAAATCGTATCTGATAATATTGTTTGTTTCGAAATTAATATTTGAAAGTGCTTTTTTTAATCAAAATTATCATAAAACAAAAATTATCATAAAGACAATTTCGAGTATTTTTTTATCAGCTGTTATCACAAGAGTTAAAACAAACTAAAAAGTAAATTGAACATAATTATCTAATTGAGGGTTAGAACCGGGGTGTTACAAACTAATTTACCACAATACACCAAAATACTTTATTTCTGCAGTGCATCAACAGATGATTAAAAAACATAATATCTCTATAATATGAGAACATAGGTGGTAGATTAAATATACAAGAAAGAAAACCCAGAAAAGATTCAGTGGTCCTGAAAATGTAAGCAAATTTTATTTTTAATTTTCAAAGAATCTCGGTTATTCTGGACTTATTCGAAAAACGGTAAAGAGAAAATATGATGCTTCATTTATCGAGATCTACCGACCCTGAAAATATTTGCACTTATTTAAGACTCACCCTGTATATTAAAAAATCATATTTTACATAAAAAATCATGCCTATTACAGTACGTCTGCTGGATCTGTGTCTATGAAAGGAATGCGGACAAAAAACATTTAAATAAACAACAATATATTTTATTCGTCGACTTGACGAGTACGTCACCGCAAATCGCTCCGCCCACTCATTTTATTGGCTACTTGCAAATTTGTCGAATTTTTATTGATGAGACGCGTCGTCTAATTTTTTTACGAAAAATTCGAGAGAATATCGTTTCTCCTCTCACGGATACCCCGTAGCTATAGAACGGACAGACGTACTGTACATTTAAATATAACACAACTCAAATTAGCGTCGCTAATATTTTATATTTGCGATATAAAATAATTTAATTTTCTAATACATAGTTTTAATTTTCTAATTATTGTTTATTAAACGCCAACAACCTGCATCTATTTTAAGTTTTAATAATATTTAGTTCCGAAAATTACTTTTTTCTTTAAGTACTATTATAAGGTAAGGATAAAATATAGATTAATTAATTCAAAAAGATTAATTCTGTACACAAATAAAAAAATAGTAAGATTTCAGGACTTTATCATTAACAATGGCAACGTTGGCCGTATTCCGAAAACACGTTGAGATGACAGTTAGCCGGTTTACCTCCCACTCCAAATTTTTAGGCGGGATTCGTTTTGTCGCTTCTTTACGATTGTTCTTCTCTGTTCAAACCATAGAAAATAAAATTTACTTGTGAATTAAAATACAGACGCAGCTGTTCATGGATCTTCTGCACACATCCTCTTGTTGAAACGGCGATATATTAAATTTTTACTTACAGTACATCTGCTGGATCTGTGTCTATGAAAGGAATGCGGAAAAAAACATTTAAATAAACAACAATATATTTTATTCGTCGACTTGACGAGTACGTCACCACAAATCGCTCCGCCCACTCATTTTATTGGCTACTTGCAAATTTGTCGAATTTTTATTGATGAGATGCGTTGTCTAATTTTTTACGAAAAACATCGAGAGAATATCGTTTCCCCTCTCACGGATACCCTGTAGCTATTGAACGGACAGACGCAGACGTACTGTAATAATTATAGTTTCTACTATAGGCTTGATGCATTTTCCGCCGGTGCTGCAACTATCGGAGAATACTGTAAACAGTGGACTAAACAAATGCACTGGTTTAAATAGCGAATTCACGAAAAATTTGTTATATATTCTAAAAGTGTTCAAAATATTTTGATATCTTCAGAAAGTCTAACTTGTATTATAATTTATTACACAAGCTAATAAAACTTTTTAGTTCTTATGAACTACTTTCTCATACTTTTAGTTCAACTGAAATGCATCAAGCCTGTATAATCTCAACATATTGAAATAGTATATTTTGTGAACTAATTGATTAGTTATGAATATACAGTACGTCTGTCCGTTCTGTGGCTATGGGGTATCCGTGAGAGGGGAAACGATATTCTCTCGATGTTTTTCGTAAAAAATTAGACGACGCGTCCCATCAATAAGAATTCGACAAATTTGCAAGTAGCCAATAAAATGAGTGGGCGGAGCGATTTGCGGTGACGTACTCGTCAAGTCGGCGTATAAAATATATTGCTGTTTATTTAAATGTTTTTTGTCCGCATTCCTTTCGTAGACACAGATCCACCAGACGAACTGTATATATTCATTTTAGGAAGTGTAAAAGGGTATAACGGTGACTGTATACCTGAAGCTACTACGACTTCTGGACCTTATTGTGCTCAAGGACAACGTGAAGGACCGAATGGAGAATGCATTGATATCATAAGAACCACACCTCCTCCAACTACATGTCCTCCTGGTAAGAATTACAAATATATTTCTATTTATTCCCACAACAAATCAGAGTAGAAGTAAGAAATTCTGTGATTATTTATTTAAAAATGTTTATAGTCTTATTCAGTTAATTAATTTATTAAATGTAGACCCTTATATCAAAGATAATAACTATAATTTTCTTTGCTTGTACATTTCAGGTACAGTAAAACAATATGATGGTCAGTGTATACCCGAAATTACAACAACCACAGGTCCTTACTGTGCTCCAGGACAACGTGAAGGTCCTTATGGGGAATGCATCGATATCACAAGCACCACACCACCTCCAGTTACATGTCCTCCTGGTAAAAACTACAAAGTTACTTCTAGTGGAGCAGGAGAATTTTGCATCCTCCTCCTACTCATAATCTATAACGTTAGACAAAAAACATAAATAGAAATAAATAAAAACCGCTAATAAACAAGAAAAAAAACGGAATTAAACTGGAATAAATGGCTGAAACCAGAAAAAGCTGGCGCCGGGAGGCACATGTAGCCGCCCATACTAAAATATGTTAATAAAAAGTTGGTAGGCAGTTTTTTTATAGTTTCAAAGTAAAGGAATTTTTCCAATTTTTTTTATTTCAAAAACTGCGACTTTGACTGATGTTGATGCTATTACAAATTTTGTTGCAAATATTATTCTTAATCTTAAATTGAAAACCGCGTTTCGCTAGCTACTGTAATTTTGGAGTTACGATTTTTTAAAAATTTTAACCCCCTCCCATACCCCCTTACCAACACCCCACCCCCACCAAAAACTAATGGTCAGATTCTCGGGTGCCACAGTATTTTTGTGCCAAATTCGGTTAAAATCGGTTTAGTGGTTTTTGAGTTATCGTGTTACAGACGGACAGACGGACAGACAGACACCATGAAAATATTTTGTATTTAGGTCATTTATGACCCAAATAACTCATTTTGAGCGAAATTAAAAAAATCTTTTATTTTGCCGATCTTAATAGCCTACCATATACCTATTGGTATGGTCGGCTAAAAAACAGATAAAAATGAAAAAAGGTTTTCGCTTTTCAGCTGTTTTTTTTCTGGATTTAGAGATTTGTTCCATTTTATTCCTGTTTTTGCTTATTTATGTATTTTTAATATTTTTTCGTCTGACGTCACATATTGGGGGAAAGAGGAGGATATTGCAGAAATGGCCTTCTTCCTACATCTATTTATCTATTCAATAAATGATTGTAATACCTCACAATTCAGTGTATTCACTTAACATAGCAGAACATTTTTATTAGGTGTGTATTAATTACTAATTTTGTATGCATTTTAGGAACAACACAACAATACAACGGTCAGTGTATACCCGATGTTACTACTACAACTATTGCACCTTACTGTGCTCAAGGGCAACGCGAAGGACCTAATGGAGAATGTATTGATGTTACAACTACTACACTACCTCCCACTACATGTCCTCCAGGTAATAAATATATTTGTATTCACACCATGAATTAATTATTTATATAATCTTGATGCTTGCAGGATACTCTTCAACAATATATGGACAGTGTTTGCAGATTACAACGACTACTGAACTCACTACAACAGCACAACCAACAAGCTGCCCACCAGGTACTATAATATATATAATAATAATAGCGCCATAATAGGAGTAGCAAGGTACAGCTTGCCATGCTAGAGCCGTTCGGTATACAAGGAAGGTAATGTGGCTAGCACTACGCTTCAACCGCCTATTATTACTTCAGGATTGTGAATCCCAAGTACTCATTTAAGGCTGAGTCGACCTAGGTACCCAAACTATTTTTATTTTAATAAAAATAGTCGGCTGATGAAAGACCGGGTGTAGGATTCGAACCCACAACCTTGAGATTATTGGCCGAGAGCCTGTACCTCTACGCCACCGGGCAGCATTTTTCCGTTTCCTATACGGCTAGCGCAACCGATTGCGTTAATCGCATAGGAAACGGACTCGAAACCTGCAACTCCGTTTACTAAGTGGTTAACGCAACCAGTGCAAATGATATTATTATAATGAGTCATAATATTATTATAATGGAAAAAAAATTCTTGCAGTTTTTAGGTATATAATAAGATTATATAAGAGTTTCTTGCCTTGAACTGCTAATATAGAAATTCATTCCACGCTGCCAACCAGCTGTCACTACCGGTTTCGGGGCCCTACCCCATCATCAGGTGAGCTTGGGTATTTTCACAAAACGACGAGCACAGCGCAGAATATATAAATACGACTTGTCGTAAAGTAGCGGTAAGATATTAAGTCCCGCATCGCGAGATAGCGGCCTGCGTGCAATGGTAGTACTTTCGTACCACCGAGGCACAACTATCGATAGTAAATAAAGGCTTTTTTCGGCTAGCCCAAAATATATAATGGAAAATAAATTTCTTGCAGTTTTTAGATATAATAAAAAGCCTTTATGTGGCCTTTATGAATGGAATTATTATGATTTTCATTGTTGGAATAATATTTTTGTAACTTTATTTATTTGATTAATTGTCAAATTAAATTGTTTAAATCTAAATTCTTAGAGTTTTGTTATAGTGTAGTGGTTACAAGCAATATTCAGTGTCCCATTTTCTGTGTCCTAAGTGACTACAAATAGAGCATACCTAGAAAGTTCATTGCAAGCGTTTCTTTGCATGGGTTGCGATGACCAGTTAGTAAACGGAGTTGCAGGTTTCGAGTCCGTATAGGAAACGGAAAAATGCCACCGGGCACCCTACTATAATATGTATACCGTGCTGGCAACAGTTACTTTTGGGTCGGCATTTACATGTGTGGAAGTAAATCGCATAGGGATCTTATTAAGTCGGAGTGAGAGAAATGCGACCGACCGACACGACACGACGCGCGACGGTGTGCTGTTGCGGCGTTGCCGATACGCCTTTCCCTATCAAGTAAAGTAAAATCACGATCGCAAACCGCTTATTTTTAAAAGACTTATTTTTCAAGAGATAACTAGATGAAATCATTAGACTTGTTTCTGAACATCTGAAATGGAATTATAAGGATATCGTTAAGGTGTCATTTTTTTTATAACGAGAAAACGTCAGTAATCACGGTAATTTGGGGTTTGTATTTCGTTTAATGTTTTGTCAATAAAATATGGTGGATAGTGGATAGTCGTTTTTTATTAATGTATTTTTTATGTGGTTTATACCTCTGTTTAGTGAAATGTCGTCTGAACATAATAATAATTTTTGCCCTATCATATAAACGTTTTATAACACCTTTTTTACAGTTATATTGTGATTAGATGTGGAATTTAAGTATCTATCTGTGTTTGTGGGTTTTCTGTAAACATCTAAAATTAGTTTATTTTGAAAGTTTGACACAAAAAAAAATTATTATTGTAATTTCATGTTCGCTGGGTTAAAAAAATCACTAAGAAACCAATTCTGTTTTAGGATATTACAAAGGACCTGACGGTGAGTGCCTTCAGGAAGCTACCACTACCTCCAGACCATATTGTGCAAGTGGACAACGTGAAGGTCCTAATGGAATATGCATCGATATTATTACAACTCCAGCTCCATGCCCACCAGGTAAAATTATCGATTTCTTGTTTTGTCGATATAGTTATTTATCTCTCCAAAAATTCTATATGTATATTTCGCCGTTTCGTATTTTGCAGTGGCGAAATATCCATATAGGATTTTTTTTGAGAAATGAATCCGCCACATAGGTATAGACATTTTTTATAGTTATTTATGTATCAAGGGAATTATAAGGGTGTTAAGGGTGTTATAAAGGTGTTATATGTAAGAAAGAAAAGTTACATAGTACTGTGTAAAATCGTTATTTTTGGGGCTTACTCAACCGGGTCTCACAATGCAAATTCACCTCAAATATCCATTTAGTTGGTCATTGGCAAGCACTCTCTCATTGTACATGAAAATAACAAAACAAACATTTACTGATCTGGATAAAATTAATAGTTAAATAGTAAGACTCACCCGGGGGTACTCCGCCCCCTAGCCACTGATATATTCTATTCAATATATCCCATTCCATATTTTCCATCTAATTCAAATATCATTCGGATCTATTGGTTAATAATCTTCAACAACTAGCTAGTGTCACCTGAAATAGTATAGGGGCTTCCCCCAGACGCAACTCTGCCGCTAAACAGATTCGCATCCCAATCGAATAAGCTAATTGGGGTACCTCACTAGTCTCTCTACCCCAACGCCGCATCGTATCAATCGAGAAGACAAGGGATACCTCAAACTCTCAAAACCAACCTCGAAGGAAAGACATCACCAGAGGTTTTCTTCTTGTCAAACGACCCGTTGCCTTACAGTACTTGCAACGTTTATAGTCAAAAGACTCTCAACCCCCAAATATCAGCTCTATGACGAAACACAACACAACAGCCGGCTGGCCAGTCTACTACTGAACCGCCGCACAGTGCTTCGAACATATGGCTCTAGAAGACAAAAATGCCAAACTTCTCTTTTATTGTAGGCAATTTATTCAAACTACGTTTATTTGACACAAATGATGAGTACTCTCATTGTACTAAATGATGATGTTCTTAGTCCCACGTTTATGAAAATAAATCTTATAAATAATAAAAATGTTGGAGCTGTGTTCCATCTAAGGAAATAATAATTTATAGTATGAAAACGGTGTAAGTATTAAATAAATCCCTGTGTTAAAAAAGAATTGAAATAACATTAGAACATGATTCCTACAATATAAGCCTAATATAAGATAAAAATGTTTTTCTTTAATGAAAAAGAAACATTAATGTAATATTTAATTAAAAAAAACTTAAGATACTATAAATTTACTTTAGGACAACAAAATGCATAGATTGTAACTACTCTGATTCAGAAGAATCACTACTGACAGAATCTTCCAAATTTATAGTATCCAAATCACAGGTAGATGAAGTATCCTCACATACCTATAAGATATTTCTGTACGTCATTTTCTAATATGTTACTTTTTCGCGTTGTTACTGTTCTTTTTGTTGTATGAGGGATGTTCATAGTTACCTCTTTAATAGACCATATCCATATATTATTTTTTCCTTTTCTTGGGTATGAGGTTTTATAATAAATTGAAAGATGGAAACTTTTTTATGCGACGTTTCGCTCCAACATAGTGGGCTTTTTCAGGAACAAGTGGTGTCTCATTTGACTGGAAGGTTCATCAATATCTAATAAAGAACACATTTTTTGAAATACAAATAATTTTGAGTTCTTGTCCTTATGATCAAGCCAAGTATTAACCAATCGGCTTTGCTTATCAATTTACTCCATCTGAAAAGTATTATAAAATAAAGTTCGTCGCAAGCAGACGCAGGTGAACTATACAAAAATTAAAAGTGTATGAATATGACAACAAAAATATTCAATAAATACGATATGTTTTGATATGTTTTTTTTAAATGCCTTTTTGAAGTTTGAAAACGTAAAATTTTTATACCCATTTAAGAATCATCTTAAAAAATAAATAAAAACTAAACAATCACGAACTTGTTTAAAAATAAATTTAAAGTACATACCTTGTTTAATAATTTCCTTAGTGGGCTTTCAATTAAGTACGTACCATTTAACTCCATAATATACAGAACTACTATGAATGTTATTCTTTTCACTGATAAGATAATTATCGCAAAATTTATTTTTAGTGAAAATATTTGCTAACAAAAAACGCTGTTTATGAAAAATAATATACAGGATGGTTGAACATTGCTATAAGTATAAAATTACATATTCAGATATTAATCAATTTTAACTTTTTTTTCGATTTTTGTCCATGGGACGAAGCACTGTGCGCCGTAGGCAAGCTAAGCCTCCTCTTACATCACAATTTTACCGGATCGTAAATGTTTACATTACTTGCCAATGAATCATACTATTTTCTCTAATCGACTTTAAAATAGAGTGTTTTAGCATTACTAGATAAATAAATAGAGAGTTTCGGAATTATAAAACCATTATTATAACCAACTTATTTTCCAAGTTTTACAACTGTGTGTCTTCACCTTGGGGGTGAGTGCCACCCCTTCTCGGGGGTGAAAAATAAATCACCTATTTTAATTGCAAAAATCAATAAAGGAATGAATTCTAAACAAAAAATGTTCCATAACATTTTTCTCAGAAAATTAATATTTTCCTAGTTATTTAGGATTGAAAAGGTTGATTTTTCATCTAAAAACTGCATATCTTTCTGCCATTTTTTATAAATAACTCGAAAACCTTGCGTTTTATCGCAAAACTCATATAAAGCAAAGATGAATCTTTTGGAATAACGAATACACTATTTTTTGTTGATTACCGTAGGTGTAATAATAGCCGAGTTATTACTCTGTACAGGTGATTTTTTTATTTTTCGAACACTAAATTGCAACCTTTTACCGTAAAATAAAGGCGAAAGAACACATTTTTGGAAGAAAATGAATATGACCGTTTTTAAAGTGCTTGAAAAGACCTTTTAAATGCTTTTATAAAAAAGGTCGTATCTCAAAAACTCGCGGAATTATGATAAAAATAAAATGGTCACCTAATTTTTTCGAACAAAAAATAACAACAAAATCTCTGACTAAAATCATAATAATAAAAAATAAGCATAATACATGTGCAGTTGGCTATATTTAGGTACTTAGAATGTTCTTTGCAAGTTCGAGCGGTTTAGAATGCCGAAATTTGAAAAAAAGTTGAAAATAATGCAAAAAAAAAAATTAAAAAATTAATTTTTAAATTTTTTTATTTTTTTTGACATATCTCAAAAAGTAAGCAAGAGACGTAAAAAATGCAATAGAGTAAAATTGAAGGTCTTTATTTGCAATATTTTTGCTCTCTTTTAATTTTCGGTAGATATTTTTATTTCGTAGATATTACGTTCTTAACTAAGTGGATTCGTTATTCCAAAAGCTTCATTTTGCTTTATATGAGTTTTGCGATAAAAAACAAGGTTTTCGAGTTATTTATAAAAAATGACAGAAAAATATGCAGTTTTTCGATAAAAAATCAACATTTTCAATCCTAAATAATTCGGAAAAATTTATTTTTTTGAAAAAATGATATAGAACATTGTTTACTTAGAATTCATCCCTTTATTGATTTTTGCAATTGAAATGGGTGATGTATTTTTCACCCCCGGGAAGGGGTGGCACTCACCCCCAGGGTGAAAGCACACATCGCTACTATGTAACTTTTGTTTCTTACATATATCTGTATTCATTGTTAAAATTTCACGTCAATCGGTGCGGGTGTCAAGAATTCGGAGGTAATACCCCATTTTTATCCTCGCTTAACAGGCTTTGCTGCCAGGTTATTGTTGTATTAAATGACCTGTTTATAAATTGACGGTTATTGTCAATCGAGTTCAGTTTTTTGTCAAAAAAACGCATTTCGCAAGAATTCGGCACACGTCGAGTAATTTTCCATTAAAATGGAGGAAATATTAAAAAAGCTAAAGAAGCACGACAAGCGTAACTTCCAACTAAAAGCAAGTCCATTTACCAAAAAGAATATAAAAATATCTTCAGTGGTTGGGACAGAAAAATATTGTAGCAGATATCGATAAAATTGTTCTCTTGGAAATTTGTTGTGACATATGTGACATTAATGATGCAAATAAAATATTATACTAGTTACATGAGTGTTCTTTTTCATTTTATATAATTACGCAAAATCTTTATTGTATTTCATGGTTGTTACCTATAAAAGTAAGAGAGCATTATGGCATCTTAATTCCTGTTAATAATGTCTTAAAAGATTTATGACCAATGACATGATACTATTTATGGTTACCGCAACCAAGACGATAATATAAGCTTTTATATTAATTCAGTAAGAAATAAAATAACAGAATATATACTAAAGATATATGATCATTACAGGATACAACAGAGCTTTCTCTGGACAATGTATATCCAGAATCACGACAACCACACCAGCACCTTGTCCAGCAGGTAATTATGAAAATTGTTAAGCAAGCTACTGTTTTGTTGAAGTTTATTTTGAGGTAGCATACGAGTAGGTATACGTTTATTTTTTCAAGGCTAGATACAAAAATGCCCTAAAAATTCTATTTATTGTACTTCTTGTATTGTATTTTTTCTATTTATCAAAAATTGACATATGATATGTCATTCGATTCAGAGTGTCATTTTCTATCGAATAAAGTAAAAAAATACCGAGGGTGCCATTTAAAAATCAAAAGTTGTAGTCATTTCCGGTGAAACCGGAAGTGACTGAAGACAATTGAATACGTCAATCAATCCCAATTTATGTCATATACTAACATACCAAATCTCGTTGTTTTGCGGGACATATATTCATATGAAGTTCTTTTCTTAGAATTGGTCCAAGAATCACCTCCTTAAATATTAGTATGTCATTAAGGAACACCCTGTATAACGTAATAGTTTTTATAAAAAAAATAACAATGAATATGGAAATGAAAATACACACACAACAACAAAGAAGCTCTTCTTTGTAGAAGGCAACCTTTTGTAAATAGTTAGTTTCAAAAGTCAAATTTTGACTTACATTGTAGTTTATTTTCAGTTTGCTTGGATGTGGAGACAGTTAACCAAGAATAAACATTTCTTAAAACCAAATAAAATCTGTATCTAAATGTCTGGAACGCACTGTAGAATATAATTTCGGATATAAATAGATTTTAATATTTCTAGGATATCGTAGAGGCTACAACGGCCAATGTATACCATTAACTACAACAACCACTGCACCATATTGTCCAAGCGGAACACGTCCTGGTCCTAATGGATTCTGTATCGATGTTACAACCACACCAGTAACTTGCGCTCCAGGTAAAATAAAGCTTCTCGCTCACTTAGGCGGTGCGGCGCGGTGCGATACTTTTCTCCAGAGAAGTTTGGATGTATTTTAACGGGAGCCCGCTGCGCAACGCGAAGCGGCACGACACGGCGCGAATGGTTGCCGCCCGCGTCGTCTTCAGAGCAACCAAGCGGCGCGGTGTAGTGGCGAAATTCATATCGGAACACTTCGGAAAACTTCGGTAACTAAACAAACTAACTAAACAAACAACAAGCCTTTCTTCGCTGGTCACAGCCCGTCGAAATTTCTTATTTTGACGAGTAATGGAATTCTCCACTAAGTTTAAAAGTTCATAAAACTTTTCTTCAGACATCCTGATTCGAAGTATTTAAAAAACTTTTTTGGGTCACGCTTTAAATCATCAAATAAATGGTGAAATTCCCCAAGCCGATCTCTCTTTCTATTAATTTCGTGTATGTTCCCAGCAAGTCTTTTTTGACTTTTTCTCTTGCTCCTCTGCATGTAACAATGCAGAGAAAACGAAAAAATCTTCGTCGGTGGAACTACTACTTGACATTTTGCCGTTTCGCTACCTACTGAAAAGTCTCGCAAAGCACCGCGTCGCGCCGCCAGCGAGGAGATGCCATCCACAGCGTATACAGCACCAGCAGGCCAATTTTTCTGTTAACGTCAGTTTCAATTCTTTTTTTATACAAAGCCTTAGTAGAGCCTAGAATCCGACTTTGAAATACATAAGATAAGCAAATATCTGTTAAGAATCACAAATTTCAAGTTATAGACCATATTTATATTGGCTGGCCGGTACTGAATAGGCTGCGGTATAATGCCAATAAAATAAGTAAAATACTAATTTTATTACAGGATATGTAAAATCAGCTTTTGGCAGCTGTGTAAAAATAACAACTACTACTACTACTACTACTTTTACAACTCCAATTAATCCACCTTATTGTGGATCTGGAGAAAGGTTGGGTCCTAATGGTGAATGCATATCAGTTACCTGTGGTCCAGGTGATTTAATTATATGACTGATACATTTTCATAGGTTTTAACTTTTAATTTGTGTTTTAGGATATATTTCAGGAAATTTTGGACAATGCCTACCAGTGACGACTAAGACTACACCGCCGGCGCCGTCTTGTCCTCCAGGTACTACTTTAATATGTTTGCCTTTAATTTAATATATTTTCCCTGTTTTAATAAATATCTTGCTATTCAATTATTATTACATTAGTAAGAACAGAATAAAGTTTGTCCAACGAGGGGATTCATGATAGTGACAATTATGTGTGTTATTTTAATTGACAGGTAAATTGTATTTTTTATCATTTGTCATGTGTCGAAATCTTTCCTGACTCGTTGAACAGACTATAGTTTACAGTGACTGATTACTATCTGCCAATATTCTGATCAGTGGCGCATCTAGAGATTGGGTCTGGGAGGGGTTGTGGCAACCTTTAAATAAAGTATTAAATTTAAATTACATTTTCGCTAAAAGGTATTGTGACTGTTGAAAGAAATATACTTTGAATGGTTTGGATTTTCTATTTTGATTGGTATAATTAACTTTTATTTTTTTTAGTACATTATTAAAATAATCTAAATTGGGGAGTTTAGGAAGAAGGGCAATAAAGTAACAATATTACTTATAGAGTAGAGTATTCACAAATATCAGAAAACATGTTACACAAACTTGTAAACCTGTAAAACAGAGTAACAAATAGATATTCCAACATCTTATGATAAACATTAGCTATATACAATCTTTTTGTGATTTTAGGTTACAAACAAGGACCATATGGTCAATGCATTCAAATAACGACAACAACCACACCACCAGCAACTTATCTGCCACCTGTAACAACTCCTCCTCCTGTGTCATGTAAACCTGGGGAAATATTACTTCCTGGTGGTTATTGTAAACCTATAACATCACCAACAACCCTTCGAACAACACCTACCCTACCATCAACCTACTTACCGCCTGTAACTACTACCACTCCCCCTCCTCCTGTCACCTGTAGACCTGGAGAAATTTTACTCTCTAGCGGTATCTGTAAGTCGATTACTACTACTATACGTACAACTATTACAACTAGTACACCGCCAAAACCTCCAGTAACTTATCTGCCACCAGTAACAACAACTACTCCTCCTCCTGTAACTTGTAAACCTGGACAATTATTAACTCCTGACGGTATCTGTAAACCAATTACTACAGTTCCTACCACTACTGTTACCCCTTCAACACCCCCTGCGACTTATCTCCCTCCAGTGACTACAACTTCAACTCCACCTTCCAAACCACCTGTAACTTATCTTCCGCCAGTAACTGTAACCCATCCCCCACTTGTGACATGTAAACCAGGAGAAATATTGCTTCCTGTTGGTATCTGCAAGCCTGTTACCTCTCCACCTACTCCTAGCACAACTCCTACTACTCCAAAAAATACTTATTTACCTCCTCCACCAGAAAAGTCGACTCCTCGTGTTCCAAACACGTATTTACCACCATGCTCTAATCCATATAATTGTGAAATACCTGATGAATCAAGGACTGTAAGAGTTGTGGTGTCTGCATGTGCATCTGGATTGAATTGTGTGGATGACGACCACTGTACAGCAAGCGGGTATATTAGTTCAGAACCAGTGACACTCAGTAATGAGCAAGAACTATTGAGGGAACACACTACACAGGTAGGTTTATATTCTATGTAGATTTAAGAATTATTTTGAAAGTTTCTTTACTTTAAAAAAAAATTAAAAACATTGTTGAAACGCACCAAGCCTATAATAGGCCTCTACGAGTATATGCTATCGAAATCTGAATGATCTTGATTTGTTTTCTAGAGAGTATTCAAAATCTTTGTTGTATTTTAGCGATGTTGGATCAAGGAAAAACGCAGTCCAGGATTTTGTTGTCGACAAGTGATCAACGAAGAACCTTGGCCATCGGCTAATCTAATCAATGGCTTGGACGATGGACAGTACGCTGAAGATGATTCTATTGGTCAATATCACGGGGAAAGAAAATGAATACAGTGTTCAAAATAGATTTAAGATAATGTGATGATTTTATATATAAAAAACTACGATAAACTATACAGTGAGAGTCAAAAAACATCTCATAAAAACAGGGGTTGTTTAATTTTTTCAAATTGTAAAATATAAGTTGAATATACAGGGTGAATCAAATAGTTGGAACTAATACTAACTCTATTTCTTATTGAATACTCCTTATATTTTTGTAACATTTGCTATCACAGTTGGACACAATATATAAGAAAAACAGAACTAAACTTACTTGAAATTAATTGATGGTACTACCAAAAAAATTATATATTTCTATTTTATATTTATTGCTAAACTAACTCTAGATCTCTAGGTACAAACTATGCTAATATATGTATAGCTATATATTAAATATATTTCGAAATTACTGTAAGATACACAAATTATAAATAATAGGGGTAAAGCAAAGTTGGTACTAGGTCCTACCAAATGAAGCTCTTATATGTAGTATTCAACTTTATGGCGTCAAAAATGGTCAAATAAAAATAGGGTGTGCCTTAAATAAATACAAATATTTTTAGGGATGGTAGATTTCGATAAAAGAAATTTTCTGTATACCGTTTCTCATGATGTGTTTTGAATTATACCATCCCTAACCTAAATATTTGCACTTATTTAAGACCCTCTATATTATAGGGTAAGATTCTATTAATAAAGATAAATAAGTTTTAATACTTATACAGGGTGAGTCTTCAATACGTGAAAGTATTTTTAGGGCTGGTAGATCTCGATAAGACAAACATATTTTCTCTTCACCGTTTCTCAAATAAGTCCAAAATAACCGAGTTATTTTACTCTGAAAATTTAAAAAAAAAATTCTTTGCTTAAATTTTGAGAACAACTGGATTTTTTTCTGTATTATCAAGAAATTATAAATTTTTCAAAAAATTACAAATATTCTATTTTTTTTTCGAAAAAACCTCATGATCGTGTTTCGCAAATGATGATTTGCCCTGTATAATTATTTTTACTTCTTTTTGTTGCCGTTGTATATCTATGGTAAATTTTTGTATATGTACATTTAGGATAATATTACTCCATATTTATTAGTACAAATGTTTACAATATTTTTAATTTTGTATGATTAAATTTATAGGAAAATAAATAAAAAATTGTTGGACTTAGTACTTGTTATAATATGTTTATCTACATAATTCTTATTTCTGATGTTTAAGAAGTATCTGAAGCTGCTTTTGTAGGAAAACTATTTTTGTTATAAAGTAGTACACAGAATTATATTTATTCTTTCCATTTCAAAATAAAAATTTTCTAACAGCATAGTATTTTATCAAAATCGAAATAAAACAGTAATTCGCCACACACGCTCCCAGATTTTTGCACTGGATGCGCCGCGTTTCACTAACAATGTTAAATCAAATCAAACAACAAACAGACAAACAAACAAATACCTAACGCTTTATTGTGCAAAAAGCCAAACTAGCTTCATCGACAAAGCATTTACAAAACAAACAAAAGCACACAAAAATATACAATACAAATCATACAATTCAAAAAAAATTAAAGTCATTAAAATTACAAATAGAACATACATGGACAATTGCAGAACACAAAAAAAAGGCGTATCAATAAAATTTTACAATAGGAAGATTATAATAGTAAATAGATATAATTTTAAGAGTTATAAAATATTAAATACTTGACCTTTGACCAGTGTGTGAGATGACCAAAATTTTAAAATTCAAAATTTTGTTCATGATTAAACATCTACAAAAAAGTCATTTACCGCATATAGGGTAAGTCAACTCTCTCCAGTAAGTATGATTTAAGAGCTTTGTGAAATGCGGGAAAGAATGAAAGCGACTTGATATTCAAAGGTAGATGATTGTACATTTTTTTAGCATTGTACAGGGTGAGTCAACGATAGAGTAAAGTCCATTATCTCATTTATTTCAAGGTTTACAAAAAAATGTTTAATATAAAAGTTATAGGGATAGTTAAGATACACATTTTAAAATTATTATAAAGTATACAAGGTGCTTCAAAAAAGTGTGGCGGCTATAACATATGTTTTTTTAAATGCAACACCCTATTTTTTATTTCATTTTTAGATTCTGCGTAAAATTCCATAACTTTTTTATATATAATGTTATATACCTAAAATTAATAGTTTTTGTAAAATTTCAATTCATTTAAACAAATGTTAAATTGCAGTGTGGTAAAAAATTGTCAGTGGTGCCATTGTTTCTGAAGTTGCAGTACCAAAATTTGGTAGGAGAGTTTTATAGAGATGAAAAAAAAGATATATGTAAAGATATTTTAGTTAAATGATACAGGGTGTTCAAAATATATTTATGAATTTCAACTATTTAAAATTAAAAAATCTCAAATTTTTTAAATGGGACACCCTATATATTATCATTTTTTCTGGTAGATTTGACAACACTCTGCAACTTTTATTAAGTATGTTATATCCCTATTTTTGATAGTTTGCGATTTATTCCCATTTTTTCTATTTTTACCCATATTTTTAATACAATTACCCTATAAAATCATAGTTGCCATGACAAAACAAAACTATTTATTACTTACCTTTAACAAGTAGCTTCATAATTAGTTACAATTCCTGGTATTAGTTAAAATTAATTAACTTTACTCAAATAAACTAAATCGCACTAGTGAATTTCTTGGTGTATTTCTATATTATGAAAGATGACACTTGGGATTTTTCGTCGGGGCGAATAGCCATAGATTAGGGTAATACTAGATTACCTAATTGCTGAAGACTACTGATATATGAATTTTCTTCGACATACAGTAAAGTTTTTTCTCGTAGTAATTCTGGTTTATAATTCATTTGGTAAAGCCAATATTACTACTGCCGCGAAACCGTCTCATTACACACTGAAGATGTTTTCTAGATAATATACATACATCTATCCTTATAGTAGTTAGCAAAGTACTATATAATATATAGTACTGAACCAAAAAATGTGGTTTTCTAAGCTTGTGCGTGTATATCAATCACATTGACTAATTCATTTCAAGAAAATCTGTAACTCTTATCTCTACCATTTATACTTATTAGAACAAATTAAACTAAAATTCAAATTTTGTCCTTAACTTGCTTAACAGACATGAAATTGTGATAATTATTACTTTTTGTCATGGCAACTGTGATGTTATAGCGCAATTGTATTAAAAATATGGGTAAAAAAAGAAAAAAATGGAATAAATCGTAAACAAATAAAAATAGGTATATGACATTCTAAATAAAAGTTGAAGAGTTTGGTAAAATCAATCAGAAAAAATGATAATATATAGGGTGTACCATTTAAAAAAATTGAAATTCCTTAATTTTAAGTAGTTGAAATTCCTAAATATATTTTGAACACCCTGTAACATCTAACTAAAATATCTTTACATAGGTCTTTTTCTATATCTTTATAAAATACTGCTACCAAATTTTAGTTGTCCAACTTCAGAATCAATGCCAGCATTGACAATTTTTTAACCCACTGCAATCTAACATTTGTGTAAACAAATTTAAATATAACAAAAACTAATAATTTTAGGTATATAACATTATACATAAAAAAGTTATGGAATTTTACGCAGAATCTAAAAATAAAATAAAAATAGGGTGTTACGTTTAAAAAAACATATGTTATATTCGCCAAACTTTTTTGAAGCACCCTGTATACTGTATAATAATTTTAAAATGTGTATCTTTACCATCTCTATAACTTTTATATTTAATATTTTTTTGTAAACCTCGAAACAAATGAGATAATGGACTTTACTCTATCGTTGACTCACCCTGTACAGTATTGAACTTTGAACTAGTTCTGAGCTCGGGGTTGGCAGATAAAGATCATGCTTCGCATTCCTAAGTGGATAGTTATGAGATGGTCTTTCGGGAATAGCAGATATGTGCTTGCGGATTAAGCAAACGGATTCAAAAATGAATAAAGAGGAAGAGTCAGTATTTTGAAATTTTTAAAGAAATTCTGGTAGTGAGTTCTACTGTTCAGTCCCAATAAATATCGAACTGCTCTCGTTTGAAGTCTGAAAATACGATCAAATTTTGTTGCGCAGCAAGTACCCCAGAATGGAAGGGCATAACGAAGATGTGACTCAAAAAGGGCATAATAGGCTATTCTAGAGGTTGATAAGTTAAGTTCCTTAGAAAGTGCCCTTAGCGCAAAACAGGCAGCGCTTAGTTTCTTTGATAGAGCTTCGATGTGAAAGTCCCATTTTAACGAGTTGTCTACAACAAGTCCTAAGAATTTCACAGAGTCCACGATGTCAATAGTGGTGTTATTAAGTACAAAAGGTTGTATAGTATTTTTATATGACAAAACTTTAGTTTTTGATAGGTTGAGGCATAGGAGATTATAGGATCGCACCAAGATTTAATGGTGCGTAAGTCACTGGATATAGTACTATATAGTGCATAACATCTGGGCCGCTCCAAGTGAAACTAGTATAGTCTACAAAGAGGCAGATTTTACCGCTAATATCTAGTTTGCAATGTCGTTGATAAACATCAGAAACAAAATAAAGCCAAGTATTGAACAGCAGTACTTGGCCCTATTATTATATGATATCATTAGCAGAAAATTAATACTAAACTAATATCTACAAAATTTAACGTTTATATAGGGGCTCAGTTGGTACCGACCAAACGTAGCAAAACTAGCCAAACGGGCAAAAACCAACCGAGGGTAATAATTAATTACCGAGATTAGAGTAATGGAAACAGAGTTCTGGAAGGAATTGGACCATTATCTTTGTTCGTATTATCTTTGTATTTATTTATTTTTACGCCCTCATATGACATCTAATTGCCTGTAATTTGAGACTTGTTTGACTAATTTTAAATTATTAACATCTATACAATGATTTTTATCAACAATATGCTGTAGCATTTCATTAGTGACTACACAACTTCGTCCGCATTAAAGGCTTAATTTGGATTTAAATATTCTACAAAGTTAAATTATTTTTACAATTAAATTTTCCGTACATTTTTTCAAATTCTGGCCTACTCCGGACACCTTAAAAAGCCGGACATGTACGGGTAAATTCGGAAAATAGAAAAAACAGAAAGCTCAAGTAAGAATTTAGGAAGGAGATATTTATGTCCAAAGATTTTATTGAAAATAAAGTTACTACAAAAACAAATTTGTCAAACGCACGAAAATTAAATTTTTATAGTTTTTATATACAAGATTTATTAGAGTATCTTATCTAAGCCAATCTTTACACAAACACCTTACAACGAATAACTTTTATTGAACAATAAACAAAAATATATTAATATTCTATTTTTAAACATCACGATGTTTAAACCTCGAATTTTTGCGACTGTGAATTAATTACTATTTGAACACCATCAATACGTTTGTTCCAACACAGCAGAGAATTGTTCTTGGTACGATTTCGCTTATGTGCAGAACGATGGCTGTCTTTTATATTTTGCATATAAGGGTAGAGAAAATAGTAGATGATTTTTAAACACTATTGTTTTTAGTCAACAGACAGTAAGTTGTGGTACCTTCAGCAGGCCTTCTTGATTTTGATGATCTTGATTGATTGCCGGGTCCAGACCAAGACGACAAAAAGTAACACAATTTTGAGACAAAAACAAGACAAACTTGCGACAATAAATGGGGAATTCTGACAAGACAAGCTTGAGACAAATTGTCCACACTACAGTGACAAAAGTTCAACAAAGTCAAAGGTTGAGTTGTTGCGAATGAGTTTTATTAGCCATGTGTGATTTCACTGGTTTCCTACTGCTGGTAGGACACGCCATTCACACTGCGCCGACAACTTGTCGTAAAATATACGAACAAAACATAGACACTTTGATCTTTACCGACTATAGACGGGACTTTGAAAAGTCTCCGAATTTTGAAACAAAACAAAAATGAGACAAAAATGTATTGGATTTGTCGCAATTTTGTAGTAAAACATGAATGCTTCGGTCTGGTCGTTGTTTTGTCTGCTTGGTCTGGATCCTGCATAAGGTTTGCTTCGTTTAATCTTCTTCTTACAGTCCGTTCACTTACATGTACGTTCCTTCGATGCAATTCATTATAAATTTGAAAAGCCGGCAAACGGCGCGGCGCAGAGCATTTAACTAAAACTAAAATAGTGGGACATTGGCATTTTTCTTCAGTTATCACTATTCTTGCTGACATTTTTTGACAGAAATTAAATAATACGACTAGGAATTTTTGCTACAGGGCGAAAAGAATAAAAAAAGGCGTAATGGAAGGTCAAAAAAATACGAAGTTTTATAAAAGCACTTTACAGGTATATTTTGTCGGGTACCAACGTCGGTTCGACCGCCTGACGACCCTTATTTGCACCTAAATGGGGAATACAGATTTGGGTCGCCTCGACGTCGGTATCTGACCTAATAGGGAATGTAATTCTACCAATTACCAACGTCATATTACGTTGGATTTTAGTTACTTATAATTCGTCGCTAAGCACTTACGTTACGTTTGGTTTCATATTCGCTATCAAGAATACATAAAAATCTAACCAAACTACCTAATTACAAATGGATTCATAATCACTCCTCGATAAGTGCCTATCTAATTTCATATTATAATAATTCTGAATCATTAATCCAGACATCAGTTTTGTCAACGGAAGTCACTTTTTTTATATATCTGATTAAAATACTCCGGAAAACAACGAGCGCCTTCAAAATTAGGTAGATTTATGAAATTAAAATATCTATAAAAAAGTTACTCGCAAAATATTTTTTTAATTTTCTTGCTGGTTTAATCATAAAACTGTACTGTGGTTCCCCCCAAACTCAACCTTATCAATATTATTCTACTAGAAATCGAAATGTGAATATAAATTTTAAAAACAAAAAACGATTTTAAAATGGCTGACAATCGGATACGTGTTAAGAATGGCGGATTTCTGTGTTCGACTTAATATGAACTACCAATATACCAATTCCGACCGGGTCTCCAACATTAGTCGTCTCACACGACCGAAGTCATCAAACCGAACGACCGGCAATCGTATTATGACGTATATAATTCCAACGTACGCCACGTAATCTCACTTTGCGTATCAGTGATTTGTGGATTTGTGCAACTATATTTTAGTTTTTGTTTTCTCCTTAAAAAAATGGGCAGCCACTTTTTTAAGCCTAACCTCACATGTGGGAGGAGGAGAGGTCTGCTGGTTTCCTAAGCTAAAAAATGAAATTAAGATGCACCAGTGTGATGCAGCATCGCTTCCGGATAAAAAGCATTTACGGGTGGAAGCAAGACATCACTACTACTATTATTATTTTGCAAAAGCCTCGACCTCTTTCTGTAAAATGTAGATGAATGTCTAAATGCCTTTTTAGTGTTTTTCTAGGCATAAGTTTGTTTACAAAAACTTTTTATTAGGTTATGTTCATGATGTTCATTAGGTCGCAAATGCTACTTAATGGGTTGTATTTACGGACGTAAATAGAGATACGTAAATCAGGTTATAAATATGAACATAAAATACAACAAAATATAATTGGACGTTACTTTAGGGATTATCAGTGAGACGTATCCTATTCGGACAATGGGTAGACGTCGGGCTAGTTCAAGTATATGTACGTCGTGCAATCCAACGTGGGAACGACGTTGAGAAATTAATAAAAATGGTACGTTGTTATTTTGTACGTCGACAGATCGTTGGATTTACCGACTCAGATCCAACGACGTCGCTTTCCTATTAAAAGGTCGTATCACCAGCACCCGACCTAAATTTGCACAAAGTCTGACGTCGCTTCAGGTCAGATTTAGTTCGAAGTCAGATAGATGCTATTTGGGGTGCTTTCCATAAAATCAATAAAATGAAAAATATAAGAAATAATATACAGGTACTGATTTCTTTCGAAAATCGACATCTATGAAACTATGAATCCTTCCTGGATACAAACGGTACATTGTGAGACAGGAAATTGTAGAGAGGATCAAGCCCTATGACATAGGATACAACATTTTAATGAACAGTGTTTGTAAAAATAAGGAAAAAATATTAGCGTCCCCTTCAAAAGCGAATATCTCCAAAAAAATAAAATTATTGAGATAAGTCAAAAAATAAACTATCGAAAAAAATGCACATAGATGATAAAATTATTTTCAAATTTCTTGCTTTTCAAACAGATTGCACAGGGTGCTCCATATTTTCACCAAAATAACAGTATTTTGAGTTTTCTCTTATACTTGACAGATGGGAACTTTTATTTTTAATTTAAAAAGAAATACTAAAAAATCAAATAACTTAGCTACAAATTGCTTCAAAATCATCAAAATCGCTTCACTAAAACACAATATATAAAAGTTTAAAATATAGAACGGTACATATTTCTGTGTTGGAACAAATCTAATAGCAACATTTAAAGAATTTTGACGTATTTACAGTTTCATCTTATTAGGTAGTTATTAAATATTCGATATAAAAATTTAAATCTGGTGTGGGACGAATTTTATTGTTACTACTTTGTTCCTTTTTGTGCTCTTTGCTAAAATTGCAATATATATTGATTTTATATAAATTTTTACTCGGAGATCCTTGTTTCAACACCGTATTTGTTTCTATTAAAATTATGTAATATTTTCTATGTAGAAGTATAAAAGAAAGGAACAAATTAACATCTAAAAGTTAAGTTGATTAGAGCTTTAAAAAGTTCAAGAACTTATCAATTTCTAATAGTAGTATATTATAAAATATACAAACATTTCCTAACATTAATTTCATATTATGATTATTGCTAACCAATGGGCATTTTAATAATAATATATTTTCTCTGTTTTTTTTTTCATATTTTAATGTTTTAAAGTAATTTTTAGCGGTTTGTATACTGGGTTGTTCACCACATACGACACGGAGTATTGTAGCTAAACGATTAGATTTTTACAAATTGTAAGTTTTGGGTTCGTTGAAGGACTATTAGAGCTACAATTTAAAAATATTTTTACAAGATACAGAATGTCCCAAATAAATAAAAAATATCAAAGTTGTATTTTTTAAAATGGAACAACCTGTATATTATTGCATTTTTAGTTTCTACGATTAAAATAAAGGTAAATTTGATTAAGGTTTATTAAACTTAAACCTAACCGTTTTTGAAATATTTTCAATTTTGTGAAATTGCAGTATAAATTTTAAGGCTTCATTTCTCCGAGCGTATCAAAGTTTTTAATTCTAAATATTTACTGAAGTTTATCTATTGATCAGTTATTGTGTTGCAATACTAAAAATTATACTACCTTATACAGAGTGTCTAAAATTTTATTTTAAACAATAACCTGTTTAATTTAAATGGAACACCCTGTATATTTTATGAGAATCAGATGCACAATTTAATTGTCTATCAAATTGTATTATACCACTTTTCACCTATCCCTTCAAGTTTTCGTAGAAAATGCATTTTCTTATAATTTAGACCTCATTTATCAATATACCCATGGAATATTGACATTTTAGATTGTTTTTAAAACAACAAATGTACAGGCTAGTAATATTATCGTTTTTAGTAAAACGATAATATTACTAGCCCATTTGTATGCAAAAAGAAAACTATGTAAATCTTTACAAAAGAGTATACCATTAATTAAATATACCACCAGTATTTCCGCCCAAATACTAATTAATTACATATTTAATTGTGTTCGTTAATAAATTATTCTAAATAAATGTGGATTTAAATCAGAAATCAATATAATAATAAGTTATGAAAATGAACGTCTTTGTTAAAAATAAGAATTTGTCAAAAAATGAAATATAATTTTTAAGGTGTTAGTTTGTTTTACCACACTGTCTAATACACATATATAATTCAGTTTTTTAGTATTTGGAGCAATTATTATTAATCATCGCAAACAGTCAATTAATGTAGTTTGAATACTGGAATCATATTAATTGGTTCTCTTTAACAAATATTTAAACAGTTTTTTTTATTTTTTAATGAAATAAACGAATTATATCGACAATATTACTATCTGTACTCTTTAAAAATTTGGTACATCTTTAAAAATAACCTAAATTGTCAGTATTTCATGGGTATATTGATAAATGAGTTCTAAATTACAAGAAAATTCATTTTCTACGGAAACTTGAAGAGATAGGCAAAAAATGGTATAACACAATTTGATAGACAATTAAATTGTGCATCTGATTCTCATAAAATATACAGGGTGTTCCATTTAAATTAAACAAGTTATTGCCGTTTAAAGCTAATAATTATTTGAAATAAATATTTAGACACTCAGTATAAGGTAGTAAAATATTTATTATTGCAACACAATAACTGATCAATAAATAAACTTCAGTAAATATTTAGTATTAAAAACTTTGATACCCTCGGAGAAATGAAGCCTTAAAATTTATACTGCAATTTCACAAAATTGAAAATATTTTAAAAACGGTAAGGTTTAAGTGTAATAAACCTTAATCAAATTTACCTTTATTTTAATCGTAGAAACTAAAAATGTAATAATATACAGGGTGTCTCATTTAAAAAAATACAACTTTGATATTTTTTAGTTATTTGAGACACTCTGTATCTTGTAAAAATATTTTTAAATTGTCGCTCTAATAGTCCTTCAACGAACCCAAAACTTACAATTTGTAAAAATCTAATCGTTTAGCTTCAATATTCCGTTCGTATGTGGTGAACAACCCTGTATATGACATCATTTAATTTATAAAAATTTTAGCTATACAGGCTGAGTTTTAAATAAGTGCAAATATTTTTAGGGCTGGTATAGATCTCGATAAAAGAAATATATTTTCTCTTTACCTTTTTTCCAATAAGTCCAGAATAACCGAGTTGGTAAATGGTTCCAACATGACTTTCATTATAACACCCCCCCCTAATAATGAAAGAAATGTTAAAAATCATCATTTATATCATAATTATGCAAACTCAGGTATAGGAAGAGGTGGACCAATTGCATGGGCCTCCTCGATCACCTGACCTATCCATTTTAATATTTTTAGGGGGTATGGTTAACAATAAGGGTTACAAAAGTTACTTATGAATTAAGAGATGCACTCGAAGAGGCGGTAAGGGAGAAGCTCGGGGAGAAGTTGATTAAAGTCGACCGGCCATAGTCAACTGTTCTGTGGAAATTCATAAGTTCTTTTGTAACCCTTATTGTTAACTATACGTCTAAAAAAATCTAAAATGGAGAGGTCAGGTGAGGAGACCCATGCAATTCTTCCACCTCTTTCTATTTCTGAGTTTGCAAAATTATGATAAAATAATTTTTAACATTTCTTTTTATTTTCCTTTAAAAATTTTGGATTTTTTTTTAGTTTTTATTTAAAAAACATAATTTCTTGATAAGATGGCAACATAGGTAGTAGATTAAATTTACAAGAAAGAAAATCCAGAAAAGATTCAGTGGTTCTCAAAATTTTAGTAAAAAATCATTTTTTTTTGGAAATTTTCGAAGTAAAATAACTCCGTTATTTTGACTTATTTAAAAAACGATAAAGAGAAAATATGTATGTTTCTTTTATTGAGATCTACCACCCCTTAAAATATTTGCACTTATTTCTGGGACACCCTGTATAAGAAATAAGAAAAAAAAACTTACTTGTACATATTACCTGCAACTATATACTTTTTAAATCTTCGCAATTTATGATGTGAGATAATTCAATATTAATTTTGATTGATCATCGACAGGGTTATACTCATCATCGCCTTTGATGATATGATGAACCCGAAAAAAAAACACTAGGAAGAAAATAGTAAATACGAATTCGAAAATATTTAATTAATCATGTATGTACATCATATCAAGGAAAATATATGTTATTTATTATTTAACGTAGTACAATACCTTTTTTGATAGAGATGTACGCATTAGGCATCTTGTTGTTCCTTTCTTAATTATTTGAATCTTCGGTTTTTCCTCTATACGACCTTCAAGAAATCTATTAAGAATCAATAATTTTGATGATGAATTTATAATAGTACTAATAATAATAGCAAATAAAAATAATCATATTCATAATTTTTCACAGTGTTTGACAATTTTTTGAGAGTGTTCTGGTGTTTCCCTATTTTCCCCGCAGAATCTGCATTCAACATTTTTTCTTAGCTTCAATCGACCGAGGAGTTCATTGAGGAGATAGTGTCTTATTAAAAACCACGTGACAATTCGAAGACTGTTCTTACTTAAATCAAACGTTTTTTTTTAATTTCCTCGGTTGTGAGTCCTCAGAAATGTCTTTGAGTATCTTAGACCGTTGCAAGATTTCCATTCCACGGTACGGATAGAGTCTTCCAAGTTCTTGAGTTCCGCTTTTAGTTGGTATCCACTTAGGAAGCAGAACGGTTCTGGTGCAGTTACTGGGACTGTTCGCTCCTTTTCTAACTCGATCATTTTCTCTCTCTTTATCTTCAATCCCTGGGCGGTCTGGCACCCAGTACAGGAGTACTTTGTTTTCTTTAGAAAATCTAGAAAATTACAATGAGACACCTCTTAATATTAATATTAAGAGCTTAGAGTTTTCTAGAATTTTTGTTTCATCATCGTGAACGATATTTTCAAGGTAACTAAAATAAAAAAAAAATATACAGGGTGCCACAAATTCGACGTACGAGCATTGGTATCTCGGTAACCGTAATAGATACGAAGATGGTTAAATTGGAGCAAAGTTGCGCCTTGGGATGTTCATCAAGACGCCATCAAAAAAGTTTTAAAATGTCAAGGATTGCTGAGTTTTTTGGAAAAACGGATTTTTTCGAAAATCAATTTTATTTTTTCCTGTCGTTACTTTTTAGAAAATCAAAAAACTAACTGAACATTCTCATAGTCACTTTATTAGGGCTATCTGATAGTATTTTTAGATTTTCAAATTAGCTGATAATTTGTGATATACAGAGGCCGAGTTAATTTTTTTAAATACTGACCTGCATTTTTTATTTCAGTTTTTGAAAGAACTCGGTCTCCTGAGTACAATGATATGCCACACTTGATACTTTTTTTTGTTTTGGACATTTGAACACAATTTATTTAAACTAATTTCAAGTCCGGCTCTGCTTTTTTTAAATCTTTAATCTATTCATTGTTACAATATTGATAAGCCTTCAAACTTAACAATGACGTGGGGTAAAACATTGAATACGGAAAATCAAATGTAATAAAAAATAATATAAAATAAATAATATAAATAATCATATAATTTCCCCGGAAGATGGATTGGTAATGGTAGAGCAGTATAATGGCTATCGAGGTTCCTGGATCTGTCGCCAAGGGGCGGAGGGGTTTTGGATTACTTGTCATTTGTAAAAGTGAAATCATTATTTTTCAACATTTACAATAAAGAGTACAAAATGCATTTAAAAAAATTAGTTTGTAGAAGTTGATTAATTTATAATAACGACGATTAATATTATGCATATTTTTAGATCGTACACTGAAATTTCAAATTCATAATAAAAAAAGTTGAAAATAATATCTTTAAATTGCTGACCTGGTTATTATTTATTTGAATAATTGGCTCGATTTTTCTTATTCAATGTTAATCAGCGCTGATCAATATTGTTGGATTGAATATAATCAGAATAATTTAAAAAACCAGACTTGGACTTGAAATTATTTTAAATAATAATTAAATAGTTTTGTTGTTGTTAAGGTAACAAAAACAAAAAAAAAGTATCAAGTGTGGCATATTATTGTACTCAAGAAACCGAGTTCTTTCAAAAACTGAAATAAAAAATGCAGATCCGTATTTAAAAAAATTAAGTTGGCCTCTGTATCTCACAAATTATCAGCTAATTTGAAAATCGAAAAATACTATCAGATAGCTCTAATAAAGTGGCTATGAGAATGTGAAATTAGTTTTTTGATTTTCTAAAAAGTAACGACAGAAAAAAATAAAATTCATTTTTAAAAAAATCCGTCTTTTCCAAAAAACTCAAATTTTAAAAACTTTTTTGATGGCATATTGGTAAACAACCAAAAACACAACTTTGCCTCAATTTAACCCTCTTCGTATCTGTTACGGTTTCCGATATTCCAATGCTCGTACCTCGAATTTGTAGCACCCTGTATATATATTTTTTTTGGTGCACCCTAACAGCCAGTTTTAGCTGAAGTTCCGTTTCAAACGACTGTCTCATTAAAAAAAACATCTCTTAATCACTTTATACCATCTTCAGCCCGATCCAATCCTTCCTCGATAAATCCTGACCAGGATACGCTAGCGAATCCAAACGAAAAAACAATTAAAAAAAGTCCCTCCGCCAATAACTCTTTGCGCCCGCTCATCTCGCCTCGTTCAAGGAGCACCGTACCGCCCGAGGCAGTACCGTACGCAAAGGATGCTGCCGAGTCTATATAATAGACTATGGCGCTTATGTCCAATTAGTACTCAAATCGTCTGCTTTCTTTCTTGGTCGCTGTGAATTCGGTACTAGTAGATGTGCTCGTATGTGATGGAAAGTGTTATCATCGAACGATAGTAGCGATTTTAGTGAAGATAAGGGAAGAAGCAGGTTTTGCTGAGTACTTTGCAAGTTTTGGTAAGTGAAGTGGCCTAAATCAATAACCCAGATTTAATTTTGTGGGAAGTATAATCACAAAACAGCTAGTTAAGAGATAACTATGATAGAAGTGATTAAAGCAGGGTTGGCATGATTTAAATAAAATGATTTAAATCATGATTTATGATTTGTTCAGTGTTTGTTGGCTCTGTATGGATCAAAGAGTATATTATGTTTTAAGGATGTTGTTGTCATTCTTGTACAATTTCAATCAGCATTTTGAGAAATCTATATAAGCAATTTCCATATAAAAACGAAAGCTTGTGATAATAATTACATCTTTCAAGTATGATAGCTGTTTATTTCTTTCTAAGAATTTACATAAGTTTCAATTTTTCTTGTGGTTTTTAATTATAGTTTTCAGCTTATGATTATACACATTCACAAGATTGGTTTTAATAATTGAATTAATTAGAATCTTCTCTTAAGGAATCTTCAGGAGTTAAAATGAATTTTTATCAGTATTTCTAGAAATATATTCTTTTTGTATCTTTTATTTGTGCACTTAATTAAATTTTGTTTTATTGTACCTATAAATATATCTATTTTGACTACTATTGCCACTACACAATTATTTTTAGATGTAACTTCATCACTTGTGAAAAATTATTTTGATGTTTTTTCATTGATATTAATTTGTTTCTGATTCAACTGTACTTTCCTAATTTAACTAAACTTTTGAGATGTTTTTTTTATCATCTATTAACTTGTCACACACAATCAATCTTATAAAACCAGATAATGTAATTTCTAAGAATATAATACATGTATACACAATACACACATTTTAATTCGTTTTCTTATTGGGGTTTTCAATTATAAGATTTTTTTTCTTTTCTTCTGTATGTTATCTATATTTATAATTTTTTGTCATCATCATTATCATTTTCAGCTTATTCAACCATTTCCAATTATGGTGTAGCCTCACTCACATATATGTACTCTCTTTGTAATTGGGCCAATTGTTGTCTATTGTTAGCTATGCGGACCCAAGTTATCCCTGCTAATAATATCCTTGTTCTATCTCAGGTTTGGCCATCCTCTAGGTCTTTTCATTCCTCGTGGGTACCATGCTGTAATTTTTGAGGTCCATCTGTTGTCCGTCCTTCTTGCCAGGTGCAGGGGTGGATGGGCCATATGGGAAAACAGGAATATTCCCGGTGGGCCGGTAGTCCCGATCAGAGCTCAAAAAAAGTTGATTTAGCAAAAATTAAATGGTTAATCTTCTAAATAAAGCTACGTAAGATTCTTAGTAACTCCCTAACTAACTAATCAATTAGATCAATATAATCGTCAGTTGCTTTTAAACATAAACACCAATTTGTAAAATAACTATTGTTAGCTGTCTTTCTCTGAGACAGTTATAATTTTAGTAAACCTAAAACTTTGCTACTTGCTGCTGTACCATAAAAGAGAAAATTTCTTTCTACAATGTGTAAGAAAGTATATACCAGAAAAGCTAAAAATAATGTATTTCACAGAGGATTAGGCCAGCTGAACTGAATGAATCAGGAAGTCTTAAAGTTTCTCAAAATCGTGATTGAAAATCGTAGCATATATTCAAGATCAAATTACCGTTATCGATAATGGAAATAAAACAGTAGAACTCTGTGAAACTGAGCTATTTTGTAGAAATAATTCAGATGTCCGATCTGATATTGATCTTTATAAAAATTTTGATCAAGACAATTTCAATATGTTTAAAAAATCGGAGGCAAAAGAGATTTTTTCGCCCGAGAGAAAATCACCCTTACTTATATAGTATATAGGGTGTCCAAGAAATAAGTGCAAGTATTTTAAGGGGGCAGATTTGGGCAAAAGAAATATTTTTTTCTCTGTTTGGGGTTTTGCTAAATAATAATGCTTTTTTGCTTAAATTTTGAGAACCTCTGGATGTTTTCTGGATTTTCTTTCTTGTAAATTTAATCTACTAGCTATGTTTTTCCAGAAAATTTCAAATTTTCGCAAAAAAAACTTATAGGCGGGTTTCTGAGACCGAAACCTACTGTTACTACCAGTTAAAAATATTTGCACTTATTTCTGGGACACCCTGTATATTCATAAATAAAATATGCTTCTTCGTTATGGTCATTTTGTTTTTGTGGATTCGGGCCGGTTGCCTGTTATTCCCGGGCCGGTTTTCACTTCCCCATCCGTCTTGCCCATTGCCACTTGAGGGATTTGACTCCGTGGATGACATCTATTACCAGGGTCTTCTGTCGTATCCACTCTATTCTTTTACGATCTCTCTTGGTTATTCCCAGCATATTGTTCCATTGAACATTGTGCGATCTGCAGTTTCCTTATAATGTTCGTTTTTCTTCACCTGCATGTCCAGGTTTTGTATGCATACGTCATGACTGGTAGTACACATTGGTCGAATGTTTTCTTTTTTAGATAAAGATTTTCATTCCAAATTTGAATATGATTGAGCTTCTTCTATAAGGATAAGGATATATAATTATTCTATAATATTATCTATATTAAAGGATAATTATATATCCTAATATTAGAAATTTTAATTTAATCAGTTTGAATAAAAAATCTACTGACAGGTAATATATTTGGTTTGCTGGTAATCCTGCTGTTAAAACATAACAACTGGTTTTTATACAGGGTGGTCCGAACTGTATTCCGGAAATGTCGGCAGCATATTCTGCAGATAAAAATAGGTAAAAAAGTTCCTACCTATTGTATGACCTATATAATGCTTAGTTTCGGAGATACAGGGTATAGAAGTTTCTTTTTTATTTCGATTTTTTCAAAATAATTTCTGCAGTAACGTCAATATTTGGATAAAAATTCGTGTCTGGGAGTTTTTTGACATGAGAAATTTGATTTTGATGTCAATATGACTTCTACTAGTAGAGGGCGCCACCTACATATTTTTTAACTGGTTTGAAGAGTAATAACTTTTCATCTGTACCTGTATAAAACTACTGAGTAATAAAATATACATTTACGACGTTTTTTACGTAAAAAAGTTGTCTTGTATATGTATCTCTTATTGACTATTTCCATTCTAAATATTTTGAGAACGGTTGTTCGTAGCGATTTTTACAAAGACATATTTTTTACGTAAAAAGTCACAGAGATGTATATTTTTTCACTCGGTAGTTTTATACAGGTACGGACAAAAAGTTATTACGCTTCAAAACAGTTAAAACACATGTAGGTGGTGGCGCCTTCTATGAGTAGGAGTCATATTGACATCAAAATCAAATTCCTCATGTCAAAAAACTCCAATTTTCATCAAAATATTGACGTTACTTCAAAAATTATTTGGAAAAAATGGAAATAAAAATGAAACTTGTATCATTAACTACACCCTGTATCTCTGAAACTAAGCATTTTAGGATATACATTTATACGAACTTTTTTACTTATTTTTATCTGCAGAATATGCTGGCGATTATAGGCCGGAATACAGTTCGGACCACCCTGTATATAAAAATAATATTTGTTGTTGCTTGTATGGTATAATCAATCGTCATTTCCAAGCTAGCTGGACGTTTTTTTGTTATACAGTACGCATTATTAGCATTTATTGACACAACTTCTATCCTATCCTTTTTTTAAGTCCTATGCTTCTTCGTTTGTACTTTTATTCAATGACAAATTTTCTATATTACAGTTGGGGGTTGGAACCTTTGGTGTTACACAGCAAAATGAAACACTAAATCACCACAATACACCAAAACACTTTTACTTTTACACATGTTTCGCTAACCATGTTAGCAACATCAGCAGATGATTATAAACTGAATTTATAATCATCTGCTGATGATGCTAACATGGTTAGCGAAACGCACGTCCAGTGTAAAAGTAAAAGTGTTTTGGTGTATTGTGGTGATTTAGTGTTTTAATTTTTCTATAACTAAAATTCTGTGTTTTTGAAACATTTACAATTTTATAACAAGAATAATAGAGCAGAAGGTTTTTTAAACGATAAGTACATCGTGTAGTACAAAAGATAATGGTGTCCAGTTCCAATTCTTTGCAGTTCTCTGTTCCTATTGCCCTAAGTCTTGATAAATAATAGTTACACTTAGCTAGTTTCGCGCCGATTGGTCGGTGCCAACTGAGCGCCCATATAAGAGCTCAATTTGTAGATATTAGTTTAGTTTTAATCATCTCGCTGATGATGCTAATATGGTTAGCGAAACGCGCGTCTGGAGTAAAAGTAAAGTGTTTTGGTGTATTGTGGAGAATTAGTGTTTTATTTTGCTCTTGACCTTGAAGGTTACAGAAATTTTAAATTAACGATGTACTTAAACAGCCGTTAAACGGTAGCCTATTAAAATGCCGTTAATAGATATTGTGACGTCGTTCATGTCGGCGGAAAGTAATGCTTAGCTATAAGCATTTTGCAAGAGCACCTGTGGCTCCGTGGCTATCGCTTCGTGAGCGAATGGTCCGTGGTTCAAATCTCACGCCGACCAAGAGTTTTTTATATTTTTTTTGCTTATAGCGTAATCTTATTGCATTGGTTTCATTCTTTTTGGATGGATTGGTTTAGTTATTTGGCGGGTTGGTTAGCGTGGTTATTTGGAGGGTGTTAATTCATTGGTTAGTTGGTTATTTGGTGGGGTTGTTGGTTGGTTTTTACTAATTCATATTTGTTTTTTATATTTTTTTTATCAGTGTCGGGGTTAGTTGCGTTGGTTAAGTTGGTGGGGTGGATAGCGTTGGTTAGTCCTTATAAAATTCCTATATTGCATAAAGCCGTCAAGTGCGTCACATCAACGACGTCATACCTATCACAGGCATTTTAGTAAGCTACCGTTTAACGGCAGTTTAAGTACAGCCTTTTTAAATATTCTTTTAGTATCAATGCATCTTTTAATGAATTTATGTTGATTTTTTTGAAATATCATTTTATTTGAACTCAAATTTTTGTAATAATTTGAAAAATATATTACAAAAGGCATAGAAAAATTCGATAAAATTTAGTTAAAGAATCTCCATATATTTTTGTGATTTCTGTTCTACTGTATAATATTGACTTTATAAATTAATCATATAATATGTTGTAACTATAATTTTTTGCTTTGTAAATAAATGTTTTTTCCATATGCCTTATGTTCTTTTATACAATTTAAACAATTTAAACTAATTTTTCTATAGAAAATTAAGGTCAAATGATATTCTTAAATGTCATACCACTTTATTTCCTTGTGAAATATGACTTACTATTTAAAGGCATAGAAAAGGCATTAAGGAAACGTTAGATATAAAAGCAAGTTAAATAGTACATTGTCAAATATTTGGTTGCAAAGATATTTTCGTTTGTTATATAACGACGCCATCAGACTATTATGGCCGGCTTTCAGATTATTCATTAAAATTCTTTCAAATGCTAATATTGAGGCAACTTTAATCCTACTAAAATCGACGAATATAACTTTATATTAATATTTATAAATAGTTTTATAATGTTTCTTCCATTAGATGTGGATTTTATTTCATTTTTTTTTCTTTAAGGAAAACCTTGACCTTGAACTTTGAACTATGTTTTTCAATAATTGTATTGAAATTTGGAACAATTCTGGTAAACGTCATTTTTGCAAGTATCTAGATTCTTTAGTTACATTTTTCTTATATTATATGTATGCTAATCTATTGTATGAAAAAATTGCAGTTAGCGATACTCAATTTTGTTTATTTCTTACGAGGGAGACTAAACTAGTACTGTTTAGAACACAAAAGTATCGTTTGTAGAATGTAGAATGGTGGTATTAGGAGGGAGTATAACTCATTACCCAGTAGCAGGGCTTTGACGAAAGCCAGAATCTAAGACGGTTTTACAGAGGTTAGGTCTCCATCTCCAATATCGCTCTTACCCAAGTGATGGCACGAATGGTTGTCACATAAAACACATACACAAGAAGAAGTGCGAGCGCCTTGCTAAATATTGGAAAGTGAAATTGACGTTTAAATTTGACACTGTTGACAAGTCTACTGCTGCTAGTGCCCCCAATTTCGCTTGTAGGAACTACGGACTAAATTGTCACGCATGGCGGGAAGTTTAAAAAAATTAAAATTTTTATTTCTTCATTTATTTTTAATTATGACATACACAAAAACACAAAAAATACACCATTTTTTAAAAATATGTTTAATATCAATATCAAATATACAACAGAAATTAATTTCACCACAATAAATTAATAAAATTAAAAAAATAATGTTACAAGTAGATCAAGAGACAAAATTAATTATAACAAAACTGAAAAAAATGGCGTCACAGATGGCTCAGAAATAAAAGATATATCATAATTTTGAAAGTAAAATTATATGGGAAATGTCTTCGATCATCATTTTTAAGTCAACTGGACGATTATTTCAAACATACAAGCTGAGTTCGTTCATAGTGCTCTGAGAAATCTAGATAAACAAAGAATAATAAATTAAAAAGTATTCCAGGGAAAGAGAGGAAAAACCTGTATCGTCTCTGATATCTGTGAGGGTATTGTTGAAAGTGTCATCTTTTTGCTTGAAGTTTTCAGGTCAATCAAAAAGATGACATTTACAACAATACTTTGCTGTAACTTTCACAAATATCAGAGAGAGTACATACAGGTATTGCCTCTCTTTTCCTCTGGGATGCTTTATATCTGTTGTTCTTTGTTTATCTATATTTCTCAGAGCATAATGCCGAACACGACTACAGTATATAATAATTTCAATATCCGAAGTGGAAAGAAAAAAGATCACCTTTCTGAAATTAAGAAAATTTTCCTTTCTTTTTCACAAACAATTACATATTTAGTGCAGAATCAGTATTATGAATTATGATCAGACAGATTTGTCGACTGCAAAATGAGGATCAGCCAGTGTTTGAGATGCATTTAGAGAGAGATTTTTTTTTAGATTTTTTGAGATGCATCATTTTTTTTATTTTTCTTATCTTTGTGTGATTCCTCTAAATTCTACGATTTTGCTACCATTTTCAGTGTATTACTACATATTCAATCCGGAACAATCAAAACCACCAAAAGATTGATATCTTTCCCACTACTATTAATAAATTAATTTAATTAATGAGGCAAACTTATAAGTTTTTTTTGATAATAAGGATATCGGGATCCTCTTCAGCTTCTGGCGCATGAATATTTGCCACATATAACTTTAGGGCATATCAGCCATTAATAACAAATAAAGGGTGTGGATACTAGAAAAAGTGCAATTTTGAGCGGTCAGTCTAAAACTGTTAATTTTGTTGGCTCTTGACCCAAAACATTGTTTAGAAATTTATAAAAACGAGAATTATAGAAAGAAGGATTATTTACAAAAAGTTGTTAGCTTTTGAGTTATAAAAATGCCACGAACAAATCCGATTTATATTTTTTTTATTTAATTTTGTTTAATATTCTTCCACGAAAATGAATTCGCAAATACCAGTTTCGGATAGAGCACTCAAAAACATATAGAATAGAAGAAATCAAAACTATCCCAAAGCTTTCGTGCTAAGGATTTTTTTGAGCATAATTTCAGTAAATTATAATAGGATAGATACATCTAGGATATAGTATAGTGTTTATAATGTTTAGTCAGATATTCTTCCCTATGTGGTGTGGTAATAGCTAATGTGTTAATGTGGAAATTGACAGTACCGATTAATTATTGAACTGGATATTCGTTACTATTTGTTTAGATTACTGTTTTTAAATGTTTTAGTTGTGGTCATGGCGTCCCTCACTTCCGGCGCCCCGGGCGGCCGCCCGGGTCAATCATTAAACGTCATTCATTAAACAAAATGTAAACACAAGTTTCGTTTTATTTACTACTGACTTAAAACAAAGATTTTAAAAACTTAAAATAAAAGCTATATATAAATGTTTGTAATGACAGTTATTTAGATTAAAAAACTAAAAATAGAAGTTTTATTTGACTATTTTTCATATCTAGCTTTGTTTTTAAAGAACAAATTAAACCCTTTTGAATGATACCAAATTTGTTAAAATCGGTCAAGCTAAAAGTCATGTAGTATATTTTATCCCCATCTTCCACTCTATTTCACTAATTTTATGTGGTTTGTTAAGATCTAAATATATTAATGTGTGTTTGGTTAAGCTCTAAATAATATTTATTTCCATCATAAAGCATAAAATATAAAAAGTTGCATACAAATATAAATAGTAATAATACCGTATGATCGAGAAAAAACGGCGTCAGCGATGGCTATGGAATGAAGATCGCTGTCATTTTAAATGTAAATTTATATGGGAAATGTCATTGATGTTCATTTCCCAGCCAACTGGACGCCGTTTTTTTTCGATCATACGGTACTTTATAATTTTTTGAAATGCCGAATGAATTTGACTAAATTTGAATAAACTTCTCCTCGTCTATGCTCAAATTTATGCTGGTGACGCACTCTCGACCGTGGATCGTGCGACTCCAGTGCGCGGCTACAATCGACTTTCCGACCGGTCGTGCCGCTCGTGCCGCTCGCGCCGCTCGCTCTCGCCGATAACCCTTCAGTGCGCGCGGAGCTTTATTCGCTATTTTGTTTCTTTTTGCCCCTACTACACCCGTATTTGTCAATCGAATTTCTCATCAGTCGCTTCCAGAGTTTTGTCTGCGGTGATAAGCGTGTTTTTTAATATTTCTCGACAATGAATGACCACGAACAAGAAATAATTATAAGCTCTTTGTTAATAGAAGAAGAAGAAATCACGAGAAAGAATCGAAAGTTATAGGTTCACAATATTTGCAAAAATCCACATTATTTCCATGTTTAATTTAGGATAAATTAAAAATTTTTCAAAATGAGCCATAAAAAATTTGCGAACTTTCTTAGCATATTGAATTTCTAATCTCCTCTTCGGCTACCTACGTAAAGTGGAAGGAATTGCGTGTGACGTCAGCAGCACTAGCCGCATTTACCGAAAATCATTCTGGCCCAATAATGCTGGCCGCATTTTCGTCGATGCGATTCGTGCGGCTCTGGCTAGTGTGCGCACCTTTATTCAAAGTAACACAAACAATTTTTTTTTTCGGTCGATGCGGCGCGTGCGGCTCTGATCAGTGTGCGCATACCTTAAAAGTGTGTTGGAAGAGGAGATTAGAAATTCAATATGCTAAGCAAATTCTTCATGTCTCATATTAAAATATTGAAAAATTTTTAGTTCATCCTCAATGAAATATGGAAATAATGTGCATTTTTGCAAATATTGTGAACCTACAACTTATTATATTATATTGTGTAACTATAACTTTAAAATACATCAAAATTTTAAATTGTTTGTTATTCGTGCCGGTGACTCTTCTAAATAATTATTATTTAGTTAAAATAAATAAAAAATAAATATTACGAAACGCCGATTTCCATTACCGTCCCAAGCAATCGTAATATTAAAGATGCTGGCAAACGTTAAAATAAATAACTTAATAATAACTGTTAATTTTTTACGTTTGCATACCTTGAAGAGGTATTATCTCATATTTTACAGTGACACAAGGACTCGGAACGATTTCTAATAATGGACTTGTCATTTAATCATAAAATTAGTAATAATATTAGTATTAATAAATATTGTCAATTGGCTCTTGGCTGGCTAGAGTAAGAAGCCTGGTTATTGAGAAATAATAAAAATATATATAAGGTTTTGGCGGATTATAACAACAAGGCTGAATTCATATTAATATTTGCATAATTTTGATTTATAAGACATACTTTGCTGTTGAGTAACTGTCTAAATAATATAATAGGTCATATAATTTACATACAATTTGTAGATTATTCTACAGCCAATTTAGGTATGCCTAGCATTAGATTTATTGCATTGTTTTTATTTTTAAGTTGCATCTTATGTAGCTATTCAATCTGTGCTTGGAACTTGTGAGATCTTTTTATCACTCACAAAATCCAACAAATCAAAGTCATTGAAATCGGTCCAGACTTTGTTTTATCTGTTATTAAAATAAAACATAAATTTTCGCATATTTATTCGAAAGGTTTGGTGCATTTCAGTTGATTTTAAAAATTCCGACCGCAGCGCTCGATGCGGCAAAAATTAGAAGTTTTTGCTCTGTATTTCACGCAGTCCTGATGTAGATTACGTTGAAATAATATTGCACTGAAAAAAATATTGTTTATAATATTAATGAACATTGATTATTAACTGTTGTTTCATTGGGACAATGATTTTTTTCATTAATATAATGATTTGTTAATCATAGATCGATGTCCGATTTATTAATACTATGAATCTAATTTCATCAATATAATGAAAATCTGATTATTAAATTAATGTAAGATTTTCATTAATATAATGAACACGTTCATTGTCCCAATGAACGCGTTTTTTATTTTAGTGCTGAAACTTTAATAAACACATATTCATTATATTAATGTACTAAATCATTGATTAATGAGTTGTACATTGTGACAATGAACAATGTTATTAATATAACGAACACACTACATTATATTAATGTACGCGGTTATTAATATCATGAATAAAATATTAGGGCTTAAATGTCCGCCATGTTTATCGGTTACTTTGGCACTTTAATAACGTCTGTGTGGTTGAGTTATGCAGTGACGCTTTAAACGGGCCACAGATTATACGATTTATCGTACTACAAGTTGTACAACATCAAATCGTTTCGACCGTTGGATCAATGGTTGAATAGTTAAAGGCTTTGTAGTACTACTTGTAGTAAGACAAAGTCGTATCGTACGGAAGTATGGCATGCAGAAAATCTGTAGTACAACGCAGTAGTATATAATTTGATGGTTTGTGTTCCAAACCCTATGTGTCGCAGACAGATCGTTTACATTTTTCGTTGCACATGGTTAAACAATCTCTTAAAAATGGATACCAACGAGAAGTTTTGGGCGGAATTTATAGAAATTTATCATAATCAACCTTGTTTGTGGGATGTGAAAGTAAGGAATACCTAAATAAACAAAAAAGAAATGCCAGTTATGATCTCTATCCTACTGGAAAAATTAAAAGAAATAATAGCAGATGCTACAATACCGAATTCAAAATGAATGGAAAATAAAACTACTACTTGTTGGTGATTAACATCAAATGGTAGTTTTAGTTAGTGAATAAACGCGGATCCGATCTGTCGTTCCAGCGGTTTTATCAACTTGTCGTATATTTATGTAGTACGACGAATCGTATTAATGTGTGGCCCGTTGTAGTTTAAGTTTGTGGACAACAGCGCGTCCGATATGTCGTTCAAACGGTCGAATCAAATTTGTGTTGTACAACCTGCAGTACGATAAATCGTATAATGTGTGGGCCGTTTTAGTTTCATTAGAGCGGTAAGTGTTCTCTTCAATATTTTAAATATTTTAAATAAAAGTCCTATCGTATTGTAGTTAATTTGTTGTGTTGTCAAATCAAATTCCGCTGTGTGAGATCTCTGGTGTGGGTATTCATTAAAACAGCGGTTTCCAAATATGTTTCAGAAGATAAAAAACAAAAAGAAGAAAAACATAGTAACAAGTCGAGGCATGGAACTGATTATGGTAAATTCGAATGTTGTTTTAATATTTGGCATTTTAATTATTTTGATATATGTCTTTTTTTTCCACAATAAGGGGCCGTCCTCTGCCGGAAACACTGCGACCTGTGAGGCCTATTGTGTTTGTCCCCTTTCTATATCTGCACCCATTCTCCTATCCCTGTGCCCTGCACTAACTTATGCAGGTCCTTGATAGGATGGGAGCATAGTTCCTCCGGTTCTAGCCTAGCTTTCCCAAATAAAAGTGTCGCTTTAACGATCCAGAGCTCACAGTGACATATTATGTGCTCCGCTGTTTCGTGATCTTTATCGCAGAGTCTGCAGCAAAGACTCTTGATACAGATTTGAGCTTGTTCAGGTAACAATAGCTATATGTCCTGTCAAGAGGCCTGTTGTAATCCGCAATTTATTCCTGCTAAAATTAATAGTTCTTTTCAGTTTTGGAGCTAGAGTCCTTGGATAAAAAGCCTTGGTGTGCCTGTACCCCTGTCTGTTTCTCCAGTGGACATTCTGCTTTTCCCTGATCCAGAGTTTTAATGCACTACGGGCCATACATTTGGGTATTCCCAGTACTGGCTCTGGACCAAGATAAGATATAAAAAGATATAAAAGATATACGTCTTTTAGAACCGAAAGAAGATGTTGAGACCTGCCTTCAAGCCCTTAAATTCGACAGTTTACATCGAACCCACTTGATGCGACTTGGAAAGCCTGTTGCAAATTCGTCTAGACGTTATCAAGTCTAAGGATACAGCTAATATAATGAAGAAAAATCCCTCAGGATATCGACTGGTAAATTAATTTTCTTATAATAATTTACCCTAAAATTAATAATAACATTACTATTCTCTTCGTCGATTCGATTTTTTTAATTTTTAATTTGTATATGCTATATCGAGTTTAATAAATTATTATTAGTTTATTGCACTTGTTTTTTATTAATAATCCCTAATGGAAAAATTTACTGTGCTCGTAAGTAAGTCAGCACTATTAGTAATTTTGTTACCTTTGTAGCTAAGGGCTTGTTCCAATGGAAATATATTTATAGTAGAATTATTTCAGGTAGTTGGCTGGGAAATGACTATCAATGATATTTCATATCAATGACAGCGATCTTCATCATCGATTACACGGTGTAACAAGAGTTACTAATAGAGTCGACTTTTAAATGTATAACTAAATAGGTTATGAAATTATTTCATTGTATTAATGATAACGGTTCATTAATACAATGAAATAAATTTCATTGTATTAATGATACGGTTCATTATTACAATGAAATTATTTCATTGTATTAATGATACGGTTCATTAATGTAGGGATTTAGGTACATTATATTAATGAAATCTGTTCATTGTACCAATGAATGTGTTCTTCAAATTAATGAACACTGTTCATTGATTTAATGAACTTAAAGTTCATAGAGTTAATGAATTACTTTTCATTGTGCCAATGAAATCCTTCATCGGCTCAAAATTAATGATTTAATTCATTATATTAATGAACTTTTTCATTATATTTATGTCGACTTTTGGTTCAGTGTGAAATCGTGGCTTTGTCATAATATTTAAGTATTTTAGTTTTTAATAGTGCAATTATGGATGCCGTCCAAGGTTTGTGTGATATAACACTTTTCTCACATCATGGATCACTGGGCGATCCCTTCCTAACAAATACCGGAGTTGGGCGGGAATGTGTCTTAGCGCCTCTCCTATACAACGTATTCATGGCAGTGCTCTCCATTACAGTGATGGACAGTAAATTGCAGGAAAGAGAATTGGTCATTAGATACAGATATATATTTCAACATAAAAAGATCCAGGGCAAGAACACGTACAAAATTCATCACAGAACTTCAATACGCTGATGACTGCGCTCTAGTTGCAAAAACTTTACAGCAATTACAAGAAATGTTGAACACATATACCTGGGCATACGAGGCTTTGGGCCTTAAGCTGAACATCGACAAAATTAAAATCATGTGCACTCCCCCGGAAGATCACAACAATGCTATAAAGATCGGAGAAGAACTATTGGAATATATAGCGGAATTTAATTACCTCGGCATACGGCAGTTTGATTTCGCAAAAGGCCAATATCGACTCTGAAATTCAGCACAGGATTAGCAACGCCTCAAGAGCATTTTGGAAATTATATACTCTTTTTTTAATTTTGTTTAGAATTTTCACAAATTATACTTCTTAACGCTTTTAGAATAATTATGCTATTGTTAACGATATTCTCCGATAGCGGTACTACCGGCGCGGCGGGAGAATGCTCCAAGTCTATACCAAAAATTCACAAAGTTCCAATTCATAATCCAATTTTTTCATGCAACATTTTGTTACTAGTTAACATTATTATGTAAGGAAACAAGAAATCACACATCAAATGTCAAATAATTAAGAAGGATCCATAAAAATAAATATAGATAATTTCACGTTCACACAAAAGCAATAACAACCGGAATCAATTAGATATAAACTCCGTTACAAAGATGAAGACATCATCGCGTCTAGTTTTTTTTGTAAAGCAAAACATTCGATTATGCTAATTACGTCATCACAGGTTAGCCAAGTTATTTTTCTTAGCATCCTTCAATTTATTTACTTTTTTTTTGGTTAATTCTATAAGTATATTCGAGCTTTATAATTAGATAAATGATTCACACGTCTTAATTAGAAGATGTAAGAATTTATCAAAAAAAACCGGGTGTTTTTTGGCGGATAGTACAGATTTGCTCTTTGTGTAACGCACTGAACAAAAAGATGTACAAGGTGTTCCTTAATGACATTTAAGGAGGTGATTCTTGGATGTTTTTCAAATATTTCTGATTGTATATTTGATACACGTCTTCCATGCATCAAAAGGTTTTTTTTTAAATATACAAAAAAATTGGTTTATTTCTTAATTTCCTTCCAGCCGATGCAGAAATGATTTCCAGACAACAGTCACCACGTCATATTTTCAGCGATTTGACCCTGAAATAAACTGACTTTAATTTTTTGAGCAAACAAACGACGAAAAAAATCAAGAGATATAAAATGTTTAGCAATTAATTGAGATTTCAAAAATAACTTTTATTTAAAAGAAGTCAGTGGTTTGGTTTGGTACCACTTTTTTCTCCAAAAATAGCCAATGTAAACACGTTATGAAAAAAAGTAGAAAAATTTACTACCCTGCATCTTAGAAATTAGGATGTTTAGGACATACATTCATATGAACTTTTTCTCTTATAGGTCTCTCAGAATAGGTTCAAGAATCACTCCGTTAAGTATTAGCATATCATTAAGGAACACCCTGTATAAAAGCTGGACTAACTATACATTGTTTTTTTTTCCAGCATCTACAGAGTGATTAACAATGGTGGAAATATACTCACCGGCACGAAAAACGGGCACCTTAAAATTTTGATGTATTTTAAAGTTTTATATATTGTGTATGTGTTCTAGTGGACGGATTTTGACGATCCTTTAAGCAATTTGTAGCCAAATTATTTGACTTTTTAGTAGTACCTCCATCTAAATTAAAAATGAAAGTTCCCATCTGTCAATTGTACGAGGGAACACAAAATGTTGTTATTTTGGTGAAAATTCATAGCGCTCTGTGGAATATGTTAAAAAAAAAGAATTTGAAAATGTTATCATCTAGGTGAATCTTTTATCATCTAGGTGAATCTTTTCTAGATAGTTTACACTTTTTGGTTCATCTCAATAGCTTTATTTTTTTTTGGGGTTATTAGTAGTGATGGGGAAAACCGATGAATTTTAATAATCGAATACTCGATTTTCAAGCGATTTCAATAATCGAGTGATCGCTCGAGTGAAATTTCGTTCGTATTTAAAGATACGGTTTTTCGCCGTCGCCGCGCCGTCGCTTATACTCGTAACCTGCTCGTAACGCCCAAGAACAGTTAACCTAATAGGACTGCTCATTCAGCCAAAAGTGTCCGCCAGGTGCATGCGAAAATTACTCGCTTTGTGACGTCATTGTAGCCCTTGTCATTGTTATTAGTCCTTATCCGGCAACCAATAATACACACACGTGCATTATTGGTTACCGAATGCAAAACGTTCATTATTTAGTTTACACCTTATATGTATGCAGTATAGAAAATTAACTGTATAAATCGTATTAAATACTCGGATAATGCATTTATAAGAACAGCAGTTCCCAGCATCACCTTTTGCAAGCATTCTTTTTAGAGTACTTCCATATTTTGCTTTAAAATAATTAATAAACAAAATCGTGGGCACTTAGTATGCACTTTGTCACAATCCACAACACAAAATGAACGTATTTATACACTCTATAGCTCTAAAAACTTTAAAGACACCTTTTTCACATTTAAAATTGACAAAATAATTAACTCAAAATTTCTCAGCTGTTATTTTTATAAGTTTACCATAGGCAACTAATAATACACACTATCATGACAAGGCCACGAAGGCTTTGACAAGGGCTACAATGACGTCACAACTGTCAGCTGAAGCGCGGGAAGAGGCGAACGTACGTCTTATGAGGATGAGCAATCCTATTAGTTTACCGTTCTTGCGTAACGCCAAGCAGTAAGCTGCGTGCGCAGAGCGCATATTCTTTCGATGATAATGGCTAATGGCAAGCGATAAGTGACGAGCTGTGGTGACGAGTAGTTTCGCTTGATCATGCATCGAAGCCTTGTCGATGTAGGTGGTAAAATGTTGTCACGCAGTTACGTAACAGATAACGTCGTATAATTCTATAATTAACAATGCGGTCCCGATCAAAAGAACAATCTGTTGTTTGAAGATATTTTACCAAAAATACTGTTAAAATATTGCCAATCTGCAATATATGTATAGCAAATTCGCTCGATAGGATCGCTTGCGTTCGTCGCTCGTAACTCGTAACTTGCATCGATAGTTCATAATCGAGTGATGTGGGTTATTTCAATAATCGAGTACTCGAGCGAATTTATTGTAAAAAATATGAAAAAATGTTAGTGTCTTCTTCAAAAGCGACTATCTCCAACAAAAATAAAGCTATTGAGATGAACCAAAAAATAAACTATCGAGAAAGGATGTATGTACCTAGAGGATAAAATTACTTTTAAATTCCTTGCTGTCTTAACATATTCTACAGAGTGTTTCAAACTTTCACCAAAATATCAACATTTTGATTTCCCTCGTATAAATGATAAATGGGAACTTTCATTTTTAATTTAGAAAGATATACTAAAAAGACAAATAATTCAGTTACAAATTAATAAGCTATATTTTTAACTAATACTAAGCCATATTTTTAACTTATTTCCCAGTAAATACGTTTTGTGTGACCACTGGTGTATGTCCGACTACTTAATGGCATATTCACCCTATTGTGATTTTGTTCGTTTGACTGGCAATAAATTTAAGAAATTCCAATACTTATCGGCTAGAATAAATCAATCGTTTTTAAAATTTGCCTTTTCTATGTTTGGGTCACTCTATGATTTTTTTAATTGCCAATGCTGCAAATACAGGTGTCATGAACTCGCCAATGATCCGGCCTTGAACTTTCCAGTCCAGGATCTCCTGAGCTTATTATGCAGCCGTGCAATCATCACAGATAATAAAACAAATTTATTTTACAAAATAAAAATAAGTACCCATTAAATCTAAAGCTAAATCGTGAAAATACTGCATGCAAAATACGAACGGAACACAGAATGACATCAGTGGAGAGCCGGTACGGTAATATTTTACAATTAAATTTTTTTAAAGTCCCATATCGTTATTATTCTTTTTAGTATAGGAATCTAAGAATAGCAATGGAAATTAAAAGTAATAAAAAAACATTGTATGTAATTTAAATGTTGGTATACAAGGTGTTTCAAAAACATGTGCTATCACTCGTAGGGAAGTTCCTGATGTAAAAATAAGATTTATTTTTTAAGTCTTATGCTGTCTCGTTTTTTTCGATTTATTGTAATTTTTTCAAGGGCGATTTGAATGAAATTTTGAAAATCACAACATATTTTATGCTAAAAAAATGTCGACATATTCACCAGGGACGTGCAATACTTTCTTTTCTCTTGTTAGTAAAATTGTTTAGACCGTTTAATGCCGATTAAAAGTTGTATCTTGATATTTTGTCTATTTCAATCTCCTTGATGAAATAAACGTAATTTTATTAATCACAATTAATAAACTGAAAATAAAAATAGAATTAATAAATGAATTATTTAATCTTATTTATTATTATTAAAATTTATAGCACTGATGTTCAATAGTATACAGTTCATACCAAATAAACTTTTAGTCACGTGATTAAGCTTGGCCGGTACAGCGTTGTCCACTTTTATATATTTTCTTTTAATCAAAATGTTTTAGGAAACAAAAATTAATTAATTATATATATATATAAACAATTATTATTTACATCAACAAAAATCACCTTCTTAATAGCATTTAAGGGACATAAAGGACCATTACTACCGCTTTCCCGTTAAAATATTCTAATAAAGTTGCGATGAGTTTTTTACGGCTATTAAGCTATATTGTACACTTCGCACTAAAAGAGGTTCTAAGAAGAACAATGTTCGACTGTAAGGTCTGCTAGGAAACATTTTTAAGCTTAAAGTATCACAACACTATTTATTTAAACCAAAAACTCGTAATACAAAACTAAAGTATCAAAATGAATGACAATGTCAGGAAATAAATAAATAAATGCGGCAACTTGACATTTTTTACAGCCGAGTTAGTGTTGTACAAGACAAGAATTCTTCTCTTGAAAATCTCTCAATTTCTTGTCTTGTCTTGAAATTCAAGACAAGAAATTTCCAAAGTCTTGTCTTGCAGATTTCTTGAATGGCAAAGTCTTGTCTTGTCTTGCAAGACTTTTGAAATTTCTTGTCTTGAAAAAGTAAAGCCATAAAAAACGCCATAAAAAAGAAGTGTTTCAATTAACGTCTTGGGGTAGAAGTCTAGAGGAACGGTCAATGGCAAAATAAAAACACTAAATCACCACAATACACCAAAACACTTTTACTTTTACACTGGACGCGCGTTGCGCTAACCATGTTAGCATCATCAGCAGATGATTATAAACTAAGCAGTAGTTTATAATAATAGTTTTTATTTTGCTGTGTAACACCAAAGGTTCCAACCTTCAACTGTAATCAATGGCAAAAATTGAAGAAATTCTAAAAATGTATTATTTTGACGGCATGATGTGCAAACCTAGAGATTTAAGTATACACCAAGCGTTTCATCATCTGTTAATGAATTTGATATTGATTTTAATTCAATATTTGTTATGTCTGAAGACGAACATTCAGGTAGTTTTGGTAGTTGTAGTTCTAATGTCAATACTGATAGTGGTTTTCAAAATGAACTTCAAAATTATTTATCTATGCAAAGAGTGAACGATAAAACAGATATTTTAGCATGGTGGCAGAGCCATAGTGCCATATTTTCAGTGCTGTAAAAAATGGCTCGTGATTTTTTTTGTACACCTGCTACTTCTGTTCCCGCAGAAAGGTTCTTTACGAAGGCAGGCAGCACTGGTAATAAGGAAACACAGAAACCGGCTAAATTCAGAATCGGGAAGAAGTTTAATTTGTTTGAATTCCTGGATAGATGAATTTCCATAAGTTCATTTTTTAGTTCTAGTTATTAATTCTTGGTAGTTTATTATGTTCTATTTATTTTATTTTTTTTATTATGGAAGATTTGTTGTTTGATGATTGAAGTGAATTTGATTGATTGAAGTTTGGACACAGGGTGTACGGAAAGGTCATGCTAGAGTACTATTTGCGCTATTTGATACTACTTTTTGTTCGCGGAGCAATTTCGTGCATGAAAAGGAGTACCAAACGGCGCAAATAGCGTACTCAACGAACCCACCATTAGTTTCAACTACCGTGACATTTTTTTTATAATACCATTATACCAATATAATTTTGTGTAGAATACCAATTACCAATATACGGTTTGTTGCCTCGACTTTTTTTTATTTCATTCTCAACTATAAAATACTGGCTATGATAGAAAAAAAAATGAACACTGGTCAATATTAATCCCGGGTTTATACAACATTTGCATAAGTCGTAATCATAATCACAGTCTTAATCATCGTCATAATCACAACGCACTTTTAATGTGCGTTTATAGAACATTTTCATAATCATAATTTTTATATCAGTGAAGTTGGGTAACATAATTAAAGGCTAAGTTCATGGTAGATGTCAACAGGTTTATAAGAAGTGGATAGTTTAACTTTTATTATTATGACTATGATTGTGATTACGACTATGTAAATGTTGTATAAACCCGGCAACTTGCGCAAAGACCTAATTATCACTTAAAAAAAGTATCATTTCTAACTTTCAAGAAATCTTGAATTCAAGAAATCTTGCAAGACTCTTGAAATTTCTTGCATATTAAAGTCTTGTCTTGTCTTGAAATTCAAGACAAGAAATTTTGAAAGTCTTGTCTTGAATTTCTTGCAAGAGTCTTGGTCTTGCAAGACTTTTTCAAGACTCTTGTGCAACACTAAGCAGAGCTACCACCTGAATCCCCAGTGCGAAATTTAAATTCCAGTTAGTCAGCACGGCGCCGAATATGTCCATGGGTGGCAACAATGAACTTAAAATTTGCGCCCTCAATTACGTAACTAAAAGTTTAATTGATATGAAATATATCTGCATCAAATTAAAAAAAATAATGATATTTAACATAATTATAAAGCACCTCATTTTTAATAGTTTAACATCCTGTAACTTTCAAGAACAAATCGTTCTGTGGCCATCTTCACAGACAGCCAAGCGGCGCTAAAGGCACTCGGCTCCGCTGAGGTCAGTTCTAGACTAGCGTGGGACTGTGTGCGTGCTCTGAATACTTTAGGCGAATGTAGCACTGTTGAAAAGGCAGATGAAAAGGCCAAGCAAGCCATTCAAGCATCAATGCCATTCATAGGCCCAGAACCCTTCTGCGGCGTTGCAAAGGCGGTCACGAGAATGGCCACGGAACAATGGGTGGCCAACAAATTTCTAGAATGGTGGTGAAACTCACCAGGGCAGAGACAGGCGAAAAGGTTCATTGTAGAACATTCGCCAAAAGTCACGGTAGATTTGATAAGCAAGGACAGAAAGACAGTCAAAGCTGTAGCTGTAGTAGGTCCACTAACAGGGCATTGTAAGCTAAATAGGCATCTAAAACTGATGAGACTGACAGACGAAGCTAAGTATGTGTAGGTTCTGCCAATCTGAAGAAGAAACGTCAGAACACATTTTATGTCGGTGTGACAGCCTGACAAATGTGCAGTTCTCGGTAATAGGCAATGATGGACCATTGCCAGGGAGCTACATGGAGGGATTCAGTCTCCAGGTTGCTAAACTTTGTGAAAAGGATAGGACTGGAGAATGTAATCCAAGGATCAGAAGAGGACCACGATAATAGATCTGAAAAGATCGCAGTGGATCAGGCCGAAAGCCACCTTTAAGAATCTAATCTAATCCTGTAACTTTATAACTATATATTTTCGCACCCATGTTTCTATGAACTTTTTTCATATTTTTTGATGAGGAATCATTTAGTAGTTATTTAACACTTTGGTCAGTTAACAGTTAATGATATTAAACATAGTTAAAGGTTACTATTAAACTTGGATTAAGGCAAATTAATAAAACTGCGTCTATTTCATCTAGGAGACCGAAATCGACAAAATATAAAGAAACAACTTTTAATCGGCACTAAACATGTTTTGCCAAAAATGATTCATAAAATCCGAAATATATACATTTGTATATATTAAATATAAACTCAGAGATACATACATTTTTCTTAACTATGTAAAATTTCTAAGTCAGACAATCTACGACTGGAATTTCCAGATATACAAGAATGTATGGCGGAAAAAAATTATAGCTTTTAAAGTTGCAGATGACTAATATAATAATATGGCTTATGGTTTATCATTGTTATCGAAAATAGTGAACATAATGTCAAAAAATCTACAATGAATAAAATTAAAATTAATTTAAGTATTTTTTTGTAGAAATTTGAAAATGTCAATCTATAACTTACAGAATGTGGATAACGTAGGAGGAGGCAACATTGCATTCTCTCGAAGCACTAGATATAAATAAATTTCCCGAAACTGAACAAGCAAGGCACTCAAAAGTTTTTTAGTATTTTGCGGAAAATGATATTCAAGAAAAATATAAAATTTTTAACATTTTTTTTCTTACACATATATACTTACACTTATTTCTGGGACACTCTGTATTTTCATTTTTGTTGTAAATTCTCCTAATCATGCACTTTATACATTCCTTCGCACAACATTTTTACTTACTTTAATAAAAAGTTACTTCGCCCCGAAAAGCGAAATAATAAATTAATTTCTTATAATTTATTTCTCATTTATTTCAGAACTACTCGGAAACAAAATGAAACGATCACTGCTCCTGGGTTTAATAACATTAGGCACGGTTTTAGGAGATGTGAGTCATGTAACTAAAGACGACCAAGGAATTAGTAAAGCTTTTCAGTCGAAAAATCCAAAAGATTTTTGGTGGATGGCAGAAGACAGCCCACTGAAAGCATCCTACAAATATTTCAAGAAATGCTCAGCAGAAGGTAAGATTGAATCATATAAAGTACGTCTACTGGATCTATGTTTATGAAAGGAATTTCAAGAATGACACAATACTCGTATTGAGGTATGATCAATTTACTACAAGACACATTTAAATAAACAGCAACATATTTCATATTTTAAAGATCGATACCTAGAGACGTGGAACGCAACGTCTATTTTTTTCTGAGAATGAGAACAGTGCAGTCGTTATCGGTAAAATCGTTGCGTGACTTTATTAATTTTTTATTGTTTTTTTTCTTAGTTTTTTCTTTGTTATAAAGATTGTCTCAAAAATGTGGAAAAATGTTAAATAAAAACTGATTAGGTATTTTTGAAATTTCTGCATAAGTAAGTAATATTATTTAAAATATTTATAGCACGGCCATGAATTGGGCGCTAAGAGATAATTTCGTTTATCCTCTTACGGATGCCCCGTAGCTACCGAACGGATCGACGTTATAAAAATGAAACTTCTATACCGTGAGACACAGTGTGTAGAAGCTTCATTTTCATTTCGATTTTCTTAAAAAAAATAATATCTGAAGTAACGTCAATATTTGGATGAAAACTGGTGTCTGGCAGTTTTTTGACATGAGAAAATTGAAATTTGTGTCAATATGACTCCTGTTTGTAGGAGGCGCCACTTCAGGGCCGTATCTAGACCAAAATTTCGGGGGGGTTCGGCTTGGGGGGGGAGGGGTACAAAAGCTGCTAGGAAAAAAGCATAATAAAAAATCGCTTTGGGCTACACTCAAATCTTAATTGAAAATAAAATTTTAAAAAGTAACAGGTAAAAATTATTAATCTTAAAGGATAAACTGGTCTTTTCCTGGAAAAACGATTGACTAACTCTTCGATATCGATATTTATTTCTCTATGTACGCTTAATAGAGCAAGTCCTGTCAATCGCTCCTGACCTGTAGAGTTACGTAGGAAGTCCTTCAATCGTCTTATGCCGCAACCGCACATGCGGCATTTAGCGAACTCCTAGCGCTCGTCAACTACCGAACGCTCGTGATCGGACTTCGCCTTTCCATCCACACATGCGGGCTCTGATAGCAACAACATAGAGATGAGCGCTCGTTCTCGTAGCCGATCGAGTCGCCGAACTCCGACTTCCTCATCCACACACATAGGAAATCGGCGAAGCCCCGATCGGAGATCGCCGAATACCGCATGCGCGGTTGCGGCATTAGGGTTGAAAAAGACCTTTCTGGTGTAGCTGTTGACGCTGGTAGAGTTGCTAAGATCATTAATAAAATGTATATATTTGGAAATATACACTGGTTACAGTCCGATTATCGTTTCGATGGCGTTTTTAGGTCGGTCGACTGCAGGTAGCTGCTTCCATTTTTGCCGCCACAAGTCTAGTTCTGCCGCTAAAGTGTCATAGCCCAAGAATTCATTGTCTAATAGCAGAACCATAACAAACGTTAATCACGTTAATGACCAGCAAAACACACAACATTCAAAATCTTGTCCTTTCTTTTGCTGTTTTAAACACTTGAATGTTGAAAGTCGAAAATCGAAAATAACATTTGCTTTCAAAGTGGAAAAGTGAGGTTAGGGTGTATAATGTATATTCATCAATGACTAAAAATACAAGGACAAATAGCACCCGAGACCAAACTGTGACCATTCTTCCAAACAGTGCCGTGGCACATATTTTACTTAACATTGCCGCTTGAAGGGATATTTATATTTTTGATATTATATGTTTTCACTACGCCTATGGTGTATCGGGTGGTATCATACTAATTAATTACGAAAAAAAAACGTATTAAAATGTTAACAAAAGGTACATAACTAGTATCGACGTATAGTACATATCAAGTACATATAATATCAGAAAAATAATTATCGAATTCAATAAAAAACGCTAAAAAGGTGTAGGGGACTGTTTATTTCCCTATAAAACGTAACTTCTGGCTCTTTCTTATCATTGCGCCTTTTACACTTGAAAGCTTAACAAATTACCATTGTAATAAAGTTTATACAAAGTTCACTACACACAACCAACTATTAAAAATCGCCAAAATTGTCGCTGATGACCAGCTGATGATTCATTCGTTATGTCTAAAAAGTTGGCGTCTAAGGTCACAAATTCTGCTGCAGCCCGTATATGGGCGTTACATGTCCTTGTATTCTTTAGTCATTGATATTCATCCATCTTCTTCTTCTTCTTTTTTGTTTCGTTCTTACTTACTTAATGATCATTACTTTTTAAAAATTTTCGGCCATAATTTCGGGGGGGGGGTTGAACCCCCAAAACACCCCCCCCAGATACGGCCCTGCGCCACTTACATGTGTTTTAATTGGTTTAAAGAGTAATAACTTTTCGTCCGTACCTGTATAAAACTATTGAGTAAAAAAATATACATTTGCGACGTTTTATACGTAAAATAGGTCTCTTGGTAAAAATCGCTACGAGTAATGGTTCTCGAGATATTTCAAATCGAAATTATTAATACCTGTCATCACTGACATAAATTAAAAAGTTCAACAGAAACTGTTTTATCATCATTTTTGGAAGAAAAATTTATGATCAATTTAAAAAAATAAAAAGTTCCCAAATTTATCATTTCAGTCAAATAACTATCTACTCAACATGTATTTCCATTCTAAATATCTTGAGAACAGTTGCTCGTAACGATGTTTAACAAGAGACATTTTTTACTTAAAAAAACACGGAAATTTATATTTTTTCCACACGGTGGTTTTATACAGGTACGGGCTATATATATAAAAGTTATTACTCTTCAGAACAGTTAAAACACACGTAACTGGCGCCCCCTGCAAACAGGAGTCATATTGATATCAATTTCAAATTTCTCATGTTAAAAACTCCCAGACACCAACTTTCATCCAAATATTGACGATGCTTCAGAAATTATTTAAAAAAAAATAGAAATAAAAATAAACTTCTACACCCTGTGTTTCCGAAACTAAGTATTTTCCAAGACATACATTTGTACGAACTTTTTTATTTATTTTCTTCTGCAGAATATGCTGGCAAAGTTTCCGGAATACCCTGTATACTATATTTTTTTCTTTTTCCAGGTAACTGTTTAAATGAAACCGAAAAATCAAAGTCTGCTAGCTCTCCTAGTTCGAACAAAGAATTAGCTGAACCCATCGATTTACAAAAGAACATATTTCTAAGTGGTAAATTGAAAATCAAAGAAACAGAGTCCTTAATAACGTCACCCGGCAAACAATCTGTTACAATAATAAAAAACGATATTGATTTGTCGCAAAATCCTTTTCTTGCACACGCTGGTAAGTGAATATATTGTAAATTGCGTTTCAAATCAATCAGTACCTTTAATCAATATTATTCTAGCTAATGGTGACAAAGTTCAGGACGACAATGGGTTCATTGGGGTTCAGCCATCTGTACCATTCAAAGGAGTTAAAAAAGAAAATGCTATTCCGGTGGATTTGCTTGAAAATAATAATGGGTCGTTATGTGTTGGAAAGACCAAAGTTTGCGTTCCAATCGGAAAATGTGTCGATGGAGTAGCTACGAATACTTCTCGGTTCAACAAGGTCAGTTTTAAAAAAATATTTATGAAAGTAAAACCTCTGACGAGGGGTAGGGAACAAATAACCCACAATCTTTTAAGATGTTTATTTAAATTTAATTTGCTTCAAAAAAAGAAGGGAGGCGACATGTTTCGGCACTTAACAAGCAAACGTGAACCTAGGAAGTAACACCACTCGGAAGAATTAAAATAGTTGGGTTGTTAAAATTCATCTAACAATCTCTCTCATTGTAATTACAAAATATATAATTTCTCAAAAAGAAAAACCTTTCGTTGTAATTCTAAATAAAGGCCTATGCCATAATTCTCCAGACAATCATATTTTATTTTATATTTTTTTCGTTTTTTTGACTCCATCTGGACCGCAATGTGGCCCAGGACATAAACCAGGTCCGTTTGGTCAATGTATTAGTGCCGGAGTTCCGCCTAGCCGCCGAGTATCGTCGTTCGTCGTATAAGAATGTTTCTGTGATAATTGCTCTCGTCAGAGGTTTTACTTTAATATGTACTCACACTGGGTTGGAGAAGGTTTAGTTTTAAAAAAATTTATGTTTATAGCTGATTAATAACAAGAAAATCTGGGTATATTAAATCAAAAACCAGAATAAAATAAATCATTGTATGTCATTAGTTTATTAACTTTTACAGTATTTGTCTTGAAATTCTGTAATAATACATAAATATCTCACTCATATTGTAATAAGTGATTTACCGGACGTATAACGTAAATATCTATTTTAGGCCAATTTCTGTGGAGAAGCAGAAGTATGTTGTAATTTGCCAAGTTCAGATCCAAAATCTGTTCTACAGCACGTAAAGAACTTATTTACGACTAATGGAAAATCAGGTCTTACAGACCTAGAGACCAAGGTATACAATTAACTCTTTCTTAATTAGCAACCTATTTTTAAAGCAACTTATTTCAGGAACAATATCTGGGTGAATTAAACTCCCAACTGAATATTATCGGTTCGGTAAGAATTTCAACCGCCAAACCTATAAGGGCCGTTGCCTTTTATCCATTAGTTGATCCGGAAGCAGTCTCAAGCTTATCAAGCAATCTTCAATATGAAAATGATTATCGATACTCCAACCGACCGACCGAAGGTTATTTACCACCCTTTCCAACAACAGAAACTAACAAAATAACTGGCACGGAACCTGAGTGTCAAGAAGGTGAAATTGTTGGATCTAATGGAATATGTATAAGTACTGGGAGTAGTTTACATCCAACCTCTTCAGAAAAATGCGGCCCCGGACAGAAGCTGGGGCCATATGGTGAATGTGTTAGTATTAGTATTCCACCTAGCCCACCATCACCGCCTCCATCTGGACCGCTATGTGGTCCGGGACAAAAACAAGGTCCATATGGTCAATGTGTTAGTGACGGAGTTCCATCTAGCCCTCCATCACCGTCTCCATCTGGACCGCAATGTGGCCCAGGACAAAAACAAGGTCCGTTTGGTCAATGTATTAGTGCCGGAGGTCCACCTAGCCCACCATCACCGCCTCCATCTGAACCGCAATGTGGCTCAGGACAAAAACAAGGTCCATATGGTCAATGTGTTAGTGCCGGAGTTCCACCTAGTCCACCATCACCGCCTCCATCTGGACCACAATGTGGCCCAGGACTAAAACAAGGTCCGTTTGGTCAATGTATTAGTGCAGGACTTCCACCTAGTCCACCATCACCGCCTCCATCTGGACCGCAATGTGGCCCAGGACAAAAACCAGGTCCGTTTGGTCAATGTGTTAGTGCTGGAGTTCCACCTAGCCCTTCATCCTCGCCTCCATCTGGACCGCAATGTGGCCCAGGACAAAAACCAGGTCCGTTTGGTCAATGTATTAGTGCCGGAGTTCTACCTAGCCCACCATCACCGTCTTCATCTGGACCACAATGCGGTCCGGGACAAAAAAAAGGTCCATATGGTCAATGTGTTAGTGCCGGAGTTCCACCTAGCCCTCCATCACCGTCTCCATCTGGACCGCAATGTGGCCCAGGGCAAAAACAAGGTCCGTTTGGTCAATGTATTAGTGCCGGAGGTCTACCTAGCCCACCACCACCGCCTCCATCTGGACCGCAATGTGGCCTAGGACAAAAACAAGGTCCATATAGTCAATGTGTTAGTGCCGGAGTTCCACCTAGCCCTCCACCACCGCCTCCATCTGGACCGCAATGTGGCCCAGGACAAAAACCAGGTCCCTTTGGTCAATGTATTAGTGCCGGAGGTCCACCTAGTCCACCATCACCGCCTCCATCTGGACCGCAATGTGGCCCAGGACAAAAACAAGGTCCATATGGTCAATGTGTTAGTGCCGCAGTTCAACCTAGTCCACCATCACCGCCTCCATCTGGACCGCAATGTGGTCCGGGACAAAAACAAGGTCCATATGGTCAATGTGTTAGCGCCGGAGTTCCACCTAGTCCACCATCAGCGCCTCCATCTGGACCGCAATGTGGCCCAGGACAAAAACCAGGGCCGTTTGGTCAATGTATTAGTGCCGGAGTTCCACCTAGTCCGCCATCACAGACTCCATCTGGACCGCAATGTGGCCCAGGACAAAAACAAGGTTCATATGGTCAATGTGTTAGTGCCGGAGATCAACCTAGTCCACCATCACCGCCTCCATCTGGACCGCAATGTGGTCCGGGACAAAAACAAGGTCCATATGGTCAATGTGTTAGTGCCCGAGTTCCACCTAGTCCACCATCAGCGCCTCCATCTGGACCGCAATGTGGCCCAGGACAAAAACCAGGGCCGTTTGGTCAATGTATTAGTGCCGGAGTTCCACCTAGCCCGCCATCACAGACTCCATCTGGACCGCAATGTGGCCCAGGACATAAACCAGGTCCGTTTGGTCAATGTATTAGTGCCGGAGTTCCGCCTAGCCCGCCATCACAGACTCCATCTGGACCGCAATGTGGTCCAGGACAAAAACCAGGTCCGTTTAGTCAATGTATTAGTGCCGGAGTTCCACCTAGTCCACCACCACCGCCTCCATCTGGACCGCAATGTGGCTCAGGACAAAAACCAGGTCCGTTTGGTCAATGTATTAGTGCAGGAGTTCCACCTAGCCCGCCATCACCGACTCCATCTGGACCACAATGTGGCCCAGGACAAAAACAAGGTCCATATGGTCAATGTATTAGTGCCGGAGTTCCACCTAGTCCACCATCAGCGCCTCCATCTGGACCGCAATGTGGCCCAGGACAAAAACTAGGTCCGTTTGGTCAATGTATTAGTGCCGGAGTTCCACCTAGCCCGCCATCGCCGCCTCCATCTGGACCGCAATGTGGTCCGGGACACAAACAAGGTCCATATGGTCAATGTGTTAGTGCGGGAGTTCCACCTAGTCCACCATCACCGCCTCCATCTGGACCGCAATGTGGCCCAGGACAAAAACCAGGTCCGTTTGGTCAATGTATTAGTGCCGGAGTTCCACCTAGTCCACCATCACCGCCTCCATCTGAACCGCAATGTGGCTCAGGACAAAAACCAGGTCCGTTTGGTCAATGTATTAGTGCCGGAGTTCCACCTAGCCCGCCATCACCGACTCCATCTGGACCGCAATGTGGTCCAGGACAAAAACAAGGTCCATATGGTCAATGTATTAGTGCCGGAGTTCCACCTAGTCCACCATCAGCGCCTCCATCTGGACCGCAATGTGGCCCAGGACAAAAACTAGGTCCGTTTGGTCAATGTATTAGTGCGCGAGTTCCACCTAGCCCGCCATCACCGCCTCCATCTGGACCGCAATGTGGTCCGGGACAAAAACAAGGTCCATATGGTCAATGTATTAGTGCGGGAGTTACACCTAGTCCACCATCACCGCCTCCATCTGGACCGCAATGTGGCCCAGGACAAAAACCAGGTCCGTTTGGTCAATGTATTAGTGCCGGAGTTCCCCCTAGCCCGCCATCACCGACTCCATCTGGACCGCAATGTGGTCCGGGACAAAAACAAGGTACATATGGTCAATGTGTTAGTGCGGGAGTTCCACCTAGTCCACCATCACCGCCTCCATCTGGACCGCCATGTAGCCCAGGACAAAAACCAGGTCCGTTTGGTCAATGTATTAGTGCCGGAGTTCCACCTAGCCCGCCATCACCGGCTCAATCTGGACCGCAATGTAGTCCAGGGCAAAAACAAGGTCCATATGGTCAATGTGTTAGTGCCGGAGTTCCACCTAGTCCACCATCACAGCCTCCATCTGGACCGCAATGTGGCCCAGGACAAAAACTAGGTCCGTTTGGTCAATGTATTAGTGCCGGAGTTCCACCTAGCCCACCATCACCGTCTCCATCTGGACCGCAATGTGGTCCGGGACAAAAAAAAGGTCCATATGGTCAATGTATTAGTGCCGGAGTTCCGCCTAGTCCACCATCACGGCCTCCATCTGTACCGCAATGTGGCACAGGACAAAAACTAGGTCCGTTTGTTCAATGTATTAGTGCCGGAGTTCCACCTAGCCCGCCATCACCGACTCCATCTGGACCGCAATGTGGTCCGGGACAAAAACAAGGTACATATGGTCAATGTGTTAGTGCGGGAGTTCCACCTAGTCCACCATCACCGCCTCCATCTGGACCGCCATGTGGCCCAGGACAAAAACCAGGTCCGTTTGGTCAATGTATTAGTGCCGGTTCCACCTAGCCCGCCATCACCGGCTCAATCTGGACCGCAATGTAGTCCAGGGCAAAAACAAGGTCCATATGGTCAATGTGTTAGTGCCGGAGTTCCACCTAGTCCACCATCACAGCCTCCATCTGGACCGCAATGTGGCCCAGGACAAAAACTAGGTCCGTTTGGTCAATGTATTAGTGCCGGAGTTCCACCTAGCCCACCATCACCGTCTCCATCTGGACCGCAATGTGGTCCGGGACAAAAAAAAGGTCCATATGGTCAATGTATTAGTGCCGGAGTTCCGCCTAGTCCACCATCACGGCCTCCATCTGTACCGCAATGTGGCACAGGACAAAAACTAGGTCCGTTTGTTCAATGTATTAGTGCCGGAGTTCCACCTAGCCCGCCATCACCGACTCCATCTGGACCGCAATGTGGTCCGGGACAAAAACAAGGTGCATATGGTCAATGTATTAGTGCCGGAGTTCCACCTAGTGCACCATCACCGCCTCCATCTGGACCGCAATGTGGCCCAGGACAAAAACCAGGTCCGTTTGGTCAGTGTATTAGTGCCGGAGTTCCACCTAGTCCACCATCACCGCCTCCATCTGGACCGCAATGTGGCCCAGGACAAAAACCAGGTCCGTTTGGTCAATGTATTAGTGCCGTTGTTCCACCTAGCCCGCCATCACCGACTCCATCTGGACCGCAATGTGGTCCGGGACAGAAACAGGGTCCATATGGTCAATGTGTTAGTGCCGGAGTTCCACCTAGTCCACCATCACCGCCTCCATCTGGACCGCAATGTGGCCCAGGACAAAAACCAGGTCCGTTTGGTCAATGTATTAGTGTCGGAGTTCCACCTAGCCCGCCATCACCGACTCCATCTGGACCGCAATGTGGTCCGGGACAAAAACAAGGTCCATATGGTCAATGTGTTAGTGCCGGAGTTCCACCTAGTCCACCATCACCGCCTCCATCTGGACCGCAATGTGGCCCAGGATTAAAACCAGGTCCGTTTGGTCAATGTATTAGTGCCGGAGTTCCACCTAGTCCACCATCACCGCCTCCATCTGGACCGCAATGTGGCCCAGGACAAAAACCAGGTCCGTTTGGTCAATGTATTAGTGTCGGAGTTCCACCTAGCCCGCCATCACCGACTCCATCTGGACCGCAATGTGGCCCGGGACAAAAACAAGGTCCATATGGTCAATGTGTTAGTGCCGGAGTTCCACCTAGTCCACCATCACCGCCTCCATCTGGACCGCAATGTGGCCCAGGATTAAAACCAGGTCCGTTTGGTCAATGTATTAGTGCCGTTGTTCCACCTAGCCCGCCATCACCGACTCCATCTGGACCGCAATGTGGTCCGGGACAGAAACAGGGTCCATATGGTCAATGTGTTAGTGCCGGAGTTCCACCTAGTCCACCATCACCGCCTCCATCTGGACCGCAATGTGGCCCAGGACAAAAACCAGGTCCGTTTGGTCAATGTATTAGTGCCGGAGTTCCACCTAGCCCGCCATCACCGACTCCATCTGGACCGCAATGTGGTCCGGGACAAAAACAAGGTCCATATGGTCAATGTGTTAGTGCCGGAGTTCCACCTAGTCCACCATCACCGCCTCCATCTGAACCGCAATGTGGCCCAGGACAAAAACCAGGTCCGTTTGGTCAATGTATTAGTGCCGGAGTTCCACCTAGTCCACCATCACCGCCTCCATCTGGACCGCAATGTGGCCCAGGACAAAAACCAGGTCCGTTTGGTCAATGTATTAGTGCCGGAGTTTCGCCTAGTCTACCAAGTCCGCCATCTGGTCCACAATGCGGCCTGGGAGAAAGAATTGGACCTTATGGACAATGCATTCCTCTAAGACAGACACCGATTTCACCACCTGTCTCTAGGTTAGTTTTCACTTGTATTTTTAATTTTTTTATGTAATAATAATAATGATTATATTTTTTAGTCCACCCAGTACTGGACCTAGACCAACATCTCCGACCAGGATACCTGACAAAACTGGATCGGGTAGTAACGTTCAATTGACGAACTTAACTGATGCTTCTAGAATACCTGTTGGCTGTGCTGCTGCTTTGAAATGCGTCCAGGAAATCTACTGTAATGCTGACGGTTTTGTTAGTCCCGTGCCTGTTGTTTTGAGCCCTCAACAGCAGTCATTAAAAGCAGCAACGACAGTAAGAAATAGAGTATCTGTCTTAAATATATATAACAAATAATTTTCTTAATTTAGGCTTGTCGTGATCGTGAATCAGGCACAACCGGAGTTTGTTGTAGAGATCCGTATTACCAAGATCCTTGGCCGTCAGCGAATCTAAAGAATGGCATCGATGACGGTCAGTATGCTGAGGATGACTCCATCGGACAGTACCACGGAGAAAGAAAATAGAAGATTTTGTATTATTTTTTACCGTTAATAATTTAATATTCTTTGTTTGGACAACAAGGCCAGTGATATCATTATTTTGTGATGTAATTCTTGTAGTGACTATGTCAAATATAAAGTATTTAAATATAAATATAAAAATTGCTAACTTTTAAAACTGTATTAATAAAAATATACTCCCCGGCAGACAAAATTCCGACACCCTAAAAATGTCACTAAGTTTGATGGTTCATAAGTTTTTATTTTGTAATCCGATTTTTATGATTATGGTATCAGGTGTGACGATTGTTTTTTGGCAATAAATTTAAAAGACCCTATGGAAAAAATGAGACGGGCATTTTGGATAAAAAACACTTTCCTGCAATCTTAGATGTATTCCTGACATTTCGTTTTTTGAATTCTCCTATTACCTCTATTTTTTTATGAGCTCACATTTTTAAGTAAAGTATTGATTTAAGAGATTTTTTATTGTTAAAAACAATAATTTTATAATAAATTTAGTAGCGTGTAGGTCTACTTTTCGCAGCAATAACAGCTCGAGGTCTTCATCGTATCGCATGAATAAGGGTAGTTATTCTTTCTTGATCTATAGCTTATCTTAGATATAGAGCAAGAAAACCTCTTACAAGAGCTAAGGCTAGCATTAACGGAAGAATCTCTGTTAATGCTAGCCATAGGTTCTGTAAAATTTATGGTGGAATAGGACAACGACGAATAGCTCTTTAAGTTCATAGCACAAATGTTCCATTGGATTGAGGTCGGGACTACAAGGAGGCCATTCCAATCTTCATCCAGATAGTCCAACCTCATCCAGGTACTCTTTAACTACTCGTACTCCTAACTCGTTACCCCGCACAACGTGAAACCTGGCATTATCATGTATTAGTATAAACTGATTTCCAATGAAAGGAGCAAATCGAACGACCAACAAAACAAACCAAACTTCAAGGAGGATATCTTCAATATAATGGTGGGCATTGGGAGCTCCATTTTCAACAAATTCAAGATTGTAAAAATATCAGAACTTTATTTAAAAATGTGTAGCTCATAAAAAATAAAGATAATAGGATAATTCAAAAAATGAAATGTTAGGAATACATCTAGGATTACATGAAAGTGTTTTTTTTTATCCAAAATGCCCGTCCCATTTTTTCCACAGGGTGTTTTGAATTTATTGCAAAACCGAAGTTTTGATTTACCCCGGTATACCGGGGTAAATGGTGGGCTTATAAGCCCACCTAACCGAAATATATAAGCCATTAAAATAATAAAAAATAATGACAACAAATTTAGAAGTTATTAAACATCAAACTTAAGGTGGCGGAATTTTGTGCCGGTGAGTTTATAACTTTCTTTTACAGTTCTTGATAAGATGGTGAACTAAAATTAATTCAAAAGTTATCTTTTATCCTGTATTGTGTTACAATTTCTAAAAGTCTGTTGAATAATATTTGTAGAAAAATTGTATACCTTTAAAAATAATGTGATATACATTTAAAGCAATTCTGTTCATATTAGAAACTAATAGTTTAATAAATATTTAATAAAAATTGATTTTTCTGTTTATACCACATGAACTAAAATTACCGGTTTATTAATTCCTTGAGCATTCTACAGTATATCCCGGATTGTTTTTACAAGATTAAAAACTTTATTATGATTGGGATTTTGAGGAAAATGCCTTAACCAGAGAATTAACCATTTTAGAACAAGCAACATTTTTATTCAGAACGCAATTTTCTCAATTTCCTCTTGTAAAGACAATCCGGGAACCTACTGTATACGTTTTACTATAGAAAAATATTTTGACAGACAGTTAACTAAAAATTTGATAAACTAATAATTATCACTTTTAAATTAACTTATAATATAACTAATTAAATAATTTATGGTAAATTTAACAATATTAATATATTTTATTCTTGACAATATGGCGGTGTAATTTCTGAAATGCTCTGCCTTGTACAGTGAGCAATAACTGACTGAATAAAATTGAAACATTCTGTTACATCAGGCAGATGCATTTAAAAAAATATACAACATGGATTTTGATGAAAATGACGTTTTGGAAGATAATTTGGATATCTCGAAATTATCGATTATATGGATTTCCGCGAAACATTTATTTGAGGACTATAATTATAACTATTTTGACGAAATAGATAAATCTAAATTTTAGCACTTCACTTCTTTCTGATACGGACACATGGTCAGTTTTCCTATTTTCTAAATATATCCTTATATTTGTCACATATATTTGCAATTAGGGGTTTTTCGTCTGGGCTAAAATTGACATGACGGTATATTTTCTTTTTAATTTCATCGCAACCATATCCCGAAATTATTGTTAATTTAAAAGCATACAAAGAGTGGTAGAAAATGATTTTCCATTTAACAAACAGCCTATTTATAATTTCAAAACCGTCAAAAAACCTGACATTTAATAAAAAAAAGGTAAAATAAAGGTACAAATACGAATATGAAATTTGCTAGCAAAGATTTACGTTGTTGCCCAAACGTTGGGTGTTGGGTCCCAAATTGCAAAATTTTCAAAAAGAACCTGTAGCTCAGAAACGAAGAGGGCTGTGAAAATTTTGTTTACGGCATCTTCCGTTTGACAAAAAAGTGGAACAGATTTGTGCAAACCGCACCTATCTATCTTATATAATAACGGAGATACCGTATGATTTCAATTAAAATGGGATACCTTGAACATGGTGCAAATGCAACAATAATAATCATCAATTAAAATATAATCAGTGATTACTTAAATAATGTTTAAATGCAAATTGGTGGCAAACGGCCAAGTTTGATTTTCTCACATATTGACACTATTTTTTGCCGGAAAAAAATTACGGAATATCATAGTATAAGGAAACTAGTAGCTTTACTCCTTGTCAAATCCTTTGTTCTTTTTCTGCCACTTTATATGACCTTGTTCTCGCCTCCCGTGACCACTGATGTAGCTGTATAGTCGTGGTGTATTAACTAGGCAAAGTATAGTCGTGGCACTCGCCATAGTTTCACAGATATGTATTTAGAAAAATATGAGTTCACAATAAAATAAAGTTCAATCATCGAGTAAAAACTTGCTTGAATACAAAATATTTTCACATTTCGTGTAGGAAACGATTCTTCTGTATCTGAAAATCTTGTGGTGGGAAGAAATGCGGAAAAAATATATAATGACATATTTTTATATTATTATCTATTTCAGAGATGTTCTACAGCTTTTTTTTGATTTAAAACAAGTTTAATTTACTGTAGATAACTTGATTCGGCATAAAATTTTGCATATAGTACACTGTCTTTATTTAAAGCACACTGCGGTGTTGCCATTCTATATCTTATTTATTAAAACTTTGGTTAAAAACATTATATACAAAAAGTGGTAAAAAACTAGAGTGAATATAACTTTATTAATACTTAGCTATGCTTTCTTAAACATGAAGGATACCAGAATAAATTCATGTAGAAAGATTTATATTATCGTGTACAGGGTATTTTTTATGGCGTCACCAAAATCGTAATATTTAAAATGTTGTATCTCATTTTTTTAAATGCAACACCTTGTATATTATTTTTCTTTCAGATGTAGAATTAAAAGGTGTACATTTTTTCTATTTAAAGTGTTTTAAATTTTTAGCCGTTTTGCAAATATTTTCTGTATTTCATTACATATGGGATTTTCAACGATAAAATATCAGACAAAGATCATATTAGGTGGCTTTGATAAAAATTTACTGTTGAAAGAGCCATACGTAATATAATACTGCGAAAATTGAGATATGCCATTTTAAATATTCCGATTTTGGTGACGCCATAAAAAAAACTATATAGAATAATGTATATAGAATGATGAAAAATAATTTAAAAAAAATAAAACTAACTTTACCATAACTTTTTTGTGACACCCTTATATAACAAAATATTTTAGGATACACCCCTTTATAAACATTGAAACATATGAATAAAACTTTTTTCACATCTTCGACAACGACGACGATATTGGACTTCCTCGCACTAATGGGCCACCCTGTATATTTACGGTGATTTAAAGCTAGGTGTGGCACTTTTCTTTTCTCAAATATAAACTCAATATTTTGTCTATAATATTGTGAATATTGTTATATTACGACCACTTATAATAAAAAATAAATAAAATAAAAAAAACATAAAAAATACAGTCCACTAAATTTATAAGAGATTATACTATTATAAAATTCTTTCAATTAAAAAATATGAATAATTTTCGGAGACTTCAGATGTACAAAATATTTACTCTAAAATTGTTTCGAAAACAATTTATATAAATTATCTTGTAAATTATTATTGGAATGAAAATTTTGGTAAATCCCCTGACCCAAAAAATATTTTTATGCGCATATTTGAGACAACCTGTATATCTAAAAAACTATATTTTTAAAATCTGCCCACATGCTAAAAAAAATAATAACATTTAATTAATTACATAATATTTCAGCTTCTAAAATAAACAAATATAATTAAATGTTTATTGATAATTACTATCAGCTTGCCGAATTTACATCCGATGGAAATCTAAAAAAAATCAAAGAACAATTTTTTGAATTATTACTACAATTAATAGCAGCACACAGTAAGGTACTCATTTTTTGTCAATCCGTCTCTGTGCTAGGACGCAACGCTCGAACCTCGCAGCTCGACAGACGGAATTCAACTGAAACGCTTTGCAATCTGCTGATATTCGACAGATTGCAAAAACTGGCAGAAAATATTTGGGAGAGTGCGACTATTCTTTTCCTTAAACTATGGTAATACTAACCTCTCTCTTTCCACCACGCGAGATTTAGTAAGATACAGCTTGACCTCCTCCTTCCCTTGATTCCCTAAAATAAAAACAATAATTCGAATGTGAACGTTGATAAATAATAATCTATATTTTCTGCCACCCCGTATTTTCTCTAATAATTGACATATCAGAGCGAGTGAAAAAATAAAATATTCAGAAAATATTGGGCTACAATATGACATACGATGTTTTTAATTGTGAGTTAGTTCCTCCACAGAGTCTGTGAAAAATCTAGACCAATTCTCAAGAAACAACTCTCAAACCAAATTAAAGAAATGATCTGGATTTAAATTCTTTTGAAATGTAAATTGTGCAACTCCAAGGACCAAAGTCATCTTTAATTTTGACCTACATTCGATCATGTACTGCGTAGGTTGTCGCTACAATAGACGCCACGCTTCAAAAGGTGAGACGACTTTTAACAATTTATCTATAGTGCATTTCAAAATGTTAATACTCTTTTGGAGCCGTGTCTTGTTTATTGCCCGTCGTTTAATTTTTAAGATTTTTAAGGTTACCAGATATTAAGTTTTTTGTTGACAAATGTTATTTACTAATTTGCACCATCTGGCAATCTTTTTCATATAGGGTGAGTCTTAAATAAGTGTAAATATTTTCAGGGCTGTTAGATCTCTAGAAAAGAAACAAATTTTCTCTTTACCGTTCTCCAATAACTCGAAAATAACCGAGTTATTTTACTTTGAAAATTTAAGAAAACAATGATTTTATCCTTAAATTTTGAGAACCACTGTATCTTTTCTGGATTTTCTTTCTTGAAAATTTAATCTACTACCTATGTTGTCATATTATGAAAATATGTTTTTTAACTTAAAATTAAATAATTTTCAATTTTTTTTTAATTCTAAATTTTCCAAAAAAAAATTGCGAAGAAATCCTCACGTACGTGTTTTCTGGGGTCGAAATATACTATCCCTAAAATACTTAAATTTATTTAAGGTTCACCCTGTATATTGAATCAGCATTATGCCTTTAAAATTTTATGCAAAAACTGGAAAACACTGCACAAAACCTCTATTCATAAGTAATTTATACCGGGTGCGTCCCAAAAGTGGCTCACTCCTATAACTTTTTTATTTTTACAGATAAAAAAAACGAGATTTGGTATCTTAGTATATGTGACATTAATTAAGATTGATTGACGTATTCAAATATGTTTGGAAATGACTACAACTTTTTATTTTTAAATGGCACCCTCGGTATATTTTTACTTTGTTCGATAGAAAATGACACTCTGAGTAGAATGACATATCATATGTTAACTTTTGACATTGTTAGAACGCAATAAAATTCCCCCAAAAAAATTGTTTCCCCGTGTTATTTAAATGGGAAACAGAAAATCACGAAAACTCTACCAGATTTTTTTTCATCATCCTGAATGATATTTTCATGGTAACTAAAAAGAAAAAAAATTGTTGGTGCACCCTAGTGGGTAGCAAATCTCTAGAACTAAGAGACTCAGGGGTAGTACTCAGGAGTAGTACTCACGAGTAGTACTCAGGAGTAGTACTCAGGAGTAGTACTCAGGAGTAGTACTCAGGAGTAGTACTAAGGAGTAGTACTCACGAGTAGTACTCAGGAGACCAAGTTCTTTCTAAACCTGAAATAAAAAATGCAGGTCCATATTTAAAAAAATTAAGTTGGCCTCTGTATCTCAGAAATTATCATATTATATTAAATTTGAAAATCTAAGATTACCATCAGATAGCTCTAATATACAGTGGCTATTAAAATGCGCAATTAGTTTTTTGATTTTCAAAAAATCCGTTTTTCCAAAATACTCAACAATCCTTGAAATATTTAAAACTTTATCTATTACGGTTACCGAGATACCAATACTCGTACCCCGAAATTATGACACCGTGTATAGCCAAAATTCACGGCAGACCTTATAGCAGTGACAGAAAAACATTCAAGGATGTGTGGGTCTATCAACAGGGTATTGTAAGCTCAATATGTATTGTAACGTTTTTAGTTCGTTACATGTCTTTTTTATATATGATATATATGATGTCTGGCGTATCGTCATCGGATTCCGTATCGTTCAGGCCTGATAATTTATTTGGCACGCTTGGCGTAATTTTTACGTTCCTTAGTCGCCAACCCTGTTATCGTTTGACACGACCCTGTTATCGCTCTGAGGAGGCGCTGTCAACATCGCTTCTGTCAACTCTCTCCGTGCTTAACCTCACTTTGTTTTGCCGCTCTGTTGTATCCCGGCTTTTAGAAATGGTGATTATTTAAATCTTGCTGTATAATTTGAATCAGCTGCTATTTCAAACCAACAGGTAAAGATGAGATATTAGAGAACAACGGCATACGGTCGAATCGGCCTACAAACACGTAAACGTTTACGTACGCATGCGCATTTCATATATTTTCTATTTTTTATACACGTAAAAGATTCTTTACGTCTACGTATACGTGCCAGGAGCGGCCGACTCGACCGTATGCCGTTGTTCTCTATTATCCTATTAGATTCGATATTATTACTGCATATTTTTAGGGTAGAGTTTTGGATGTCCCAACTTAACTTGTATTTGTATTTTTCTGGCACGTTGGCGTCCTTTTTCTTTTGTCCTCCAGAATGTTACATGGAGGATAGGACAGTTTCTTTGTTTTTTATTGAGCATTCGGAAGTAATTCGAGGTAGGTTTATTTTGTTTATTAGACCTTGTTTGGTTTTAAACAAGAGTTTCATATTTTTAGGGTCCAAGGTACGAACTATTTCCAAGGTTATAGTCCAAGGTTATGGTTCAAGGTACGGACTATTTACAAGGTACGGGCATTATCCAAGGTCCTAGTAGTATCCAAGGTACGGGTAGTGTTCCCCTGTACCGTTATCTTATGGACGGATTGTGTCCAAGGTATAAGCAGGTGTCCCATATCTATGTATTGATTCCAAGGTTCGGGCATTATCCAAGGTCCTAGTAGTAGTGTCCCCATATTGCCACAGTATGGATGTAGCGTAAGCCCCATGCTGTTTCGTTCCCATTTCTCATTCTAGTCAGTACGGCTGTATCAATTCCTGGTGTCCTCATTCTGGCCCCCTTTTGTTGTATTGGATGGCCGAGTACAGAGATGCGAGACCACCTCACGCTGCTACTGTTTGAAGCAAGGCTACATAAAGAACAGCTAAGTGTAGATTTAAGTTCTAGTTTTACATTTAACATCTAAAACATTTTCAGTCTTAAACAATAATGTACATCTTAAGTAATATCGTACAGATTATGTTTAGAGGTTAGATTATTAAGGACATTCATGTCGATTTAATATTTAAAATATGATTTAGATCTTAAGTTTCATTACATTACGTCTTGTAATGGTGTTATTTTCATAGATATTTAGTACAACTCTTAAAACCACTTTCGTTGACATATAACCACTATAATAATTATTAAAATTGTACAATGCTATTTACCATCACAGTCCATCTGGAATAAATATAGTAATTAGTTTTAAGTAATATATAACTGTGTTTTCTTTCTCTGCACATGCCTGGCGCCCAATATCTATATTTTTTTGTTTATTGTTATTGATTAGTTTTCTCTCTAGTGAAATACTTTATTAACGACTGCTCTCCGATGAAAAGCTGCCGTTCGCAGTGGTAATGTTTTATAAAAACGCTACAGTATCTAAAGCTGATAGGATTGACGGACTTTTTGAAAGGGATAGGACTGGAGTAATGTAACCTAAGGGATTAGAAGATTGGCAAATTTCGCAGTGAAACAGGCTATATACAGGGTGCCCCAGAAATAAGTGCAAATATTTTAAGGGGTGCGTAGATCTCGATAAAAGAAACATATTTTCTCTTTATCGTTTTTCAATTAAGTCCAAAATAACGGAGTTATTTTACTTTGAAGATTTCCAAAAAAAAAACAATATTTTTTGCTAAAATTTTGAGAACCTCTGGATCTTTTCTGGATTTTCTTTCTTGTAAATTTAATCTACTACCTATATGTTGCCATATTATCAAGAAATTAGTTATTTAAATAAAAACTAAAATAATTTCAAAAAAAAAATTCAAAAAATTTTGAATATTCAAAAACTATTTTTTTATGTGTTTCTGGGGTTGAACTCTATACTACCAGTTAAAATACTTGCACTTATTTCTGGGACACCTTCTATATATAACACTCAAAAAAAGCGAAAATAATCAGCTGACACTGAAAAAGTTGTGATAATAAATTCCTATACTTGTTAACTATCCCTCGTAGTTTGCGCATCGAGATCCGTCTTGTAGTTTTTATTTTTTTACCGCTATTTGCGGTTCGCATTAGCCGATTCCGTTGTGTAATCCCAGGTCCGGGTAGCCGGTACGGCTCAAACTTAACAAATATGTGACGTTGCGACCGGGGAATTTTGACCATAAATACCATTTCGAAATTGATGAACGGTGGGTCCACTAATAGTTTACATTTTTCATTTTAGACAAGCGATTAGAGGTGAATTGGTAGCGGCAGAATGCAAACTGGTGGTAAACACGAGCATAAATAATAAAGATCTTTGATGTTAAATATGAAATCGTAGGGTACCTAATTTAGAAACTTGCTCAGGTCGCGAAGTTATTTTATTAGTAGATAATCTTCGTATTCCCTAAGAGACCACTGCGGCCTGTTATGTCCGAGGGTGTTATGTCTCCTAGGTCTGATAGGTCTAGCGTGGTTTTGACATACACCTCAAACCTGGCCCTGCCCCCCATGGGCCAGGTACACATAACGTGCTTCATTGTTTCGTCATTTTCCATACAGAGTCGACATTCGGCGTCTTCCAACAGTCCCATCATCTTTAGAAACCTGCTCAAGTCGAGAAGATATTTTGTTAGTAGGTAGTCTTATTGATAGATTAAATTCGTATACAGTACTTGTGAAGTCGTCTTGCGACGTTGTCCGATGCCTAGCTTCCACGTCTTCCGATCGTTCCATTGTCCCTCGCTTAGATTTCTGGCACTCATTGCTCTTTTGACACCCTCCTTCCAAGTCTTCTTAGGTCTTCCACGTTTTCTTCGATGTTGGGGTATCCATTGCATAATTTGTTTTGGAAGTCGTGTGTCATCCATCCTTTGGACATGTCCGTACCACATAAGTTGTTGGCGTTCGATGTCGGTTGCCAAAGATCCCTCTATTCCTATCCTCTGTTGGATTTCTTCGTTTCGGACTCTATCTCTTCGGGAAATTCCTAAGGTTCTTCTATAGGCATCCATTTCTACCGCTTCCAGTTTTTTTCGGTTGGCTTCCGTTATTCGCCAAGTCTCTGCACCATAAAGTAGACTGCTCTTTACCAGGGTCTCGTATATATTGATCTTCCGTTTCTTCCCTATTTTATTACTCCAAAATACTCCATTCAGATAGCCAATTGTTCTTCTAGCTTGTGATATTCGTTTTTTAATTTCTTTGTCATCTTTAGCTGTTGTATCAAACATCACTCCTAGATAGGTGTAGTCATTGAGTTGGCCATAAGAACTTGATCATCTGCGAACTGCAGGGTATATAGACAGGTAGCTCCCAGATTAATGCCCATTCCATTACATTTTCTCTTCCATTGTCTCAAGGCCTTTGCTACATATATTTTAAATAATGTGGGAGAAACACAGCATCCTTGTCGTAGACCTTTATTGATAAAGAACCTTCCAGATAATGTGTTGCCTATTTTAATTTGGATGCCGATTCTTCGTACAAGTTTTTCAGAGCTCTAATTAAGGTGTAGTTAATGTTGGTGTCCTGTAGTACCTTGAATAGTCTGTTAACTGGAACGGTATCATATATGCTTTGTGAAGGTCAATAAACATGAGGTGTGTCTCCTGATCAATAATACTTTTTTTCTCTATTAGTTGTTTCAGACAGAAAATATTATCGGTACAGGTTCTCCCAGTCCGAAAACCAGATTGTTCCTCCTCTTCTTGTTGTTGGTATTCCTGTTCTATTAAATCTCTAAGAATCAGTCCGTATAATCGACTTAGGGTACTTGTTACTGATATACCTCTATAGTTGGAGCACACTTGTTTATTTCCCTTTTTGTGGATTGAGGATGTATAGGCGATTTTCCACTCTTTTGGTATTGGGGCGCCGTTCAAGAATCTATTTATACACCAGGTTAAGGCTTTGTAGATTTTTCTAGATGTGCGACTCTATCTTGTTGTTGTTTACTACTTAGCCATTTTTTGTACGCGTTTTTCTTTTCCTTAATTAAGCAATCTATTTCTTCATTCCACCATATGTTGTTACTTTGAACCTGAGCTCTTGATCCAAGAGCTTCTTCTCCTGCACTGTGAAGACTGCTTAGTATATTTGCGTATACTTCTTCAACGCTATTGTTCTGAGTTATACTTATTAGTTTTTCATCCAATCTTTTATAGTAAAGTTGTCTGGTACTCTTATTATGTTACTGGTCAAAAAGTTAAGGAAATTTGTTATTTTTGAGATATTTATAAAAAAGGTTTGTATGAAAACAATTTAGTTACTTAGTGCCATAACAAAAAGAATATTCCATTTATATCTTATATTTTTAAAAAATATACAAACGTTCCAAAAATATAAGAAATATAATATGTAGCTTTTTAGGACATTTTCGGAAAATGTTTATAATAAATGCATGCCCTCGCCAAAATTATCAATTGTCAATATTGTCATACCCAGTCGTCTTTGAGGCTGTTTTTTTTGTACTATCAGCCCTAAATGCCAATTGAGCTTGCAAAAAATTAGTTAGTTGAGTCGCCTAGTTTCAAAACTAGATAAATCCATTTTTCGAGAAAAAAAGTTATACCGGGTGTGTCTCAAAAATGGCTCACCCCTATAACTTTTTTATTTTTTCAGATAAAAAAGGATATTAGGTATATGATATAAATTAGGATTGATTGACGTATTCAATTGTATTTTGTATTTTCGCATATGGTTTATTTCTCGGTTTATTTGAAATTATGACATACGGTTCATAACGACAATTTGACTCGAAATACCAAGTGTATGGTACCAAATTATACGTAAAAAATGCCTTTTCCAAATATGCTAATGAGCCACCCTCATTCCATTTAAAAAAATTGAAATATGATTAAAATACGATTTGGGCATCTTTTAACAAGGTAGGACAAGAGACTAAAAACATTAGACCATCAAATTTATTTTTCCAAGACTCCTTGATTAAGAATTAGTGTTTTTAACACAACCATAGCACTCTAGATTAAAATTTTAAATACAACTTTTTTTAAGTGTGATTGACAAATATGTCATTCTATTCAGAGTGTCATTTTCTATCGAATAAGTAAAAAAATAGCAAGGGTGCCGTTTAAAAATCTAATGTAGTAATTTCCGGTGAAACAGGAAGTGGCCGAAAACAATTGAATACGTCAATCAGTCTTAATTTATGTCATATACTAACATACCAAATCTCGTTTTTTTTGAAAAAATAAAAAAGTTATAGGGGTGGGACATTTTTCAGACGCATCCGGTATATGTCAATGGATTCTTCATCTATTTCTCTACAGCCTAACTTAATATATATGTTACGGTTAAGGGCCGATATTCGGTTAATATCGACATTTCCCGGGTAATCCCGAGAATAACATACAACAAAACAACCAAAATCATAACCAAAACCAAACCCAAACATTAACCTGTTAATGTCGACATTAGGGAGTTTTCGTTGCTTTAAAAAAATTCAACGGTACGGTTAACAGATACGCAACCATAACCGCTATTTTGACAGATAAAAAAACAGTTTTCGGACTTTCGCTTCATCGGTTCGGAGCCGACATACGATACGATAACCGAAAACTGACAGCTGAGCACAGCCCGTAGCGTAGTGTTTTGATTTTTGGTTTTTGTATTGTTGTTTGATTTGAAAGTGCTTTATATGACTTTTTTGGGTATCGCTATATAGGATGGACAATTTAATTTTATTGGACTCTAGTGATGAATCGGATTTGGAGGATGCTACGCTGTTGGAAGGGTTTGAAAACAACATCGAATATCGAGCAGAACTTTATGGGGAGTTCAACCTAGAAATATTATCTGACCAAGAGTGCAAAGCTAACTTCCGCTTTGAAAAAAAGACATTCCTCGATTAGTTGAAGCACTAAGAATTCCCAACGAGTTTAACACAGATAAAATAAATAATCAAAACATAAACAAAATAGAATGAGGTTAGGTTAGATCTGTATTTTTCAATGTTGTGTTTCTACTGCGCTAGTGCGCATGCGTACCGCTATGTTAACGGCTTTGGCTAACGTCCGTAAAATATCGGCAGCTAGCGGTTACGATATACGATAATCGAAATTGAAATGTCAAAGTTGTCAATTAGCGTTAACCGGAATTGCAATTTGTAAGCAACGAAAACTCCCTATTAACCAGCCATCGGACTTTAACCGTAACATATACATTGCAAACTAAGACAAATTCTATAATTTTCTGGCGCTAAAATATTGACTTTATATTTACTGTTTAAGTAATCAAAACAGTTTTTCCCAATTTCTCAACACTTGACTTGTGTGAATTTGTCGTGTTTTAAAACTAGACAACTCAGTTATCCAGTACAGTGTCAGTAAATCGTAAATCCATTACAGTTTTTTTGTGTCCCTGTCGATCGGTCATCAGATTTGTGCATTAATTTTGGCTAGACTTCTTTCCTGAATTCTTTTACTTGCCTGTGCCATGATAAAATTTTCTTTTTTCAAAATCATACTTTTTTGGAATGTATATAGTTCAATTTTTTTAATATGTTTTGCTCTGATATAAACAACCCTAACTCGATCCCGGGATAGTTTTTTATGTCAATGTTCCATGTGGTGTTTTTGTGTTGTGTGGTCTACCCTGTCGTATCTATCCTGTCCTCTAAGAGAAGAAAAGGTTGAAAGATCAAGTAAAAATAAAAAATTATGTTTAGTAATAAAAATAATTGCAGAACTAATAGATGTTACGACATACATAAATTTTTCTATTATATTAACAATTATAATTTATGCTTCTCATCTTGCATAAGTAATTTAGTAATGCCATTTAGTGGCTGTGCAAAATGACTTATTAATATTGTTCGAACAAAATTACAAAATATTATTGAAAACTACATAAAATCTCTTATTTGAAAGCCTTTGAAAGGAGTTTACAATTTGAAATAGATTTTAAAAAACATACTTAGTAATCTGTTATTAATTGTTATAACATTTATATAACCAATGAAAATTGAAAATCACTAAAACCAGTGGGTACTTTGATGCTGTCATTGCCATCAATAAACTCTGTAAAAATACATTCTAAAAATCGGAATTCAATGAGCATGGATTAAATAAACAGCAATTTAAAAATTAATTATTCTTTAATTGAGCACACTTCTCAGACTATATTGATAGAAAAAAAAAGTTTTTATATAAGAATGCTGAATGCCAAAAAAATATGTTTATAAATATGCTTTAATTTGTTTAAGAATTTCACGTATTGAGGCATATCCTGTTTAATTTGTAATAAAAAATAGTAGTTTATAGCCAATCTCACCATTAGATAGAAAAGTTATAATATGAAAATTCTGAGGTTATTCTAGTATTGTTATATTACTTTGGAATAAAAATATTTGGGATGGAGCATATCAAAAATCTTAGATCGAACGCGAAGGGCCCCTAAAATGGCCGACTTAAATTCCGGTTTATTAGTGCCGTTCTAATTTTATTTAAAACTTGTAAAAATATGATGTAGGGTAGAAAGAATTTGTTATTTTATTTTACGTTGTGAATAAATGTTGGTAGTTAACCAAACGAAACCAAACCAAACATCCGATACGCTACTGAAGCAGGTAAGTCAAATTGACGTATCTAAATTCTTTGACATCTAATCTTTGACAAGTAGTAAATAAAAGCAAAAATGGAAGAAACAATATATAATTAGTTAATTTTAAGTGAATTTCATAAATGCTCGGTTTACTACATGTATGTACATACATGGCCAAAATAATTGCACATAACGATATTTTTATTTTATTTTGGACCTAATATGATTCTTTTTATATTTTTGGGCATGTTGGCTACGACACGACTAACTAATATAAAATTAAAAATCTAAGTGCAACTAGGCTGTTATTATAATTTTATTTCATAATGAGTGAAAATCAACAAAAACAAATTTCGTTTTAAACAGAAAATATTGAAAGTTATCCAGAAGATGTTTAGGAATGGCCTCCAATGTTTCGCGCGCAGCAATTTTCAATTCATTTAAGGTACGTATTCAGTACATTTTAAGGTTTAAGGGGATCATTCCTTTTGGCAATATATGGCGTTTTAGCATGTCCCAAGCATGCTCGATTACATTCATATCTGGAGACATCGGTGACCAAGACAGTTTTCTTATACCCTCTTCCTCACAAAATTCGCGAACCGCTAAAGTGCGATGGGGAGGAGCATTATCGTCCATGTAAACGAATTCATCCCCCACTCCCCCTCGAAATGGACGTACAATAGGCTTAAAAACGTCTCTAAGATATGAGGCACCTGTCATTGTGCCATCAATAAAAACAAGAGAAGTTCGAGCTCCATGCATTATACCTGCCTATACCATAATGCTTCCTCCTTGAAACGGGACACGGGGTTGACCTGCATTCAAGCGTGCTCGTCTTCCAGATGCTCTCCAGACCAAAGTTCGTCGTGAGTCTGACACTAGGCCTATTCTTGTTTCATCACTGAACATGACGAAATTCCAATTAGGTCCATTTGCCCTCATCTCCTCAGCCCATTGTAGTTGCGTAATTTTGTGCTGTAAATTAAGCTTCGGAACACGTAGAGGCCTCCTTAAATGTAATCCTCTGTCATGGAGTCTTCTTGTTATGGTCTTTCTTGAAACATTTACTTCTTCAAGGCGAGATAACTCATTTTTAATAGCAGTACTAGAAAGCAGGGGATTGCGTCGTGCAATTAGGGATATTTGACGGTCTTGCACAGCAGTAGTAAATCTCTTTCTACCTCTTCCAGGCCGGTCTGTATCCTCGTTTGTCTCCCCGATTTTTTTTAATATTCGCGAAACATTGCTTTGGTTAACTCCTACAATTTCAGCTATTGCAACTTGCCGGTAGCCTTGTTGAGACAGTGTTACTATTATGACTCTATTAAACTGTGAAATAATGTTTCTAGGCATTTTAAGGCCTAAACAATGGTCAAATTTCTTTTGAAACCCAATAGACCACAAATCGAAATGTGCAAGAATTTGTAATAATATTGGGTCTGAACGATAAACATTGTTTACCATATCCATTTTGCCACGCGTTTCCTTTGAAGGAAATTGATTTAAAAAAAAATGTTAAATTTTAAAATTATTAAATTGACAAGAAAAATTATGAAATTAAAAATTTATAGAGAACCGAAAAAAAATAAATAAAAAAAAAACGTCTTATTAAACTGTGGAGTGTGCGTGCAAATAGGCCCTAGCTCTGCCGAAGAGATGGGGTGGGTTTTAAGCGCCACTGGCTGTGCACAGATAAGCCAGAAAACCCCCAAGATATTCTTGGAATCTAACAAGACTTGTTATTAAAAAAAATATTAGAAAGATAAAAAAATTAAGGGATGAATGAAACACTAAGATAAATTAATAGAGTATTGTATAATGATATTAAATTAAAAAAAAAAAATGAACCAAATTTGATGACGTTGTATATACTAAATTTAATTAAAAATTGAAAACTGAACCGTATGTATGTACCTTGAACTCTGGAACCTTGAATCAATATAAGATAAAAAAAAGGTAAGTAAGAAAAGGGAAAACAAATAATAGGGGAAGATAAAATTTCAGTAAACGTTTACTTGTTTCTGCTTCAAACCTGATCCAGCGACGTAGTTGCCAAGCTCAGTGCTTCAGAAGGATACCACTTCCAGAGAGACGTACTGGAAAAAGTCTGTCAGAGAAAGCAAGCCAGAAAAATGCTTCGTAGAAAAATCCTCGTATAAAGAAAAATCCTGGTCCAAAAAAGTTCTGGTCTCAAAGCCTGGTGGAAAAATCCTGGTCTTAAAAGCCTGGTCCAAAAAAAAGCCCTAAAACCGAGAGCGGTATTAGGTTTACAGAAATAAAAAAGAAAGTTACCTAGAAGGGATAGATTAAAACAAAGAAACACAGCTATAATTAATTAAATAATCAAAACACGTTTCAACTATAGAAATATAAAAAATATCATAAAAGGTTACCTTGCTGGGCTTCACAAAAAATCTAGTTTTTTTTTTTCTAATAGATGGATGTTCAAATTGCTGGATTCAGAAAGCAGAAATTACTGGAACAGGTGGTGGTTTTAAGTTCCTCTTCCCAAGAAAATCGACGATGACAAAGAAATAAATCAAAAGGCTTTCCCAGCCACGAGCAGATTAAAATCCCGTATAAAACGGCAGCTCAGAGATACTTTTAAAAAGGTAAGGTACAACTCAAACAGCAAGAAGTATCCCTTATAGTTCTAGTCAGTGATTATCCCCAACAAACGGGTAAAACAGGAAAATTCCAACAAATTACACTGACTAAAACACCTGCTTTGAAGCTGAAGGGAAAAAATGGGAAACCTACATCGAACAGATAGAGTTCCGCTCCGAAGAAATTTGACTTATACTGCAAAGTTGCAATTTAATATTCTGGGAATTTAGAAACATTGCCAAAATAAACATTACTTAGAATTAAAAGTAAATTCAATAACCATTCAAACACAAACATACCAAACCTTATGCCGGTGACGATGCATACACAATATTACGGAAAGGATGTCGATTATGCAATCAATAATTATCAGAAAATACAAACATCAGAACCTAAAGTACTGCCCAACCTGACAACAGCGTGTGCGCCGAATTCACGCATCTCAACTGATCTGAGCAATTCAAATATAAATGACATTATTAATAATTGTTAACCCCTACAATTTGCAGAAAATAAACAAATGATAAATTTCAAAAAATATGCAGGTAAATAACTTCATTTTGAGCTCTATAATGATATAGAGGATCAAATAATATTTTAGAGACAATCCACACTTGATAGGAAATCTTCTAAGATAATACAAGGGCAAGCAGTAGTACCAGAACTACTAGAAATTACGGCAAATTCAGAAACGAAAGGCTAACATTCAGAAACATAAACAAGTCCAGAAATTAAAGGTAATATTTTGGTGAATTTGATTATATTAGCATTAGATAATAAATTTTAATTATATTTTAGATTACTGACTTGAGATATGGCATGGAACAGAAATAAATTAAGCAAAGGAGAGTAAGAAAGATAATGAAATATAGCTGTAATGAATATTTGTTTATAAAAATTAAATGCAATAAATTTATTTATCAGCATAAATAAGAGTTTGATCTAACTTGTAAGAAAAATTGGTATATATTTTTAAACCTAGTTAAAGCTAAATTTGGACTGTTACAACCCCCCCTCTCCTAACAGAGGAGAGAAGCTACGATTAAAAAGCGAAACGACGATAATTAAGACATAGTCAAAAATAGTAGAATACTCGTCCTGTTTCTGAATGTAAACACCATTAATACCAATAATATAAATAACAAGTGAATAATATATTACTTCGACGTAAGTTTGAATTGAAAATTAAGAAAATGCTAATAAAAATCCAAATCATAAATAGCCAAAGAAAAGGCCAATAAAAAAACACTTAGTTTACGCAAAGATAACAAAAGCAAAATTCGGTAGAAGGCACACCGTCAAATCAAAAAATAAATTACTACAGAAACCCATAAAATTAATAATGAGAAAAGTTAGAAATTGATTCATGAACAACGGTTCAGTTAAATCATAATTTAGATTAAATCATTATACAAAAATATAAAAATCATAATACAGATAGATCAAATTTGGTTCACAAGAAATATTCACAAATACTTACACAATCAAATACTTATATAGCTATCTAAGAAAATGCAGAAGAGGAAAAGAAATTAATTATAATAATATATAAATCAATAATTAATCAGAAAAATCTAGGCGAGATAAATGTGAAGAAAGAATTAATACATAAAAAAAATATACCATCATAATTACATTACATAAAGCAAAATTGGTTTAGATGTTAGCTACATTCATCGATTGCAAACGACGGATCATAAAACGGTTTAAGTTCTTGAACATGCCAGATACCTTTAGAATTACCTAGCTCATCCTGTAGCTCATATGTCCAGGATCCTATTTTCCGTTTTACTAAGAATGGTCCTACAAATCCCGGAGCTAATTTAGCACTATAATATTTTGATGCATCAGATAATACCTTATTCTTTCGCCAAACCTTATCATCAACATTAAACTGTAATGGTCGCCTTCGAAGGTTATAGTGGTTGGCCTGACGAGTTCTAGCGGACTGAATCTTATTTTTGATCTGCTCATAAAGTTTTTCAAAACCTACTTGACGGTCCTTCACATAAGTATCTATATTCTTTCTATTTTCTTGAAGCTTAAGCAAATGATTATCTCCATATAAAACATGCTCCCGTCCAAACAATATACGGTTCGGGGTGTATCCGGTGGTTTCGCTAGGGGCAGAACGAATTGCACATCCCAATTCACTTAGATGCACATCCCAAGTTCGGTGGTTGTCCTTCTGAATGTAACTTCTTATCATAGTTTTAATGACCCGGTTGTGACGTTCGGTCGGATTGGCTCTAGGATTGTAACTAGAAGTATAGAATATTTTCGTATGATATAGTTCACATAATTTTTTAAATTCTTTGGACTTCATTTGCGCTCCATTGTCACAAATCAGATAAGCTGGTGTTCCATACGTTAAAAATACATCTTCTACATGTTTAATCAAAGACTTTGAGGTAGCTTTGCGACAAGGAAACATAAAAACGGCTTTACTGAAGTAATCGGAAATCACAAGTATATAACAATTACCTTGTTTAGAGCGAGGTAAGGGTCCAATGTAGTCAAGACTGATGACTTGGAATGGAACACTAATCTCAGGTCTTTCACCCATTAATCCTGCAGGTCTCTTCTGTTCTACTTTATGCTGTGCACAAACGTGACAAGATTTGACATATTTCGCAATGTCGGATTTCATTTTAGGCCAATAGTGACTATGCAAAATTTTCTTATATGTTTTATACGTTCCAAAATGTCCTGAAGCAGGAATATCATGAAAACGTTGGAGAATTTGCTTACGATGATCTTTCGGGACTACCAACTTCCATTCTTCAGACAAATCATTCAATTCTGGTATGACAGACTTCACATACTTGTATAAACGGTCATTCTCAATGCGCCATACAGGAAATTTTTCGGGATACTGTTGTACTTTATTCTTCATCTCAGTGTACCATTTATCAGTGACTTCAGGTGTATATTCCATAACATTGAGCTGTATACTATTAGATTGAACTGGTACTGCTCTTGACAGAAAATCGGGAACTATATTTTCCTTTCCTTTGCGGTGAATCATTTCAAAATCAAATTGCTGTATTCTCAATTGCCAACGAGCTAATCGTCCTTGAGGATCTTTTAATCTATGTAGCCATAATAACGAGGCGTGATCTGTAATAACTTTAAAGTGAACATGATCTAAATAATGTCTCAATTTTTCTATACTCCATATGACTGCGAGGCATTCTTTCTCGGTTACTGTGAGCTTCATTTCCTGTTTAGTTAGGGATCGAGATAAATAACTAATTACCTTTTCTCCATCTTCAAATTTTTGTGTTAAAACTGCGCCAAGACCATAAGAAGAAGCATCAGTCTGCAAATAAAATGTTTTATCGAAATCAGGACAAGTAAGCACAGGCGCGGTAACTAAACATTCTTTCAGGGCAATAAATGATTTTTGACAATCTGGAGTCCATGACCATTTAACGTTTTTCTTAGTTAGATGTAAAATTGGCGATAATAATGTTGAAAAATTCGGTACGAAGCGTCTGTACCACGAAGCAGTACCTATGAAACGGCGTATTTCCGTTATATTTTGTGGAGGTGGAATATTGACGATTGCCTCAACCTTTTCGGGATCCGGTCTTAGTCCTTTGGCGTCTACCAAATATCCTAAATATTTCAACTCCGGTTTACAAAAGTGGCACTTTTCTTTTGACACAACTAAGCCTGCTTCCTTCAGTCTGTCGAAAACAGTTTCTAAAAGTTTCAGATGGTCAGAAAATTCACTGGATATAATAATTATGTCATCAAGATAAACCATAACGTATGGCTCTAATTCTGGACCTAAAATAGTGTCGATTATACGTTGCCAAGTAGCAGGAGCGTTTGTCAATCCAAATGGCATTCTTCTAAACTGGAAAAGGCCTCTTCCAGGTACAGTAAAAGCGGTGTATTCCTTACAGGACTCAGTCAGGGGCACTTGCCAAAATGCAGACTTAATATCTATTGAACTGATAAAACGTGCGTTTCTAAGACGATCTAGAATGGCCGAAATATATGGAATAGGATACGCATCCTTTTTACTAACAGCATTAAGGCGGCGAAAGTCAATACAAAATCTATATGAACCATCTTTTTTATGTACTAAACATACTGGGCTGGACCAGGGACTCTTCGAACGCTCAATTACACCTAACTTCAACATTTCTTCTACTTCATCATCTATGATCTTTTGTTTATGTGGTGATACAGGATAGTAACGTTGTTTTATAGGTTTCGTGCCAGGTTCCAGTTCAATGTCGTGTGGTGCCACTTTACAGCAACCAAATTCAGTTCCCATAGAATCAAACTTTCGCTCAATTAAATTATTCAGTTCAGATTTTTCAAGTTCAGATAAACTCTTCACACTCTGTACGCTGCATATGTCTACAAAACTGGATTCTGATTGGTCTGTGAAATGCCAGACATCCTGACGCATGTCGGGGACAATTTCCATAGCTCGCCAAAAGTCAATACCTAATATAATCTGGTGAGACAGTTCTGGTAGTACAATAATATCTAAAATTTTTGTCTTACTTTTCAGTGTTATAGGAGTCTGAATAAAACCAATGCTGCTACAATGTTGGCCATTTGCTACGGTACAGGTGACTGACTCTTTTTGCAACTTCAAACCTAGGCTTAAAAGTAACTCATAACCTGGTAATCCAACTAAAGTTCGGGATGCTCCAGAATCTAATAAAGCTAATATTGAACAACCTAAAATTTCAATTTTTAAATATGGACGTTGATCTCCCTGTGCGTGTGATATTATGTAATCTAAAATAATTTTGTTTGGAAAATCCACATCGTTGGTCGTTACAGACTTAACTTGGGAAGCGGTCACACGACCTATTGACGTTCCCTTAAATCGTTTCCCGAGCTAGAGCATTTAGGGCAGCTGCGGATGGTAACATCTGGAGTTCCACAACGAAAACAATGGGTCTTCCTTGGACTTGTGCAATTTCTGTTTACATGTCCAGGTTTACGACAGTTCCAGCAAACTATATTCATGGGAGTTGAACAGAGTTCAGCTACATCATTGGATAAATCACTAACATTCGAGGTTTGAGCAGCGACATCTAGAGAAACATATGCAAAATCTGGTTCAACGAATTGTTGGCGTTTCCTGGAAGGCGGTACGTATGTCTCAGCTCTATATTTCTTGACTTCTAACTTCAAACATTCCTGTTCTAGCTCTTCAATAGTATTCACAACTGACAGTTGTGTTGAATAAAATGGTGACAAATTTCTGACTATAATATCTAACTGAGTAGTTTCAGGAAGTCCTCCGTATCTGCGGAAAAGTGCATTCATGCAAGATAGATAATCTATGATACCTTCAGAAACATCTTGCGTCCGTTCTAAAATCTCTTTAAATAATCTTGGTCGGTAATCTGGTGGTTCAAAATGCTGACGCAATAGTTTGGATAAGCTGGTCCAATCTGCAAATCTGGTAACATTAGATCTATACCATAACAAAGCTTTTCCTGTAAATAAATCTATGGCAGAATCAAATAGTTCTGACTCAGTAACATTACGCGCTCTGCGTAATTCATCAACTCGTTCTAAAAAATTGTGTACAGATAAACATTTATTATCACCTGTAAATTTTAAATTCCATTTGTCGATATTACGAGAGTAGTTCATTCGGTTCGTAGCTCGTATAGTTGGTACTCGTGTTGAATTATTCGGACTTATATGCTCTATGGATTCGTCTGACTCAGATAGAGGTTCTTCTTCTAACCTAATGTCTTGAAATAAGTGAGATAAATTTGGTTCTTCCTTTGAAGTAGTTTCTAACGTGTCCAGGGTAGCTAAAATATCAGCTAGCAGAGAAGATCTTTCTTGAGCTTGTTCAGCAGATATATTCAGAATTGGAATACGATCTGTTCGGCGTAATAAGTGTACTAAGCGGGACTGGGCGGATTGAAATTTCTGAGTAGCATTTCCATCAAGTAAATTACTAATAGCAGATTTAACATCACTCAAAATCTTGTGAATCTGTGTAAATTCTTCAGTGACAGAAAGGTTATAAGACGGATATGTTAGAGGTTTATTTTTCTTTTCTAGAGATAGTAATGGCCGTAATGCCGATCTCATGTCTTCCACTGTCTTAGTATCATCGACAGGAATACCCCTACAACTAAGTTCATGCATTAACATGTCCTTCTTGAGATAATTTATGTTCATTTTATAATCCATCGCGCAAATATCAAAGAAAAATCAAAACAGATCAAATACGTATAAACCAATTAAGCTTGTACAAAAAACTAAAGATATATAAATTAACACAGTATTATCAATAAGTAATAATACTAAAAATTATCAATATATTAATAACTAATAAATATTAAAAATATATTTTAATGATGGTTAAGTATATTAGGAAAATATAAATATTCCTCAACGTACTATATCAAAGTAAAAAAAAAATCTCAACTATTCAATACGTATCAAATATAAAAAATAATATTCCAGCAGATAATAAAACGCAAATACATGAATAATAAAAATAATATACTATATTGATTCAAGTTCGATTCAAGAGAGAAAAAAAATAACTATTAAAGTATTCAGTTAAATTGACTTCAATACAGGACAAAGCAGATATACAAAAGAATTCAAGGTACTGGTCAGAGTAAAAAAACAAGTTTTTTATAGGCCCCACGTTGGGCGCCAAAATTTGCCACGCGTTTCCTTTGAAGGAAATTGATTTAAAAAAAAATGTTAAATTTTAAAATTATTAAATTGACAAGAAAAATTATGAAATTAAAAATTTATAGAGAACCGAAAAAAAATAAATAAAAAAAAACGTCTTATTAAACTGTGGAGTGTGCGTGCAAATAGGCCCTAGCTCTGCCGAAGAAGAGATGGGGTGGGTTTTAAACGCCACTGGCTTTGCACAGATAAGCCAGAAAACCCCAAGATATTCTTGGAATCTAACAAGACTTGTTATTAAAAAAAATATTAGAAAGATAAAAAATTAAAGGGATGAATGAAACACTAAGATAAATTAATAGAGTATTGTATAATGATATTAAATTAAAAAAAAATGAACCAAATTTGATGACGTTGTATATACTAAATTTAATTAAAAATTGAAAACTGAACCGTATGTATGTACCTTGAACTCTGGAACCTTGAATCAATATAAAGATAAAAAAAGGTAAGTAAGAAAAGGGAAAACAAATAATAGGGGAAGATAAAATTTCAGTAAACGTTTACTTGTTTCTGCTTCAAACCTGATCCAGCGACGTAGTTGCCAAGCTCAGTGCTTCAGAAGGATACCACTTCCAGAGAGACGTACTGGAAAAAGTCTGTCAGAGAAAGCAAGCCAGAAAAATGCTTCGTAGAAAAATCCTCGTATAAAAGAAAAATCCTGGTCCAAAAAAAGTTCTGGTCTCAAAGCCTGGTGGAAAAATCCTGGTCTTAAAAGCCTGGTCCAAAAAAAAGCCCTAAAACCGAGAGCGGTATTAGGTTTACGAAATAAAAAGAAAGTTACCTAGAAGGGATAGATTAAAACAAAAGAAACACAGCTATAATTAATTAAATAATCAAAACACGTTTCAACTATAGAAATATAAAAAATATCATAAAAGGTTACCTTGCTGGGCTTCACAAAAAATCTAGTTTTTTTTTTCTAATAGATGGATGTTCAAATTGCTGGATTCAGAAAGCAGAAATTACTGGAACAGGTGGTGGTTTTAAGTTCCTCTTCCCAAGAAAATCGACGATGACAAAGAAATAAATCAAAAGGCTTTCCCAGCCACGAGCAGATTAAAATCCCGTATAAAACGGCTCAGAGATACTTTTAAAAGGTAAGGTACAACTCAAACAGCAAAAGTATCCCTTATAGTTCTAGTCAGTGATTATCCCCAACAAACGGGTAAAACAGGAAAATTCCAACAAATTACACTGACTAAAACACCTGCTTTGAAGCTGAAGGGAAAAAATGGGAAACCTACATCGAACAGATAGAGTTCCGCTCCGAAGAAATTTGACTTATACTGCAAAGTTGCAATTTAATATTCTGGGAATTTAGAAACATTGCCAAAATAAACATTACTTAGAATTAAAAGTAAATTCCAATAACCATTCAAACACAAACATACCAAACCTTATGCCGGTGACGATGCATACACAATATTACGGAAAGGATGTCGATTATGCAATCAATAATTATCAGAAAATACAAACATCAGAACCTAAAGGAAGTACTGCCCAACCTGACAACAGCGTGTGTGCGCCGAATTCACGCATCTCAACTGATCTGAGCAATTCAAATATAAATGACATTATTAATAATAATTGTTAACCCTACAATTTGCAGAAAATAAACAAATGATAAATTTCAAAAAATATGCAGGTAAATAACTTCATTTTGAGCTCTATAATGAAATATAGGATCAAATAATATTTTAGAGACAATCCACACTTGATAGGAAATCTTCTAAGATAATACAAGGGCAAGCAGTACCGCAGAACTACTAGAAATTACGGCAAATTCAGAAACGAAAGGCTAACATTCAGAAACATAAACAAGTCCAGAAATTAAAGGTAATATTTTGGTGAATTTGATTATATTAGCATTAGATAATAAATTTTAATTATATTTTAGATTACTGACTTGAGATATGGCATGGAAAGCGAAATAAATTAAGCAAAGGAGAGTAAGAAAGATAATGAAATATAGCTGTAATGAATATTTGTTTATAAAAATTAAATGCAATAAATTTATTTATCAGCATAAATAAGAGTTTGATCTAACTTGTAAGAAAAATTGGTATATATTTTTAAACCTAGTTAAAGCTAAATTTGGACTGTTACAATTTTAACAAAAAATGTTTATTACAAATTATCAGAGCAATGTATAAAAAAAGATTCTTTAAATTCCTTTCCGTATATTTTTAAACGATATATGCAATAATTTTGGTCATGTGTGTATATTATATGTATAGTCACTTACCATGGTACAAAAAAAAACAAGGTATGATCGATAGCGGCTCCAATTTCACCTGTGACGTCATACGCCATACAAAAAAATATCCATATTGTTCAATTGCCACTAATAGAAAAAGACGTAGAATAGGGAAGAATTAGGACATAACCCCAAAAGTTATGTCAAATCATCGAGCTTGACATTTGAAAAATTATTTTCACATTTTGACACAATCAAATTTCACAGATGACACATTCTGTTTGACAATTTGAAATTGGCGCGCAGCATGCCGACCAATGGTGCCGTTTATCACCTGTGACGTAGTAACCAACCTGCGCAATATCATACCTTGTATTCTTTGTATCATGGTCACTTACTAGCGAAAAGTTATTCTATTATTTCTCTCGATTTTTGACTGAGATCTACCGCACGCTATACAACCAACTATTTTAGTCTTTTGCGATAAATCGCAATAGTGTCACTGTTAATTTAAGCTCTACCACAATTTCCTTATAGTTTTACTACCTTTATACAACTATCAGTAGTAGAACAAATAATAAATAACATAAAATAAGCACAGTATAGACTGACAAATCCACAAAATTTCAAATCAAATTCAAATGTGTCAAATGAACCGTCAAACAGAACTGTCAAGGATTCCCAATCTAGGACCCTTGTCCGTCCATAATGCTTGCATGAATACATGGATAGCATTATACTCCTTCCTTAATCTTTTTATTCAAAGATATATTTCGGGGAAAACAGACTCATAGATAAATAACTTATAGTATAAAAGTTAGAATGTTCTGTAAAAATTAAGTAGTTATTTTTTGACTGATTTTAAATCCTTTGTCACTGATGATCATGTTATTATTTAGGAATATTTTCTGCCTTGCAAATATTATGCAAGAATTTCAATCAAATATTTTAATAGAACATAAATGCATATTTAATTGGTGATATGAAATTCTTTTTATGTATAGTTAAATTTCAAGGTGAAGTACTTCAAATAAAATAATCGGATTAAGTGCTAAATTTTAAATTTTATCTATATTGAGACCATTAGCTTAAAATTTTTATACATTACCTTGAAAGTAATATATGTAATTATCTATCATTTTTCTCAGTTAGATATAGTAATTGAGTAATTCCAGTACTATATAAATATGGAAATTTAAGTAGTTCAGAACTTGATACTCTGTATATATTGTTAATAAAGAATTTTAAAACTAATGAAACATTGACAGATTGTGTGATTTTGGCTACAATGGTATGTATTTTATATTTCTTTCCTTTCTACTCAATACATAATAGAGATCCAATTCTGTGATTTGTGGAAATCTGAGCTACATTTTGTAAAAGCTAAGATTTCTGAAACAAATCTGTCAAAACCTTTTCTTATATCTCAGTTGTCTCAAAATATGTAAAAAAAGATAAAAATCCGTTTTTACTTTCACAACGAAAGGTTCCTGAAATTGTATCATTCTCTAGCGTATAAACTAAGAGAGCCATGATCATTTTATTTGCGGCCAATATTGTTTCACAAAAACTTGAAGTATATAAAAATCGTAAAGTTCAATGTTTCAACAGACGAAAAAGTTCAAAGTATAGAATGTTCAGCCATCCTTCAACGTCACGTCGTATATTGTCGAACTGTCTCAATCACTTGAAAACCAGATGAAAGAGATTGGTGACGTCATTACGGCTTTTCGTAAATTACTGTAGATTCTCTTTAGTAATAATTGACATTGTCATTTGATTTGAAGTTATAATTTTATTGACGGACATCGATCAATGTCAAAATTAAAACTTGACTGTTGCGAACACGCTATGAAACTAAATTCAAATTTTTTATTGCAAAAATGCCTCAAGAATGAACAAGAGCTTATTGCTAAGCTGATAAATAGTTTTTCTCAAGAAATAAACGCTGCTAGAGCACTCTTACCCATGAACGCCATATTATATGAAGTAAGTACAATGCAAAGGTGTAATGTTTTCATAAATAAGGTAAAAAATACTTTTTTTAATTTTTTTAAGATAGGTAGCCGGTTTATAATAGATAGTTTTTGATTTACTGTAGGTACTAAACGTGGAAGAATAACAAAATTTTGATTACTTTGAAAAATACGATAATAGCTAACGACGATACTAAAGATGCTTCCACATTGCTCGTGATCCTGCTCGCGCTCTTCCTTCTGATTGTGCTTGCGTTGCTTGCGCTTCCTATTTTTTGTGTTTCTCAAGATCTTTCGGCTCGCAAGCCACGGCGTCCACATTGTAATGTAGTTCTTGCGTTCGTGCTGTTCGGACATGGATGATACCGAAGTATTTTTAATAGCGGCTGCTAGTGCAAAACGAAGGAGAAAAAAAGGGGGTGTTGGATGTCTAATAATTTGAAAAGTAGATCCCAGCACAGTGAAAGTAAACTTCTACACGATTTACAAACAGACAGAATGTTTTTTAATAATTTTTATCACATGTCCTCTACTGATTTTGAAAGACTTATCAACTTAGTTGGCCCCCGTATAGAAAGAAAAAATACAACTTTTAGGAAGTGTATTCCGATTAAAGAAAGATTGGCCATAACATTAAGATTCCTTGCAACTGGAGACTCACATACCAGCTTGGGTTATTTATTCAAAGTTTCCAAGCAAAGCATTTCAAAAATAGTACCAGGTGTATGCCAAAATATAAACAAACAGATTAAGATAAGTAGGCAATATATAGAGTTATATTTAATTAAAGGTATATTAAATATTATTAATCCAAGAACAAAACAAAATTATTTTTAATTCTGAACGAAATAAAAATAAGAAATATCGTGGTAGCATCATCATACTGCAGTAAATACCGAATCCTATGAATGAAACCAAACAATGCAAACAGCTCGAGCGCTTCGAACCGCCGTAAAGTATGCTCGCATGGCTCCGAATCATCTCTGTAAAGGTCGGTATACACATGCGAGCCGAGCGGTTCGTGAACCGCTTGTGAACCGCTTGTGAGGGATAATTCGCAAATGTGTACGTTGTTGTGAGCAACGAACGAACTGCTCGCAAACCCGTCGCGGCGATCCGCCTCCTGTCAGTTTTTTTGACGAACACAAAGGGATTCGTGGCTCTCGGTGGACGGACTCGTGTGTTGTTCGTTGTTTGTATCGAACCTCCAGACAATCCAGACGCACTGTTTTCAATGTTTAGTTTTTGTTTACCGGTTGGAAAAGGTATAGAGGTTTATTTAAATATGGAGTAGTCCGAGGAAATCATTTTAGATTTAATTGATCTCTATAGAAAAAAAAATTATTATGAGATCCAAAACATAAAGAACATTATAAAAAAATTTAAAGGAGGACGCTTGGAGGGAAATAGGTGTCGAACTGAAAAAAATGCAGACCAATGTAAGGAAAAAATTATTTCTTTATTAGCATCTTACCACCAACGTCGCTGCTTCCTTTTCTTGTCTAAACTAGCCATCATTAAAAATGCACCACTCATTACCAGCAGAGCATAATTCTCTTCTCGCGAAGACTTAATTAAACGCGTACTCGCACCGTCGCGTCGCGTCGCATCGCAAAAATGACTGCATGTTTTCGGTTGGTTTGCGGCGTTCGCGCTTTTCCCTTGGATCGTTGAAGGTTCGTACAAAAACAATTTGCTACCGAGCGGTTTACGAACCGTTCGGCCCACATGTGTATACCCACCTTAATGTACCGCGACAGAGCCGAACAGTCGAAGCAGGCATTTATGTGATCGCAAGCACGTGGAGCACCGCGAGCGCCGCGAGCGCCGCGAACATCTCGCTTCGACTGTTTGCCATGTTTTTCGTGTTTCACGTTCGTTCGGCCTTTCACGTGGACGTGGCTTAGTGCAGCGGCAGAGCTCTATTTGGACAGGTAGGTTACCAGGTAAAAATTGTAATTTATCGTATTCCAGCATCCCGCGAGAAGTCAGCCAGATAAGCGCATATTTCGGAAAATACAGAGCAACCTAATTCAATATGAATGTTTTAACAAACCCAGATCAAAAAGATATAATAAAAAAATGAAGCATCTGAGGTAAATGTTTTGGCATCAGTTGACACCACACCAGAGACATCTTGTAGATGCATAAAGGAAGATGTAGGTGTATCTAAAACCGATGATAGCGTTAAAAAAGTGCAAAAAAATTTAAAACAATTTAAATTCAAGGCTTATAAATATAAACTTGTGCATCATCTTTACCCTGGGGATACTGCGCGTAGGGTCGAGTTTTGCAACTGGTACATCGACATGTGTGGAAGAGCGAATAATTTTCACAAGAAGATCATTTGGTCGAACGAAGCGTATTTTACTAATACGGGTATCCGAAATAGGCAGAATTCAAGATTTTTATTTATTCTCTATTTTTATTTTGAAAGTTGGCAATCAAATCTAAAAGCTGCATAAGCTCATTTTCAGTGCAGTTTATGAAAAAAAATGATGGAAAGCGAGATACCCTGTAAAACACACGAAAATGGGACACCATATAGGTACACTCTGCGAGGAATTTTTACAAACATATAAGCATACGTAATCCGAAACGAGTGGGTGCATTCTAAAAATGGTTTAATTTCGCCAATGCTGATTCATCCTATTTTCTCGTATGCGACCGGAGCTCGACAAGGATCCGATCATCTGAAATGTAAGTGAAGGTCGTTTAGATAATAGTGCACCGAAGATTATCTTCCCACAACAATTATGTTCGCGCGAACCGAAGATTTAATGTCAGGAATAGGGCGAACCATCGATAAATTTTATTTCTAATGGTTGATCCGAGGATAATAATCGTTCCTGTCCGTTACCCGTACTGCCAGCTGTCTTGCATAAGCTGGAATAGTATTTAGCAGTTAAATGCTTAAATGTCGACTCTTCTTTGCTCTTCGAAATTTAGTACGTAGTGTGATTAAAATAGTGGCGCAACTGGAATATCGTAGTTATTCTATTTTTACTGCAATTCAACCTAACTCAACCTCTCCTGTAAGGAGTAAATTTTATTTATACTAATAAATACAATTTAATGTCTTGTAATGTATATTTAATATCAATTAAACTTTTAGTTACGTAATCGAGGGCGCGATTTTTAAATTCATTGTTGCCAACCATGAACTTATTCAGTGCCGAGCTGATTAACTGGAATTTACATTTTGCGCTGGGGATTCAGCTGTAAGATCTGCTGTAAAATTAGTCAAGTTGCCGAATTTATTTATTTATTTCCTGGCATTGCCATTCGTTTTGACACTTTAATTTTGTATTACGAGTTTTTGGTTTAAATAAATAGAGTTGTCATACTTTAAACATGAAAATGTTTACTAGCAGACATTGCAATCGAACATTGTTCGTTCTAGAACCTCTTTTAATGCGAATAAGTGTACAAGACAGCTCAATAGCCGTAAAACACTCATCGCAACTTAAGTTAAGAAGGCGAGTTTTGTTGATGTAAATAATAACTGTTTATATATTTACTAGCGTGTACCAGCGACTTCGTTCGCGTCGAATTAATCATTTGTAATGGGGATGATAAAGCAAAGCAAGAAATTTATGTCAGCATGAGAAAAAACAATATGGCGATATTATTATATAACTTGGAAATATTTGAGGAGTAGTTTCATCTCGTTGGAATTTGACTTTCGAAAAATCCGTTTGCCAAAAATAAGCCTTTTACGTCAAGCTGTTTAAGCAGAATCGTGGTTAAGAAATTACCCAACTTTTTGGAACACCCTTTATAATTTTTTTTAAAAATTTTAAAATATTTAAAAAAAAACAAATAAATTATGCTTGCTCAAGCTTTTTCCCGAAAGACTCACCGTTTTTTTAATAACAAATATTGTAATATTTGAGGGGCGTTTCCACCCTCTTGGAATTTAAGATTCGAGAAACTCCTCCTTATTCAACCTCTACACCCCACAGTCAATCCGTTTGCAAAAAATCAGCTTTAAACTTCAATCAGTTTAAGCAGAATCGTGATTACTCAATGGTCATATTTTATGAAACACCCTGTATAAATTTATAAAAAATCTTAAAATATGTAAAACAACAAAATAAAATATACAGGTTTAAGAGTTTTTCCGAAAAACTCACCGGTTTTTAAATAAAAAATATTTTAATATTTGAGGGATAGTTTCACCCCCTTAGAATCCGAGTTTCGAAAAATCCCTTCTTATCGAACCTCTACACCCTAAAGTCAATCTGTTTTCCAAAAATCAGCTTTTTACGTCAAGCGCTTTAATCATGATTAATCTTTGATCGTGATTAATCAATGACCAGATTTTTCGAAACACCCTGTATACATTTTTAAAAAATCTTAAAATATGTAAAAAACAAAATAAAATATACGTGTTTAAGCGTTTTTTCGGAAACTTGACCGTTTTTTAAATAAAAAATATTGTAATATTTGAGGGGTGGTTTCACCCTCTTGGAACTGGAATTTCGAAAAATCCCTTCTTATCGAACCTCTACACCCTAGAATCAACCTGCATGCCAAAATTGACCTTCTTACGTTGAGTGGTTTGAGCAGGATCGTGTTTAATCAGTATGTCAGTCACTTAACGATTTTATACAGGGTGTTTCAAAACAAATGCGAAAAACTTCAGGGGGTGATTCCTTGTTCAAAATAAAGGGTAGTTTGCTTCATAAACGTTGGGTCAAAAGTCAACCATTAGGGAGATATTGCGGTACAAAGATGGCGGAAAAATAATGTTTTTATTTTTTATCTTGAAAACGAAAAGAGAGACTAATAAAATTTTATGGAAGCATTACTGTTATGAAAACACACTTTCTGGTAATTTTTCACTTTTTAAAATGAGTGGAAGGGGTTGAAATAAACTACCCCTATCATTCTTGTTAACGAAATTTAAAGAAAATCTTATCAAACACATGCAAAAAAATTAATTTGGCTAGTTTAGTTTGTTTAGAAACTTTTTTATCTCTTGTATTTTTTTGATAAAACTCACCGATTTGAAATTAAAAAATAAAATGTAAAGCATTACATGTCAGGACAAAAAACATTTTCTGATAAAGAATCAAGTGGGCTGCTGTAATTTTTTTAGGAAAAAATCTAGTCGGCCGCTGTTACTTTTTAGGATGTTCCTAATATTATTTTATTTGACATTACTCTACTGCAATACGTTATTATCTAGATGATTACTATTATCGTTATTATCACTAGATTCTTAATCTAAAAATGTTTTTTGTCCTGACATGTAATGCTTTACATTTTATTTTTTAATTTCCAATCGGTGAGTTTTATCAAAAAAACACAAGAGGTAAAAAAGTTTCTAAACAAACTAAACTATCCAAATTAAAGAATTTGCATGTGTTTGATAAGATTTTTCTTTAAATTTCGTTAACAAGAATGATAGGGGTAGTTTATTTCAACCCCTTCCACTGATTTTAAAAAAGTAAAAAAATTATCTGAAAGTGTGTTTTCATAACAGTAATGCTTCCATAAAATTTCATTAGTTTATCTCTTTTCGTTTTCAAGATAAAAAATAAAAACTTTATTTTTCCGCCATCTTTGTACCGCGATATCTCCCTAATGGTTGACTTTTGACCAAACGTTTATAAAGCAAACTACCCTTTATTTTGAACAAGGAATCACCCCCTAAAATTTTTCGCATTTGTTTTGAAACACCCTGTATATTAGTATAGATAATTAATTTATTTTTGCTTCCTAAAATATTTTGATTAAAAGAAAATATATAAAAGTGGGCAACGCTGTGCTGTTCAAGATTAATCACGCGATAAAAGTTTATTCGGTATGAACTGTAGTAGCTAATTTGCATACTAATTTGAAGATTGATTATATGCAATGAAAAACAATTATGAAACAATTGAAAAACAATAAAGAGAAAATACCCACCCTGTATAGATATTTTAAATAATTTTCTCTTTGGTCTTTTTTATTTTGTTTTTTTTTTGTATTCCTCAATTAATTTTTAGTAATGATAAATTTAAATTTGAACCAGGAACTGGTTAGGGAACAACTCCTCATTAAAACTCTTTAATCATACCGATTTTTCAAATTTAAATGTCGATAAACATAATTTATATTAATTAAAGAGCAACCTTGCAATCTTCTCTAACATTTCTCGTTTTTTTTTCGTTGTAAAATGGCATTGATATAATTACGTAAAAAAAATCTTGAACTTTTCTCTCTCATCGGGATGACATATCCAATGACAACCGAACAAATAAACCAAAGCGTTCCTATATCAAAGATCATCATAATTTGGATGATTTAAATTAGAATAATCGATCAACGAAGGTTTTTTTCTCAAAGAAATTAATGATTCATGCGAAGAAAAGTTGTCCCTCTTTGAAAATTCATGGTCGAGTGAGACAGTGTGATAGAAGATGATGGTATTTTAATAAATTATGTGGGTTATAGTTATTATAGGTGTGTGTGAGTGGGTAACAAATAACGCTCCTGGGAAAATATGTTGAGTTTACAGACGTGAAGGACGTTGGAGAAGTCTTGAAAATGTGTGCTTTGAATCACGAACGCAATGATAAGTTTTGTTGACATAAGAAACTGAAAGTCGCTTAATTATAGTAATAGTTTTCTTAAAATTATACGGTCTTGCAATTTCATTATAAAGGTCTAGGTATTCAGCTTTCCATAAAACCTTCCTATGATGAGGGTTCCAACTTTTTTTAAAACTTTATAATAAATCGAAAAATAACTGTAAAAGACTTAATAGTTATTTCTATAACAAATATAGCCTATAACAATAATAACCTAACCAAATAAAATGTTATATTGACTATTGTAACGTTTAAATACTTTCAATAGGTCAATTAAGGTTTTAGTGACGTAATCGAGGGCGCGATTTTTAAATTCATTGTTGCCAACCATGGACATATTCGACACCGCCGCACACACGGCAAAATGCTATGTTCAGCTTGACAAAAATCGAAATTTCAAATATTTTTTTTGTATGTTCATTCACTCACTGTCGTTCTTACTTAGGTACCTCAGTGGTGCAAGGGGTGTTGAAGCGATGCAAATAGTCTAGCTTACCCAAAAGTCAACCTCACCTTCACGTGGTGCACCCTGTTTAAATAAACGAGGCTCTGACGACCGAGTATAGGCGGTATATCATTATACAACCCTCAGACCTACCACCTTTCTGGGGAAGAGGAGTAGTAAACTATTCCTAGCCGGCCGAGAGCGTAGCACAAGGGAACTATCGTCGCAGTACTCACTGTGCCATAGCCATCCCGTGCTACAGTTGCAGCCAAACTGTGCGGCAGCGTAACCGTCACAGTTTAACCTTTTTACGCTTTTTACAGTCATCAAAGATGGAACATTCGAGTAGGACAAAATCATCGTCCGAAGGTAAAATACCCCCTCGATCGGATTTCCGGGAGGGGGTGCCTACTCGAGCGTATCATCGGAGAACTAAAAATCGTCAATGTTTCACGTTTGCGGCGTAGAACGTCCGCACTCTACTGGACAGGACAAACTCCAATCGACCAGAGAGAAGAACAGCTCTGGTCTCACAGGAACTCCACCGACTAAATATAGATGTTGCCGCTCTTGCGGATGAAGGTAGTTTCACTGAGGAGCATTACACCTTCTTTTGGAAGGGTCACCCGGCAACACACAGGAGAATTCATGGCGTAGGCATTGCAATCAAAAACGAAATCGCCACCAAATTAACAGAGGTACCTATTGGTGTCTCCGAATGTCTTATGACCCTAAGGTAGCCCATATCAGACAAAACTTACGTCAACATCATAAGCGCCTACGCTCCTACCCTAGACGCTAAAATTGAGGATAAGGATAAATTTTACCAAGCTCTGCAAAATATACTCCAACAAATTCCAAAGCACGAACGAATCATTTTGCTAGGTGACTTTAATGCCCGTGTCGGCAAACAACAGGAAATATGGCCTGACGTATTGGGAAAACATGGAATGGGAAACGTAAATAGCAACGGTGAACGCTTATTAACAACATGCATAGAGTATAATCTTTGCATCACCTATTGGTGCCATAATGTGGTTCATGCTGAAGGACAAATTTAAAGGTACCTGGAAACACCCGAGATCAGGCCATTGGCACCAATTGGACCACGTAATCGTTCGAAGGACGCACCTAAAAGTCTCTCGCCCAGTCTCACAAAAGCCAGAGTAGATGCCAAATGTGGTACTGACCACCGACTTTTAATCTCAAAAATGAAAATCCAGTTAAAATCCAAACATCCACACTGTAAAAAAGCAAAGCTACATGACCAGATTGAACGTACGGGGTCTAAAGAACAACGATACCGCCGACGCCCTCCGGGAAGTCATCAAAGAATCACTTCTACCGATAACTTCAATCTCAATCGTGGATGCTGAACATGGCTGGACATAACTAAGAGATGCGATTCACAAAACCAGCGAAGCAGTACTGGGAAAATCCAACAAAAAGAAAAAACCAGACTGGTTTAACGAAAATCAACCGCATATACAGGCTTTGTTGGAACAAAAGCATAGAGTAAGCCGTCACTGCAAATCCACACAATCCAAGACTAGCAGACAACTTTAAGGCAGCCAACAACACGCTCCGAAGAAACCTGCGCCAACTAAAGGATAACTGGTGGTCGCAAAAAGCTAGTCAGATTCAGGAGTATGCCACGCATCACGACTATCGTAAATTCTTCGAGGCTGTAAAAGAAGTATACGGTCCAACTAAGAAAGCAAGATGCCCAATCATGGCACAAAATGGCGAACTTCTAAAAGAGAAAGAGCAAATCAGAAACCGCTGGAAAGAGCATTACAGCCATATCCTTAACCAAGAAAACAACCCCAATATAGAAGCACTCAACATAATACCTCAGTATAATAGCCTCGATGTATTAGACATTCCAATAACAGAACAGGAAATAAAGGACTCCATAAAACAGCTTAAAAGCAACAAATCAGCTGGCTGTGACGCGATTCCGGCGGAAATCTATAAGTGTGCAAGTAAAGAACTTATTGGTCATCTTAAGGTTCTCTTTGATGTCATATGGGAAAGCGGAGAGGTACCTCAGGACTTTTGCAACGCGAATATAGTGAATATATTTAAGAACAAAGGAAGTGCATCAGACTGCGGAAACTACCGAGGAATTTTACTACTGGCTATCAGAGGAAAAATTCTTGCAAAAATTATGTCAAACCGCCTGCACTCACATAGAGAAAGAATCCTCCCAGAATCGCAAACGGGTTTTCGCACCAACCGCGGTACCGTCGATTCCATATTCTCCATCCGGCAACTACAGGAAAAAGTAAAAGAGCAGCAGTCTAAACTTTACGTTGCATTCATCGATCTAACAAAAGCCTTCGACTCTGTGAACAGAGATGCACTTTGGGCAATTGTGAAAAAGTTCGGAGTACCCATCACATTTCTTACAGTGTGTAAAAGCCTCCATAACAACAACAAATCAAGAGTGTCATATCATGGATCACTGAGCGATCCCTTCCTAACAAAGACAGTCCTTAGGCAGGGATGTGTCTTAGCGCCTCTCCTATTCAATATATTCATGGCAGCGCTCTCCATTATAGTGGACAGCAAACTGCAGGAGAGAGGTTTGGGCATTAGATACAGATACGACGGCGGGCTGTTCAACATAAAAAGACTCGGGGCAAAAACACGTACAAAATTCATCACAGAACTTCAATACGCTGATGACTGTGCTCTAGTTGCAAATACGTTAGAGCAATTGCAAGAAATGTTGAACACATATACATGGGCATACGAGGCCTTGGGACTTAAGCTGAACATCGATAAAACTAAAATCATGTGCACTCCCCCGGAAGATCACAACAATGCTATAAAAATCGGAGATGAGCTGTTGGAAAAGGCCAATATCGACTCTGAAGTTCAGCACAGGATTAGCAGCGCCTCAAGAGCATTCTGGAAATGAAAAGACAGGGTTTTCTACAATCATGACTTGAGCACAAAAACGAAACTTGCGGTGTACCGAGCGATAATAATTCTCACTATGTTGCAACAGAGACATCTTAGATAACTCTTAAGAATAAAATGGTTCCATCATGTCTCAAACGTATCGGTCCTTGAAAAAACTAACTGCGAGACTATTGAAGTCATGATTACAAAGTCCCGCTTAAGATGGGCTGGTCACGTATGCAGAATGCAAGAAAACCGCATACCAATATCTCTGCTTTACGGTGAGCTTGTAGACGGTAAGAGGAGGCCGGGTGGACAACTCAAAAGGTTCAAGGATATTTTCCACAAAAACTTAAAGGGAATTAACAAGCAGAATGAGTGGGAAGAGGCAGCTCACAATAGAACGGAATGGAGAAGAAGAATTGTAAAGTCAGTTAAGAGCGGCAACCAAAAAGTAAAGAGGCAACAAAGCAATGAGATTTTTGAATGTCTGGAGTGCGGTAGACAGATAACATCACGTATCGGGTTTTTCAGTCACAGAAAAGCTCATGAAAGAAAACGCCTTGCGTGACCATCTTCTGATGCGTCTCAAATACTCGTCAGCGAGTAATGGCGGTATGGTATGGTATGTCGTTCTTATAAAATCTGTGGACCTAATTTAAAATGTTATAATTTTTTCCGACCAACTATAACGGTGCAAGCGCTACCGAAAGTTGATGGAGTCACTTTCTGGGGAGAGTGTTAGCCTTGCACAAACATGGAGCGCAAAAGAGTGTTATTTACACCCAGCACAGCCATTTGAAAATTAATTACCATTATGGACAATATAGCTACAGACACGTAGTACAATTAAATAACATCAATATAATAAATTCGAACTGTTTTGAATGTAGATCAGATATACTTTAAACACACACTATTTTGGGTTTATTTTTTTTATAATTTTGTTTTCATAATGCGTTATAGTTATAAGTTCCACGGAGTTCCGCTTTTAATTTAATAAAATTGAAATCTCTAGTGTATGTTCCCAAGTAGCATCTATCTGACTTCGAACTAAATCTGACCTGAAGCGACGTCAGACTTTGTGCAAATTTAGACGACCTGTGACGTCGCTTTCCTATTAAACGCGACGTCGTTGGATCCGGGTCGGTAAATCCAACGATATGTCGACGTACAAAATAACAACGTACCATTATTATTAATTTCCCAACGTCGTTCCCACGTTGGCTTGCACGACGTACATATACTTGAACTAGCCCGACGTCTACCCGTTGTCCGAATAGGATACGTCTCACTGATAATCCCTAAAGTAACGTCCAATTATATTTTGTTGTATTTTATGTTCATATTTATAACCTAATTTACGTATCTCTATTTATGTCCGTAAATACAACCCATTAAGTAGCATTTGCGACCTGATGAACATCATGAACATAATCTAATAAAAAGTTTTTGTAAACAAACTTAAATTTTTTATTATGCCTAAAAAAACACTAAAAAGGCATTTAGACATTCATCTACATTTTACAGAAAGAGGTCGAGGCAAAATAATAATAGTAGTAGTGATGTCTTGCCTCCACCCGTAAATGCTTTTTATCCGAAAGAGATGCTGCATTACACTGGTGCATCTTAATTTCATTTTTTAGCTTAGGATAACAGCAGACCCCATCCTCCTCCGACATGTGAGGTTAGGCTTAAAAAAGTGGCTGCCCATTTTTTTTAACGAGAAAACAAAAACTAAAATATAGTTGCACAAATCCACAAATCACTGATACGCAAAATGCAAAGTGAGGTTACGTGGCGTACGTTGGAATTATAAACATCATAATACGATTGCCGGTCGTCCGGTTTGATGACTTCGGTCGTGTGAGACGACTAATGTTGGAGACCCGGTCGGAATTGGTATATTGGTAGTTCATATTAAGTCGGACACAGAAATCCGCCGTTCTTAACACGTATCCGAGTGTCAGCCATTTTAAAATCGTTTTTTGTTTTTAAAATTTATATTCACATTTCGATTTCTAGTAGAATAATATTGATAAGGTTGAGTTTAGGGGAAACCACAGTACAGTTTTATGATTAAACCAGCTAGAAAATTAAAAAAATATTTTGCGAGTTACTTTTTATAGATATTTTTATTTCATAAATCTACCTAATTTTGAAGGCGCTCGTTGTTTTCCGGAGTATTTTAATCAGATATATCAAGAAAGTGACTTCCGTTGACAAAACTGATGTCTGGATTAATGATTCAGAATTATTATAATATGAAATTAGATAGGCACTTATAGTTATATTCGAGGAGTGATTAAGAATCCATTTGTAATTAGGTCGTTTGGTTTGGTTTTTATGTATTCTTGGTAGCGAATATGAAACCAAACGTAACGTAAGTGCTTAGCGACGAATTTTAAGTAACTAAAATCCAACGTAATATGACGTTGGTAATTGGTAGAATTACATTCCCTATTAGGTCAGATAGCGACGTCGAGGCGACCCGAATCTGTATTCCCCATTTAGGTGCAAATAAGGGTCGTCAGGCGGTCGAACCGACGTTGGTACCCGACGTCGGGTTTATTGAACGCGACGTATACCCGACGTTAGATAACGTCCAAATGCTACTTGGGATTGGTACAGGTGTAAACAAATCAGCTTTCCCAAATCTGCCTTTTTTTAAATAGCCCTTTATTTGCAAGGAGTCGCACTAATTTCTATAACAGTCCTGTAATATCAGGAAAGGATTTTTTTAGTTTTAAGAAGACTAAAGACTCCAAACCAAACCAAACCAAACCTTGCTGTAAAAAATGTCAAGTTGTCACATCTATTTATTTATTTCCTGACATTGTCATCATATACATTGTCATTCGTTTTGACACTATAGTATTGGCTCTTACGAGTTTTTGGTTTAAATGAACTGTGTTGTGATATTTTAAGCTTAAAAATTCTTACTGGCAGACTTCGAACATTGTTCTTTTTAGAACCCCTGTTAGTGCGAAATGTACAAGATAGCTTAATAGCCGCAAAAAAACCTCATCGGAACTTTAAATTTTTTGAACGGGAAAGCGGTAGTAATGGCCCTCTATGTCCCTTAAGTGCTGTTTTTGTGGATGTAAATGATAACTGTTAATAAAAACTATAAAAACAATTCTTAGAAATCTGTACCTTTTGCTCAATCGAGTATCCTAAACAAAACATTGATATCGATAATATATACTAGATTCAATTTTATATAATTAATAAGTCAAATGTAAATAGTTTTCGGATACAAGAGAAAGTGCGGGATTAATTCTGAGAATGTAACTTTTTCTGTTTCTTTATGAAATATGGTTTTACGTATGATTAAAAGACCTTGCATAATTTTAGTACTAATTAAGTAATACCGAAAATTTGATTAATTATTTGTTGTTTGATAAAAAAAATCTTTAGAAAACTATTGAAATTAGATATTAGATTATGTATGTTAGATATTAGATATGTAAACGGATTTGGACCGAATCAAATATAAGATAATTACCAACCAGAAAAGGCGAATTAGAGCGACAGACTAATGCAGTAAGTAGGCCGAAATGTTAATAAATATATATAAATATGTATTTTGGGCCGAGAGCTAATTACTCCGAACCAATGGGCACTTACCCTAGTATCCTACAGGCAGAAATCTACGCTATCGAGAGATGCGTACAACTTATCTTAGATAGGAACTATCGGAAACAAGAAATAGCCATTTTATCTGATAGTCAAGCAGCGTTAAAGGCGATCAACTCAGTATCAATCAATTCGAAATTGGTCAAAGAATGCATAGAGAAGCTGAATAAATTAGGCAAAGAAAACAAAGTCCTCCTACACTGGGTGCCTGCTCACCAAGGGATAGAAGGCAATGAAAAAGCAAATAATCTAGCTAGGAAAGGAGCGAACACTCCACTAACTGGACCAGAACCGTTCTGCTTTCCAAGTGGTAACTAACTCAAGGCGGAACTCAAGAACTTGGAAGATTCCATCCGCAACCTGGAATGGAAATCTTGCAATGGTCTAAGACACTCTAACGAAGAAGTTTCTGAGGGCTTATGATCAAGAAAAATCACAGATCTTCCTGGGTCTGAGTAAGAACAATCTTCGGATTGTCACGGGGTTTTTAACAGGACACTGTCTCCTCAATGAACACCTCAGTAGATTGAAACTAAGAAGAAACGGCGAATGCAGATTCTGTGGGGAAGATGGGGAAACACCAGTACACCTCATCACTGAGTGCGCCGAGACGACAACCATTCGTGCCATGAATTTTGGTACGACTGATATTGGAGATGGAGAACTACCCTCTATAAAACCGTCCCAGATACTGGCTTTTGTCAAAGCCCTGGGACTGTATGATGAGTTATGATTCAAGAAAGGGGGACACAATGGATCTGTAAGGTCGAAGTGATTAACCCCCCTCCCACTCATTCTAAATTCTAAAAATTCTAATATGTATTTACATAAATAAAAAAACAATAATAATAAATGTTATGAATTGCAACAAAGCTAGCAACAAATTACAGAAACAAACTTTAACCTTACCATTTCGGTTAGCTAATCCATGTCAAACTAGCTAAAAAAAGTTGTATTAATGCATAGACTGTCACAACGATACGCTGGTATTCCTAAAGACAAACAATATTTTATAGACATGAAAGATAATGTCATTCAAACATTGTTTTAAATATGAGACTGGTTAATTAGTAGATTTCGACATGCTCATATGCCACACAACCAAAAAAATGATAATAATTGTTACATGCATGTATTGCTGGGATAAATATTATGTATTACAAAATCGTGTCAAACGGTGGGCATTGTGAACGTATCTTCTATCAAGCATATCGTATCAAACATTATCAGATATGTTACAAGCAATAATTAATTATTTTGCAACTCAGGTTTATTACCAAACGTCATAAGCTACAAAATGCTTTAAAATTAACCTATACTCTGTTTTAAGATTTCGACAGACGATGACAGAAACAAAAGCAGATGACGTTCATTTCAATCCATTTGTTTCACTAGAAATGTTACTATTTTTGTAATAATCTAGTTGGCGAAAATATGAAATGGTAAGTTAGAATCACAAATGATACAGAACAACAAACAAAAAATGTAATATACCAAATACGATGTGAATGCGATAAATTTTACATTGGTGAAACATCTAGACCCTTAAATGTTCGAATTAAAGAACAGAAATATTATTTAAGAAAAGGAGATTTTCACAAATCTAAGATTTGTCGCCATTCATGGGACACAGGGCACAGAATAAATTTTAATAACGCCAAAATTATAATGAGAGAAGCGATAGCCTCTAAAATAAAAAAGAGGCTTTTTTAATACATCTAATAAAAATAAATGTATTGATCATGCATCTGTAGATGTTAGTAATGTATGGCAATGGCTTTTCTGATTTTAAAGAACATAACATAAATAAACATAACATACGTAAAAAATAAAAGTAATTATACAGGAAGTCTGGGCTTTTTGGTTTTACCTTATTCAGTAATTGTTATCAGGTAGTACAGTACGTCTGCTGGATCTGTGTCTATGAAAGGAATGCGGACAAAAAACATTTAAATAAACAACAATATATTTTATTCGTCAAGTTGACGAGTACGTCACCGCAAATCTCTCCGCCCACTCATTTTATTGGCTACTTGCAAATTTATCGATTTTTTATTGATGAGACGCGTCGTCTAATTTTTTACGAAAAACATCGAGAGAATATCGTTTCCCCTCTCACGGATACCCCGTAGCTATAGAACGGACAGACGCACTGTAATTGTTAATTTTGAAGTTTAACTTGTTATAATGTCATTTTAACAGAACGTCAACGGTTTTTGTAGACGTATCTGTTTTAAAAAACTAAAGTGTTCTCGAATAGTTGAATTTAAATATTTTAAATAGTCTTTTTTTCTATATTCTTTGTATTTTTTGCTTCCGACGACGGAAAGAGATAAACTTTCCAAAACGGTTAAGCATTTTTGTTGTTCGTTAGGCAAATTCGTATACATAAACCTAACTTCTTACAAGTAGTTTCCGTTTGGGATTAACGCCCCCAGAAGTGTTTACATAAAATAACTATTTTATTTTGAAAATTTTCTTGCAGTGGCGAAAAACCCATATAGGATTTTTTTGGAGACACAACTGATATTTGACAATAAGCTTCATAAAAGCTTGAAAAAAATAATAACTTTTAAATTAATTAATTTTCGGGTTTGTTTTTGATTGATGCCCTCTAACGGATAAACGAAGCAATTTTGTATAAAGGTAAGGTATGCGTAATTAATTTATTTTGAGTCAAAGAATACGTAGTTGTTCTATGTCTAAGGAATATTGGAACTTCCTGTATATTTTGTAGGTCTGCTTTAGAAAAATAAATTCTCGATTTAAAAAAAAAAAAACTATGCGGTGTGGCGTTTTTTATTATCTGTACTTGTAATTAGTAGTTTTTCAAAGACAAAAGCTATACAAGAATTTTTGGGTGATACTTATATAGTTTTAAACTTTTAATTGAATATTTATTACTATTTAATTGTCTCTATGCATGTATTACAAAAAATTAGTTATACATATTTATAGTGCATTGTTTTTATAAAATCTAACCATATATTTAATATAATTACCTATTTTAGCAAATCAACAATATATTTATTTTCATTCTACCAATTCAATGTAGATTTTGAAACATATTGTATTTTCTGTAATTTTTTGAATAACTCAATTGACAAATGGTTATTCATTGCCAAAGTACTTTAATAAAAAAATAGTTGTCAATTGACTTAACAATCTTAACATAAACATGACTATTCATAAATTGAATAGGATGTCAATACTTTTTAAGTAGGTATTTTTATACCTGAAATTTTACACTTCTAATAATACAGTTGATCAAGTCACTTGTTATTTTCGAAATAACAACCAACTTTGAAGATTTTTCTTTTCTGATTCACTAAAATGGAAAATCCAAAAATGCTTTACAAATTCTACCCTGAACTTTGTGAATAATCCGAAAATTTTCAAGGATTTTTGTCTCGACGCGAATCGTTGTTTGTTTAAATTATTTCTTTAAGTTATTAGGTTTTGTGTAGCATATATGGTCGATTAATGTTGCAAGAAACGCCTATTATGAAACAAAAATAAATTAATTAACATCTGTAAAGAAAAAGTAATGTTTCATAATGTTCCTTTATGGTTAATATTTCTAATATTCTTATATTTTTTTATAATAATACAATACGATCGAAAAAACGGCGTCGAAGAAGGCTGGGAAGTGACATTCGATGATAATTTTAGCGAGGTCAGGCCCTATTTTTTTTTAATGGCACTTACTGCCAGTTGGCCTTAAGAAGGTTGAAATTTATTTTTATATTGAGTAAAAATGATTTTTATATTGTGTAGTTTAATATTAATTATTAAGTTATCTAAAGTACACTCAGATGCAAAAAAAACGCAATGGAGAAATTTTTGGTTAAATTTTTAAAGTGTTATATTTTTGTTATTTTTAGCCCTATTTAATTATTAAGCTGTATATAATTATATAAACTTTAATTCGTAAACTCAGTTTTTTATAAAATTTAGTATTTGGCATATTATACAGGGTAATCGAGGGGTTGTTTTTGTATCATAACTTTAAAATACCCTGTGCAATTATTTCGTCTGTTAACGTTCCTAAAATACAATTTTACGGTCTTTAGCTTTAATTACAAGGTTGTTATAGTTTGCTAAAATATGTCCTCTAATATAAGGAATCAAATCATATTATATAGTTCATATCAAATAAACTTTTAGTCACGTGATTGATCAAGCTTGACCGGCATTATTAGTTATTATTTACTGACAAACAAAACTCCCTTCTCAACAGCACTTAAGGGAGATAAAGAGCCATTTACTACCGCTTTCCCGTCCAAAATGTTCTAATAAAGTTGCGATAAGTTTTTTACGGCTAATAAGCTATCTTGTACCACTTCGCAATAAAAGGGGTTCTAAAAAGAATAATGTTCTATTGCAAGGTCTGTTAGTAAACATTTTCAAGCTTAAAGTATAACAACACTATTTATTTAAACCAAAGACTCGTAATATACAAAACTAAAGTGTCAAAACGAATGACATGTCAGGAAATAAACAAATAAATGTGGCAACTTGACATTTTTTACAGCAGAGCTTACCACCTGAGCGGGAAATTTAAATTCCAGTTGATCAGCCTCGTGCCGGCGCTGAATCTGTCGATGGTTGGCAACAATGAATTTAAAAATCACGCCCTCGATTACATAACTAAAAGTTTAATTGGTATCGAATATAGATTATTTTAGAAAATCCCTACGAGAAACACACAAAACACTTAATAGTTGATTACCCTGTTACAACAGTTTTTGCAGAAATAAAATATTTTATCAATTTTTACGATCTTTGGTTTATAAATTAAATTAGTTGTAAATACATTGTTGTGCAAAAGAGAAAATAACAAATATATTTTATTTGCCCTTGTTATCCCAGCATTTATGTTTGTACTAACAACTAACATTTAGTTAATACTATTTGTGATTTGTTACCTAACAAAACTACAACTGTAAAGGACAATTGCAAAATAAATTAAAATAAACTACCACGAATATATTGTAAATTAAATTAAATAAATATTCAAATATTACATAAAAATATTTAAGTAATATGAAAAATATAATGTCAAATGTCCTGCCAAATGCCTCCTAATTATATACTAAATAAAAATAAACTTTTCTGTAATAATTCACACAAAAGAATATAAAATAATTTAAAAAAATGTATGCATAGTGTACACAAAAAATTCTATTAATTTTACAATTTGAAGGGTCCAGGGGATAAGCATGATAAGCGCCATGTTACTAATTTTACAGGAGAACACTGGACGGCAGATGGTTGTCAGGTTCTTTCCGTGTACTCTATATTTTTATTAGGCCTATACAGGGTGCTACAAATTCGAGGTACGAGCATTGGTATCTCGGAAACCGTAATAGATACCAAGATGGTTAAATTGGGGCAAAGTTGCGCCTCGAAATGTTCACCAAGATGCCATCAAAAAAGTTTTAAAAATTTCAAGGATTGCTGAGTTTTTTGGAAAAAACGGATTTTTTGGAAAATCAATTTTATTTTTTCCTGTCGTTACTTTTTAGAACATGAAAAAACTAATTACACATTCTCAGAGGCACTTTATTAGGGCTATTTGATAGTACTTTTAGATTTTAAAATTAGCTGATAATTTGTGAGATACAGAGGCCAACTTAATTTTTTTAAATACGGACCTGCATTTTTTATTTCAGGCTTTGAAAGAACTCAGTCTCCTGAGTATAACGATATGCCACACTTGATACTTTTTTTTGTTTTGGGTGCCTTAACTACAACAAAACTATTTAATTATTATTTAAAATAATTTCAAGTACGACTCTGGTTTTTTAAATTATTTAATACGATTATATTCATCACAGCAATATTGATCAGCGCTAATTAACATTGAAAAAATCGAACCAATTTAAAGATTCAAATAAATAATATTCAGGTCAGCAATTTAAAGATATTCTTTTTAACTTATTTTTGTTCAATCTTATTATTTATTTAAACTATTAAATAAATTATGTTCAAATATCCGAAACAAAAAAAATACTAAGTGTGGCATATTATTGTACTCCGGAGACCGAGTTCTTTCAAAATCTGAAATAAAAAATGCAGGTCATTTAAAAAAAAAATAAGTTGGCCACTGTATCTCACAAATTATCAGCTAATTTGAAAATCTAAAAATACTATCAGATAGCACTAATAAAGTGGCTATGAGAATGTGCAATTAGTTTTTTGATTTCCTAAAAGGTAACGCCGGGAAAAAATAAAATTTATTTTCAAAAAAATCCGTTTTTTCCAAAAAACTCAGCAATCCTTGAAATTTTTAAAACTTTTTTGATGGTATCTTGGTGAACATCCTAAAGCGCAACTTTGCCCCAATTTAACCATCTTCGTATCTCTTACGGTTTTACCTCGAATTTGTAGCACCCTGTATAATATAATTAATCCAGTAAAATTGTATCATCGTATAGAGAGTAAAAAAAAAATTGATTTCAAAAAAATTGAAAAAAGTGTAAAATTAACAAAATCGGAAATTTTCCCCTTGTAATAGGGGTGTTTTTTTTTTAAACTGTACTATGTACAACAAAATAATAAGACGCAAATTGTACATAAGAACATTCTCTATAAGTTCGCCTAATGATTTTTTTTATAAGTTTATTATTTCCGGACTTTGCGGCCGTTTCATGAGCCCTTTGGGGTGGTTTTCAAAAAGTTTGTTAACTTTTTTGTTTTTTTTTTGTTGTTTGTTTCGTTGATCAGCAAATTGATCCGTATGAAAGTTGTTCATAATAAATGGACAAGCAACTTTTCGTCATGAGTTTTTTTGTAGCTTGATTATTTTTGGAGATAGCATCCAGTTCATGAACAAATTAGGGTAGTTTTCAATGTTGCCCTTTTTTCAGCAAATTCACCATAGGAAACTCGTTCAAAATAAGAGTACTGTTTGACCAGCGAATCTGAAGCTACGGAAGGAATGCCAGAAAAAAAAATCGACATTGCCACGTTTATCTATAAAATTGCAAAATTGCCAGACATGAACTATAAATTTAATATATTTTTATTATATATAATGTGTTTAGCATATATTCTGACGTATATTACTAAGGAATTTTAACGTAGTTCATATTGTTCGATATATTTCTTTCATTCTGTATAATCTGCTTATTATGAAAGTTGAGGATTTTTCAACGATATCATTGGCAAACCGGCATCGCCGCGCATGGCCGCCTATTCATCGAACATGATTGGCGAGAGTACGTCACAGGATTTGTTACCACGCGGTTGACATGGCTTTTACGCCTTTCCTATTCGCTTGCTTTATCCCCAACTTCAGGGTCTCTTCTGAAAAGAGTAGGAATATTGAATACTATTGAAATATCCAGTGGCGGTGTCATTTTTTTTATCATTATTACTTTATTTCATTATTTTATACCGGTTATCCTAAACTTGATTCCTATATTTTTCATATATTTGATAGTTAAGTTGTGTTTTATTGTTTTGTTATCTTGTTATAATGTTTTTTGTTCGTAGTTTTTAATTATTAATATCAAGCTTGATCGTATATTTGTATTTTAAAATGAATAAATTTGTTAAGGGTAAGACGCTACATAGTAAGACAAGAGAAATAATAGCTAATTTATATAGGTAAGTTAATAATAACGTGGATGAAATCTCATTTGGTTTATTTCCTTGTGTTCATAACAAGGCTTGCGATGAAGAAGCTACAGAGAGTTCGCTTAAGTTGCCGCTTAAACGTAAACTTGAGCGGATATTTTTTATACCGGAGTTAGCGTATCGGCTATAAAAAAATCACACAGAAGATAAAAAAAGGCTGAAAACTAACCCCGATAAAATGATATCCAGCTCTGGAAAGAAATGATCACGTGAGACTGCTGTCGAAAAGCTCGACGACTCTTTCGAAGTGGTCAGGAATTTAATAAATAGATTTTATCTCGAATTCAAACTCGTCCCCGCAATTAGAAAGCTTTGGCAAAAATTGCAGGAAGAATCGAATTTTCCTTTTGCAGGGAAACGCTTAGGGGGTTATTAAAATCAAATTAATTTTTTTGGCGTAAATGTCAAAATAACAGATAAATATTAATGGAGCGGCCCATTATATGCAGAGAGAGAGATATAAATATATACGCGAAATTCGAAAATATAGCCAAGTATTATCTATTTGGGTGAAACATATGGGTAGACAATGACCTAACCTTTAAAAACTGCTGGCGGAGCGATACCATATCTGGTGTAATAGGCAATATTGGATCTACTGGTGAGTAAAATTATGTTTTGTTTGCGCTTCCAAAGTTAACTATTTTCAAGATTTTTTTTTGCTGGAAATAGTTATATCTAAAATTATGTATTATAGGTTAGCGAAACGTAAGTCCAGTGTAAAATTAAAAGTGTTTTGGTGTATTGTACTGATTTAGTGTTTTATTTTGCTGTGTAACACCAAAGGTTCCAACCCCCAGCTGTAATTATTTCTTCTATTATATTAACAACACAATAATAAGATGATTCAAAATATTTAAGGGGGCTTTAATAAAAGCTTTTAGTGTTTATCTGCTAACTCAACAGTAACGATTCAAACAGCATAAAGTTTTTTGAAAAAAATTATTAATCTGAGTATTATATTTATGATACACATTATTTTCATATAACACCGTACGCCCATGTCTATTTTATGAATGAAATTGGGCGTGTTTTGTTTATAACTTGAGCCAACGCCAGGCCCATCACACAAAAGAAGACGATACAAATAAAAAAAATCATAATATTCATTCACTTGATGAATTCCATAACAAATAACTTTTTGAAAACCACCCCAAATGGCTCATGAAACGGCCGCTAAGTCCGGAAATAATAAACTTATAAAAAATCATTAGGCGAACTTATAGAGAATGTTCTTATGTACAAGTTGCGTCTAATTATTTTGTTGTAGCTCAGTTTTAAAAAAACCACCCCTATTGCTCAAAAACCGCAAGGGGAAAATTTCCGATTTTGTTTATTTTACACTCAGAAGACAGTAGAGACAAAGAAGACAAAATCAGCTTGACCGTAATTTTTTTTTTCAAATGACAATTTTATTGGATTAAATAGGATTTAACACCTTATTGCCTTGCAGAATTTATACATTTTCATACATTTTATAAGGAACAGTTAGACCTACTATAATACTGTAAAATTCTAAAATTGCGAAATTGGCGCTTATCAAGTTTTTCCCCCGGACCCTTCATTAGTAATTAGCACCTCCCCCCCATACATAGAAAAGTATTTTTATTATAATTTAGTCACCAGTATATTAAATGCAATGGAAACCTACTATGTAATGAATATTCATTAAAATGTCTGAAGGATATCAAATAAATTTGTTTTTATGATGGGATTAAAGTAATTTTTTAATTTGCATTTTTAAGAGTCCTTCAAGACACTCGAAAATCGAAATGTTTACAGGTGAAAGCTGATAACGAGTCTAGTATCATAATAATTTTGGGTATCGTTAGAAAGGAAATGTCTTGGAGTATAAAATCACAACCAAACTCACCCCTATAACTTTTTTATTTTTTCAGATGAAACAACGATATTTGGTATGTTACTATTTGATATAAATTGGGATTGATTGACGTATTCAATTGTTTTCGGTCACTTCCGGTTTCACCGGAAACGACTACAACTTTTGATTTTTAAATAGCACCCTCGGTATTTTTTTACTTTATTTGATAGAAAATGACACTCTGAATCGAATGACATAACATATATGTCAACTTTTGACATTTTGGCATATGGTTTATTTAAAATTTGAGAAGCACCCGGTATAGATACCTCAGATGCAAAAAAGCGCAACGGAGAATTTTTTTTCAAATTTTTTAGTGTTATATTTTTGTTATTTTTGGCCCTATTTTCATGATTTTTTTAGAAATCTGTATATAATTTATATCATCTTTTATTCGTAAGCCCAGTTTATTATAAACTTATAGTATTTGACATATTATACAGGGTTAATCGAGGGGTTGTTTTTTTACCCTAACTTTAATACACCCTGTGCAATCATTTCGTGTGTAAATTTTCCTAAAATACAATTTTACGGTCAGAACAGGTCAGAACCATGTCTCCTGAGCATTTTGTTGTTTGGATCATGTCAATACATGCCTTGGTTGTGTTTATTTGATATGAACTATATAATATGATTTGATTCCTTATATTAGAGGGACATATTATAGCAAACTATAACAACCTTGTAATTAAAGCTTAATAAAATCAACTGAATGGAATCTTTGATACAATTATTTTAACACGTAATTGGATGCGGTTGATTTCTGTAATTACAATAGTACTCCTGTACGCATATATAATTTGTTTGTACCTTTCATATTGTTTGGAATTTTAACGCGTAGTTGCCTATTGAGATAAACCAAAACTAATATAGTGTGTACAAAGTGTCTCAAATTTAAAGCGTGTTCTTGTAAATTGTATAATGAAAGCTAATATTCTTCAAATTATAATATTAGGACAACATAAAAAATCTTTTTTGTTTGTTTTCTACTTGTCATTTTGTGTTTTCTTTATTTTTGCTGTTGCAATTCCTTATTTCGATTAGATTTATAATAGTATATATTTTTTAATGAATATCCTCCAGTGAGGGAATAAAAGACACAGTATCCTCACAATCTTGTATTAAAAAATTTTATTTTAATTTTTTTACAAATAGGAGGGGCGACGACAAACCGTTTTGAAAAATAACGGTGAAGTCTCATCCTCAGGACCAAGCTAAAAATATTAACGAAACCATTAAAAGTTTATAAAGCAGTAAAAAAAACAAGTCAAGTAATAAAAGGACAAATTGTACAGGGTGGTCCAAACTGTATTCTGGAAACTTCTGTAGCATATTCTGCAGATAAAAATAAATAAAAAAGTTCAAATTTATGTCCTAAAATGCTTAGTTTTGGAGATACAGGGTGTAGAAGATTCATTTTTATTTCGATTTTTTCGAAATAATTTTTGAACTAATTTCGATATTTGAATGAAAATTTTTACCTATCTGGGAGTTTTTTGAAGTTGAAAATTGATTTTAATGTTAACTCGTACATGTAGAGGGCGCGACCTACATATTTTTTAATTGGTTTGAAGAGTAATAACTTTTCGTCCGCACCTGTATAAAACTATACTTATTAATGACGAGTATACTTATTAATGACATTAAACTGTGTAGTAAGCAATAATAATGAAACTATTTTGAGGTAATAGTGGCATATGACTATTAGTTAAAGTTAGTAAATGAATCATTCCTTGTAAGTTTATTTTATAGTTTTTAGAAGTCATTACAAAACAGACTTTTTTATTACTACATCTATTTGATAAAGGTCACTTGCATTTTAATTAAAAATGTTTATTACTCATATTCCAATCACATACGAAGACTAAAGGTAAGGTTTGTATTGATTTGGTACGTGGATATATACAGGGTGGTCCGAACTGTATTCCGGAAACTTCGGCAGCATATTCTGCAGATAAAAATAAGTAAAAAAGTTCGTATAAATGTATGTCCTAAAATGCTTAGTTTCAGAGATACAGGGCGTAGAAATTTCATTTCTATTTCATTTTTTTCCAAATAATTTCTGCAGTAGCGTTAATATTTGGATGAAGATTGGTGTCTGGGAGTTTTTTGACATGAGAAATTTGATTTTGATGTCAATATGACTCCTACTAGTAGAGGGCGCCATCTACATATTTTTTTAAATGTTTTGAAGAGTTATAACTTTTGGTCCGTACCTGTATGAAACTACTGAGTAAAAAAATATACATTTACGACGTTTTTTACGTAAAAAATGTCTCTTGGTAAAAATCGCTACGAGTATTGGTTTTCGAGATATTTGGAATCGAAATTATCAATACCTGTCATCATTGACATGCATTAAACATGTTGACTGAATAGTTATTAGACTGAGATCATAAATTTGAAAGATCTTGTGTCATAAGTTCAACAGAAACTGTTTTATCAACATTTCTTTGCAGAAAAATTTATGATTAATTTAAAAAAATAAAAATTTCTCAAATTTATTATTTCAGTGAAATAACTATCTACTCAACGTGTTTATTTTTCGTTAATAATGACATTGACTATTTCCATTCTAAATATCTTGAGAACGGTTACTCGTAGCGATTTTTACAAAGAGATATTTTTTACGTAAAAAGTCACAGAGATGTATATTTTTTCCCTCGGAAGTTTTATACAGGTACGAAAAAAAAGTTATTAAGCTTCAAAACAGTTAAATCAAATGTAGGTGGCGCCCTCTACCAGTAGGAGTCATGTTGACATCAAAATCAAATTTCTCATGTTAAAAAACTCCTAGACACCAATTTTCATGGAAATATTGACGTTACTTCAGAAATTATTTCGAAAAAATCGAAATAAAAATGAAACTTCTACACCCTGCATCCCTAAAACGAAGCATTTTAGGACATACATTATAAATGAACCGAACTTTTTTGCTTATTTTTATCTGCAGAATATGCTGCTGAAGTTCCCGGAATACAGTTCGGACCACCCTGTATATCGTTTGTTAAGTTTGTTTTAATTTCCTTGTTTATTCTAAGGTTGATAGAATTGAAAATTCATTGAAAATAACCGAGTTATTCAAGTTTTAAAATAAAAAAAAATTAAAAATTCAGAGTCATCGGATTTTTTTCTGAATTTGCATCCTTTTTAGTGCCGTAACCATATTGTAAAGCCGTAATCATGGTAATATCAGAGATGAAAAAAATTATATCGTTGGAAAATTTGCGCTGAACAGTCAGTTCTAGAAAGTTTTCTAAAATATATGTCTCTTATTATAAGTTTCCGGAATACAGTTCGGACCACCCTGTATATTCTTCTACTATTTCCAGTGTTCAGTGTTGTGTTATTTATGAAAATGTCTTTTCTTTCCACTAGTTCGTTGTACATTACTTTAGTTTTTGCTAAATTCATTTCGAGACCCACTTTATTGCTGGCTGTAATCTTTTTGGTAACTTCAACAAATGCTGCATTTTATACATTCCCTTGCACCGAATTTTTTAAATAAAAGTAGTCTCACAACGCCCAAGAACAATTTCTTTACAATATAACACCAAACCAAACTACTGGATCTTTTCTGGATTTTCAACAGGTATGGTAGGCTATGAAGATCGACAAAAAAAGTTTTTTTAATTTCACTCAAAATGACTTATTTGGGTTATAAATGACCTAAAAACAAAATATTTTCATGGTGTCTGTCTGTCCGTCTGTAACACGATAACTCAAAAACCGCTAAACCGATTTTAACCTAATTTGGCACAAAAATACTACTACAAAATTGGAAAAATTCCTTTACTTTGAAACTGAAAAAACTGCCTACCAACTTTTTATTAACATATTTTAGTATGGGCGGCTATACGTGCCTCCCGGCGCCAATTTTTTGAAATGAAATGAAGAATTTGTTAAACTAATCAAACTAGATACATCTAAATTTTAAAATAGGTGTAGAAAACGGTATAAATAACACTAAGAAATTCCTATTTAGTATTTTCAATTTCTGCAAAGAGGCTTCATTCTTATTGAAAATACAACCATTATGCACCATTATTCAATAGAATTCCATTCTGTTCTTCTTTAAAAAAAACCTGTTTTCTAATACCAGACGAAAGCGTTTCCAACAATGTCGAACAAAAGACTTCCTTTACGAACATAACCGATACTAAAGTCAGTAGGTCGAAATATACGAACATATATAAAAGAGAAAAACCTCGCGGCATAAGCAGAAGAAGAAGATTCGCCGAGCCGAAAACGAAAGTGTTGCTCAACTTGACCTCTCGGGAATCGATCTGCGGACGCAGCAGGCTGAAAACAGAATCGTACTGCAATTAAGAGGTAGTCCAATCTAGGACAGCGTTGCCAGATTATTTTTTAACCAAATTGTATACATTAATATTTGAAATAACATTCTATATTATTCATATCGGTTCAAAATACCGTGTGATAGGTATTTTGAATCTATCACAGGTCCAAAATGATTAATATGGATAATGTTTTCTGTTCATTTATTTTGCTTTATATTTTTGTGTAATTAAAAGAATCAAAACCGACATTATGTACCTACATAGTATATACAGGATTGTTCACCACATACGACACGAAATATTGTAGCTAAACGATTAGATTTTTACAAATTGTAAGTTTTGGGTTTGTTGTAGGACTGTTAGAGCTACAATTTAAAAATATTTTTACAAGATACAGAGCCCAAATAAATAAAAAATATCAAGTTTTATTTTTTTAAATAGAACACCCTGTATATTATTACATTTTTAGTTTCTACGATTAAAATAAAGGTAAATTTGATTAAGGTTTAGCGTATTTTAATCTTACCGTTTTTGAAATATTTAGGTTTTTGTCAAAATACAGTAATAATTTTAATGCTTTATTTCTCCAGGCGTATTTAAGTTTTTAAAACCAAATATTGTAGTAAAGTATTTCTATTTACTAAATTTTGTGTTGCAATAATAAAAATTATACTACCTAATATAGAGTGTCTAAAAATTTATTTTAAATAATAACTAGCTATAAACGGCAATAACTTCTTTAATTTAAATGGAACACCCTGTATATTTTATGAGAATCAGATGCACAATTTAATTGTCTATCAAATTGTATTATATTATTTTTGACCTATGTCTTCAGGTTTTCGTAGAAATTGCATTTTCTTATAATTTAGACCTCAATTATCAATATACCCATGGAATATTGAAAATTTTGATTATTTTTAAAGATGTAACAAATTTAAAAGGGTACAGATACTAATATTGTCGATATAGTTCGTTTATGTCATTAAAAAGATAAAAAAATTGTTCAAATATTTGTAAAAGAGGACCAATTGATATGATTGCAGTATTCAAGCTACATTAATTGACTGTTTGCGTAGATTAATAATAATTGATCGAAATACTGAAAAATTTAATTTTGTATGTGTATTAGAGAGTGTGGTAAAAAGTAACACCTTAAAAATTTTATTTCATTTTTTGACGGATGCTTATTTGTAAGAAAAGAGATGTTCATTTTCATAACTTATTGTTATATTGATTTCTGATTCCAAATCCACCTTTATTTAGAATAATTTGTTAAATAACACAATTAAATATATAATTAATAAATATTTGGGCGGTAATATTTAATTAATGGTAACTGGAAATCGTCCGATTTTCACCAAAATTGATATACACACTATTTTGAGGTCGTAAATTACGAATCTATTTTTTTCTTGGCGGTCTCCTTACCGTTTTTCAGAAAAATGGAAAATTATTTCAACATTGAATTTTTCTTTATTTCGGCCTTATAAAGTAATATTTTCACTATATTTTCATTATATTATAGTTTATCTAAAAGCCACACTTGATTGAGGATAGAAAAGTGTCCAACATTTTACTGAAAAATACTTTTCTTAACAAAATAGCAAAGAAAATTGAGACCAGATGGAAGTTTGACATTTGATATATCCTTCTTTCTCTCTCCTATGTAATAAGAGAGACAAATATATTATAGACCTAATCTAGAAATTTGAAAATTTACAACATTGCCATATGTTCTATTTTTTCGGGTGATTATGGATTTTAAATAAATTACCTATTATGAGATCGACAATAATTAAATATACACCTATATCCACAAAATTACGCGGAAGAGTTTTGATTGCATTGGTTTTAACTTCTTTGCGGAGGGGGTTAATCTTTTTTTAGTTAATCTAATAATATAACAACAAAAGATTAACACCCTCTGCATGGAAGTTGTAACCAATGCAATCAAAACTCTTTGGTGCAACTTCGTGGGTATAAATAGTCAGATCTCGTTGGTAAAATAGCAGTTATGGGAAGAAGTTTCGTAATTCCAGAATGAGCGAAAAAAAACACGCTAAATTTAGGTTTAGCATTGGCAACGTTGCTTAAAATGCCAGAAACACATAAACTTACTTCGGGTTTTTCTTATTGCCGATTCTGAACCGTCCTAGAACTGTGATGCGTATGCGCAGAAGAAAATAAGAAGACATTATTTCATTTGCGCATGCGCTGCTGAGTTCTTGGACGGTTCAGAATCGGTAATATCAAGAACCCGAACAAAGCTATAACCTAACATTTTCAGATTGTTTACAAATTTATTTTAGCAAATTTTCCTCTATTATGCATAGAATTGGTTAAAAAAGTAACAGAAAATAGCAAAAACATTATTGATTATTGAATACCTAACAAAATATGTGCTAGAAAACCTTAAAAATATGAGAAATTAAGAAAAATTCGATATTGAAATTATTTTCCGTTTTTCTGAAAAACGGTAAGAGACCGCCAATAAAAAAGTTCAGATTCGTAATCTACGACTTCAAAATGGGACGTATACCAATTTTGGTGAAAATCGGACGATTTCCAGTTTTCCCAATAATTACCAAAAATGTCAATTTTTTATTCATTTTTACCTTGCCCCCCCTAAATTTCATTCTTCCGGCGCCCATGCTTTCTACAATATTTGCAGCTGCGCTAAATGCTGTGGTATACTTTTTTACCGTAAAGCAGACATGCATTAATCTTTAACTTGCAGCTATTGTTAAGTTTGGCGTGCACTAGTGCTCTCCAACGACAAAAAGAAGGATGTCAAAAGAGACAAAAAGTCAGGATGCAATGAAGACTCGAAAGATAACATAAGGACTCCTTAATATTGCCCATTATTCATATAAAAAAGACTTTAACTGGATTTTTAATGCGAAAAAACAATGTCAGAAATAGTGTTAATTTTGTCAACCCTGTAACTCTTAAAAGTTAGACGTATGAAAATAAAATCATTCCACCAATTTTGTAGAGAATTTTCTGAGCTTCAATTTTCTGTATAGGGTATTTTTTCGTAGGTTGTCATATTTTACGAGATTTAAGCTAAAGTCTCATAAAAGTGACATTTAATCCTCAAGCTCGTCGTCTATCTTCGGGGAATTTTGACACATTAGCCCAAGTCTAGAGAAATCATTTAAAACTATTTTCAAAGCTGTGAGATTTTATTCCACGGATTTCTCTAATTTGACTGGGCCTAGTAGCCTCCCTCGCATAAATATAGAGTTGCAGTTGGACTCATTGTTGTCTATTGTTGGCTATATGCTTGAGTGAGGGCCCAAGTTATCCCTGCTGATCTTCTAATATCCTGGTCCCATCTCAGGTTCGGTCTTCCTCTAGCTCTCCTAGTGGGTACCATGCTGTAATTTTTGTGGTGCATCTGTTTTCCGTCCTTCTTGTAAGGTCTCCTGCCCATTGCCACTTGATCATATCCAATTCAAATGTTTCAATTGAAAAACGTCAAAGATAACTTTTAAAAATGATAAGACTAAGACTGCAATGTGCTATTACTGAAGAAGCACTAAAATCCTCAAAAATCTTGAAGCAAATAATACGATCCTTGTCCATCCTTATAGCCGGAGAGCTGGCGACATATTTAGAGAACATATTTTAGGCAAGTTAGAATAACAAAAAAAATAAAGTTTAATAACTTGTGAACACAGAATCCTAAGTCTGGCTGGGGGGTTGGGGGTATTTCGTTACTGCGCAACCCATACCATTTGCAAAAAAATAAATCCAAAAAACATTCTTAGGCAACTTGAAATTTGTTTATTCTTAAATTTTAGCATCTATTTAACCTAGAAATAAGTGTGCCAGACTTTTTTTTCGGGTTTAAAGTGTAACCAGACCATTCCAAATATGTTATTAATAAAGTTAATTATTATACCTGGAAAACATACTTTAGGCATTCTAAAATTTTTACAGCGTGTTTATTAGATGATATTAAAAAATATGTGTTAATTGCCAGACGAATTCAATGGGATTTAATACTTGCCAGACGCGAATAAAGATTTTAAATGAGCGCGACAGAAAAGTCTTATGAGTATAAGCGCCAGAAAGATAGTTTATTGAGACCCGTCGGCAGCCAATGCGGCTGACGTAACAGTATTTTGGAGTATGTACTTCAAATTTTCATAAAAACAATTTTTTTTCGGTTTCATTTCAATTATTTGCAGGCTTTTAATTCAGAGATTATTTTGTTGGAATTAAGTTACCATGTACAAATATGTATTTATAAATTAAATATTGACGTGCATAGTGTAAATAGTTTAGAATAATATTACTGCAAGTAAATATTTTAGTGACTACTAATTTCGCTACTAACTAGTAAATCACAATGGATAAAAAACATTTAAGTTTTGAAGTTTGTAAAAAAGTTACTAGTGACAAAGTTATTGTTTTTGATGAAGGCAGACTACAAAAATGCAAAGAATTTTTAAAAGTGCGCCAACAACATGGTTTAAAATTTAAAGAAGTGGTTTTACCAGAAAACGTAGTCCCGACAAAAGGTTACCATGTACAGTGCTAAAAAAATAAGTATTCTGGAATTTTATTAAAGTACCTACCATTGTTAAGCTTTCTAAATAGATTCAAAAGTAAGTAAAAGTGCTTTACTTTTATGCTTAGGCGTTAAAATGACTTTTTTATATTGTCAATCAGGTCGCAAAAATTAATAATATAATATGCCACAAAAGTATAATAATAATTATACTTTTGTGACGTTTGAAAAAAATATATTTTATATTATGCTAATTTTTAAATAATTATTCGTCTTTTTATTCTTTCAGATACAAAATACATAAATAAAAAAATCTTCTTATTGAAAGGATTTCAATCATACATTTTTATTAAAAAATGTTTCTTTTTATTTATTCAATATTAGTTAGTTTTTTTAAGTTTTTACGACTCTAAAACGTTGTTACGTCATCGTCAACCGAATCGGCTGCCGACCGGGTCTCAATAAACTATCTTTCTTGCGCTTATAGATACTCATAAGACTTTCTTATCGCGCTCATTTAAAATCTTCATTCGCGTCTGGCAAGTATTAAATCCCATTGAATTCGTCTGGCAATTAACACATATTTTTTAATTTCATCTAATAAACACGCTGTAAAAATTTTAGAATGCCTAACGTATGTTTCCCAGGTATAATAATTAAACATATTGGGAATGGTCTGGTTACACTTTAAACCCGAAAAAGAAGTCTGGCATACTTATTTCTAGGTTAAATAAATGCTAAAATTTAAGAATAAACAAATTTCAAGTTGCCTAAAGAATGTTTTTTGGATTTATTTTTTTGAAAATGTTATGGGTTGCGCAGTAGCAAAATACCCCCAACCCCCCAGCCAGACTTAGGATTCTGGGTTCACCAGTTAATAAACTATACATTTTTAGTTATTCTAGGTTGCCTAAAATATGTTCTTTAAATATGTCGTCAGCTCTTAGGCTATTAATCCTCCTGAGAATCCTCGTCTATTAAACTTGATACGAAACGTCCTCGCCGGATGACGCGCCAAGGAATCCCACACACGTTCGCGACATATCGCAGCCTCCGCCGCGGCCGACAAAGTGGTGGAACGTATCGGACGCACGGCCGAATCGCGAGTCTAAAAAACACACACACGTTTATCTCAATCGAAGAACAAGATGAGTCGCGTATAAAAACCGATCATCCCGAATCGCCAGATTCAGTACCCCCTGAATTTTCGACGTACGTCGATCGATAAAGACGCGAACATAAAAAAAACGAGTAGCGCGAGTGGACAAGTGAAAAATTTCGCGGTGTGCAGAGCGACCAGATAGAGGACACAACAACAGTTTGAGAGTTTATATTACTTTTTTCCTTATTGTAAGTACATCGGGGGTGATGGATTAGTTTGTGAGTGATTTTTTTTAACGTGACGACGTATTTGGGATGAGTGGAAGGGATGTAGGGAGGAACAGGTGACGTCAAATGGGGTAAAATAGTCGGTGACAAATTAAAAAGAATTCTATTTATATAAGAAGTTAAATTGAGCCAAATGTACTTATGATTTTTAACGCTTTTTATATTTAATTTTATATTATATAGGGTGAGTCTTAAATAAGTGCACATATTCATAAGTCCTTATGTTTTTTCCCGAAAAAAGAATGAAAATTTTTTATTTTTCAATTTTTTAATTGGAAAATTCTTTAGTCAGTTAAAAAACATGATTGGTTGGTTATATGGTCACAGAAAAAATCCAGTGGTTTTCAAAATTTAAGCAAAAAATCATTTAATTTTTAATTTTCTAAGTAAAATAACTCGGAAATTTTGGACTTATTTTAGAAACGACAAAGAGAAAATATGTTTCTGTTATCGAGATATATTAGCCCTGAAAATACGTGCACTTATGTATTTAAGATTCACCCTGTATTATAGTGTAAAGAAATGTACCTACTTTAAAAATATGTATAATAAAAAAGTAGCCTCATGCTCTTGCATCAAATATGACATTAAAAAATATGGAATGAATATTTTACGAAAAAAAATGAGATTACTAATTTTTTTAATATTAATTATGATTAAAATATAAAGTTAATATTTCCTAAAACAACGTATTTTTTTATTATTTAAAAATTTCTTTTGCTTAACAATGATTAATAAGTTAGCTCTGTTTTTGGCTATATGTATTTTAAGTTTTACCAATGATACTGTTTTTAAACATTTTTATCAAATTTAAATAAAAGTATTAATAAGAATTAATATGTGTAATATACAGGGTGTCCCACTAAGAACAGCTCTCGGCTGTATCTCGGAAAGTATTAGCCGTAGGGGCTGCGGAAAAAATATTTATGACTAAAGAGGCTATGAGATAGGGGGCGCACAGTATTTATTATAATAATTCTGCTAATATCTTCGGTTTGAAAGAAGATATCAAGATGCGGTTTTCGCTGACTTTTTAAGCTTTTTCTACTCTTTCCGATCAGCTAAAATTACATATACTATTGTATTTAATTTTTTTGAAAAAACGCGCAATTTTAGTTAAATTGTAAGACAACGCCCCCTAGCGTCTATGTTCAAAAGCTTATTATTATTGTTTATATGGTATAATATAGAGTAAGAAACGCTCTTTTAAACTAGCCCTGCTTGTTGGATTCCGATCATTCAGTCCAGAGTTATTAATATTTAAATAAAAACAGATCTAACCTTCTCCCACCACTTTATTTTGGTAGATAGAGGAAAATGGCTCTAACAAAAAATATTGAAAATGTACTGGAGATTACGAAGCTATTACTTATAGTACACCTTATCTAGGCAAAATTGTGTAAAAACTCCATTTTCTTATTTTTTGTTGCAGTTGCGCCCCCTAGTGGTCGTTCTACAAACTTGAAAATAATTTCCAGCAATTTCTCATAGCCTTTTGAGTTATAAATATTTTTTTCCGCAGCCTCTACTAGCTAATACTTTCCGAGATACAGCCGAGAGCTATTCTTAGTGAGACACCCGGTACATATTTTTGAAATTAGAAAAAATGCGTTAATACACATCTAATATTCTATAATACACATCTAATACACACTATACATTATACATTAGCGTAACTAGCAATTCATGCTGGGGAAGACTACGGTTTTTCTTTTTTAAAAAATGAAGAATAATATCAAAAAATTAACATATTTTCTAATAAAACGTTGACATGGATTTCTCTATCAAATTTATTGATATTTTTGGCAAATTTTGTAAAAAAGACTAACAGACATTTTTTGAACAAAACAAAATAATATTAACTGAACAAAACTAGAAAAGGTCATTTTCACTACATCACAAGCAAATAAAAATTAATATTTAGCGAGAGTTATACTTCAAAGTCAAAATTCACTAGATTATTTTTTGGGGGGGGGGGTATCCAACAGTACCTGGGATGGACCCGGCACTTCGGACCCCTCTGTAGTAATGCTAATACTAATATACAAGGTGTCCCATTTAGAAAATAGTATATTATTTTAGTAGGAGTAAAAAATTATACTTTTTGTGGTTTTTTTTTTCAACAGTTACAAATAAATTTTTAAACAATTACAAACATTGCAAATTATATATAAATATTTCAAAGTAAAATTAACACTGATTATAGAAAGATCAAAAAAGGATAGAAAGTTTTTTAGATAGACACACAAATCAATTTCCAAAAAATAATGTTTTCTCGAATTTAAAAATCATTTAAAAATAATTTTTATTCAATATAAAAATAAATTACAACCTTCCTATGGCCAACTGCAATAAGCGCCATTAAAAAATAAAGAAGTATATGCCAAGTAATGATGTATAGGGCTTGACCTCGCTAAAATTATCATCGATTGATTTTCATTCAACAGCCGTCTTTGACGCCGTTTTTTTTCGATCATTTGTTATAATATTTGCATTGTATAATGTTAAATATTATTATTATATGCTAAAACATAATAAATTGATTCAATTAATGTTTATATATGCATAAATAAGTAGACATTTTAATTAAAATACTACCGATAATTTGATGAAACTCATCGAACTGACTGTTTAATTGAAACGCTTATCGCCGACATCTTTCACTCCACTGTTCGTTTCCGTCATATAAAAATCAACTTGATATCGAAAACATTTTAATTAAACAGGTTACGTAATTACCTCTGACAAATCAGCCGTATGTAATAACCCCAAAAATAATATTAGCGTGTGTTACAAGAAGAAAAAACACCTTTTAATCAATTAATATATCACGATGAGAGTTTTTTTAAGAGTAAAATTAGTGGCTCTCTCCTAAGACTATCCTGAAATTATCGTTACGAAAATTTCATTTTTGTACAGAGTTGCCAGATTTTATAATAGTCAGATTCAAAGACATTTTGAAAATATTTATCTATACGTACTAAAATAAATAATGGCACCTCCCCCAGCATCTAAGTCTATGCTATCGAAAGATGCGTACAATTTATTTAAGATAGGAACTATCGCAAACAGGATATATCCATCTTATCCGATAGTCAAGCAGAACTAAAAGCGATCAACTCGGTAACCATCAATTCGAAGTTGGTCAAAGAATGCCTAAAGAAGCTCAACAAATTAAAAATAATTTTATTTATTTATTTCACCCCTTCCCTGGGGTGAATTTAAAAAAAAATCTTTCACAATTCGTTTGTACTAAAATTTCGTATTTGAAGGCCTATTTTATTGAACTATAAGAGGGACAGGGCATTTCCCATCCTCCTGTGACAACAGATGTTCCTTCTCCGAGGGTATACACCCTTCTACGGTTGGGGTTTGGCCTTCCGTGCTCTTCATAGTCGATGAGCTTCTGCTCTCCAGCTGAGGAATCGGTGAGTTTCTCCACCTCTTTAACTTGGTTCCTCTCTGAGGAGATACCGGTGTTGTCCCGAATCTATAATAGAGAATATATCCCTCTTTCTCTATTGCCTCCTTGGATTTGAGGTCAATTCCTTTTCCAATTCAATTAGTTTACAATGCCAGGGGCGCTATTCTGTACAATCGTCGGTATCGGCAAGTTACCGACAGCTATCGGTACGTACGGCCAATGAGCGTCGTGTTGATTGTTGTTGTCATAGTTACCGATCGGCCCTATGACAGATATCTCAAATTTGTACCGACGACTCTCGGTATCTCTACCGTGAGGTTGACAAGGGCACGGTAGAGATACCGATTTTCGTCGGTACAAATTTGCGATATCTGCCATAGGAAATACTATTCTGTGAAATTGTCGGTATCTGTAAGTTACGACAGCTTTGATTGTTGTTGTCATAGTTGCCGATCGGCCCTATGACAGATATCGCAAATTTGTACCGACGACTCTCGGTATCTCTACCGTGAGGTTGACAAGGGCACGGTAGAGATACCGATTTTCGTCGGTACAAATTTGCGATATCTGCCATAGGACCGATCGGTAACTATGACAACAACGATTAACACATTTTTACTATATACAAATACGTATCGAGAGCTGTCGTAACTTACCGATACCGACGATTTTACAGAATAGCGCCCCAGGTCTGCATATGCAGCTGGCAACACCGTCTTTCTCAGATCTCTCGTATCTCTTGTCTACATCTGTCAGAAAGCAACGTAATGAGTCGTAATGGGTAAATTACACGCCGCATTTCACATGAGATTACCAAATTGGCACAGATCGACTCTTCTGATATGTTTTTAGGCGAGAAATATACAATTTTATAGCCTCTGAAAACAATTGTGTTTTGGGATGTTTTACGGTTTGCAAATATGGTGTTCCGAGTAGAATTTCATATAATATACCTGAAAAAACAATCTCAAATTATGATAATACTAACGACAAGGTTCTAATAAATTATTATACAGGGTGGTCCAAGCTGTATTCCGAAAACTAAGCATATTGTGCAGATAAAAATATTTATTTCGATTTCTTCAAAATATTTTCTGAAGTAACGTCAATACGTCAATATTTGGATGAAAATTGGTGTCTGGGACATGATAAATTTGATTTTGATGTCAATATGACTCCTACTCGTAGAGGGCGCCACCTACATATTTTTTAATTGGGTTGAAGAATAATAACTTTTCGTCCGTAACCTGTATAAAACTACCGAGTAAAAAAATATAAAGTTACCACGTTTTTTACGTAAAAAAATCTCTTGGTAAAAGTCGCTACGAGTAATAATGGTTCTCGACATATTTAGAATCGAATCATTACCTGTCATCATTGACATAAATAAACATGTTGACTAAATAGTTGTTAGACTGATATCATAAATCTGAAATGTTTTTGTGCCGAAAGTTCATCAGAAACTGTTTTATCATAATTTTTTCGAAGAAAAATAAAAAGTTCTCAAATTTATAATTTCAGTCAAATAATAGTACGAGAGCTAGCAACGTCGGAAAATCAAGTATTTTAGGACGTCTGGCTCTTTGATATATCTTTTACTATGCTCTTTAGAACAGCATGCGGCCCGTCTGGCTGCCGGTAAACGTTGCGTTCCCTACTGCGCATTGAAAGAAGATCCTATATTTTTATTAGTCTAGTATTGAAAATAAATCGAACATGTCTCCATAGCGCTAGTGCGTAGAGTTTTCGACCACGAACCGATGATTCAGAGTTCGAATCCTGGTCAGGTCAAAGACTTTTTTATTTTATTTTCGTTTATATTCTGAGAGTAAAATATTAAATAATTCTGGTAATTAAATAAAAACAAATATTTAATACTTTACTATCAGAATATAAACGAAAATAAAATAAAAAAGTCTTTGACCTGACCAGGATTCGAACTCTGAATCATCGGTTCGTGGTCGGAAACTCTACGCACTGTGCTATGGAGACATGATCGATTTATATTCAATACTAGAATTTATAGGACTAAATTAATAAAAAATATAGGATCTTCTTCCGATGCACAGTAGTGAACGCAACTTGTATCGGCAGCCCGACGCGACGGGCCGCATGCTGTTCCAGAGAGCATAGTAAAAGATATATCAAAGAGCCAGACGTCTTAAAATACTTTCTCGAAAACGTTGCTAGCTCTTAGACTATAACTATCTACTCAACATGTTTATTTTTTTGTCAATAATGACATGTATTGACTACTTCCATTCTAAATATCTTCAGAACAGTTGCTCCTAGCGATTTTTACCAAGAAACACTTTTTACGTAAAAAATCACAAAAATATATATTTCTTCACTCAGTAGTTTTATACAGGTACGGACAAATGAAATTTCTGCAACATGTGTCACAACTTTCTTGCTTATTTTTATCTGCAGAATACGTTGCCCAAGTTTCCGACCACCCTGTAGATACTTATTATTATAGAAATCAAAATATCCATTCTTTAATAGTTGTTAGAACAGATTTCTTCGTTTGTTAACATTCTGCTACCTTATGTGACTGCATTATTTCTTATTATTATTTATGCTTGTGGAGAGTTGTTTTCTTAATAATTATTATCATTCCATACTTACGTAACCATCTGGTGTCATCTCTGCCGTTTTATACGTTTAGCAGAAGGTTGCGCAAACCGTTTTAATATCTTGGATAGTGAAAATGTTAAGGACAATTTGCATTCTCATCTTCGGCCATCTTTAAATGAGTTTATACTTTAGATTCGACTATTGTTTAAGTCGTTTTGTTTGATATATTGTTGTTTGCGAAGGTCGCAGTTTTGATAAATCTTTTGACATTTATACGGCTCATTTAGTCAATTAAATCCTTTCTTTTTAATTATTGTTTTATTATGTTTCATATTTGCCTTGTAATTAAATGTCAATGGTCGTAGAATGTGACAGATTGCTTGATACGTTTATTATAATAAATTGTTTTCTTATTAAGGTACTTAAGTTGATTTAAACTGAGTAAAAATTTCGATAAATTTTAATACAAACTACATAACTACCTTCTTTGTTTAGAAGAAAATAGGGCAACGGCCCACAGTGGTTTCGGCAATGGAAAAAAAAACAAAAAAAGGGGGTGTTAAATCGGGTTTAAATTATCCTATCTTACATCGAGTTAGTTCAAAGACAATATAATAATATTACTTTTTTAATTTAATTACTAGTTTTGAATTGAAACCAAACCAAACACCTCCTTTTTGACAATTTTCTTAATATACGAAACGCGCAAAAATAAAGCGAAAACAAGTAATACTTTACAGCTCTTCTTTTAATTCCTAAAAATCGGTATTACCCAGGAACTATTTCGTTTATCCATGGGTATTAAAAGTAAAAATCATTTTGCCAAAATATACCGTGCCTTTGATGCAGTTTAGTTTGAATCTATTTCTAATAAAATTACTTTACTTCTTACTTTAATCAGACTAGAACAAAAAAGTTTTACCGAGCTTTGGTCTCGGATTAATTTGACTAAAAAAAGCAACTGTTAAAGTAGTGATTCTATAAATTTTATCGCCACATTCGGCCACGTTTGTTAAAAATTTAAAATAAAAGATAAACAGTGTGGAAAAAAATGAAAACTACATTCTTCATTTTTGCGGATGCCAATGAATTCATTTAATATAATTTACTTTTTATGGCACTTAAAATTATATAAATATCATTATATTGTATAAGATTTAAATGTTATAAATTATAATAATTTGAACCACAGTGTAACTAAACTGAGCATCAATTGATGAGGACCGCGGTTCGGATTCCGCGTAAACAAAGTAGTCCCCGTCTAGATTAGCCCTGGCAGCAAAAAGGAGACGTTAACTGAAATCTTTACTTTGTTTAGAAAAATAAAAAAAATATATTAAATGACTTGTTTAGGGTAGAACCTCGAAATTAAATGGATAAATTAGTGGTTTGAATTAGTGTAGAAGTTTGTTCCTTTAATTAGGGGTTAAATTCGTGGTAATAATTTTCAATTAGTAGAAAAAGTTAACAAACTCTTAACTTTTTCTACTATAATTATTGCACTTCAAAATTTGCGATTAATATCATTTTGGCGTTTGATTATCATCTGCCAAGATAAATTGTAGTTAGAAATGAAAAGTTTGTTGTTTTATAAGCTAATTATTAGGCTTTTTCTATATATACAACTGACTACCACAAGGATAGGTCTAGGATATTCTATTAATTTTAATTGAATCGTTTTAGACGTTGTGAATGATCGTACACTTTTAAGTATAAATTGTAATTGAAACCACTAATTTGTTTTACTAATTTTGATGTTCTAAACGCCGCTTTACGGTTTATGATTAATCTATACTAATATATAAAATCCTTAAGTGACTGACATACTGATTAAACACGATCCTGCTCAAACCACTCAACGTAAGAAGCTCAATTTTGGCATACAGGTTGATTCTAGGGTGTAGAGGTTCGATAAGAAGGGATTTTTCGAAATTTCAGTTCCAAGAGGGTGAAACCACCCCTCGAATATTACAATATTTTTTATTTAAAAAACGGTCAAGTTTCCGAAAAACGCTTAAACACGCATATTTTATTTTGTTTTTTTACATATTTTCAGATTTTTTAAAAATGTGTACAGGGTGTTTCGAAAAATCTGGTCATTGATTAATCACGATCCTGCTTAAAGCGCTTGACGTAAAAAGCTGATTTTTGGAAAACAGATTGACTTTAGGGTGTAGAGGTTCGATAAGAAGGGATTTTTCGAAACTCGAATTATTCTAAGGGGGTGAAACTATCCCTCAAATATTAAAATATTTTTTATTTAAAAACCGGTGAGTTTTTCGGAAAAACTCTTAAACACGTATATTTTATTTTGTTGTTTTATATATTTTAAGACTTTTTATAAATTTATACAGGGTGTTTCATAAAATATGACCATTGAGTAATCACGATTCTGCTTAAACTGCTTGACGTTTAAAGCTGATTTTTGGCAAACGGATTGACTGTGGGGTGTAGAGGTTCTAGAATCTCAAATTCCAAGAGGGTGGAAACGCCCCTCAAATATTACAATATTTGTTATTGAAAAAACGGTTAGTATTTCGGGAAAACGCTTGGACAAGCATAGTTTATTTGTTTTTTTACATATTTTGAAATTTTTTAAAAAATCATACAGGGTGTTCCAAAAAGTTGGGTAATTTCTTAACCACATTCTGCTTAAACAGATTGACGTAAAAAACTTATTTTTGGCAAACGGATTTTTCCAAAGTCAAATTCCACGAGATGAAACTATCCCTCAAATATTACCAAGTTATATAATAATATCGCCATATTGTTTTTCTCATGCTGACATAAATGTGAGAAAATTTTATCCAGTTTGTATGTTAATGGAAATTCTTGCTTTGCTTTATCATCCCCATTACATATAATATCCCCATTACATAATATATTATACAGCCTTCCCCTAGGAGATGCTCTTCCCCTAGGAGATGCAAGACCTTGTCGTTGGTGGGGAAGCTCCTGGTCAGGTGCTGGGGGGAATCCCCTCTAGCACTTGGCTTGGTCTAAGAAGCATCTCACTCATCGTCTTGTCCCTGACTGTAGTGTGGTGGCCAGGGAATTGCACCAAGACATATAACGATACCGGGCGGGGCTACGGACAGCCTCAACCTTGGGGCACCGGGGGTACCCCATTGTATTTTACCCCTTACTTCTACATGCGGGGCTCTGTAGAAGTGGACCGACTGTCCCTAGCGACTCATAGGAACACTATGAGATCTGATAATAATAGTAATACAAACATCACCGGTGAAGCTGTGGGGAAACCCCCTAGCGACACTGGGAACAGTAACAATGAAATTTCCAAGGGGCCAAACCCAAAGAGAACTACAGGAGAGGTGGCTGACACTTGCGTGAGACCATCCTCAAGTGGCATACAAGCTACCACCTCCTCCAAGGGTCGGGAGCCTACCTCCTACCTCTAAACCCAACATTCATGTTCAACAGGCGACACAAGCTACCGTTGACTGTGAGGGACACGGGTCTCCGTAGGAAGTCCTGGGACTGTATGATGAGTTATAACTGAAGAAAGGGGGACACAATAGATCTCTAAGGTCGCAGAGATTAACCCCCCTCCCACTTATTCTAATTCTAATTCTAATCCCCATTACAAATGATTAATTCGACGCGAACGAAGTCGCTGGTACACGCTAGAATAATAACTAAAACATTAATTTCTTCAAACTTTAATATGAGGTTTGTGTTCTAACCTCTTGTTGTTATCTCCAATTCATATTGCTACTCATGCACTACTTTTTTTATATGCTCCTTCCTTGGTTCTTTTTTTTTCATTGATATTTTATTGAATTTTCTATTTGTAAACCTTTCTCAGTAGTATTGATAACATTTTAAGACTTGTAAATAAATAAACTTTGTTTTAATTTATATGTATAATATATTTTCATTAAAAGTGAGGTGATAATTTTCTGTAAACTGACCTTTAACTACAGTTAATTCGTTGGTTTATTTATTTATAAAATAGTATAGTAAATAAAAATTGCAATAGTTATTTGTATGGTAATGTAAAAGGATGTTGTTAAATACTAAATTAATGTTAATTTATATATGAGAATTATTTACAGTTTTGAAATATTTTATAGCATAGTATATTTTTTATGTTTATTTAATAACGTTTTGATAATTCATAAATTTTATTTATAGCACATACAGGGTGGCGCACCTCATTCGCCTCGGTTGATTATACGAAAACGGAAAGATGTAAAAACAAAATATTTTATAGGTATATGTGGGGAGGCAATGTGCACAATTTAAAATTATTTTGAAATATACAGGGTGTTTCAGAACTAAGATCCATACCAAAGTTATATTTTTTCTTATGGAACACCCAGTATTTTATTTCATTTTTGGATTCTTGAGCCCAAAAAAAGTATTTATTATAAGGGTTAAATATGTTTAAAATCTTTGGTTTTTGAGATATTTAAAGGTATTTAAATATGCATGCAACAATAGAATAGATTATTAACACCCTGTACATTACATTTCAGAATTATTTGTTGTGCTATGTTTAAAGGTAGAGAAATAAACTTTCCTGAAAAATATTATTGCTTCCTTAAATTTATACAGGGGTATCAAAAATTGCTGATCTATTTTAAGGATTTATTTTACATAAAAACTTTGTTATTTCAAATACAACGCCCTGTATTTTTTTAAACAAATCGAAGCATATTTAAATGCTCTCTCAAACTATATTAGGGTTTCCTATACCTATCTAGCTCAGATTTTGAATAAAAAACGATTTTTAAATAAAAAAGGTGCCTGGTGTCGCCATAACAATTTTCTAGTGACAGTAACTATTTTTAAAGTCATCATGGCTAACTAAGTGAAATTGTTTAAAAATTATAAGAATTGGCTATAACTCAGTAATTTTTCGAAGAAAATATATTATAGCTTATATCGCTAAAAAGCTTAAAAAATGGCGCTTTTTATGAAGTCATGGCCAACTATGGTTTCCATTTAAAAAAACATATGTTTGTGTCATATGTCAAAAATGACAGGCTTTAGAAAAAAAAACGGAGGACACAATCTCATTAGGGATGTGATTATCTACAACTTTTATCTGAAAACTTTTTGTCTAAAATAGCTTACAATGGAATTAGGGGCAATTTTTAAAATAGCCGAAATTTGTTTTTTTCGAAATATCTAGTAAGCCATGAACTTTTTAAAAAATCTGAAAGCCGCATATTTATGACCTCACAAAACTGCAATTCTTTTCCCATTTAACCGACTCTCTATCTCCAGTAGTTTCCGAGATACCCATAGAGAACATCGTAGGAAACTCACCCTGTATATGTTACGGTTAAAGTCCGATATCCGGTTAATATCGACATTAACGTGTTAGTGTTTGGGTTAGGTTATGTTTTTGGTTGTTTTGTTGTGTGTTATCCTCGAGATTAACCGGGTAATGTCGACATTAACCGGTTAATAACCTTAACCGTAACATATACAATTCAAATATTATTAGTATTTATTTTTAAAGTATGAATTGTGTGAATGCAAATGGTTTTTTAAATATAATAATAAACATTACAATTAGGTGCTTATCTAACTATAATCAACTTGTACCTCCTATACGCCCCTAACAAACACAATCAAAAAGAAAACTGATTTCAATCACGTGATTAATGATGTCTGATATGACGACAATGGCGAAAGGAAAAGTTGTAGGTATTTTATTATTAAATTATAATAGTCCAGAGCTGCTACCAACTAAAAGAGACAAGAATGTATAAGCATTTCTTTCATTCTGTCTCGAGTTCAGTGTTTCTTGAGGCGTTTTTGAGAAAAAAAAACGCGATACATATCCATACAAAAAAGTGGAGTGTCCACTTTCGCCTATCGATTGATAAAAAATCGTGATCTTAATTAAGATAGTTGGATTTATTTTCGTAAATCATCATACAATGAGAAAAATAAATGAAATGTTAGAAAAAAATTGATAAATAGTAAATTTTATTATGTTTTGTCCTACAAAAATTGAAATCCTACAAGATTTGAAATCATTGCCGTATACAGGGTGCTACAAATTCAAACACGAGCATTGGTATCTCAGGCAGCCATTATAGGAAGTGAAATATCTGCAAATAACCCTGGACAGTAAACTTAGGCATATTAAGAACATTACCAGTAAAGTCACAAAGGCTCTCATGATATGCAGAAGACTGGCGGGAAAGAGGTGGGGCTGCGATTCTAACATTTTGCGCTGGATGTATACCTTGATAGTAAGACCCATGATTACCTATGGAGCAGTTGATTGGTACACAAAATTAGAGCAACGTACAGCAAGGCAAAACCTGTGCAAAGTACAGAGACTGGCATGCATCACAGGTATCATGAGAACATGTCCAACAGCAGCAATGGAGGTCAGTCTAGACCTAACGCCACTGCACATTGTTGTCGGTAGTTATACCAATGCGACAATGATTAGAATGGTCATTGACGGAAACAGTACTGTAACTAAGTTTGAGAAACACCTCACTGTAGTATAGAGTAATAAAAAGGATTTCAAGGAAGAAACGTTTGCTCAGCATGTAAAAGACCATGCTATAATATGGTATACTGATGCTTCCAAAACCAAAGCAGGGACAGGGATAGGAGTATTGGCTCCATCCGTAACCTGGAATGGGTGTCGACCAACGGTCTAAGACACACGAAAAACTTCCTTAGAACTTACGACCGAAAAGAATCAAAGGTTTTCCTTGATTTAAATAAAAACAATCTTTGGATTGTCATGGGGTTTTTTGGATTGTCAATTTTGGACTGTCCCCTCAACGAACACCTCAGTAGGCTGAAGCTGAGAAATAACGGCGAATGCATATTCTGTGGTGAAAATGGGAAAACACCAGAACACCTTATCACTGAGTGCGCCGAGACGACGACCGTTCGTGCCATGAACTTTGGTACGGCTGATGTCGAGGATGAAGAGCTGGCCTATATAGAGCCGTCTCAGATACTGGCTTTTGTTGAAGTCTGGAGACTGTATGATAAGTTATAGCTCGTTATAACTCAAGAAAGAAAAACACAATAGATCTGTAAGTTCGCGGTGATTAACTTCTCTCCTAAACATTCTGCAGCTAATTTCTCTTACAGAAATAACGTTTACATTATTTATGGAATCAACTCTAAACAGAGAAAACACATTTTTCCTTCGAGTTCATTGAGGAATTTGGATTCCCATTACTTTTGAATTCAGGAGAATATCTTAATCCATATTAGTACACCTTTTTTTTCAGTGTATGAAATCTTGTCACCCAAAATAACGAATCTGATTGATACAAGCCCAGCAAATTAAACGTTTTCCATTTTCGGATGGTTGGCTTTATTATTGTCAAGAAAAATGGCCTATCCGCCAGAAATTAAAAATGTATTACTGGTTGCCTGCACAACCGCAACGTATCCGCCAGAAATTAAAAGACTTTTTCAGGCGCCATCTTTTAGTCAAGTCGAGAAGTAAGGGAATCAGACAATAGAATTGTCTGGTATGAAGAAGTACGCTTTCCGAGAATTGGGGAAATTTCGAGAAGCAGTCAATAGAGTATATAAGCCGGAGCCATCGACAACTGAGACAGTTTTTGAAATTTGAATATACCGCGTGGAAATTGAAAATCGGACAATTTGGTGAAGGAATCTTATAAATAGTTAGTTTGTTGTGTGTTATAAGTTAGTAATTGTGTATAAAGTGAGAAAATAAATTCGTTAAGTATTTTATCGTGAGTTTAAATTAGTGGACCCACGGAATCCGAACAATTGGTGTCAGAAGTGGGATTCAAGAGGATTTTAAGAAGAAATTAAGTGGATTGGACGATTTTTACACCGAATTTGGGAATTTTTATGGTTGGTACGAGACAGCAAGCGAGGAAAATGGAGGAAGTAAGCAAACTATTGGGCGATTTTATGGAGAATATGAGAAGAGAGAAAGCTGAAGAACAAGAAAGACTACGTAAAGATAAGGAAGAGGAAAAATTACGACGTCAAGAAGAACAGGACCGGCTTGAGAAAATGTTGGGTAATTTGGAAATTCGTTTCGAGGAGCGACATCGTAGAGAAAACAAGAAGAACAGGACCGGCTTGAGAAAATTTTCGAAGATTGGAAAATTCAACGACAACAAGACAAACAAGAAGAACAGGACCGGCTTGAGAAAATTTTAGAAGATTTAAAAATTCAGCGAGAACAAGACAAACAAGAAGAGCAGGACCGTATTCAACAGAGTATCGAAAATTCGGAACGAAGACAAGAAACCCACTTCCAAGAAGTCGTAGAAGATCTGGAGGAGCGCCTTCAGCAGAAAATGGAAAAATTAGAGATGGACCTACAGAAGACCAAGGTACAAGTAAGGACACCTGGCGTCTTTGGAACAGCGAACCTTAAGGCCCCGACCTACGATGGACAAACGACATGGACAATGTACCACCGTCAGTTTGAGGCAGCCGCCGCTGCCAACGGATGGACTGACCAGGAGAAGGCAGCGGCACTTGTCATCGCGCTGCGCGGCCCTGCCCTGGAACTGCTGCAAACTATTCCTGCAGCCCAACAGCAGGAATACGAAACCTTGGTTGCTGCATTGGACAGAAGATATGGCGATCAACATCGACGTCAACTTTACCAGGCCCAGATCAAGACACGCCTGCAGAGGTCCGGAGAAAGTCTGCAGGAATTTGAAGCAGACTTACGTCGGCTGGTACACCTGGCATATCCAGAAGCACCGGAAGGATTTAGGAGGAACTCGCTGCTCAGTGCTTTATCAGCGGACTGAGGGACAACGAATTACAGAGGGCGCTGCAAATATCCCGATTTTCCACCAGCAGCGAAGCACTGGTCAGGGCGCTGGAAATCGAAGCTGCTTTTAGCGCCATCCCTAGACCGAAGATAAGATCGGTAACGGTCGAGGAACAGCCCGAAAGCACTCACAGAGGTTTGGAGGAGATGTGTAAGAAAGTCGACAAACTATGTGAGTTACTAGTGAACAAGAGTAGCAACAACACCCAGACAGAGAGCTACGGAAGATCCCAGGACATAAGTTGCTATAGATGTGGCAGGAATGGCCACATCAAACGGGATTGCCGCGTCCAAATGCGATTCCGTTTACCATCGAGAGAACATAGGCACCAGGAAATCAACACTAATGAGCGAGTATTGGCTGAAGAAAACAGAGCCCCTAGGATGTTTTCCGTTAGGGAGTCTAGGAAAAACCGCTGACAGTTTGGTGATCAACAGGAAGGTCAATGGTAGAAGAATTCGAATGACTGTGGACACAGGCGCTATGGTATCGTTGGTGCGGACTAACTCGGTACAAGGATTGAAGATGATGCCTCTTAGAAGAAGAGTGTATTTACGTACAGTTACGGGGAAATGGCCGTTGTACGGGGAGAGGCTTTCATGGAATTGGAGTTAGGGAATTTGAAGTTTCGGCATAGCGTTTTGGTGGCTGACATTAAAGATGATTTTATCATGGGTATGGATGTGATCAGTCAACATGGTTTTCGTTTGATCACCATAGAAACATCCTGAAAATCGGAAATGAGGAATTTTCTGTATCTAAAGAGAAGAGACCAGGAAATATGGAAGAAAGATCATCGAAAATTGTGATGATACCTGGTGATACCAAGAAGACTGTGTTGGGGAAACTAGAGAAAACCGCTGGGTGCCGTGTAGGACGGGTACAAATTATCGACAACGACTTAGATCGACGACGAGCTACCTTGGACAAGAAAATGAAACATCGCGAAAGCACTATCAGAATAAGGAATTTTAAGCTTAGAACTGACGAACCATGGACGACGATACAATTGAGGAAAGATCAAATGGAAGATCCAGACATCGGAGCAATACTACGGCTCAAGGAAGGTAAGGGCGAGAGACCACCGTGGCAGGATATTGCGGACAGAGGGCTCGTTTTCAAAGCTCTCTGGGCTCAGTGGAATTCACTGGTTATTGAGAATGGATGTTAAAGCGCACGTGGGAAAGTGCGGATGGCAGGACAGTAACAACTCAGTTACTGGTACCAATGAAGAAAGTTACCCAGGTATTGGAAGAAATTCACGGTGGTAAAACTGGAGCCCATCTTGGGGTAAACAAGACCTTGAGCAAGCTGAGAGATCGCTTTTACTGGGTGGATTATTGCGAAGATGTTAAGAAATGGTGTCAACGTTGTAAGATTTGCGCAGCTAGACAAGGACCAAGTACTCGATCTGGAGAAAAAATGGAACAAGATAACGTTGGACTGTCGTTCGAAAGACTCGTTAGGAAGGAAAGATTATTGGGAATTCATAAGGCCGTGAGAAGTAAGATTACGCTAGCCAGTGACCGGATGAAAGCTCGTTACGACCTCAGAGCTAATTTTACGGGATTTCAACAGGACGATAGGTATGGTTGTATAACCCACAGCGCAAGAAAGGAAGGTCCCCAAAGTTAACTCCAGCATGGGAAGGTCCTTATACAGTCATCAAGAGGATAAATGATGTGTACCGGATTCAACGCAGCCCTAGAAGTAAGATGAAAGTAGTTCATCTGGATCGATTGAAGAGATACCAGACAGGAAACCTTGATCGGGACGATCAAATTTGAGAAGGGGGCAATGTCAAGAAAAATGGCCTATCCGCCAGAAATTAAAAATGTATTACTGGTTGCCTGCACAACCGCAACGTATCCGCCAGAAATTAAAAGACTTTTTCAGGCGCCATCTTTTAGTCAAGTCGAGAAGTAAGGGAATCAGACAATAGAATTGTCTGGTATGAAGAAGTACGCTTTCCGAGAATTGGGGAAATTTCGAGAAGCAGTCAATAGAGTATATAAGCCGGAGCCATCGACAACTGAGACAGTTTTTGAAATTTGAATATACCGCGTGGAAATTGAAAATCGGACAATTTGGTGAAGGAATCTTATAAATAGTTAGTTTGTTGTGTGTTATAAGTTAGTAATTGTGTATAAAGTGAGAAAATAAATTCGTTAAGTATTTTATCGTGAGTTTAAATTAGTGGACCCACGGAATCCGTAACATTATAAACTCTCTTCTGTCACGAATTTTATTCCAGCCAATCAACTCAATGATAAAAACGTCTCATTTGCATGAACCAACGAGTCAATTGCCATGTAGAGTGTATAGTTATTTATATATACCTAAGTTTATTGACATTTCAGGTTGCATACAATCGATTTTTTTGCAGACCGTCCTATATTGGCGATGCATATTTTATTATTATTATTATCGGGCCTGTACTAGATGCTTAACTAGAGAAAGCTGTCCAGAATTTTAATCAGCGCAAATTTTATAGGAAGATTTAAAAGTTGTTTGTTGTTGAATTAGACAGATGCTGTAAATTTTAGGTTTTAAAGTGTTTAGAGTTGTTTGTTAACCTTTTAAAAGTAGATTGTTGCAAATATCCACTGTACGAATTGAGAGTTTAACTATAGTTCATTTTCAGCACCAGTGCAATTCAAGTTTCTTTTCCATGACTTGAACATGAGATTTTTATGAAAGGGTCTAATATAGATATCTATCAAGTCGACAATAAATTTGTTCTGTTATTTTTTTGGTGTGAAGTAAAGACAGGTGATATTATCTTAATTAATATAATATTATGTAAATTTTCTTTTACAAAGGATATGAAATAGACAAACCTTATAGTACAGAATGCAGGTACCTAAGGGTCTTTCTATAGGCTTGGTGCATTTCAGTTGATTTTAAAAATTCGGACTGCAGCGCCCTGTACGGCAGAAATTCGAAGTTTTTGCTGTGTATTTAACGCAGTTCCGATGCTGGTCACATTGAAATAGTATTGAAATCGTGGCTTTGTCATAATATTAAAGTATTTTAGTTTTTAATAGTGCAGTTATTGAGACTATAAGACACTTAGGTATACGAGGTTTGTGTGATGTAACGCTGCTTCGGGTAGTAAAAATTTAGTGAAAAAGAACCCTAACTGGGCGTCGCGTTGTGACAATTTCAAATGTTAAAAAACTGCAAAAATGGATTCAAAAGCAAAAATGGATTCAAGCAGTTCGACGAAACAAGTGCATAAACAAAGTGCCCATTACATAATCAAAAAATTAAATAAGCATATACTGCAAGAGGATAAAATAAAATTTGATCAATATTAAGGGTATACTTTTTTGAATCACTAGTGCGTGTTTTATGAACACCTTGTAATATTATAATTATGTATCTTTAAAAAATTTCGTTATAGTCCAAATAGCACGATTTATGTCCCAACTAGCAAAACTGGTGCGTAAAACTATGCTCGATACCGTAGTTGAACTTATGTGGAACTCATTTAAAAAGTTTTGTTAACTTAAATAATAAATATAATACAAGTTAGACCTTCTGAAGATATCAAAATATTTACTTTTTATTTTTTTTCAGATTTTTCAAAAATTATACTTCCTACACTTTTAGAATAATTTTATATATTTTTTCATATATTCTCTATTTAAACCGGTATATTTGTTTAGTCCGCTGTATCCGCTGTCCAGTATTCTCTGATGGTGGCGTTTAATAAACGTCAAAACTACGCTTTTAATAAAAGATCCAACAATCTACATGTATGTCCGGTTTTACAGCGTCCTTCGTCGCCCTCCGGTCTCCATGCGCCACCTCCGTCTATTGTCCCAATCTCCTGGTAGTAAGTTTTTACTTTCCGACATGGCTCTGTCGATTCGTTGATTCCAGGAAAGTTTAGGTCGGCCTCGTTCAAGGACTGTATATATTCTAAAGGAATGTTCAATCGCGTCAAATCGCCGCTGTCGTAGTCGCCCTGGAATGCTACGTCACGCGCTGACCAGCGCTCAACAGCGCGGCGGATGGTTATTCTAGCGGGACAAAATCTCAAGAGCAATGTTTGGGACTTAAATCTAAGAACGTAGCAAATGGTCTAATATATAGCAACTATATGGTTAAATTTATTTATTTATTAACAACTTAATTTATTAATAAATAAATACAAGATAACAAAACTATGATATTATTCGTACATGACACACAAAAACCGTATTGTAAACTATTGCCAAATACATAAAATTATGATATCAAAAAACTAATTAGCAGTTTTTTTTTTAATTAATTTGTAATCTTGTGACACCCTCTATAATTTATTTTAAAAAAATATATTTTATTTTGAAAATAATAAATAAGATAGGTATTTTAATTTTAATTTTAACACTCGGTAACTGTAAATTCATATATAGTAAGTATCTAAGACAATTTTTTAAACTCAGTGCCTTTTGATGGAGTTGTTTTTGTTTTTTATACTATCCGATTGAAATGAATCTTTTGGGCATTCACCTGTGACTGAACTCCCTGTGACTGTAACTACCTGTGTTGGTAACTCAAAAGATCTACATCATTCAATATATCGATATTTGAAAAAAAAAGTGAAAGTTTGATATCTGCAGAACAAAGGCACGAAGGATTTTAACAAATAATATACGTACAGTAGAAAAGTACATACCTTTGGCAATCTTCTACATAATTTGGCTTTCTAATAAAATGTATAAGCACTTGTAAATATTTTGTTTTCGTATGATCTCTGCCTTGCTGAGCAGAAAATGACCAAATTTGGTTGATAAAAATGTATCGAAATACAAAGAATATTCATGCATTTTTGTATCAATTGGAAGGTGTACTATTTATTCTTATCAGTACACATTTTTTGGCTTATTTCTAACCAAACGCTTTTGTCCCGCTAAATATATCTTCCAACGCACTGTGCGCTCGTCCGTCAAATGCAAAAATAACTGTCACTGTCTAAAATCTTTAGCGCCAACTTCAACTCGGTCAGTAGATGACGTAAAAAAACTGACAGTGCAGGAAGATAGGAATCGAACTATCCTTATCTCTATAGTATCCTTGGGCCTCGTTTACGTCTGTTTGTAGGGGTACACTGCAACACTTGCTTTGGTATTCTATTGTCAGCCATTCGTTGTACATGGCCGTACCACTGCACTTGTTTTTCTTGTATATCTTGTACAATGTTACCCTCCACCTTCATTTTTTCACGTATTCTCTCGTTCCTAATTCTGTCTAAACGGGAGATTCGGGCTGACAACAACTTCTTTTTATGTTTTTCGCTTAACTGCCATACCTAAAAACCATATAACATTACGCTTTTTTCTGTGATCCGGGATATCCCTAGTCCCTATATTATTAGAACTAAATTCTTTTGACAATTGTATACTTGATTTGATCAGAGAATATTTGATATTCATGAAGAAATCATTGTTTATATATGTACAGTTTTATTATTCTGTGGTAATTGTTTCATAACCTATGTTCCATTGAAACGACCTTCACGAAAAGCGTGATATACATTTGCATTCGATATTACTGAAGAATAAACACAGACACGGAAGTCAAATTAACAACTAAATAGCTCCCTGATGATACTAAACGTGAGTAGAGAAAGTTATTGGATTTTAGCGTTTTGCTAATCAATTTGGTCTGACACTTTTTTATTATTTGGTGGTCCTCGAAAATGTGTGAAAAGTAGTTGCAAAATTATATAAAAGTCAGCATTTCTTTTAAATTGCATATTTTTAATGTATCGAATACGTATGGATTTTAATAATTTTTCTTTAAGATGGCGTGAATTCAGTAATATCCTTATTTATATATTAATCAAGGGTAATATGTAATATCAGAGATTAACTTAAGTCACTGACTATTTATCATCAAGGTTCATTCAGAACTCACAAATAGTAGAATAAATTAGTGGTTTCAATTAGGGTAGAAGTTTGTGCCTTTAATTTCCGTAATTTAATCAATGTAAGCATCCAGAACGTCAAAATTAGTGGTAGACATTTTCAATTAGTAGAAAAAATGATCTAACTTTTAACTTTTCCACTAATTATACTTCAAAATTTGCGAGAAATGTCATTTTGGCCTTTGATTATCTTCGGTCAAGAGAAACTGTGGTTAGAAATCAAAAGTTAATTGTTTTATAAGTTAAATATTAGGATTTCTATGGATACAACTGTCTAACGCAAGCTGTTGGTTGGATATTCTCAAGGATACTAAAGAGATAAGGATAGTTCGATTCCTATCTTCCTGCACTGTCAGTTTTTTTACGTCATCTGGGGACCGAGTTGAAGTTGGCGCTAAAGATTTTAGACAGTGACAGTTATTTTTGCATTTGACGGACGAGCGCACAGTGCGTTGGAAGATAAATTTAGCGGGACAAAAGCGTTTGGTTAGAAATATGCCAAAAAATGTGTACTCTAAGAATAAATAGTAGACATTCCAATTGATATAAAAATGCATGAATATTCTTTGTATTTCGGTACATTTTTATCAACCAAATTTGGTCTTTTTCTGCTCAGCAAGGCAGAGATCATAAGAAAACAAAATATTTAAAAGTGCTTATACATTTTATTCCAAAGCCAAATTATGTTGAAGATTGCCAAAGGTATGTACTTTTCTACTGTACGTATATTATTTGTTAAAATCCTTCGTGCCTTTGTTCTGCAGATATCAAACATTCACTTTTTTTCAAATATCGATATATTGAATGATGTAGATCTTTTGAGTTACCAATAGTTACCAACACAGGTAGTCACAGTTACAGGGAGTTCAAGCTTAACCGGTGAATGCCCAAAAAGTTTCATTTCAATCGGATAGTATAAAAACAAAACAACTCCATCAAAAGGCACTGAGTTTAAAAAATTGTCTTAGATACTTACTATATATGAATTTACAATTACCGAGTGTTAAAATTAAAATTAAAATATCTATCTTAATTATTATTTTTAAAATAAAATATAGAGGGTGTCACAAGATTACAAAGTAATTAAAAAATAACTGCTAAAGAGTTTTTTGTAAGTATTTCACCTGATATCATAATTTTATGTATTTGGCAATAGTTTAAAATACTGTTTTTGTGTGTCATGTACGAATAATATCATAGTTTTATTATCTTGTATTCATTTATTAATAAATTAAGTTGTTAATAAATAAATAAATTTAACCATATAGTTGCTATATATTAGACCATTTGCTACGTTCTTAGATTTTAAGTCCCAAACATTGCTCTTGAGATTTTGTCCCGCTAGAATACCATCCGCCGCACTGTGGAGCGCTGGTCCCTGCGTGACGTAGCATTCCACGGCGACTACGACAGAGGCGATTTGACGCGATCGAACAGTCCTTTAGAATATATACAGTCCTTGGGATATTCTAATAATTTTAATTGTGTTTCTCAAACATTGTGAATGATCATAAAAAAATTAATAACCAATAACAACATAATAAAGCTTTGAGCTTCATTCAGAACCACAAAATTAGCGCAATAAATTAGTGGTTTCAATTAGCTCAGAAGTTTGTTCCTCTAATTTCAACGTTAGTATTGTGTAAATGTCAAAATTAGTGGTATTCATTTTCAATCAGTAGAAAAAGTTATCAAACTTTTAACTTTTTTCACTGATTATATTTAAAAATTTGCGAGTAATGTCATTTTGGCATTTGATTGTCATCCGTCAAGAGAAATTGAAGTTAGAAATAAAAAGGTTATTATTTTATAAGCTTTCCATACAACTGACCACCACAAGCTGCTGTTGCTAAGATATTATCTTAGTAGTTTTAATTGTATTTTTTAGATATTCTGAATCATCGTAAATGGTTTAAGTGTGAACCACTAATTTGGAGGTTCTGAATAGTGATGGGAACTATCGAATGAATTAGACTATCGAATGGTTACTGAATGAATGATTTCAACTATCGAATGGTTTTATTCGAATAAAATCATTCATTCATTTGTATACTAAAGCATATGTGACAACCTCGCCGTGCGACTAAATGGTTATCGTTGAGCCACGACTATCGAATGTTTTTGATAAATGAAATTTAGTATTCGTTTGATTTTTGTATGCGTCAGTGCATTATTAGTTCTTCCAAATTTTTATAACTTCGCCTTATAAATACTGTGCTATTTTTGCGTTTATTAAAATATTTAAAATACCAAAATAGTAGTTTTTTTTAATTGACGATTGTGTGCGTGTGCAGGTGGTCAAAATTTTTCCGAAAATTTGTGTAATTTTCCGTAGTCCGATCTTTCACTTATTTAATTTTATATGGTATATGGTCTATTTTTTAATGGGAAATCTTGAGAAGTAGCAATTTTTAAGAGAGATGAGATGAACTTACAATTAATTTTAAAAATACATATTTTTATTTTAGATGTTTTAATAATATGAATTAGTTGAACTTAATAATCATATTTAAGTAATGTGGTTAAGTAAATGGGGGGTGGGGGGTTATCGAACTCGAAGTATGGTGTGAGAAAATTAAATTGTTAAAAGTTTTACAAGTGCCAATTTAAAAAAAAAAAGTTAACGATGTTCGTATTTTGTTGAGATTGTTTATGCTAATTCTCTTACATGTAGTTTTTTGCAGAAGAAATATTTTATTTATTTTTTAAAGTAAATGCCAGTAAAAGTAAATATTATTTTTAAATAGCAATTTAAAGTACCTAATATAAATAATTTTGATTTCCAATTTTTTATTTATATTTTCCTTCCATTAGACTGCATGCTTACAAAATTAATAAATGTTTATATTTCATGATTTTAAAATTTGTTGTTAATATAACAAATTAGTTCTGTAATTATTATTATTATTATAAACCAACGTTGCCAAAAAATTTAGAGACTATTATTTTTAAATAGTATCTAATATAAATAATTTTGACTTTTAATTTGTTGTTTATATTTTGCTAATACTTAAAAAAAAATATTAAATGATTTTAAATTTTGTTGTTAATAGGTACAACAATTTTATTTATTACTGTTATTATTATTTTTTTAAATAAACCAGTCTTTGCTTAAAAATATTAAAAATCATTTTCCTACATCCAAAATAAAAAGTATTATTGCAGCGTAACAACAGAATATTAATAAAAAAAATGCAAAATATATAGACATACAATCCCTAACTAGCTAAAGCCAAAAAACAATATTCTTTGCTAATATCAACTAATACCAATATATGGCAACAGCGCCCTTCATAATGTATTTTTGTGTGTAAATACTAGCACCTAAATAAAAAAAAATAATGTGTCCTTATCTTTACTCCGCAAAAAATCAAAGATGCCGGCTTCTTTCATAGCATTGCCACCGACCGCTGTCCGGTTCCTCGGAAAGAAACCTACGTCGCCGGGCGACAACTAAAATCCAGTTAATATTTTATTATAATCGATCCTGACGAATAAATGAATTTTATAAATGAATGAATTTTATAAATGAATGGTTTTTGCTGCCGAATTACTAGAATACAATATTTCAAGGCAGATGACGCATCTATTCGATAATTTTTATTCGAATAGTTTTCAACGAATGTTTTCTTACTAGCTATCGAATTATTCGAATGAATTGCAACTATCGAATGTTTCGATAGTATTCATTCGATAGTTCCCACTACTAGTTCTGAATAAAGCTTAAAGGTACGCGCACACTGACCAGAGCCGCACGCGTTGCATCGACCGAAGAAAAATATAAAAAAATATTGTTTGCATTACTTTCAATGAAGGTGCGCACACTAGCCAGAGCCGCACGAATCGCATCGACGAAAATGCGGCCAGCATTGTTGGGCCAGAATGATTTTCGGTAAATGCGGCTAGTGCTGCTGACGTCACACGCAATTCCTTCCACTCTACGTAGCGTAGGTAGCCGAAGGGGAGATTAGAAATTCAATATGCTAAGAAAGTTCGCAAATTTTTCATGGCTCATATTGAAATATTAAAAAAAATTTAGTTCATCCTCAATTAAATATGGAAATAATGTGGATTTTTGCCCATATTGTGAACCTATAACTTTCGATTCTTTCTCGTGATTTCTTCTTCTTCTATTAGCAATGAGCTTATAATTATTTCTTGTTCGTTGTAATTTATTGTCGAGAAATATTAAAAAACACGCTTATCACCACAGACAGGACTCCGAGAGTGACTGATGAGAAATTCGATTGGCAAATACGGGTGTAGTAGGGGCAAAAAGAAACAATATAGCGAATAATGCGGTGCGTGCGGCGAGTGCGGCTCTGGTCAATCTGCACGTACCTTAATAGTGCTTTAGTGACTCCAAAACTCACATTTTTTAATAATCAAACCATTTAACTACTTATACTTTGCTTTGTGTCCAATGATCTGAATAACCCTGTACAAGGTATGTAGTAATAAATAAATTTAAAACTCAAAAATACGTACAATAAATTATAATTTTATGACAAATGCTAATTTAAAAATTTTTGGTATGAATTCTCAGCAATGCGTAAACAAAAAATTCTATTTTGCATATTTTATTGACTAGAGATTCATTAGCATCATTCCTGTGTAATTATATTCTTAGAGTCTGTTAAAATAATATTTATTTTTAGATTTTGGTTTTTACTAAAAATTGTTTGTGCTCTGATGTTGTTTGGCGTATATACAGGATGTCCCAGAAGTAAGTGCTAGTATTTTAAGGGCTGGTAGATTTCGATAAAAGAAATATATTTTCTCTTTATCGTTTTTCAAATAAGTCCAAAATAACGGGGTTATTTTACTTTGAAAATTTAAAAAAAAAAAATTTTTTGCTAAAATTTTGAGAACCACTGGATCTTTTCTGGATTTTCTTTCTTTTAAATTTAATCTAATACCTATGTTGCCATATTATCAAGAAATTATGTTTTTTTAACTAAAAACTAAAAAAAAATCCAAATTTTTTTTCAAATTTCGAATTTTCAAAATTTTTTTTCAGCAAGAAAAACCTCATAGGCGTGTTTCTGGGGTTGAACTATACTACCAGTTAAAATACTTGCACTTATTTCTGGGACACCCTGTACCTATATAGTGTATATTCATTAAACATTTTCAGTTAATTTGACTTTAAAAATATCTATATTTGATATCAATTTAAACTTTTAGTTACGTAATCGAGAGGGCGATTTTTAAAGTCATCGTTGGCCAACCATGGGCATATTCGGCGCCGGATTGACTAACTGGAATTTAAATTTCGCGCTGGAGATTCAGGTGGTAGCTGCTGTAAAAAATGTCAAGTTGCCGCATTTGCTTATTTATTTCCTAACATTGTCATTGCTTTTGACACTTTGGTTTTGTACGACGAGTTTTTGGTTTAAATAAATAGTGTTGTGATACTTTGGGTGTTGTGTTAATAGTGTTGTGAGCTTAAAAATGTTTACTAGCAGACCTTCCAGTCGGAAATTGTTCTTTTTAGAAGCTCTTTTAGTGCGAAGTGGTACAAGATAGCTTAGTAGCCGTAAAAAAACTCATCGCAACTTTATTAGAATATTTTGAACGGCCAAGCGGTAGTACTGGCTCTTTGTGTCCCTTAAGTGTTGTTAAGAAGGCGAGTTTTGTTGATGTAATTAATATCTGTTTATATCTTTATAATTTATTTATTTTTATTTCCTAAAATATCTTAATTAAAAGTCCAACTTAATCACGTGACAAAGTTTTTTTTGGTATGGTCATTGGTACTCACCACATCATGAATTCTTTTGGTGCAACAACGGGACAACTAAAGAATTTAGATTCTTGACAAAAGGAGGTGCGTTTATAACGTGAATTCCCTTTACCCTAAACTAAAAGGGTAAGCTTGTCGCTTTAAGGTAATTTCTTTCTTCAAGCTATCTTGAAATGTGAACTTGTTTATACCAATATCACAATATTATAACATATTCCCACATTAAATCAAAAACAAGTTTATTTAATATATTATGTTTATACCATCATATAAAATTAAAAAAAGAGTTTTTATTAACTTTCAAAAAGCTGTATAATTAACCTTGGAAATAAAATCATAATTTACTATAAATTTAACTACCAAATAATGCGAAAAATATTTAAATTCTTTTAATTACGTGAAAACTTGATTATCTTCCATCTATATTAAGTAACAACCCAGTATATTTAGTAATATTTATAAATAACTTTTGGAATTTCTTATAAGAATCAATTTGTACAGGGTGTCAAAAAATAGTGTATCTAACTTCGGTGGGTGATTCTACAGATAAAAATAAAAGAAAAAGTCTCTAAAGGAGGGTCCACATTTAGTAACATGTTATATAACATTGCTATTTAACAAGCTACATGTAACATGTTAAAAAACCGGGGGCCGTCCACATTATAGTTTTCGTAGTCATGAATCGTTTTGGCGAGAAAGAGGTTCAGCGCAGCAGCGGCGTGCGTAATTATTTTTGAACTAAGGGAAAGAAAGTCGAGAAAAAAAGCGGTTTTGAGTCCGCCATAGCCTACCAGCAAGATCTAGATACAGTTGAACTCAATTAGCTTATCTTTTCAATACTTGCCTCGGCTGTTTCTCGTGGTGTCGTCTGTCTTTTAAAAACATTAATAATTTACAGTACGCCTAGTCTCCTGGATCTGTGTCTATGAAAGGAATGCGGACAAAAAACATTTAAATAAACAGCAATATATTCTATACGTCGATTTGACGAGTGCGTCACCGCAAATCGCTCCACCCACTCATTTTATTGGCTACTTGCAAAATTGTCGAATTTTTATTGATGGGACGCGTTGTCTATTTTTTACGAAAAACATCGAGAGAATATCGTTTCCCCTCTCACGGATACCCCGTAGCTACAGAACGAACAGAGGTACTGTAAAAGCAAAAGCAAACCATTTTGAATTATCCACTTCATCTAAACCATGCAGTTCCTTATTTGCATTTCTTTTGTTCCCGCTGGAACTGGCCTATTAGATTACGCATTTTTTCTCAACTTTTTCTGTTTCCAAATACATACTATGAAATGAAAATCGCTGTCATTTTATATGGAAAATTATATGGGGAATGTCATCGATCGTCATGTCCAAGCCAACTGGACGGGAGGCCGACGGGAGCAGTTTTTTTTCGATCATACGGTATTATTGACCAGTAAATAAACAAACCCAAGAACAGTTAACCTAAACAAACCAATATCAGCTCACCACACTAAGATTCTGTCGCGCACGTCCCTGAAAATATGAGCGGCTAAACTAGAAATTTAGCAAGTGTGGACGCATTGTTTCATGTTACAATAGCAATGTTGCACAACATCTTTGATACCGACTAAAATTTATAATAACTTTGGAATTTCTTATGAGAATCGAAATTTGCTACATATAACTAAAAAAAATAGTGTATCTAACTTTGCTATATAGCATTCTACTATATAAAAAGTAAAAGAAAAAGTCTCTAATGAACATATATGCCCTAAAATGCTTCCCAGAAAATTTACGGCCCTCGAAAATTTTCGTTTTATTTTTATCTGTAGATCACCTACGACTATTTTTAACACTCTGTATATCTGTTGTTGTGAATAATAATATATTTGGACATACCTCACAAACAGTTCAGAGGCAAACTACTTGATATTACCACAGATCATACAGATTATAAACTTTGTTTTTTCTTTATTGTTTTTCGTGGTTCCAATTTTCGGAATCGGGCACTAGTTAGGTTACTAGTTTGCGCACATAGCACGCCCACTTATGGCCTCTAAAATTGTGCACAGCGACTGACCGGCACAGTTATTAGAGAGATATCGGAAAACCGAATAGAGTCATGCAGTATTTACGCGTTCCTTATCATGGTTACGATATGCGCGAGTCAATTTTTAACGCAACACCCGCTAATAACGTTACCGCCTGACGGAATTTGCGGATCAATTACACCAAGCGCTATTTCTAAATAACGTTTAAAAATTGCTTAAATGGGCATGTGCGGGTATTTGATAACCGGGGCCGGCCGGCGAGATCTTTTATTTTAGGTTATGTTTGAATTGTTTTGAATTATTACTTTAGTTTTATTAGGTAATTTGATATTTAAGTAGCTGGTATTGGTTTTAATTAAATAAATATGGCCCAAAATATGGATTCCACCTCTTCCAATATTAAAGAACCTATAAAGAGGCTTATGTTTACAGCAGATGACAACTTACCTTCTAAGAGAATTTGTTGCTTGTTGCCCTAAACCCACTGGCAGACGTTGAACAATAAAGCACTGGAAATAAGCACTTTAGCCCTTTAGTTTTAAAATACCTAGCAAACCAAACAATTTCAAAGTTTTAAATTCAAAGTTAGGTTAAGTTTAAATAGCGGACGCGACGCAAACAGAATTTTTTCCGATCTGATAACTATAAATGAAGAGAGTTAATACCACCTCACGTAAAGGAAATAACACCTGGCCTTATTTTCGTTAACGTCCTTAACGTCCATGCACGCTATTCGATTTAGCGATATCTCTCTATTACGCTGTTTATTGTTATTTTACGCGAGTTTATTTTTGCGCACAGAAAATTTTACTCTTTTACACATCGTCATAAAAAACAATTTTCAGACCACGAATTAGGGACAAGATTTTTATCTGTATACTTATAGGATACCTAATCTGTGATATTACCACAGACTCCAATTTCAGTTAAAAATTTTGACTATTTGTGCCTAGCCACAAAAAGTATAATTTTTATTACTAATAAAAGAATTTACTATATTTTTTTTTCAAAATGTGTTTTTATTAAGTTTTAACTAAAAAATAAAAAAAAATTAAATGATTTTATAACAAAATTTGTGACACAATAAAGCTTTAAATGACTACAGAAGTGCAAGGTGGTAACAAGACATTTAAATTAATACTAAATTTCGTTCGTCCTTTGATATATTAGAAAGTTAGCAATAATTGCAAAAATCCTCGGCGTTCTTGCTGTCTCGTACGGACCGAATAAAAACCCAGTTGACATTTGAAGCTGTTCCAACAGAGACACTTGTCTTTTTTGCAAATATTTATTTAAACAACGATTAGAACATCGCCGGTAAATGTTTTTGAAAAAGCAAACACACGTATTGCAGAGATCTTGCTTTTTGGAGATATTTCGGTAAAAGTCAAGATCGTGAAGCGTTTGAATAATTGATTAGATAAGTTGGATATTTTTTTACATCGTCGGTTGCTAATAAATATGATTACGAAATGATTTTTATTAGCTAGAATGTAGAATGTTTAGGAGGGGAGTTAATCACTGCGAACTCTTTCTTGAGTTATAACGAGTTATAACTCATCATACAGTCTCAGGGCTTTAACAAAAGCCAGTATCTGAGACGGCTCCACAGAGGCCAGCTCTTCATCCTCGACATCAGCCGTACCAAAGTTCATGGCACGAACGGTCGTCGTCTCGATGCACTCAGTGATAAGGTGTTCTGGTGTTTCTCCATTTTCCCCACAGAATCTGCATTCGCCGTTGTTTCTCAGCTTCAGCCTTCTGAGGTGTTCGTTGAGGAGACAGTGTCCTGTTAGAAACCCCGTGACAATTCGAAGATTGTTTTTACTTAATTCAAGGAAAACCTTTGATTTTTCTCGGTCGTTAGTTCTGAGGAACTTTTTCGAGTGTCTCAGACCGTTGGAGGACACCCATTCCAGGTTACGGATGGAGTTTTCCAGATTCTTCAGTTCCGCTTTCAGTTGGTTCCCGCTTGGAAAACAGAACGGTTCTGGTCCAGTTAGTGGAGTTGCTCCTTTTCTAGCTAGATCATTTGCTTTTTAATTGTCTTCTATCTCTTGGTGAGCAGGTACCCAGAGTAGGAGGACTTTATTTTGTTTCCCTAATTTGTTGAGCTTCTTTAAGCATTCTTTGACAAACTTCGAATTGATGGTTACTGAGTTGATCGCGTTTAGTGCTGCTTGACTATCGGATAAGATATCTATTTCCTGTTTCCGATAGTTCCTATCTAAGATAAATAATTGTAGGCATCTTTCGATAACGTAAGGATACCTGAAGGATGCTGGTGTAGGTCCCCATTTTTGCTGCCCTTTTATTAGCTAGCTGTAATTATATTTTTGGCATTTTAACTGACATGTAATTAATTTTTATCTGTAGAGAATATTCTGACGTTTTTGGAGAAAATAATGTTTTGTTTGGTTTGGTTAGGTTTAGAATTTCGTTAGTTTAGAAATAATTTCATTTATATTATAAGCAAAGAAATAAAGAAAAACAATTTAAAATACCTGATACTATTTGGTGTTACATGTTGCTCCCCTTCTCGGATATATTGGAGATGGAGAACTTATTTCTCTAAAACCGTCTCAGATACTGGATTTTGTCAAAGCCTTGAGACTGTACGATGATTTAGGACCTTAGACGCACTTAAAATCGTTAAGAAAATATCCACGGCCAAAAACATTATTTTGCTATATGTATTCAAATAGTTATATTCATATAGAGTCATAAAAATTATATTTTTTCAAAAAACTTCGAAAGTGTTCGAAATTTTTAAACTTTTAAGGTGACAATTTGGTGATTGAAATGACTTTTAAGGTGACCTTGTATTTCTTCTAGTTTCCGAGCCCTCAACGATGAGGCCAAAATTTGGGACACTGTAAAATAGATAAGGTTCGTCTCTATTGATTTTACTTGTACGACCTCGTGATCTGATAATTTTTAGACCTTTTCAAAATTTCACCGTTTCACGTTGCGTCATATCGGCACCACAGTGGCCGACAAGAAAGGTGCTAATGATTACCTCAAATTTAGAAACAAAGGTAAAAACACAATGGAGTCGAAATGCCACGTCCGACCGCAGATAGTCGCTATAAATAATTATATGCGTTTTTTATCGAGAGAAGATACAGTACGGTTCCACTTTCACTTCGCAAACGCCCCAAGGAAATCGATATTTGTCAATATATGAAATGTACCGCCATAGAGATGGAATACACAGCTTATATATATCTATTTTATTTTAAGAAAATCTAGGAACTAGTGGGGTTGCAGTCGGAAGGGTTTGAAATAGAATTAATACACTTTGTTAATTGTCAAACTTTCGAAATTTATTTACTCCTTCCTCAGAACATCAACGTGGGACATAAGACCTTCATAAAAAACTACATTAAAAAAAAGTCTTGAGGGATGCATTGAAAACTCCACCGTAAAGCATCGCTGACCAGTCAACCACAAAAAAGGGCTCTCTTGAGGCGGTTAAGCCGCCTGATTATTATTTAAAACATTGGAAATAATTGGGAGATGTTCGAGTAAAATTCAATTGCGTCTCAACCTAAGGCGATGCTGTCTGCCTACCGCACTCCGGACATTCAAAAATCTGATTGCTTTATTGCCTCTTTACTTTTTGGTTGTCGCTGTTAACTGAGTTTACAATTCTTCTGAGTTTCACAACACTAAAAGCTCTCCAGTGTACAGACTTACCACCTTTGACACAATGTAATAAAGAACCAAAATAAGGTGGCAATAGAAATATCCATATTCAGCAAGACTGTGAGTCTCCTGTCCGTTAGTAGAGGATTTTAACTAATTATTATTTTTTAAGTTATTACTTTTTTTTCACAAATTACATACATACATATAGAAGAAAAAGATTAAACGGCCTAGCCCCCAACAACTCGTAACCGTATACACCAATGTACACCAGTGCAGACACGCACACTCACACAACCACACCTACACTAGTGTACACTGATGTAACTGCTTTCAGGCTTCATCAGTACGGTAATGAATCAGGAAGCGATGAATCCGATCCCAAAACACAAAAAAACAGGAAGCAAACGATGCAACGAGGCACCGTGTGCAACTCAGGAGATGAAAAAAAAAATTGATGAAGAAACGAAAATAAATGATGGAAAATAAAAGGAGCAAACGGGAGCCTAAAGCCCCAATTTGCAGCCAAGAACCAGAGTCGCCCAGGATTGTGGGCTTCGTCCAGAACAGCCGCGGAGGTAGCCAACAGCAACCCGCCGCAATACCATTAGCCGTGGTACCAATATGAACAAGAAAAAATAGCGAGGGAAATGTATAAAAAAGAAGAAAAAGATTAAACGGCCTAGCCCTCAACAACTCGTAACCGTATACACCAGTGTACACCAGTGCAGACACGCACACTCACAAACTCACACAACCACACATACACTAGTGTACACTGATGTAACTGCCTTCCGGCTTCATCAGTACGGTAAGGAATCAGGAAGCGATAAATTAAATTATCGCTTCTGGTGTACACTGGTGTTCTTCTTCTTTTTTTATACATTTCCCTCACTATTTCTTTCTTGTACATACATATACATACTGCCATTACTCGCTGACGAGTATTCGACACGCATCAGAAGATGGTCACGCAAGGCGTTTTCTCTCATGAGCTTTTCTGTGACTGGAAAGCCCGATACGTGATGTTGTTTGTCTACCGCACTCCGGACATTCAAAAATCTCATTGCTTTGTTGCCTCTTTACTTTTTGGTTGTCGCTGTTAACTGAGTTTACAATTCTTCTCCATTGAGTTCTATTGTGAGTTGCTTCTTCCCACTCTTTCTGCATTCTGCAAATTAATGAACTTAATAGCTGCCAGTAATAAAGTGGGTCTCAAAATTAATCTAGCAAAAACTAAAGTAACAAAAAACGAACTGGTGGAAAGAAAGGACATTCTAATAAATAGCACAACACTGGAAATAGTCGAATAATATATACAGGGTCCGGCAATAGTGCGTCGGGCATATGTAGCTCCTAGAATAAACAACTTGAGAATTTTGTTTAAGTGCATGCCTGAAGTATGTACCAGGATGTATTTCAGGAAAATATTTTAACTTCTATAGAGTGGCTCAAAAAAGTGTGAGTGGACCTGGATGATTTTTTTTAAATGGAACACCCTGTATATTATTACATTTTTGGCTTCCTTTCCGATCACTTTACATAACCCTAAGATATGAATAAATATATTTCGATAGTTTCAGAGATATTCAAAAATAAATCAAAAATATATATTTTTCAGCCCTTCTTAAAAAAAAATTATTAAAAATACAGGAACTGTTCTAAAATCAGAACTATATTAGGTATTTACTTTAGATGGTCTGTACTTACTTTGCTATAAATATGAAAATCGTAAATCATACAGGATGTTCAAAATTCTACGCCAAACTTTCTAAAATATAAAATAATTTTTCTTCGTTTTTTTAAATGGAACGCCCTGTATATTATTTTTTCTTTAGACGGAGAATTAAAAAATGAACATTTTTTGTATTTAGAGTATTTCAAAATTTTTAACGGTTTCGCAGATATTTGCGGTTTTATATTTCATATGGCATTTTCCACAGTAAATTTTTATCAAAGCCACCCAATGATTTTTCTCTCGTATTTTACCATTGAAAGCGCCATATGAAATAATACTGCGTGTATCTGCGAAACCGTTAAAAATTTTGAAATACTCTAAATACAATAAATGTTCATTTTTAAACACTCCATCTAATAAAAAAATAATATACAGGGTGTTACATTTAAAAAAACAAAGAAAAAATATTTTATATTTTAGAAAGTTTGGCGTAGAATATTGAACATTCTGTATGAATTACGATTACCATATTTATAGCAAAGTAAGAACAGACCATCTAAAGTAAATACCTAATATCGTTTTGATTTCAGAACAGTTCTTGTATTTTTAATAGTCTTTTAAGAAGGGCTGAAAAATATATATTTTTAATTTATTTTTTAATATCTCTGAAACTATGGAAATATATTTATTCATATCTTAGGGTTATGTAAGGTGATCTGAAAGGAAGCCAAAAATGCAATAATATACAGGGTGTTCCATTTAAAAAAAATCGTCCAGGTCCGCTCACACTTTTTTGAGCCACCCTATAGAAGTTAAAATATTTTCCTGAAATACATCCTGGTACATACTTTAGATTTGCACTAAAACAAAATTCTCAAGTTTTTTATTCTAGGAGCTACAGATGCCCGACGCACTATTGCCGGACCCTGTATATACATATATTTGGGACAGTACACAGATTGGAATTTCTACTACCAGAAATCAACAGAAGAATTAAGTTAGCATGGAGTACTTTGGAAGAAACTCAATCATATTCAAATCTAGAATGCTACTTTAACTAAAGAAGAAAATATTCGACCAATGTGTACTACCAGTCATGACCTATGCATGCGAAACCTGAACACTTCCATAACCTTCATAAGGAAACTGCAGGTCGCACAACGCTCAATGGAACGAAATATGCTGGGAGCAACCAAGAGAGACCGTAAAAGAATAGAGTGGATACGACAAAAGACCCAGGTAATAGATGTCATCCACAGCGTCAAATCCCTCAAATGGCAATGGATAGGATACCTGGCAAGAAGACCGAATAACAGATGGACCACAAAAATTACAACATGGTACCCACGAGGAATTAAGAGACCTAGAGGAAGACCAAACTTGAGATGGGAGCATGAGATATTAGGAAGTTAGCAGGGATAACTTGGGCCCACATAGCCAACAATAGAGAACAGTGGACCCAAATACAAAGAGAGTATTTAAATATGTAAGGGAGACTACACCATAATGGAAAATGGTTGAATAAACTGAGAATTTTTCAAACATGTCCTTCAAAACCTTCAATTTAATAGCTGTTAGTAAGAAGTTACACTTCAAATATCCGCACATAGTGCACATACAATTTTTTTAGTGACAGAAGTATTAAAGTTTAATAATAAGTCTTTCCGAGTAACACCGTATACTAATATCACGATTACCGTAAATTCTTCGAGGCTGTAAAAGAAGTATACGGCACAACCAAGAAGGCAAGCTGCCCAATCATGGCACAAAATGGCGAACTTCTAAAAGAGGAAAAGCAAATCAGAAACCGCTGGAAAGAGCATTACAGCCATATCCTTAACCAAGAAAATAACCCCAATATGGAAGCGCTAAACATAATACCTCAGTATAACAGCCTCGATGTATTAGATATCCCAATAACAGAACAGGATATAAAGGCTTCCATAAAACAGCTTAAAAACAAATCAGCTGGCTGTGACGCGATTCCGGCGGAAATCTATAAGTGTGCAAGTAAAGAACTTATTGCTCATCTTAAGGCTCTCTTCGATGTCATATGGGAAAGCGGAGAGGTACCTCAGGACTTTTGCAACGCAAATATAGTGAATATATTTAAGAACAAAGGAAGTGCATCAGATTGCGGAAACTACCGGGGAATTTCACTCTTGGCTATCGGCGGAAAAATTCTTGCAAAAATTATGTCAAACCGCCTGCACCCACATATAGAAAAAATCCTTCCAGAATCGCAAACAGGTTTTCGCACTAACCGGGGCACCGTCGATTCCATATTTTCCATCCGCCAACTACAGGAAAAAGTAAAAGAACAGCAGTCTAAACTTAACTAAACCTAACAAAAGCCTTCGACTCTGGGAACAGAGATGCACTTTGGGCAATTATGAAAAAGTTTGGCGTACCCAACAAATTTCTTACAGTGTGTAAAAGCCTCCATAATAACAACCAGTCAAGAGTGTCACATCATGGATCACTGAGCGATCCCTTCCTGATAAACAGAGGAGTTAGGCAGGGATGTGTCTTAGCGCCTCTCCTATTCAACATATTCACGGCAGCGCTCTCCATTATAGTGGATAGCAAACTGCAGGAGAGAGGATTGGGCATTAGATACAGATATGACGGTGGTATGTTCAACATAAAAAGACTCAAGGCAAAAACATGTACAAAATTCATCACAGAACTTCAATACGCTGATGACTGCGCTCTAGTTGCAAAAACTGTACAGCAATTACAAGAAATGTTGAACACATATACCTGGGCATATGGGGCTTTGGGCCTTAAGCTAAACATCGACAAAACTAAAATCATGTGCACTCCCCCGGAAGATCACAACAATGCTATAAAAATCGGAGAAGAACTACTGGAATATGTAGCGGAATTCAATTATCTCGGCAGTTTGATTTCAGAAAAGGCCAATATCGACTCTGAAATTCAGCACAGGATTAGCAACGCCTCAAGAGCATTCTGGAAATTAAAAGACAGGGTTTTCTACAACCATGACCTGAGCACAAAAACGAAACTTGCAGTGTACCGAGCAATAATAATCCCCACCATGTTGTATGGGAGCGAAACCTGGGTGCCGTACTGCCGATACATGAACGCATTAAACAAGTTGCAACAGAGACACCCTAGACAACTCTTAAGAATCAAATGTTTCCATCATGTCTCAAACGTATCGGTTCTTGAAAAAGCTAACTGCGAGAGTATTGAAGTCATGGTTACAAAATCCCGACTAAGATGGGCTGGTCACGTATGCAGAATGCAAGAAAACCACATACCAAAATCACTGCTTTACGGTGAGCTTGTAGACGGTAATAGGAGGCCAGGTGGACAACTCAGAAGGTAAAAGGACATTTTCCACGAAAACTTAAAGGGGATTAACGTGCAGAATGAGTGGGAAGTAGCAGCTCACAATAGAACTCAATGGAGAATTGTAAACTCAGTTAACAGCGAGAACCAAAAAGTTAAGAGGCAACCAGGCAATGAGATTTTTGAATGTCCGGAGTGCGGTAGACATATAACATCACGTATTGGACTTTTCAGTCACAGAAAAGCTCATGAGAGAAAACGCCTTACGTGACCATCTTCTGATGCGTGTCAAATACTCGTCAGCGAGTAATGGCGGTATGTATGTATGTATACTAATAAAACTTGAAAACAAAATTATTTGCATTAATTTTTTATTGACAAAAGACTTTTTTTTATTTCAACAATTACACATTCGATAGACATAATTATGTTTGTTTATTCCTATGAATCTAAAAACCATAAAACGAAATAGTGAAACGAAACGTAACGCGTAAAAATAACCAAGCAAACGTTTGATTTTTCACACGATTCTACAGAAAACTTTATGGTAATCTAGGTAGTATTTAAAGGTAAACCCAAAACGGGGAATGAGACAAAAGCATCTACCAGGAAAAAATTCGCTGTTTGCGTGCGCTTCGGGCTAAAACTTTAGCACAAAAACGGTGAGAGATGAGCAAGATCCGCATACTTTTCCGCCTTAGCGGTCCACTAAATTAGCAAAGCACTTAATTGGGCAAGGACACCGCTGAACAATAATATCTACTGTTTCGTATTCGAATTTGCATGTACCGAAGCGGAAGACGATTTAGAAGATTAATGAAGAAGCGTCCATGTTTTAATAGATATACGGGGTGATTCGGCCAGTTGCGTAATGTGGATTTACGTCAGAGTGTTGAAATTTTTTCAAAGACATTGGCGAATTTACGTGGGTGTAAAAAAAGAATACAAGATGGCTCAACCTCGATTAAGCTAGGAAAAAATACAGTGCCATTAAAAAGTTTTATAACCAAGCAACGTTTGATCTTGTCCTTATCTCGTCCTTTAACTAATTTTCTCCATCTTTGTCTATCTTGACCAAAATTTCTTTAGTTTTTCCAAAAAATCATCTATGGGTATTTCGCCACTGCAAGAAAATCTACAAAATAAAATAGTTAATACTTCTGCGTTAATCCCAAATGGAAAGTACTTGTCAGAAGTTAGGTTTACAGTTATACAAATTTGCCTAATGAACAAAAAATGCTTGACGTTTCGGAAAGTTTATCTCTTTCCGTCGGAAGCAAAAAAATAAAAAGAATAAAGAAAAAACCTATTTAAAATATTTAAATTCAACTATTCGAGAACACTTTAGTTTTTTAAAACAGATACGTCTACAAAAACCGTTGACGTTCTGTTAAAATGACATTCTATCAAGTTAAACTTCAAAATTAACAATTACTACCTGATAACAATTACTTAATAAGGTAAAACCAAAAAGCACCAAACTTTCTGTATGATTATTTTTAATTTTTACGTAGGTATGTTATGTTTATTTATGTTATGTTCTTTAAAATCAAAGAAGCGATTGCCATACATTACTATAGTCTGTGAAACGAATAATTTTGAATTTGACAGTTCCCGCGGGCTTTTTTAGTGTTAATTTTATTAGGTTAGCAACTTGCGGCCATGCATTTTTCTTTGTTGTCTGATATTTAAAAATGTCAAAAGCTGATGACATTTTACTTTTGACAATTATGACATTTTGTGTTGATTTTTGCAAGACGAAGAAGAACTGTCACTTGTTTTATTGGTTTCCTTTTCTATTTCACGAAAGTAAAAAGAGTTATCTAACTGATTCATTCAGGTACTCAATTTAAAGAATATCAGTAACTTTTTTGACAGAGGGATTTTATATTTGCCATGTTGTTATTATATGTTTATTAAAATTTATCCTGTGCCCTGTGTCCCATGAATGCTGACAAATCTTAGATTTGTGAAAATCAGTTTCATTGCTGAATTACGAGCTATTGTCTGCGTTTGATTTCTTTATTTGTTTTGAGGGATCCGAGGTAATTAAACTTTTCGACAATTTAGAACCATCAATCTCCCTGATGTTCGTAGGATTTTGGTCTACTATCATTATATGCGTTTTGCTTTTTAAAAAGCAACTAAACTGGGTAAACTTTTCAGAATTTTTGTCGTTTTCAGAAACGTCTATTTAAAACAGTTACTCTACCGTGTAATCCTTGGCAGTAACCGTTACAATAAATAAACATTATGTTTGTGGCCATTACAGTAATTTTTATTAATGTATTTTCCTTTATCTTATTATTTATGCGCGTTTGGTTTGAAACGGTTCAGGAGACAGCAGATCAAATTAAAAACTAACTCTTTGTGTTTTGCGATCTTAGATAAAACGGCTAATTACTTTATTTAATTATCTACTATAACTCATTTTTTTTCATATATGATGCTTTTATAGCACTTTAAAATAGATTCAAAAATACACAGGAACATCCACAAAACATCCCCCTTTAGAATTTTGCTTTATATGTTATGAAATGAAAGTAAAAGAAGCGCCCCCTTGAGTTTGTTCGCGCACTAAATTCATGAAATATCGATCCCTATATTTAATTTTTTTTTTGAATATTACAGAAACATTTTTTTAATTGTAACGAAATAGGTATATTAAAAATTACAATAAAAAATTGTAATTTATATATAACATATAATTATTTAATTTTAATATACCTATTTTGTCATAATAAAAACATGTTTATATGAATACCCGATCGAACGTTTATAGGAATAAAACAATTATTGATGTTATTATAAATTATGTATTTTACATAATTATAAACTGAAAAAACGTACAAAGCAATTCGAATCTTTCCGGGGATTTGGAAAACGAAAAAAACTGCCATTTTTGTTGTCACAATTAGGAATGTTACAGTTCTTCTTCGCAGGTTTGCGTTCTCGGCCGAAAAAATGTCAATGCAATTAAATATGAATAATTAAAATAAAATGTGTTTGGTAAAATAAGTACAAAAACACAGAAAATAATATACCTCGTAATATGCCTGTATATGATGTATAGACTTCTCTTAGATCAAAATAAATTTTAGTTGAGTCAGAATAGTATTCGCTATTGATTTAGGAAAAGTGTCTCTTTAATCAAGAAATGTCCCTTTTCAATCAAGAATTTTTGCATGAATCAAAGAGACTATTGTTCTTGTAGCAAGAACTTCTTTGCATATTCATTTTGGGTCAAGAGTGAAATACTTTGGACAGATAGATTCTTCTATTCTCTAAAGCAATTTTTTAAAGCTTGTGAAAAGATAGTTAATGCTTTGGCCAAAGAAACGTCGTTCTTAGCCCTATTGAAAAGCGCCAATCTTTTGGGTCAAAGTCATATTCATTTCGACTGAGAGATCCTTTTTTTTCGGTATAGCAGCGCCTCTAGTGTTTGTTCGCATAGTATAGTTTTTACATAGCAGTCATTGTCATTACAGAAAATGTTCTAAAGAAAAATCAATTGACATTTAAACTATAATGGCAGTAACGGACACTGTCATTTGCTCCCTTTGAATACAATATAATATTGTATATCTAATATACAATAATTCTACCGTATTTTCAAAAAAAAAAAAAACGGCGTCAAAGACGACTGGGGAATGACAATTGATTATAATGTTGGCGACGTCAATCGCTAGACGTCACTTAAAAATTGACATAAAACTTGTCAAAAATTAACATTGTAATTTATTTTTATATTATATATCTTTAATTAGTTACTAACTTCCTATGGCCAACATACAGGAAGCGCCATTAAAAAATAAATAAGAGTACGGGCCAAGTAATAAAGTCTAGGGCTTGACCTCGCCAAAATTATCATCGATTGTCATTCCCAGCCGTCTTTGACTCCGTTTTTTTTTGATCGTAATATATTTTGCTGCTTGGAAAATTTTATTTATGTTTTGTTTTAATTCCTTTCGATGGCTTAGTAAAATTTATTGTATTTAATTGAAAAATAAACAGGAACACTTGTAAAACATCCTGTAAAGTACCGGTTTGCAATTACAACTAACTTTCTGATTGTTGATTTATTGATATTTAAACACGGAATAATTATATTTAATTGATACCCTTTACTTAAACGATTGCAAAAACTAGAATGTTGGAAATAACAAATTAGGCAATTTTTTTATTTGTTTAAATGTCCGTTTTAGGTCTATTTAAATAATACTATACGTTTAAAAAAAAACGGCATCAAATACAGCTGGGGAATGACAATTGATGATAATTTTGGCAAGGTCAAGCCCTAGATACCATTTACTTGATCCGTATTCTCTTTATTTTTAATGGCCCTTTACTGCCAGTTGGCCATAAAAAGGTTGTATTTTATTTTTATATTGACTGAACATGATTTTTAAATGAAATGGTATATTTTAAAATTGGAGAAAAAATATTCTTTTTGAAATGGATTCTATCTTTTTTTAATCTTTCCATCATTAATAATTTTTGACGATTTTTACTAAATTATGTCTATATAGAGATTGGCCTCACCAAAATTAGCATCGATTGCTATTCTCCAGTGGCCTTTTACGCCGTTTCTTTTTGATCACATACATATATGTATTAAGACTACTTCCTAATAAAGAAAATATTCTTTTTCAAAAGTCAAGGATTATTTTCAACACACCGTGTATCAGTTTTAAATATTTTACTACATTATTGAAAGTATCTATTTAATATTACTGTGCTAAACATTATTTTACAGTTGGTTATTCTTTTTGCATACAATAAAAATAGTTGCCATTTTTCTATTGAGCAAGGTGTATACTTGTTTTACAACGTGCATTTTTCTATGTTCTAAGCCTTCTTAGCAATCCGTGATGCAACAAAACATTCTGCTAAAATTGAATGGCGTGTAGAAGAAAATTTTAATTATGTTGTTCTTGCCTCGTAAGAGGTGTCTTCATGTCTTCAAATTACCTATAATTTGTGTAAATGGATATACATATAGCGTATGATTGAATTAATATGACGTCACATTAAGCCTAGAAATGATTTCAGTTCGGGATTTATTTCAGTTGCTTCTACAGGGTGTTTGACAAAATATATGCAATCTCTTATGGGGAGATTCCTCATGTAAAAAATACTTATTTCTTATATTATTTTCATATATGTTGGGTTGAAACCAATCAATTAAATAATGTATGTCTATGATTTTAATGGTAATCTAAAAATATTAATATACCAGAAATACTTTCAAACACATTTATTATAACTCTTATGTTAAATGAACGACCTACAGCTGTCTAGGGAAATGTTAATTACGATTATTGACAAATTATTAAGTTACTAGAAGAAATCTTCTTCCTAGTTTTTTCTAAAGATTTGCGCAACCTTTACCACTCAGACTATCGCTGTAAACGTTTTTTTTTCTTCTTTTGATCGTGAGAAGAGCCTCTGTGTGTGCGTTTTTCACCTTGACATCTAAATTTCTTCTTTTCTTCTAAATGCCACCGAAGATTGTTTTGCGTTTTTCTCAAAACCGGATACGTTTGCTTTTGCGTTTGGCGATGACGAAATCAGCAGGAAAAAAGTGAAATGTAAACATAGGCGGACACCTACATATACGTATTTATTATAAATTGTTGTTTTAATATACCTGCAGTGGCTATTTAACGGGTATTATATTATTATAATATACCAGAATATATCGCTATAGATATTTGTCCATGGTATCAATATCTGTTAATATATGTATGTAAAAGATGTTTATCTTTTAAATCTTGGTACATAGTACCACCTTTACAAATAGTTGTAATCAGTAATGACATGGGCTCAAGTTTCGTTTACTTGAAATCAGTAATGTAAAAAATATTTGTTTATTTAGTAGGTTGTTCTAAAATCGTTAATCCCGTTTATACTGTTTCAAATTTCCATACCATTTTAGAGAAAATAAGAAAAAACATAAAAATATGGTTGAATTTTTTCCTAAAAGTAGTTCCTAGGTCCTAAAATTAAACGCTATTGGAATATAATTTCGTCTCGTTCTTTTATAGAATTTTATTGATAGAATATTAACGTCATATTTTTTACTGTTTTAAAATGTCAAAGAAGCACAACATTTATTTAGTTCAAAGCTATGGAAAGGGTGATAATAGTTATCGGAAAATGTAATACTTGAGCAACCGCAAAAATATGACGTTAATCATAGTTAATAATAACCATCTATGAAAGAATGAAATCGAAATTATATTACCATAGAAACGCATCGTGATTTTTAGGACTTATAGGAAAAAAATCATTTTTCTTCATATTGTCATGTTTTTTTTTAATTTTCACTAAAACGATATGGCCAATTTCGAAAAGTATACACTGAATTAATCAGTTTAAAACAAGTAAAAACAATTATGAAGAATGCATTTTTCTCAAAATGTTAATAATAAAAAAGTTTCTCCTCATGTAAAAACAATCCGGGGACATAGTGTGGACACTTATCGAAAAAAAAATTCTGGAAAAATAAAACACTTTTCTCTCATATGTGCTTAAACTGTCTGGGCTGTCTCTATATATCATTTATCTATTGGATTTTCCATACACTCTCCTGCACAAATAAAAGTTATGTCACGCGTCACGGGTGACCACAGAACACCTCCTATCGCGCCCAAACCCAGCCGGGCCGCTATTGAAGATTACAAATTGCTTTAATTAAATCGGATAAAAGCCTAACACGGCCCTGGCGTTAATTGCCAATTAAAAGTGTGTTGCATATCATTACCGATGCCTTAATGCTTATAATCTATCGGCGAGTTATCTTGGCCGCAAGGGGATCTAACGCTATTACTATTATTTTTGTTTTGCCGATTAATGGTTGGAAGATGTATCTATATAATTTTTAAACTGAATGGGTATAGTGGTTAATTCATGGTTATCCATTAATAACTTGAATTCATTCAGAAAATGAAAACCATTTTCTAGAATTTCTGCAATATATATACCGGGTCCGTCTCAAAAGTGGCTCACCCCTATAACTTTTTTATTTTTTCAGATAAGAAAACGAGATTTGGTATGCTAGTATATGACATACATTAGGATTGATTGGCGTATTATAATTGTTTTTGATCACTTCCTGTTTCACCGGAAATGACTACAACTTTTGATTTTTAAATGGCACCCTCGGTATATTTTTACCAAGATTTTTACTTTATTCGATAGGAAATGACACTCTGAATAGAATGACATATCGTATGTCAACTTTTTTCGCTTAAAAACAAACAATATTTTAAATTTCAATCTAGAGTGCCATGGCTGCTTTAAAAAAGCTAATTTTTAATCAAGGAGCCTCGGAAAATTACATTTGACCGTCTAATGTTTTTCGTGTCTTGTCCTGGCCTGTTAAAAGATGCCCAAATCGTATTTTTAATCATATCTCAGTTTTTTCAAATGGAACAAGGGTGGTTCATTAGTATATTTGGAAAAGTATATTTTACGAATAAGTTGGTACCCCACACTTGGTATTTCAAGTCAAATTGTCGTTATGAACCGCATGTTACAATTTCAAATAAACCATATATGAAAGTGTCAAAACTTGACATGATATGTCGTTCTATTCAGAGTATCATTTCTTAATTAAATTAATAGTTTATTTTTAAAGAAGCATACGTAATAATATGTTATTAACCAGAGAATATATGCGTTACTATTAAAGGACATGTTTACTGTTTAATGTGCTGAAACGTCTAGAACTATTGGCAACGTCGCTGCTAGTCTTCCAGAATGAAATGAGTCGTCCGTCCCACCACCCCTCGCTACGGCACTTGGTCCGTTATAGCGTACTACGTTTAGCTTACGGTGTGTTTGAAGTCGGAATGAAGTCCGAAGTGAACTTTTCAGTGATTTTCAGTAGTTTTTGCTTTTGTTTAACGTTTGAATCTGCGAATTTTCAATATGGTACGACAGTGTCAAATGTGTGAAAAAATAAGCTCAAATTACCCGAATTTGTCTTTTCACAGGTATGTATTGTTTCCGCCGCCCCGTAATCGCCGTACATAGGCGTCCCACAAGGGAGCCTCTCACAATTAAAATAATTTCTTATTATATTTTGTTGAATTTTGAGCTATTAAAACAAGAACGTAGTAGCCGGTAATTGAATTATAATTCGTCTCAATTACTACTTAACTGTTGTAGATCATAACAAATTTGAATATAAACGTTGCATTTGAAACTTTATTATAAGCCAGAAAGTGACATTTTTTTTCTTAAAATTGCGTCATATTTTGGTCATTATATACGATATTCTAAAGGAATTTTGCTCAACAAATAAACAAAGGTGTTTACCCGCCCTTTTTTACATTTTATTGCATTATTATATCTGTCCCTTCGGCCTCGTTTAAACAATTTTTTACCACCGTACAAATACCTCTTCCTAGAGTTATTTGTACGGTGTGTTTACCTTTTTTTTAGAATGGGACGAACTGTAAATAATTCTTGGGCTACTAGTTTTATACATACCTATATACAGAGTGACCCAGACCTCCAAGAAAGCTTTTTACCTATTACGTTTTAGGTTTGCAATTTTTATTTCAATTTTTTACATAAGATGGGGGTCATTGTAACGCACATTTTCAAAATATTTTTGTCATCATACAGGGTGATTCTCGGGGTGATTTAAACCGCAATACATATGCTTAATACAGTTCATGAAGATTGGGACATTTAACTAAAATTTGATTGTCTGATGAAGCTACCTTTAAAAGTAATGGATTTGTAAATAAACGTAATATTCATTATTATGCGATAGAAATCCTATCATACTGTAGCACTCAGATTTGATACTTGTAATGATAAATGCCTTCTATTGAGAGACTAAAAGGTAATTGCCTCGTATCAGAGCCATCATAATACAAGAAGAAGACCGAAAGTCAAATCTTGTCTTATATTTTGAAAAAAACACAATTTTCTCATTAAATATTGATTTTAGGTATAGGAAGTTATTAATAATACAAGATTAAACAACTATTACATAGTACTTTACAGGAAGTTATCGATTGCGAACTAACTAAATCGTTACTAATTACTAATTTTAAAAAGTTCTTTTTAAGATCAAAAAAGGTAAAACTAAAACCTATATTATCATTTGAGATTAAATGTTGTCTATTCTAAACAAGAAAAATTTATTTATAAGTTTTATAACATCTCTAATTAAATATGGACGAAAATAATATTTCTGTTTGCTGTAGGTAATTTTCTCAGGGAAAATACGTAAATAAAAATGACTTTTTAAGTCAAAAAAATTCAAAAGGACCAGTTATTCCAAAAAAGAACTGTCCTTTTCAAAAAAGGACAGGTGGCAACCCTAGGTATTTCTGGAATGGAAATTTAATTGCAAATCTACAACTTTAGTTTGAAAATATGTTCCGGCCACCTATGTTTACAAAAATGTCTAAAATGTGCTTTACCATTGCCTCCATATTCTGAAAAAAAAATTGAAAGAAAAGTCACCATCCACAAACCTAATATAGAACTGTTTCGGAAGCCTGAGTCACCCTGTAAATATTCAAAAGTAACTGAAAATTTATATAGAATTAACTGAAAGTTTAAATTGAAAATCGATTTTCGAAAACTACCTACTAACATTTCAACATAAGTATATGTGGGATATTAATTATATTATTATATTAGACCTTATAACAAAACTCATCTGACGAAAAAGTGTTAATGTAGTATATTAATATAGAGTAAACATTTTACTAATTACTTTACTTTTACTTTACTAATTAAATTCGTTCCAAAAAACGATACGCCACTGGCCATTAGAACAATCCAAATGCGCCTAGTTGCCGGGGTCGGAAATTTTAGACTTCTCTGTCTCTTCTGTCCTTGTTTGACACATTGGAATGGTTGATACACTACCAACGAGTATTTATGAATGAGATGTTCGGTCTATATTTATAATGTCTTTGTTTATATTATATGCTAGTATACCAAGTATCGTTTTGTTATCTGAAAAAATAAAAAAAGTTATCGGGGTGAGCGACATTTATATTGGAAAGTGCCCTTATGGGGCACTTTCCAATATAAACTAATGACAATGTAAATACAATTTGGGGCTTTTCTTACAACTGTCGCTCTGAAATATTATTTATTCAAATGTTTTAATATTTTCTTTTAATTTTTTAAATAAAATAGATACAGTCTGTTGCATATAAAAAACTTACGACGTTATGCCACGATCCACGATGGTTTTTGCAGTTGACAGTTCACACAGCTTTTTAAGTTTTTAATGCCACTTTTTCACATTCATCACCGGTTTCAGCAAATAAAATTTAAATTAAATTCACAAGATAGCAATAATTACTTTGAAAATGGACGCTTTAAACATTTTTCGGTATTTTTTCAATGAGAGCGGTTTAAATTTTGAAAGATTTTATAATTTTTGAAGATTCTGGCAAGAGAAAATTATTTCTGTTCTTGTTTGGCGGTTGTTCTTAGCAACCGCTATAACAGCGCCCTACAATGTATGCGCTCCAAAACAATTATAAGTTTTGGCGGCAAGCGTTTCAACTTAAACTTGTTCCCTTTATCTATGAGATAAGTTTATTTCTTACCGAATTTAGTATATTTTGTCCTGTTTTAAAACGACACAAATGTTGCATTTATTAATCTTCCGGTATAATTATTGTATTAACGCTGCTGGTAGGAACTTTTTTGCCAGGATACTATTGTAATAAATGACCTGTTTATAAATTGACGATTGATGTCAATGGAGTTCAGAGAGGATGTCGATGAAAGTGTTAATTTATTATATGGATATTAATGATATAAATAAATTATTAGAGTAGTTAGATAGTGTTACTCAAAATCTCTATTGTATTTCATGGTTGTTATCTATAAAAGGTAGAGGAAATTATGACATCTTAATTCCCGTTAAGAATGTCCGAAGGGAAATATGACTCTATTTATGGTTACCGTAACCAAGACGATATAAGCTTATATTTATTCTGTAAAAGATAAAAGCTGTAAAATACTAGATATTCTTAATTTTTTTGTCAATCAAGCCGGGAAAATCAGATTAGCCAACTGTTACAATGATTGTTTATCGCTCCTCATACTGGTTAACTAAATCTATTACAATCATTTCGGTGTGACCTATGATGTTATTGGACCAAAACTCATAAACCGCAATTTTATGGTTTTCATTACCCAGGTACCTATGTTACTGCCTCTCTCACGAACTTCATCCTATTATTGTAATTGATCGTGATAATGCTAGTTGTATTTATATTTTTTTTTCTTAATCAATGATTACGAACAAATTATAAGCACGATATATTATGTAAATTGAAATAATCTAATGTTTATAACTGAGAAACTAACTCGTGTTCAATTTAATTGGTATTATCAAGTGTTCAATTCACGGTAAACGGATTTAAAGTACTTTTCTTTTTATTATTTATATTTGTTTTGTTGATTGAATGTTGGGTATTAAGAATAATATTATATAAGCTGTTAATAACATCATCATGTATAACAGCTGAGCTAACCAAATATAAGTTCGTATCAAATACACTTTTAGTCACGTCATTATGTTTGACCGGCACAGCGTTGCCCACTTTTACATATTTTCTTTTAATCAAAATATTTTAGGAAACAAAAATAAATTATATATATATACAGGGTGTTTCAAAACAAATGCGAAAAACTTCAGGGGGTGATTCCTTGTTCAAAATAAAGGGTAGTTTGCTTCATAAACGTTGGGTCAAAAGTCAACCATTAGTAGGGATCCCAACTTGAGTATCGGCGATTCCGGGACAATTATTTTTAAGCTTTTAAATAACTGAAACAATACATTAAATATTAGAAAATAAAATAAATTATGTGTGTAGTACACATTTTTTTAGTTTCCAGGTCCCGGCCAAGGCAAAACTTTCGCCGGGACACACTTTCTGATTCCTGGTTAATCCCGGCCAAACCGTGACGGTTGGGAACCCTAACCATTAGGGAGATATCGCGGTACAAAGATGGCGGAAAAATAATGTTCTTATTTTTTATCTTGAAAACGAAAAGAGATAGACTAATGAAATTTTATGGAAGCATTACTGTTATGAAAACACACTTTCTGGTAATTTTTTCACTTTTTAAAATGAGTGGAAGGGCTTGAAATAAACTACCCCTATCATTCTTGTTAACGAAATTTAAAGAAAAATCTTATCAAACACATGCAAAAAAATTAATTTGGATAGTTTAGTTTGTTTAGAAACTTTTTTATCTCTTGTAATTTTTTTATAACTCACCGATTTGAAATTAAAAAATAAAATGTAAAGCATTACATGTCAGGACTAAAAATATTTTTAGATTAAGAATCTAGTGATAATAATGATAATAATTATAATCTAGATAATAACGTATTGCAGTAGGGTAATGTCAAATAAAACAATATTAGAAACATCCTAAAAAGTGACAGCGGCCGACTAGACTTTTTCCTAAAAAAATTACAGCTGCCCACTAGATTCTTTATCTAAAAATGTTTTTTGTCCTGACATGTAATGCTTTACATTTTATTTTTTAATTTCAAATCGGTGAGTTTTATCAAAAAAACACAAGAGATAAAAAAGTTTCTAAATAAACTAAACTATCAAAATTAATCTTTTTTGCATGTGTTTGATAAGATTTTTCTTTAAATTTCATTAACAGGAATGATAGGGGTAGTTTATTTCAACCCCTTCCACTCATTTTAAAAAAGTGAAAAAATTACCAGAAAGTGTGTTTTCATAACAGTAATGCTTCCGTAAAATTTCATTAGTCTATCTCTTTTCGCTTTCAAGATAAAAAATAAAAACATTATTTTTCCGCCATCTTTGTACCGCGATATCTCCCTAATGGTTGACTTTTGACCCAACGTTTATAAAGCAAACTACCCTTTATTTTCAACAAGGAATCACCCCCTGAAGTTTTTCGCATTTGTTTTGAAACACCCTGTATATACATATAAAGCGGTGGTCCTACAACTTCTGCCGCATTTCAACCTTCATATTGTTCGATTTTGCCATTCTACCTCGTTAATAGCTCTATCTCTCATGTACTGGTCTATTCCATCTAACCACGTAGTTGTAGGTCTTCTTCTTTTCCTTCTACTTTATGGACGATACTCCATTGCCCTTTTTGGCCATCTTTCTCCTCCCATTCTCGTCTCGATTTGATGGTGTCGGTGCTGTTATATATCCGCCTTGTTCTTTGCCTGATCTCCTCATTTCTAATGTGTTCCATCCTTGATATTCGACATGCTCTTCTAAGAAAGTCCATCTCCACTTACTCGATCATCCTTTTTTCTTTTGATGTAAATTGCCAGCATTCGGCATCGTATGGTAAAATTGGCTCTACGATTGCTTTGTAAATCCTTAGCTTTGTTTGGATGTTTTATTTGACCACAGGAGTGGGTTTAAAAGACCGATCACTGTCTTACCTTGTTGAACTCTGCTATGTATATCTTTCTTGGAGTTTCCCCCTTCTTCAGATATAATACTTCCTAAATATTTATATTCGCTACACCTTCTAATTTCATGTATATGTAGTTCAGCATCTTTAGTTTGTTCTCCTACTTTCAGGTATTCGGTTTCCGCGAATCGTATTCTTCCTCGACCCCATCTATCGTATTCTTCCTCAAGTTTCCTGAACATATAGTCGGCATCCTCCTCATAACCTGCAATGATAACTTGGTCGTCTGCATAGAACAAGGTCGATAGACAGTGGTTGTCAATCTCTATTCCCATAGCTCTACTCCTCCTTCTCCAGTTTTTCAATGCCTCCTGGATATACATATATTTTAAATAAGGTAGGTGATAAACTGCACCCCTGTTTGAGGCTTTTTGATGTCAGGAAGGATTCCTATAGGAACTTCCCCTGTCTGATCATACTTTGTGGATTTTTGTACATATTCCAGATTGCATTGATATATGTTTTACTAACATTTGGCTCAACCAAGATTTCAAATAATTTCTTCAAAGGCACCGTGTCATAGGCTTTCTATAAATCGATAAATACCAGATGCGTGTCCAAATTTCGAGCTCTCCTTTTTTTCAATTATTTAAAAATAAACTAATTATGAATATCCAAACAGTTATCATTTGCATCAACAAAGCTTTTTTTTGCTTAAGGTATCACAACATAATTGATTTAGACCAAAAATTTGTAATCTGTCGTGATACAAAACTATAATGTCAAAACGAATGACAATGTCAGGAAATAAATGTGCACATGTGAAAACCGCATCTCTGTATCTCTACTCATAAGCGATAAATCCTATAAAACACACAAAAATGGGACACCCCGTACAAACCAAATACAAACACACCGTCTACAGTTGGATTTGACCACCGAATATAATCTTTTTTCCTAGATATGAAACCGTCATTTGCATAGTTCCGGGATCTTCATTTAATGAGAAAATAAGTGTTTAAATAAATGACAAAATCTCTATTTGCACCAAAATCATTTAATAATTACATAACTATAATAAAATACTATAATAATTATTATTCTTCTCTGAGGTGACAATACTTCCAAAAGAGTAAGTAAACCACCATTTGATATTAATCCTTTCATTTTCCATAAATGCAAATAAGCTGTGTTTGTCTTAATATGTCCCTCCATTTGCTTATTTCCGTATTTGTTAAATAACTTAATTACTTTATTTACTACAAACTTTTTCAAGAACACTCCATAAGAAAAAGCATTCCCACATATTATCTACCTTCTGTTTTTGTTTAGACTTTTGGTCAATCACTCAGCCATATAAAAATCCATAAAACTGTATGTTTTATTTTAAAAATAGTCTGATGAGATCACCTGATAATGACAGCGATTAAAAACGAATAGTAAACAGAATAAAAAACGATGGACAAATTCTTTAATGATGCCATATATGATTTAAATTGCCTAGAATTCAGGGAAAATTGTTCGACTCGTAGTATTATTCGAGTGTATGTAATAAGAAAATTGTCAATATTTTTCTTATTGTACTTATGCAGCTGGTACATCGGACAAACTTGACCTAAAAATTAGAAGACATGTACCTATTGTTTATTTATAACATTGAGGTAATGCAATTTATTGAACATAGGCATATTCGTGTTGATTTTGCTGATTAGTTTACAGATCATTTTAAGAATATTGTATGGTAATTAACTTATTTTGATACAGTAATTCTATGTCCAAGAAATATTAGGACACCCTGTGTCATAAGATCGTTTAAAATGACTCATTGTACCATTTACATTAATTAAAACATACTAAAAATAGTGTTTTCTTTGTTATAGGTTAGTTTTAAAGAAGAATGTCTCCACTAATTATAGTGGGGATAACACTCCTCGTCACAGTCTTTGGTGACGTTAGTCACGTTCTTCAAGGTCAAGCACACCCGCCCGCCGACTCGCGAGAAGTCCACAGTGCTTTCCAAACTGGAAATGGTCAAGACTTTTGGTGGATGCAAGATGACAGTCCATTCAAAAACGCCTACAAGCATTTTAAGAAATGCGCTGACACTGGTATGTACCTTTATAATAAGTTCTTAATAATAATCTTATATCTCTAAATCCTAATCTTAAATTTCTATAATGATATCCTTAAGATCCATATATAGGGTGCTACAAATTCGAGGTACGAGCATTGGTATCACGGTAACCGTAATAGATACGAACATGTTTATATTGGAGCAAAGTTACGCTTTAGGATGTTCACCAAGATGCCATCAAAAAAGTGTGAAAAATTTCAAGGATTGCTGAGTTTTTTTGGAAAAAACGGATTTTTTTGAAAATTAATTTTATTTTTTTCTGTCGTTACTTTTAAGAAAATCAAAAAACTAATTGACCATTCTCATAGCCACTTTATAAGGGCTTCCTTATAATCTTTCATTCCCTTTCATTCCCTTAACAAAAAAATTTCATTCAGATAATTAAAATAGTCCAATCATTCGCCATCGTAGAATTTCTGCGTAAACATTTACCGGCCAACGGTCTTGGTGCTGAACTATTTGCCTCAAGGGTAGATTTGAACCAGTAGTGCATATTGTTAAGATTCGCACCTTCGTTTGGTGCTATATGAAAAGTGACCCAAACGACATAAACTTTATAATATAATAACAAATAACACAAACAACAGGTAAATCACGAAAACACGTGAAATCAAGGACGAACTTGGATTATTAGAGAACAACTGCATACGGTCGAGTCGGCCTACAAACACGTAAACGTTTACGTACGCATGCGCATTTCTTATATTTTTATTTTTTATACACGTAAAAGATTCTTAACGTCTACGTCTACGTGCCAGCAGCGGCCGACTCGACCGTATGCCGTTGTTCTCTATTAACTAAATGACGTTACATGAAATAAACCCCTAGTTTTCGACAATACGAAATTTGGCCGTTTTCTGTTAAAAGCAATTATGGCGGCACAAAATATTTGGAAACTTTAATAAAATTATTGATTGTCCGACTTTCGGACATTTTAATCTGACAACTACTTACATATATATCTACCAAAAAATTCGTAAAAATTATATGGATGGATGATAATGTTACATATAAACATGTTTAAATAATTATGACGTCATTTTTTTTAAGAAAACGCCCGAAATTCGGATGCAGGAAAACTGAACTTAAACGTTTTGATATTTTGACGTAACCAATTTACCTGTTTTTGTTTACTAGCTTACTACTATAATTTTTAGACCATATAATAATAAACGGCAGCCTAACATGATTTGTTCTCTTAATATCTCCGGTTAGAGAGAAGATAGAGAGTTGCGGTTTGCGCTGATATTTTGAAAATTTTGTGCTCTATTTAACTGTACAAAAAGAAGTATAGCCTCCTATTTATTTTTTTATGCAATCTGTTATGATGTCAAACAGCGCCCTCTAGCTACCACGAAAAAAATTGTGGAAACAAAATTTATACTGGAGATCATTAAGGAAGAAAAGCTCTTTTAAACGAGTCCCAGTGTGTTTAAATCGCGTAACCCAAACCAGAGTTATCCTTATTTTAATAAAAGCAAGTTTAACCTTCCACCACTATATTTTATGAGATAGAGCAAAATACTTTATATGAAAAAAAAATACAAATTTCTCGATGATTATAATAGTAATATTTAAAATACCTGTTCACCAGCATATTTTTGAGAAACCCCCTGTTTTCTGATTGGCTCTTAGAGAAACGCCCCCTAGCGGGCATCTTTCGAACTTGAAAATAATTTCCAACGATTTCTCTTGATCGATTTACTTATTAGAATTTCTTTCCCAAAGTTATACGATAAGTAGTTTCTGAGATACAGCCGGCGTCCATTCTTAGTTGGCCACCCGGTACAAAGGCGGCAACTAAATATTTTTCTTCCGAACCAAAAGATCTTGGGCAACGTTTTTTTATCCAGTAGTAAATCTCTCTCGCAAAATTTATTATAGTTCTATATCGGGTGCGTCTCAAAAGTGGCTCACCCCTATAACTTTTTTATTTCTTCAGATAAAAAAACGAGATTTGGTATGTTAGTATATGACACTTTTGGTCACTTCCTGTTTCACCGGAAATTATTACAACTTTTGATTTTTAAATGGCACCCTCGGTCTTTTTTACTTTATTCGATTGAAAGTGACATTCTGCATAGAATGACACATCTATGTCAACTTTTGACATTTTCGGAGGAGCTTTGGAAAAATAGATTTGGAGCCTTGGAAAAATAGATTTGATCGTCTATATACAGGGTGTCCCAGAAATAAGTGCAAGAATTTTAACTGGTAGTATAACTGGTAGTTTAACCTCAGAAACACGTCTTTGAGTTTTTTTTTCACGAAAAAAGAAATTTGAAAATTCGGAATTTTTTAAAAATTTTGTTAGTTTTTAGTTAAAAAACATAATTTCTTTCTAATATGGCAACATAGGTAGTAGATCAAATTTACGAAAAAGAAAATCCAGAAAAGATCCAGCGGTTCTCAAAATTTTAGCAAAAAAATGTTTTTATTTGGAAATTTTCAAAGTAAATTAACTCCGTTATTTTGGACTTATTTGAAAAACGATAAAGAGAGAATATGTTTCTTTTACCAATTATTATTCACTCCTTAAAATACTTGCATTTATTTCTGGGACACCCTGTATATATTTTTAGTGTGTTGTCCTGGCCGGTTAAAAGATGCCCAAATCGTATTTAAATCATATCTCAATTTTTTCTTTCAAATGGAACGAGAGTGGCTCATTAGCATATTTGGAAAAAACATTTTTTACGAATAATTTGATATCACACACTTGAGTCAAATTTTCGTTATGAACCCTATGTTATAATTTCAAATAAACCATATGCAAAAATGTCAAAAGTTGACATATGATATGTCATTCTATTCAGAGTGATATTTTCTGTCGAATAAAGTAAAAAATTACGGCAAGTGCAATTTAAAAATCAAAAGTTGTAGTCAGTTCCGGTGAAACAGGAAGGGATCGAAAACAATTGAATACGTCAATCAATCCTAATTTATGTCATATACTAACATACCAAATCTCGTTTTTTTAACTGAGAAAATTAGAAAAGTTATAGTTTTGAGACGCATCCGGTATACGACCAGCACTGTATATTTGGAATAATATACAATATTGTCATTTTTAGGTAAATGCGTCACAAGTAAAACTGAATACAAACTAACAGGAGATGGTGAAGATGGATTCGCTCCAATCGATCTTCAGAAGAATGTTTTTTTGAATGGAGGATCATCTGGACCATCCGGACCGTCTGGACCATCATCGTACGCATCTACTTCCAGTTTCAGCAGTTCCGGGGGTACTGACTTTCAGGGTTTCCACAGCGGAGTCAAAATCGATCTGAACGAGAACCCGTTCTTGACAGGAAGTTTTGCCCATGCTGGTAAGTCAAAATTCATGTTAATTTAACTACAAACCGTTAATTAAATAATTGACATTAAAACTGTCATCTTTGACATCTAAACTGTCTGTATAGTGCATATCACATGAATAATCACACTTAAAAGTTTATTATGGTTCTTCATTCTTACAGTACAAACCAAGAACTATACAGGGTGCTACAAATTCGAGGTACGAGCATTGGTATCTCTGTAACCGTAATAGATACGAACATGGTTAAGTTGCGCTTTAAGATGTTCACCAAGATGCCATCAAAAAAGTTTTAAACATTTCAAGGATTGCTGAGTTTTTTAGAAAAAACGGATTTTTTTTAAAGTCCATTTTATTTTTTCCTGTCGTTACTTTTTAGAAAATTAAAAAACTAATTGCACATTCTCATAGCCACTTTATTAGAGCTATCTGATGGTGTTTTTGGATTTTCAAATTAGCTCATAATTTGTGAGATACAGAGGCCAACTTATTTTTTTTAAATACGGACCTGCATTTTTTATTTCAGGTTTTGAAAGAACTCGGCTTTCTCAATATAATGGTATGCCACACTTGATACTTTTTTTTTGTTTTGGGTACCTTAACAATAACAAAACTATTTAATTGTTATTTAAAATAATTTCAAATCCGGCTCTGATTTTTTAATTTATTTAATCTGATTATATTCATCACAACAATATTGATCAGCGCTAATTAACATTGAATAAGGAACATCAATAAAAATTGTTTTGGGCATTTGAAATCAATACATTTCAACATTAAGAGTACAAAAACAATTAACGTGTAATAAAAAACAATTAAAAAGTACATTATGAATTCGGAAGAATAAAAAGAAGATCTGTTCAAAGAGCTATAAATAAGATTGAACGAAAAACAATTGTATGCATTATAGAGGGTGGTAACCCTTTCGAACATGCAGAGTATTAGAAACTAGTTTGTACAGGTTGATTTATTTATAATAACTACTATTAATATTATGCATATTATTAGATCGTTCACTGAGATTTCAAATTCACAATAAAAAATTTTATATATTGTTATATCTATTATATATAAATAATAGATATCTTTAAATTGCTGACCTGGATATTAATTATTTGAATCTTTCAATTGGCGTGATTTTCCTTATTCAATGTTAATTAGCGCTGATCAATATTGTTGTGCTGAATATAATTATATTAAATAAATTAAAAAACCAGAGTCGAACTTCAAATTATTTTAAATAACAGTTAAATAATTTTGTTACTGTTAAGGTACCCAAAACAAAAGAAAGTATCAAGTGTGGCATATCATTGTCACAAATTAACTACAACAGATGCGAAAGAAAGCGACTGCATCGGAAACCGCTCGGCAAACCCGACACGCCTATTGAGTGGTGTAAATACACCAGTCGTTTAGTCCGGAAACCTATGCTGTGTCGTATTCGCTTGCTGGAATGACATAGTGCGTGGTTATATGTTTCTTTTTAAAAACGCGTGTAGGATTTTTGTTGAACTTTTGAACTGTTATTTCTAAGTTTTGGTAATTTGTATATCTTATTTAAAATGGGATGCAAATGTGTTTATTTATAAGGAAAAAAAAGATATTTATAGTATAAAAAATTAATTTATTTAACAAAATTTAATTAAAAATGTTACAAAATAGTTACCTTTCTATTGGTTCTATCGGACTTTTTTCGACTATATAAATCTTTATTTGTAAACTTTAATACATCAAATATTTTCAATCTAATTAATCATTTAATGATGTAAATAAGAGGAAATTTCTCACATGGGTGGTCAAATTTTATAGTTTTCATTATATCAAACAGCCTCTGAGAAATGTTTTCAACTCAAAATGCCTTTAATTATGTTTGACTACATCATTAAAAAGGGTGTTCAAATACATCAATGTGATATTTGTCTAAAATTTGCAAAAAAATCCGAATCTCTGGATAACTCGAAATTATTTACCCATTTAAAAGCCTTTGATCATGAAAGTGGAAAAATTTGTTCATTTTATTTACAGGCTGGAAAAATTATTTAAATTAAATTTTGATGAGTTTTGCACTGAAGAAAACGTTCAGAGGCTGTTTGATATAATGAAAACTATAGAATTTGACCACCCATGTGAGAAATTTCCTCTTATTTACATCATTAAATTATTTATTAGATTGAAAATATTTTATTCATTAAAGTTTACAAAAAATAAAGATTTATATAGTTGAAAAAAGTCCGATAGAACCAATAGAAATGTAACTATTTTGTCACATCTTTAATTAAATTTTGTTAAATAAATTAATTTTTTATACTATAAATATCTTTTTTTTCCTAATCACCTACGAGCTGATATAATATGACGAACAATCTATTAAATTACTGCGAGATTATACAGAAAAGTCCACAGACTTCGAGACATAGGAAAATCAAGTCCATTTAGCGTGTGTCCAAATTTTGACAAGTTTTCAAAAATGACAGTTTTGTTTAGACTGACGTTTAATTTCACCTGACTTCTCGGTGAATGATTTCTTCTTATGGGGGTACATAAAATCTAAAATTTACGGCCATGAAGAAATTCAAAACTTGGAGCAGTTAAGGCAGAAAATATTTAATGCCTTTGACACTGTCATCCCTGATATGTTATCCAATGTGAGGAGGGGATTTTATGATCGTTTGGTTTAATGCAAGAGGGAGGCACTTTCGAACAATTTTTGTAATTTTTTAAATTTCATTATCCTGTTTTTTACCGTTTACCCATTACCTACCTTGACGAACATGGGAAAACGAAGGTCCATTTCAGGACCACAAATATTTTGATTGAGAAAATTGGTAACTTTTTTTGGATTAAAAACAAAAGTTGTTAATATAATACCAATTTAAAAGTGTTTTAGTAGTTTTAATACACACTATGATATAAAATTTATTATTATTATAATGTACATTATTAATACTATTGTTCATTCGAAATGGCATTAAGGCCCAATTGCAACAATGATTTAAATTTTTCTTAAAGATAAGTAGAGCTTAGAATGAGCTGTATTTATATTTACTTTAATATTCACCTTAAATGAGGGAATTTGACTGATACAATTTTTGAATTTGAATTGTTTTTAATGATACTAACAATTTTAGTTCATTTTTAATAAAATTTATTTAATATTAATAGAAATCCAACCTCTTTTAGCGATTTATAACATTCTCAAATGAATTACAGGTGCCCTTATTTTCTATGAAAATCACACAGCTTTTTTTATAGTCGCTGCAGTTGCTATAGCTATAAAAAACTAATTTTTTAAGGTGTGAAAATTGCGACACACGCAAAATGGACTTGATTTTTCGTATGTCTCGAAGTCTGGTGGACCTTTTTGTATGCCTCGATAACATATTGGTGCAGATTATTTTCACCCAAACAAATAATAACCCAAACTATACATTGATGCGGATTGTCTATGAACTCTTTCTGAAGGTCACAGAAACCTGAACGCGTAATTCGGTGTTCTTTCGCATCTGTTATAGGTAATTTGTGTCATTGTACTCAGGAGACCGAGTTCTTTCAAAACCTGAAATAAAAAATGCAGGTCCGCATTTAAAAAAATTAAGTTGACCTCAGTATCTCACAAATTATCAGCTAATTTGAAAATCTAAAAATACCATCAGATAATCCTAATAAAGTGGTTACGAGAATGTGCAATTAATTTTTTGATTTTCTATAAAGTAACGACAGGAAAAAATAAAATTGGTTGTCAAAAAAATCCGTTTTTTCCAAAAAACTCATCAATCCTTGAAATTTTTAAAACTTTTTTGATGGCATCTTAGTAAGCATGCCAAGGAGCAACTTTGCCCCAATTTAACCATCTTCGTATCTCTTACGGTTTCCGAGATACCAATGCTCGTACCTCGAATTTGTAGCACCCTGTATAGTCTCAGCCAGAACCACGAAATTAGTGGAATAAATTAGTGGTTTCAATTAGCGTAGAGGCTTGCTCCTCTAATTTTCTTTAGCACTAATGATACTTAGTAAAATTTGTGAGTAATATCATTTTAGTTAAATATGTACTCGAGAGTAGGAGAAGCATGTACTACATGAGAAGCACTACATTGTGAATAATTATGTAGTATTCAGGACTGGACCTAAAATATAATTGAAACCATTAATAATTTCACTAATTTTGAGGTTCTGAATTAACCTTATAAGTTACTTATTTTTGAACTTCTAAAAATATTATTACAATTTAAGACATTATTTGTTATTATTTAGTACCAACTGCTTCGAATAGTACCACAACTATCAATACTACATCTTCTGGAAAACCTCACATTGATTTAAGTCACAATCCCTTCTTAAATGGTCAAGTTGTTACTCCTGGTGAGTATCTGTTAGAAATGATTATGCATGATTATCATTTGGTCGTACCTATTTGATATCTCCCCATTGTCATGATTTCTGTGCGTTCATTTTTTGGGGAATATATTTCATGAAAATTATTATAAATATTTTTAGCAAATGGCTAAAGGTTTTCTAAAATGTAGTAAAATAATTTTCAATCATTCTTACGGACATTGTAGTACTCCATTTAGGTCATTCATTTTGAGCCATTTCATTTTATTAGATGCATTCAAGTAGAAACATTTTTCTGTTGTTGTTATTCATCTGCATCAGCAAATTTTATTAGAATCTTAGAAAATATTACTTTCCCAGAATCATATCTTTGGGCATGATGATTTTCTCAAATAATGAGTAGGTTTACTTTACTTGGATAATATTCCTTTAGTTTGAATTATTTATTATTTATTTTTCATTTTTATTATCATTCTGAAGATTCTTTTGCGATTTTGTTGGTTCTGCAGCAGCTGATGGAGAAGGTTTCAGTTTTAATCTCAATGGGGAAGCTATTCATTATGGTGAGTGGAATATTATTTAAAGTTCACATTGAAATAAAATAAAATATAGTATATTTCACTCATTTTAATACTTACATTATTTGTAAATCTTTTTTTTTTCTAAGAGACATAAAAGTTCCTGGTCATTAAACTGAGTGAATTAATAGTTATTAATGATACAAGTTCGATACGAACATCATAATGAAACGCGTGCAACGTTAAACCACGAGGCGTTAGCCGAATTTCATTAAAAAGTTCGTATCGAACGTGTATCATTCAAAATTTAATCTACGACGCAACACGAGGGACGATTCAAAGAGATTTGATTTAATTTAAAATATCATAGATATCCTCATAAAAATTAAAATTCAAAATTATCAGGTGCCCATATTAGTCGACGCCGTGGTAATCGTGTTTGTTGATTGTTTCCATGTTGACTTTGACAACTCAATTATTGATGTTCAATTTTGTGTTAAAAGTTCAGTTTTAGCAAAAAGCAAAAAGTAATATTAATATGGGTGATTCTGATTCTGAAAGTGTCCCTTCGGATATTGAAGGCATTGCGCAAAACGTTGTCGATTCCCTACTTCCCGAAAAATCAAGACAAACGTACGAGCAAGCCTATGTAAAACTTGAAGATTGGTGTAAAGGGAAAGGAATCAAGAATAGTAGTAACGAAAAGGTTCTCCTGGCATATTTTGAACATCTTTCAAAACATAGGAAGGCTTCATCACTTTGGGTATATTATTCCATGCAACGTTCAGTTATATCAGTGAAGAAAAATACAGATATTAGTAAGTACGTCCCTCTAATTGCATTTTTAAAAAGAAAATCGGAAGGATTTCGGTCAAAAAAATCCAGAATTTTAAGAAAAGAAGACATAACTCGTTTTTTGTTGGAAGCTGATGATAAAACTTATTTCCTGACAAAAGTTTCATTGATAGTAGGACTTACGGGAGCCTGCCGGCGTATCGAGTTGACAAATCTGCAGCTGTAAAATATTAAAGATGAAGGACAATGCATTCATGTCATTATTCCATTTACGAAAACAAAGATATCACGAGATTTTTTTATAACGAAAGGGAATGTTGAAGAAATAAATATGGTGGAAATGGTTCGAAGATATATAGCTATGCGGCCAAGCAACACAGAGCATACTCGATTTTTTGTGGGGTACAGAAATGGAAAATGTATTAAGCAACCCGTTGGCGTAACACAGGAAGTTAAATACCTGGGAATAACCCTGGACAGTAAACTCTTGTGGAATAGGCATATTAAGAACACTACCAGCAAAGCCATAAAGGCTTTCATGATATGCAGAAGACTGGCCGGAAATAGATGGGCCTGCTCTCCTAACATTTTGCGCTGGATGTATACCATGATAGTAAGACCCATGATTACTTATGGAGCAGTTGCCTGGTACACAAAACTAGAGCAACGGACGGCAAGGCTAAACCTATGCAAAGTCCAGAGACTAGCATGCGTTTGCATCACAGGAGCCATGAGAACCTGTCCAACAGCAGCAATGGAGGTCATTCTAGATCTAACACCACTGCACATTGTCATTGGTAGATATGCCAATGCGACATTGATTAGAATGGTCACTAACGGAATTAGTACTGGGAGAATTGTCAGATCAGGGGCTTGGAACACCCTCATAAAGGAAATACCACTCCTGCAACTCCCAGTGGACGATATGCTAAGAACGTACAACTTTGAGAAACATCTCCATGTAGTATTGAGCAATAAAAAGGATTGGAAGAGCGAAACGCTTGCCCAGCAGTTAAAAGACCATACCATAACTTGGTATACTGATGCTTCCAAAACCAATACGGGAACAGGGATCGGAGTGTTTGGACCGAGAGCTAAATACTCCGAACCAATGGGCACTTACCCTAGTATCCTACAGGCAGAAATCTACGCTATCGAAAGATGCGTACAACTTATCTTAGATAGCAACTATCGGAAACAAGAAACAGCCATCTTGTCTGATAGTCAAGCAGCGTTAAAAGCGATCAACTCAGTATCAATCAATTCGAAATTGGCCAAAGAATGCATAGAGAAGCTGAATAAATTAGGCAAAGAAAACAAAGTCCTCCTACTCTGGGTGCCTGCTCACCAAGGGATAGAAGGCAATGAAAAAGCAAATGATCTAGCTAGAAAAGGAGCGAACACTCCACTAACTGGACCAGAACCGTTCTGCTTTCCAAGTGGTAATCAACTCAAGGCGGAACTCAAAAACTTGGAAGATTCCGTCCGCAACCTGGAGTGGGAATCTTGCAACGGTCTAAGACACTCGAAGAAGTTTCTGAGGGCTTATGATTAAGAAAAATCACAGATCTTCCTGGGTTTAAGTAAGAACAATCTTCGGATTGTCACGGGGTTTTTAACAGGACACTGTCTCCTCAATTAACACCTCAGTAGATTGAAACTAAGAAGAAACGGCGAATGCAGATTCTGTGGGGAAAATGAGGAAACACAGTACACCTCATCACTGAGTGCGCCGAGACGACAACCATTCGTGCCATGAATTTTGGTACGACTGATATTGGAGATGGAGAACTACCCTCTATAAAACCGTCCCAGATACTGGCTTTTGTCAAAGCCCTGGGACTGTATGATGAGTTATGACTCAAGAAAGGGGGACACAATGGATCTATCTGTAAGGTCGCAGTGATTAACCCCCCTCCCACTCATTCTAAATTCTAAAAAAAAACCGTTGGCGTTAATACTTAAGGGAAAATGACGTATAAAATAGTATTCTTCCTGCCTTCCAAATCCACAACAATATCTACACTGGACATTGTTTCCGTAGATCGTCTGCGTCGTTGCTTGCAGATTCAGGAGTGGATTTATTAACTGTTACAAGACATGGTGGTTGGCGCTCTAACACAGTGGCAGAGAGCTATATAGAAAATTCCAAAGAAAATAGGAAAAAAGTGTCTGTAATATTTTGGGTAACATTTCTGGCAATGATGGGTCTTCAACAAGTTCAATCACTCAGGAAATAAATTTACTTTCTAAAAATTCAACTCACCTGTCATCGTCTAGAAATTAATTTAACCAATTGTACTGATATTATAATTAATGTTTACAATAAATAAACGTATTTAGGTACCTTTTTTTGCTGGTTTCTTATTTTAAAATTTGTGTGTTATTATGAATTCATAATAGCACTAGTGCTATTATGAAAGCCATAATGACATCCAAATGACAATCAAAATGACAATGTTAAATGTGTCATAATAACATTGTCGTAGATTAAAAATATTTTATCTACAACCGTTTAGTTATAACGTTTTTACATCACTATTTTTTTAGTATTTCAGTTACGTTATGAGATTCATAACACAACTAGTGGTGTTATGAATCTATAACACAACTAGTTGCTATAATAATGAAAAACAATTACGAACATCTAAATATATTAACTTTTCCGGCAATAATGATTCCGTGGCACGTACTGCGGCAAGTTCTACATCTGAAGGGGGACTTTCGGAATCGCTCATCGTAATTTTTAAAATGATTTTTCTGGGCAAAAAGTGTTCGCGTTTACTTGACAGGGTAAACTGACTTTTCAGCATAAATGTGACAAATGTCATAGTTAAAGGTTTAAAGGTGGGCGACTAATAAACGAAAATTAAAACAGCATTTTCTTATTTTTCGGTTGTAGATAAAACGTTGTACATGACACGTGCGTTTAAACATGATTACAACACTCGTGTGATTAGAACGACTCGGTCTACGACCTCGTCGTTCTAATCGTTCACGCTCGTTGTTGTAATCATGTTCATAAACACACTTGTACTGTAAATAACTATTGTGTAATTTTTTGATCTATAATGTTGTTCTAAAATTTTTATTTTTGTGTTTTTTTTTTAAATAAGATTCTTCAGCATCTGCTTCTTCTGGTGACATATTTACAGTGTCAAAGACATCTTCTCCTGCTAGCAGTAAGATAGATATAGATAAAAATCCATTTCTTAATGGTCTTACTACCTTCCACTTTGAAAATTCCTCTTCAGTGAATGTCAGTCAAATTGACGGCAATGGCATTGATTTGAGTAAAAATCCATTTTTGAATGGAAATATTGGTGAGTAGAATTTTTCAAAATTTTTCTATCGAAAAAAATGAATGATTTTTTGTTTTAATAAGGTCCTCCTTCATCTGTAGCAGTAAGCACAGATCATGATACTAGTAGCGTTAATATTGATTTAAACAATAATCCATTCTTCCATAATGGTTCTACCTTTTATTTCCAAAATTCTTCATATTTGAACAAACATGTCGGTGAGTAAAGTTTTTGGAATGTATTTAAACTTTTGGCATGAGCGAAAAAATATTGTTCTAAGAATAATGCATATGTATTTTTTCCTGTTTTTGTTGTATCATTATAATTTCATAATTTTTTAGAAAAATGATATGTGTATTATATTTCTTATTTTTTTATGTCTTGTTATGTATAAGGTTCTTCATCTAGTTCATCTGGTAGTAATCACGGAGCAGTAAATACGTCAATACATGATATTAGCAGTGTTAAAATTGACTTGAATAAAAACCCATTTTTCAAAAATGGTTCTACGTTCTATTTCCAAAATTCTTCAAACTCGAACAGCAACTCGGGTGAGTAATATTTATAAAAATAAATATTTGGTTTTATGGCATGCCATTCTAAAAACTAATATCTGTCAGACTGAGTGGTATAGTATTCTAAGAATTGAAAATTCCATATTGTTCTAAGTAAAATTCTTCATCTAGGTGAAGCAACAATGCATGTATGTGTATTTTTCTTCAGTTTTTTTGCATGATATGATGGTCTTGTTATAGGTAGATTTTAAAATATTAAAGCAAATATTTTATCTTTGTATATTTTAAGGTTCTTCTTCATTTAATTCCTTTGGACAAACTCTTGAAGGTGCAAACTCCATATCCGGTAGTGCTCACACTAATATCAATATAAACAAAAATCCATTTGTTCAAAACGGTTCTTCGTTTTATTTTGAAAATTCCTCTAATTCAAATGGACATGCCGGTGAGTAATTTCTATTTGGCATGGATATTTTGTATAATAACTTTCGATGACTTTAATACTCCTAATGATTTGATATAAAAATTCGAAAAATTCCTATAACAATATACAGGGTTGTTCACCACATACGACAAGGAGTATTGTAGCTAAACGATTAGATTTTTACAAATTGTAAGTTTTGTTTTCTTTGAAGGACTATTAGAGCTACAATTTAAAAATATTTTTACAAGATACAGAGTGTCCCAAACAAATAAAAAATATCAAAGTTGTATTTTTTTTAAATAGAACACCCTGTATGTTATTACATTTTTAGTTTCTACGATTAAAATAAAGATAAATTTGATTAAGGTTTATTACACTTAAACTTTACCGTTTTTGAAATATTTTCAATTTTGTGAAATTGCAGTATAAATTTTACGGCTTCATTTCTCCGAGGGTATCAAAGTTTTTAATACTAAATATTTACTGAAGTTTATTTATTGATCAGTGGTTGTGTTGCAATAATAAAAATTGTACTACCTTATAGAGAGTGTCTAAAAATTTATTTTAAATAATTACTAGCTCTAAACGGCAATAACTTGTTTAATTTAAATGGAACACCCTTTATATTTTATGAGAATCAGATGCACAATTTAACTATCAAATTGTATTATGCCATTTTTTACCTATCTATTATTTTCTTGTAATTTAAAACTCATTTATCAATATACCCATGGAATACTGACATTTTAGATTATTTCTAAAGATGTACCAAATTTTTAAAGAGTACAGATACTAATATTGTCGATATAGATCGTTTATTTTATTAAAAATAAAAAAAAAACTGTTTAAATATTTGTTAAAGAGAACCAACCAATTAATACAGGAAATACTGGTGATATATTTAATTAATGGTATTCTCTTTTATAAAGATTTAAATTGTTTTCTTTTTGCATACAAATGGACTAGTAATATTATCGTTTTGCTAAAAAGGATAATATTATTAGCCTGTACATTTTGTACATTTGTTAGATAAATGAAGTCTAAATTATAAGAAAATGCATTTTCTACGAAAAGTTGAAGGGATAGGTAAAAAGTGGTATAATACAGTTTGATAGACAATTAAATTGTGCATCTGATTCTCCTAAAAGAAACTAAAAATGTAATAATATACAGGGCGTTCCATTTAAAAAAATACAACTTTGATATTTTTTATTTATTTGGGACACTCTGTATCTTGTAAAAATATTTTTAAATTGTAGCTCTAATAGTCCTTCAACGAACCCAAAACTTACAATTTGTAAAAATCTAATCGTTTAGCTACAATACTCCGTGTCGTATGTGGTGAACAACCCTGTATATTGTTCAAACCCAAATCAGGTTTGATGAATAATATTTGAAAAATTCATTGTATTGAAGCTTATTGAGCTGAAAATATTACTTTTTTGACTAAAAAAAAAATACTGCATGTGGGTTTCTTTTAAATTTGATTGCATAGAAATTCCTCTAGGACAATATTTTAATATGTTTTTAAGGTTTATGTCATATATTTCTTGAACACTCTTCATGATTAGTACTAGTAATAATAATTTAAATAAAAATTCATCTCTAAATGGTATAAACGTTAATTTCCGATATTCTTTTCAAGTCTGAACCCCTGTTGTTGATTTTATTAAAATCTTTTTTAAAAGAATATAATTTGCATTGATGATTGATGTACATTTTGTTTTGGCATATTTTGGTATCTATCGATATTTATATTTAGTTTTAAAAAAATATTTAAGAGAATTATTATTGCATTGCTTTTGCATGTTTGGCTTTCAACATTTATGCTCATCGTGTTTCAAGCTTCTTTTCTGCCATTTGAAGTATATTTTAATTTCCTACGAGCAACTATTGAGTTAATAGACAGCACTTTTAATTTTTTGAAGAAGCCAATTCTTCGATTCTTTCAACTGGAAATACTTCCGGAGTTAAACATATTCAAGCTGGTATTAACAAAATCGATATTAGCAACAATCCATTTTTAAAAGGACACATTTCAAACAATGGTAAGTTATTTTTTAATAAGGAATCTATGTCTGCATTTTAAAATAGTTTAAACTTGTAGAGTAATTTTCTTATTTTTTATACCGACCAATTTCTATCATAACCATTCGCGAATTATTCAGATATATTGGATACCAATTAAACTTTTAGTTACGTAATCGAGGGCGCGATTTTTAAATTCATGCTCGCCAATCATGGACCTATTCGGCACCGCGCAATGCTAACTAATTGAAATTTTAATTTCCTGCTGCGGATTCAGGTGGTAGCTCTGTTGTAAAAAATATAAAATTGCCACATTTATTTATTTATTTCCTGACATTGCCCTTTGTTCTGACACTTTAGTTTTGTATTACGAGTTTTTGGTTTAAATGAGTTGTGTTGTGAAACTTTATGCTTAAAAAAAATACTAGCATACCTTGCAGTCGAACATTGTTCTTTTTAGAGCCTCTTTTGGCGCGTAGTGTACAAGATAGCTTAATAGCCGTAAAAAACTCATCGCAACTTATTAGAATACTTTCAAGGGGAAAGCGGTAGTAATGGCCCTTTAGGTTCTTTAACTGCTGTTAACAAGATGCGTTTTGTTGAAGTAAATAATTAATATAATTAATATTATTAATAATAATTTCATTAAAAGAAAATATGTAAAAAGTGGGCAACACTGTGCCGGCCAGCTTAATCACGTGACTAAAAGTTTATTTGATATGAACTATATGTATTTCTTCTCTTATTTCTAAGTTTCTTATTATTACCAAGAAATATTTTAATATTTTAAAGATAAATATTGCATTATTTTTTTTGGCTTTTTTTATTTGATTCATTTTTCATTTAATTTTCAACTATGCACTTCTAGATTTTTTGATATTATTCATTGGTATCTTTAGTATCTTTGCAAATATTTTGTATTTAACAGATTCTAGTCTACATATAAGAATCAATACTAGGAATGTTTTTCTTTTAAACTTATTCTACTCGTATCTTGTATATAATGTACAGAGTGGGTCAAATTGGACGCTTTTAACTGGAAACACCCTTTTCTATAGGAGATAGACTTGCTGGAAAAAATATGTTTTCGAGTTCCATTAAGGGCATATCATCAATAAGGGGTCCAAAGCCTACTAATTAAAAGTGGCGAACTTTCAAAAATTCTGTATTTCGAAGGGGATTATAACAAAATATCAAGTGTGCTATATTTTTGGAAAGGTAATTTTAAAATCTTTTCAGTTAATTAAAAATATAGAGGGTGTCCCAAATAAAAAATCAATTTTTCTGTTGATAACTCTTAAATTATTAATGTTAAAAAAATTATACTTGAACCATTAAATTCTACGTCAAAAGGTGCTTCGGAAATGTTTTCATAGAAATACAAAATTTTCCATAACAAAAAAGCTACAGCGATTTGTTAAAAATGCACATTTTTGAAAAACACCCCATAACTCCGAAACGGTAACGGTAAACGGTATTGATATGCGGTTTTCACCATCATATTTTTGATGAAAATTGAGCTCCAGACACCGATATTAGTTTTCGTCTATCTCCTATAGAAAAGGGTGTTTCCATTTAAAAGCGTCGAATTTGACCCACCCTGTACAAGGAATAAAATCGTTAAAAGATATTATCATTTTTTGTCAGATTTTTGTCTGTATTAGTATTTAGTATCTCATATGTGTTTGGTTGGTTTGTATACTTATTTATACTTATTAAATGTTTTGGTTTAATTATACATTTTTCACTGACAAGGTATATTCTTCATTTCTTTACAATGTGGGTTATATTTCTCCAATTTTTTTTGTTAATACTCTCTGTAGTCACTTTGTAGGTGGAATTTTATACGGTCAGTTACGCTACTTAAATTAACTGAACAAAATATCGCTTTTCATACGCCCACTGAGATACCCACAAACAATTTTTATAAAAATATAGTTACATTACGAAGGAATACGTACTATGATAGTGGTTGACTCATTCTATACAGGGTGTCAAAAAATAGTGTATCTTACTTTGGTGGGTGATCTTTGCTTCTACAGATCAAAATAAAACAAAAAGTTCCTATGAACATAAGCCCTAAAATGCTTCCTTAAGAAGTTACAGCCCTCGAAAAAATAATATTTTTTGTTTATTTTTAACATAGGTAAACCGTTTTTTCTGATATTTGGTACTCTTACACACATTTTAATGCCAAAGCGAATGGCGATTATGAAAAATTCCGTAACAACCCTCAAAAGGGTACTTTCTATTAGGGTAGAGAGTAGGTACTACTCGGAGTACCACAGATTATAAAATTTGTTTTTTCTTTATTGTTTTTCGTGGTTCCAATTTTCGGAATCGGACACTAGTTAGGTTACTAGTTTGTAGCACGCCCACTTATGGCCTCTAAAATTTTACATAGCGCCTGACCGGCCCAGTTATTAGAGAGATATCTGAAAACCGAATAGCGTCATGCAGTATTTACGCGTACCTTATTTTGACAGTTAGAGAGATATCGGTAAACCGAATAACGTCATGCAGTATTTACCCGTACCTTATTTTGACAGTTACGATATGCGCGAGTCAATTTTTAACGTAACGCCCGCTAATTAACGTTACCGCCTGACGTAATTTGCGGATCAATTACACCAAGCGCTATTTCTAAATAACGTTTAAAAATTGCTTAAATGGGCATGTGCGGGTATTTGACAACCGGGGCCGGCCGGCGAGATCTTTTATTTTAGGTTATGTTTGAATTGTTTTGAATTATTACTTTAGTTTTATTAAGTAATTTGATATTTAAGTAGCTGGGATTAGTTTTAATTAAATAAATATGGCACAAAATATGGATTCCACCTCTTCCAATATTAAAGAACCTATAAAGAGGCTTAGGGTTACAGCAGATGATAACTTAGCCCTTCTAAGAGAATTTGTTGCCCTAAACCCACTGGCAGACGTTGAACAATAAAGCACTGGAGATAAGCACTTTAGCTCTTTAGTTTTAATAATTATTATATAAAGCTCTCTATCTTCGATCTTGTCCTAATTGGTCTGTTTGTCGACAGCCAATGGCGACAAGATTCACGATGAGAACGGATTTATCGGCGTTCAGCCGTCCGTGCCCTTTAAGGCCGTTCACCGCACCGGATATCACACATGCATCGATGTTTCAGGGCAAAATGGCGGAGCAGGAGGAGCAGCAGTGGCCGCTTCCGGTTCGGGATGCGTGGGATTCGACCGCGCCTGCGTGCCAAAGGCCAACTGCGTCAACGGAGTGGTCGAGAGTGACAAAGGTCCCTTCGAAATTAGAACCAAGGTAAGTGATTTTGCATTTATCTATATACAGGGTGTCCCACTTAAGATGGATACAAGCCAATATCTTGATTATTTGTTGAGCGATCTTTTTCATTTTGCACAGGGTAAGAAGTTACACAATTGTATAATATATATATTCAAAAACGGTTCACGTAAATATAGACAAACTTATATGTTTGAAATCAGAAGAAAACTATTTTTCAAAAAAAATCTTGAAATATACGGGGTGTTTCATTAAAAAAATATGAAGGTATAATTTTTTTAATTTTTTGATTGTCTTCTGTTTATTTTTACATAGCTTTCTTTTTCTAGAACCGCTTTTTTTAAGCGGTTCAGGTAAAACTTTACAACTCCTATATACATATAAAGTGTTTTTTTTTTTCTTTTTCCAAAACGTAAGCCTGTGTAGGTGTGCCACTTAATATTGGTAAAAACCCTATGCATTTCGCTTTCATTCAACTACAGGTAATATTGCAGTTTCTTCAGATTGGAGAGTATTAAACCACCCAAAATACTTCTATATCGAAATTATTTTACTCAATTTAATCAGAAAATAAATAGTCAGTTTTGCGATACCTTATTAAGTAGTACGGATCAATAAAACCAAATGATCGGTACTTACACCAAATGCCATTTTCTCTTTTCGTACAAATTTAATAATAATGTAAATAAGGATCGTCATCCTTAAATGCCTACTGTGCAGAAGACAAGAAGAAAGCAAAAGTGGGCGTTCTTCGTTCGTATTGAAGATGAAAAGCGTTTTATTATTAATCTGTGGTTACGTAAACGCAGAGATCACCGCGGGCTAGAATATGTTAATGTCAAAGTAATGATGTTTAATCCATCGCGCTGTCTAGCGGACGATGCCGAATTGGTCTAGAAATAAATATGCACTGATACTTGATAAGTTTAAAGAATGATAGACAATGACTAAAATACTTGGCAATACCGTTCGAGGATTTTAACATTAGTGATTGGTACTGATGTTAAAAGAAATGGACCGCGTAAGTGTGACGTCAGGGCAGCCATTTTGTTAGGATTTAGTTCCAAACAAAACAAAGTGCTGTCACTGTCAATTACAAACTTAAATTTTTTGTGTATTTGTGTGTTTTTCTAAAAAAATAGAAGAGATCGAACAGGTAATTTTTAGTATTTTACAAATATATTAAGTGATAAACTTTCTGCAAAGTAGAATTAGTTTTATATCTTTATTCAGATGCAGAGATCAAGAATTAGTTTTATATCTTTATTCAGATGGATTATTTTTTTTTTAATAAAGCTAGGTTCGAATGCTTAGTTTTCGTTTTTCGTAGTATTGTTTACTGTTTTTGTTAAATATTAATTTTATATTCAGTACAATTGTGGATTGTGGACTACCTTTTGGAAGCTGAAAGCTGACGAGATGAAACTTATTTTCACAGGAGAAAATGCATTGAAATCCAACCAGTTGAAAAAGTTTTCATTTTGTGGCAAGCTTTGGACTATTAAAAGCTAAAGTACATACCAGTATGGGAGATCGTATTTATATCTAATGTTCAGGTGGGTCAAAATATGTGTAATTAAAAGTACAAAATGTTGAAGAACTTGATGAAGATAGCTCAATTCATAGATCAGAATGTAAGAGGCCTATACTTATGCCATCACAAAGCTACCTTATGCATTCATGGACATTATAATATATCAGTTACCAATATCCAAAGTCGATGGACTGCTAGGAAATAAAGAGGAAGGGACGAAAACAAATATCTAAAATCTACGACATATTTTTTTTATAAATAATACATTTTTATGCTTTTAGTTTTAGTTTTAATAAAAAAACTTTAGTATTCTAGCTAAATGTTTTTAATTTACTTGACTGAATAACATACGTGACTTAAAATGTTACTTATTGCAATATAAATGTTTCAATATTTGAAATAGGTAGGTATGTAACGTAAAATTAAATTACTTAAAACGAGACAAATTTTCTTTTTTGTTTACTCATTTATTAATTGCAAAGTTAATAAATATACCCATGAAAAATATAAATTCACATTTAGTATAAAATTAAAGAATATAGTTAAAACTAAAAATATAACAATTATACAAATAAATGTAACTATTTTTACAAATTACTAAAATATTCACATTTGCCATTTCCGAAAGTATGTGAACTATAAATTTTCAAATAAAGATAAAAATATGTATATCCTTTGTATGAATACCTATGTATACCATTATAATATTGTTATCTTCTATATGCCTAAGGAGAAAACTCCAATATAGCAAAAAATATATTGGCCAGGTGGAAACATACTTCGTCCAATTCATTACATGAATGGTTACGTTACATTACATTTTTTGAACACAATTTTTTTTTATTAGATGAATCCTCTTCACACATGGTTATAGATGATCTACTGGGTTGAATATGTAGCCAAGAGATAGTAGGTTGAGGCATACCTTTCTCTGTTTTTAATCTGAAATTTTATAGATTTTACCTAATGTATATTTATTTATTCCATAATTAACTTCCAATGAAAGACTAGAAAATAAATACTACCTTTTACATATTGATCCACCTTCTGAGAAGTCAAAAGATTTTCCTGCGTTATAACTGAATATAACTTTTTCATTTAGTTTGATTCCACATTGTAGAACATGTTTAACAGAAGCCATGACCTACTATCATGGAAAACGAAAACTAAGCATTTTAACTTAACTTTATTTAAAAAACGATTTTAATCTATCTGAATAAAGTAATATGCTAATTTTACTTTGCAGAAAGTTTATCACTTAATATATCTACAAAATACTAATAATTACCTACTTGATCTCCTCTAATTTTTCAGAAAAATACACAAATACAAAAAAATTTAAGTTTGTTATAGTAATTGACAGTGACAGCACTTTGTTTTGTTTGGAACTAAATCGAACAAAAATGGCTGCCGTGCCGTCATCACTTACGCGGTCCATTTTGATAGGGCATTTTTACCAAATTATTATTATTATTATTATTATTATTATTATTATTTACACAATAGAAAGCGGTATAAAAATACCGATGAGTCTACTGTCTTTTTATGTTGCGCGTAATTTTTTCGAGTTTACTGGCCATAATGCAAATGTACAGAACTCAAGGTATTCATTTCTTGATCAATTTTGTTTTTAAATGAGTTGAGAGTTGGTACTGAAACACTTTCTTCTGACAGCGAGTTCCACGGGTACACTATGCGGTTAGTCAACAATTTTTTTCGCTGGAGTTTGGACGATCTTTCCTTTTCCAGGCGTCTGCTGTGGCCTCTAAGTTTTAATGGGCAAGTGTAGAAACAATTTAGAATTTTGTAAGTTTCTATCAAGTCCCCCCGCAAACGCCTCTGTTTTAATGTGGTGAGATTTAACATCGCAAGACGATCTTCATACTCTAGATCCTTAAGTTCATGGGGCATTTTGGTCACCTTGCGTTGAATTTTCTCGATGAGATCAATATCCTTCTGAAAATAGGGACTCCATATTATTTGACCATATTCTATTTTGGGTCTAATGTAGGACTTGTATATCTTTAAAATAAGATCAATAGAGCGGTCTTGAAATGCTCTTTGAATGAAATAAAGAAGAGAATTTGCTTTTTTAGTAATCTTTGATATATGCACATACCATTTTAGGTTTCCAGTAACTGTAATCCCTAGATCTTCCTGTTGTTCTACATGTCTTAGACTTAATTCATTTAGGGTGTAGGTTTTGTGCGTACAATTCATTCCAATGCTAAGAACAGTGCATTTGTCCTCATTCAGTTTCATTCTCCATTGTTTGGCCCAGGATTGCACCAACTTTAGATCATGCTGAAGATTGACGTAGCTCGTTTCGGGATTTGCATATAACTTTGTATCATCCGCAAAAAATATGATATTCGTTTTTATGCCTCTTGCCAGATCACTGATATACAGGAGGAACAACAGTGGGCCCAACACAGAGCCTTGAGGAACACCGCTGGTCACTTTGTATTTAGTTGAAAGAGATCCGTTTATTCTGACTTGGAAGTAGCGTCGGGTTAGGAAGTTTGATATAAGTTTGAATAAATTCCCTCTTATGCTGTAGTGGTTTAGTTTATAAAGAAGCATCTTGTGGGGTACTTTATCAAATGCCTTTTCAAAGTCAAGATAGATGACGTCTGTTTGTTGGTTTCTATCAAAGGCTGCTGTCCAATCGCTAAGACAAGATGTCATGTTGTTATTGTGGATCGACCAGGAAGAAATCCATGCTGTGTGCTTGGTAAGATATCTTTTTCCATTAGGTATGGAGTAAGTGTGCGGATGATTACCTTTTCCATGCATTTACAGATGCAGCTAGTTAGACTAATTAATTACCGGTAATTACCAGCTAACTGTCTGTCTCCCTTTTTGTGAAGCGGTGTAACGAAAGAAAGAGACCAAGTATCTGGAAATTTGCCAGATATTAGTAAATCATTAAATAGACATGCTAAAGGTTGTGCGAGGGCATGACAACATTTCTGAAGAAAAACAGTCGGTATACTATCTGGACCCGGGCTGCTGTCAGTTTTTAATGATTTAATGGCTTCGCTAACGTTGAGCTCTGTAAATTCTATGTTAGTAATCTCTTGCAGAAGCCTAGAACTCTGTGAAAGCGTTGGAATGTAAGAGTCATTGGTTGTCGTAAAGACTGATGCAAACTGGTGTGCAAATTCCTCAGCAATGTCACAGTCGTCCATGATAGGTAATCCATTGTTGGGGTTTTTAAGAGTGAAACTGGATACTTTTGTAGACAGAGTCCTATTAATATATTTAAAAAATTGTTTTGGTGAGCTGGAAGAGGCGATAGATTTTTCGTAGTTTTGTCTAGCACTTGCGATTATGTTTTTTAGAGTGTTGTTTTCCGTCCTGTATGCAGTTGCAAATTCAATGACGAATTTGCAACAATGACGAATTTATTGCAAATTCAATGACGATTTTGAAGTGAAACTTTTTTACGCGCGATGGGTGTAAAAATTCAAGGCCGTGACACACCACGGCCTTGACACGACATGGCCATGACCATGCTTTGACGCACGAGCTAGCGAGAAAAAATGTGGTAAGGATCGCGTGGTAGGAAGTGGTAGGAAGCTAAGAAAAGCGTTATAATAAACTTGATACCGTACCTGGGTACCAATATCATCTGGTTGTGTGCTAGGAAGAAAATTTTCATGCATATTTTCATCGATAAGTTTGTAGCTTCTGAATAACGGTCTATGTAAAGCATTTAACAAAATTACTGTGCTACTATAAATACAAATTGTTGGTTAGGTTCAAAAATTTTTCTCTTCTTAAATAAATTTAAGCGTTAAAATTATTACGTATTCGCATAAAAGTGTGTATTTTGGGTGGTACCTATTCCACAAAATTTCCAGGCTATTGAGGAAAGAGGAAATGTAGATTACAGGAAATAAATTGAAAATAATATTTATATTAAAACAGCATTATATCACTTTTTTAAATTTAATAGCTGTTAATAAGAAAATCACACTTACTGATACAATCAATTATAGGACCAGTTAGAGTGTACCCATAAATCATCAGAAACACCTTCACTTATCTGTTGAGCACGTGTATTTATATAATAATTAATTTTTGTTTTATATTTACCTTAGTAATGAACGTATAAGTAATGCTACGTATAAGTAATTGTCATAGCAGTCAGCTATTTTTATATATTTATCATTACTTAATTATTTTTTAATAAAAATATTATTTGCACTTTAATATACCTATCTTTCTTTAACATACACAACTTTAACAACAACCCATAGCTATTATAGTGAAAGCATTTACTAATCTAAATATAATTATTATATTGAAAGTTTGTCTATACATTTTATAATTAACTTTCTAGTAAGATGATTCTGTCTAAAAATTCCATAAAATTGATTTAAATATTTTCACAATATTCAAAATAAATATTTTAAACCCTGTCTATATACAGGGTAGTCCGAAATGTATTCAGCATACAGGGTGTCAAAAAAAGTTTTTCTAACTTTGATGAATGATAATACAGATAAAAATAAAACAAAAACTTTCTCTGAACATACACTGTGTCAATTTTAAAACTTCCCACCCCTTAATATCTTTCTTGCACAAAATATGAAAAATCGGAAAGACCCGTCAATTTTATTTGTAAGGGAGATACTTTTAAATGAATATTTTTAGCCTTTTTCTTTCAACTCCCTAGGAGGGGAAGATGTTACCCTTACAATCTTAGATAGGAATGGGGGTCAAGTGGCACATCGTTTTAAAGGGCGTTTATTTCTCTTTTCAGTGGTTTCCTGCTTTGTTGCTTTTTGTCGAGAGATTTCCGAATAATCGTCCTTTAATGTTGCAGAAACAATTAAACATGCCTGCATTGAGATTTTGGTTTTCAGACTAGTGTTTACACAAAAATTATTGCAATGGGTCTCCTTGTAGTACAAATGATTAGAAGATTAGGTGGCAACATCCGATAGAGGTTAAACGAGACATTTCCGGGTACATGAATTGGCAGAAGGGGACTAATTGAATGGCCTCCAAGATCACCGGATTTAACACCCATAGACTTCTTTCTTTGGGGATATCTTAAATCCATTGTTTATGAAACACAACCTACTGATACTGATGATGATAAAAGGCAAATTACAGCAGAATGCCGGTCAATTCCCGGTGAAGATTTTCGAAATGTTAGGGAGGAGTTTGAAAACAGACTTTGTTATTGTTTACAGGAAAGTGGAAAACATTTTGAACAACTTATAAGATAGGGCGTAAGTGGTGTAATCTATCTTCTAATCTTTTGTACTACAAGGAGATCCATAGCGATAATTTTTGTGTATACACTAGCCTGAAAACCAAAATTTCAATGCAGGCATGTTTAATTTTTTCTGTAAGTTTGAAACGCGATTATTCGGAAACCTCTGGACAAAAAGCAACAAATTAGGATACCACTGAAAAGAGAATTAAATGCCCTTTAAAATAATGTGCCACTTGATACTCTTTCCCATTTAAGATTGTAAGGGTGACACCTACCCCTCATAGGGTGTTGAAAGAAAAAGGCTAAAAATATTCATTTAAAGTGTCTCCCTCATAAATAAAATTGACGTGTCTTTCCGATTTATCATATTTTTAAGTGCAAAAAAGATATTAAGGTGTGGGAAGTTTTAAAATTGACACAGTGTATGTTCAGAGAAACTTTTTGTTTTATTTGTATCTGTAGAATCATTTTTATCTGTAGAATTACAAAAAATGATTCAGAAGAGAAACCTTTCCTTGGTCCAGCTTAAAATCGAAAATACCGAAAAATAAGAAGAAAAAAATGCGGTATCGCTGTGCAGCGATTACCATAAATTTTATGACCCGGAGGCAAGGTAAAGAAAAGTGACAATTTTTAGCGGAGTTTTCTTCTTTTTGTCGAACCGCAAACGAAGATTAAGGTCGATAAAATGCCGGCTAAAGCTAGCTACACACTACGCAGGTACCATAAATTATAGTGTTGTACAAGACAAGAATTCTTGTCTTGAAAATCAATTTCTTGTCTTGTCTTGAAATTCAAGACAAGAAATTTTCAAAGTCATGTCTTGTAGATTTCTTGAATGGCAAAGTCTTGTCTTGTCTTGCAAGACTCTTGAAATTTTTTGCCTTGAAAAATTTTACATTTTAACAAGAGGGTAATAATATTTCTATATTTTATTTCATAGAAAGCGTCGTATACAAAATAATACGTAATACGGAAAAATGAACAATAACGATGCTAATTTTTGCAAAAAAAAATCTTAACGGACCGCAAACGAACTACGTCAACTCGCCCGTTTGACGAAACAAGATTTGTTACTTTTATTTTTTATGGTATTTATTTAATTTTTTTATTATGGAAGATTGGTTGGAAAAGTTTGGATACAGGGAGTACGGAAAGGTCATGCTAGAGTGTACTATTTGCGCTATTTGATACTACTTTTTGTTCGCGGAGCAATTTCGTGCCTGAAAAGTAGTACCAAATAGCGCAAATAGCGTGCTCCACGAACCCACCATTAGTTTCAACTACCGTTATTTTTTTTTATAATACCATTATACCAATATCATTTTGTGTATAATACCAATTACCAATACACGGTTTATTGCCTCGACTTTATTTTATTTCATTCTCAACTCTAAAAGACTGGCTATGATAGAAAAAAAATAAACACTGGTCAATATTAATGCCGGGTTTACACAACATTTGCATAAGTCGTAATCATAATCACATTCTTAATAATCGTCATAATCACAAGGCAATTTTAATGTGCGTTTATAGAACATTTTCTTCATTCATAATCATAATTTTTATATCAGTGAAGTTACATAATTAGAGGCTAAGTTCATGGTAGATGTCAACAGGTTTATAAGAAATGGATAGTTTAACTTTTATGGTTATGACTATGATTGTGATTACGACTATATAAATGTTGTATAAACCCGGCTTGCGCAAAGATCTAATTATCACTTAAAAAATGTATCATTTCTAACTTTCAAGAAATCTTGAAATCAAGAAATCTTGCAAGACTCTTGAAATTTCTTGCATATTAAAGTCTTGTCTTGTCTTGAAATTCAAGACAAGAAATTTTAAAAGTTTTGCCTTGAATTTCTTGCAAGAGTCTTGGTCTTGCCAGACTTTTTCAAGACTCTTGTGCAACACTACCATAAATACTGGTAATAATGCCATTGAAGAAAAACTATTAACCGAAATATAATAATTGAATTTAGAACAAAAAGACAAAGAACAGATGAGGCTAGAGTTGAGGAAGTTTTGTAGTAGTCGATAAAATAAAGAGGAAACAGATCTTGAGAACTCAAATTATTATACAGGGTGGTTCATACTGTACTCCGGAAACTTCGGCAGCATATTCTGCAGATAAAAATAAGTAAAATATGACCTAAAATGCTTACAGTTCATACCAGTTGTTGTGTACTTTTATATATTTTCTTTTAATCAAAATATTTTAGGAAACAAAAATAAATGAATTATAAATATATAAACAGTTATTATTTACATCAACAAAACTCACCTTCTTAACAGCACTTAAGGGACATAAAGGGTCATTACCACCGTTTTTGCGTTCAAAATATTCTAATAAAGTTGCGATGAGTTTTTGACGGCTATTAAGCTATCTTGTACACTTCGCACTAAAATAGGTTCTAAAAAGAACAATGTTCGACTGCAAGGTCTGCTAGTAAACATTTTAAGCTTAAAGTACCACAACACTATTTATTTAAACCAAAAACTCGTAATATAAAACTAAAGTGTCAAAACGAATGACAATGTCAGGAAATAAATAAATAAATATGGCAACTTATCAAACATATTTGGTGTAAAATTTCAAATCTAAACACAATGTTAGTCCAAGAAGATTAATAATATACAGGGTGTCTCAGATTTTAATCGGGAAAATTTAATAGACGATAGATAGAACTAGCAAAAATAAAACAAAAAGTTCATATCAACTTGTAAGATTTAAAGCTTCCTTTTCGAGATACAGGGTACCATTAGAATACCAATTATAATATTAATTACCAATTAGAATTTATATTTTTTCGGAAGAAGTAAGCAAGATAGACAAAAAAGTCAGGAGGCAAAAAAATAATATTTTTAATTACTAAATCCAAAAATAATATTAAACTTCTAAAAAAGCAGTGGCGTGCTTATTTTTTCCTTTAAAATAATTTAACAGTGATGCCCCACCGCCGCCCCTGGCCATTAAACTTAAATCTAATTACATCAAATTAAGTCCCATAGTAAGTATTATGAACGGGTCAAGTTTTATCAAAATCGATTAAATACTTTTTCAAATATCTTAATTTTTTTTTCTCTTTTAAGTAACTTTAACACCCTGTATCTCGAAAAGGAAGCTTTAAGTCTTACAAGTTGATATGAACTTTTTGTTTTATTTTTGCAAGTTCTATCGTCTATTAAATTTTCCCGATTAAAATCTGAGACACCCTGTATATGTATAGAGGAATAATAATTTCTTAGAAAAGAATCGTCGACATTTAACACCCACGAATAATTTCATAACTTATCATAGGTTTTTGTCTTAAAATATTTTTAATATTTATTGGCATAACAACTAATAGAGTTTATATCATTTCAAAAGAATTTCTGTTAATTTTTACTACAGTTTAATGGCAACAAAATTGTTCGTTTCGCGCAATATTAGCCAGCCGGTCGGTCTTGAAAATAGAAAATAAAGAGGAACTTGTCAACCTTGTACCTTTATTTTTATAAACAATAAATTAGCGGCTCGATATTAGGTAATAGAAATGACTGATGGTTACATTTCTGAATTAATAATTTGACACGTTCGCCTTACCATGGGTGTATTCCTGTACCAATCTAACAGACCAAGTCATAGTTTTTCAAAAAATAAACTGCTGTTTGACATTTTGTTAATATACTTATTCTTACAATCCTAAATTTTCACTCTTCTACCATCAACCCCTATTTTTAATAGGGATTGTCCTTTTTTTTAATTTTTCGTTACCATACTCCTCCGACATGGTTTAACCGATTTTGATGAAATTTGATATGTATATTCAGTAGATCTGAGAATAGGTTGTTATCTATTTTTATAACCCATTTTTTTTTATTTTTTGGACAATTTTTTTTTATTTTTATTTTATTATGATGTGGCATGTGGCATTGCATTGGTTTTTTAGCGAAGGTATTTTAGCAATTCAAAACAGGGGCATATCAGTAGTCTTAAAGATGGTTACACACGAATTGTACGGTAGGCTGTATATGGTTAGGTATATAATATACTTTTTTTCAAACGTCACAAAAGTAATTTCATATATTATTTTTGCGACGTGATTGGCAATATAAAAAAGTAATTTTAACGTCTAGGCATAAAAGTGAAGCACTTTTACGTCTTAGCATATAAGTACGAAAATATTTATAATACAAACCTAACCTAACCTAACTGACACATGACTGACACTGATCGTCAAATTCAACGAGCCCCCTTGACCATAGTTTCTTTATATATAATTACTTTACAGGGTATACCTACTTTTTAAACCTTTTTATATTATTTGGAACGTTTAAAAAATTATTTGTGACGTTTGAAAGAAAATAGCATGTTCTATTAACGAGTAAAGATGACTTTTTGTGCCTTGCCTATATAATGTCAAAGGTACAGCTTCACCACAAAAGTATCATTTTAACTCCTCATAAAATAATATACTATTTTTTTCAAACGTCACAAAAGGAATAATTTTTGAGACGTAATTGACAATATAAATTAGGGCCTATTTTACCATAAGGCCCATAAGGTCCGGGCCTTGGGCCCGGTGGTCTGTGGGCTAAATGTTGTGAAATATTCATAATTTCAAATGTAAATTTACATAGCAGAGAAAAAAAAAACAGTTACCTCTGATAAGGAAAATAGAATTAAATAAAATAAGCTTTAGATTGATATAATTAATGCATTTTTTAAAATTATTAAAAAAATAAAAATAACAATAATTGTTTTATTTTTTTAACCTAAACTAACAAGAGAATTTTTGAATTTTATTGGATAAGAGGGCCCGAATTTTTGATTGGGCCTTAGTGCCCGACCAGAGCCTACTACGCCTGAGAACAAAAGTACGAAACTATACCGGGTGCGTCTCAAAAGTGGCTCACCCCTATAACTTTTTTATTTTTTCAGATAAAAAACGAAATTTGGTATGTTACTATATGACATAAATTAGGATTGAATGACATATTCAATCGTTTTTGGTCACTTCCTGTTTCACTGGAAATGATTACAACTTTTGCTTTTTATATGGCACCCTCGGTATTTTTTTACTTTATTCAATAGAAAATAATACTCTAAATATGTCAATTTTTGACATTTTTGCATATGGTTTATTTGAAATTATAACTTGCGGTTTGCGGTGCGTAACGAAAATTTGACTGGAAATTATTCGTAAAAAAGGCTTTTTCCAAATATGCTAATGAGCCATCCTCGCTCCGTTTGAAAAAATTGAGATATGATTAAAAATATGATTTGAGCATTTTCTATAACTGGCCAGGACAAGACACTAAAAACATTAGAGGATCAAATCTATTTTTCCAAGGCGCCTTGATTAAGAATTAGTGTTTTTAACATAGCCATGGTATTCTAGGTTGAATTTTAAAATACGATTTTTTATTAAGCGAGAATGTGAAAAGTTGACATATGGTATGTCATTTTATTCAGAATGTCATTTTCTATCGAATAAAGTAAAAAAATACTGAGGGTGCCATTTAAAAGTCAAAAGTTGTAGTCATTTCCGGTGAAACAGGAAGTGACCAAAAACAGTTGAATACGTCAATCAATCCTAATTTATGTCATATACTAATATACCAAATTTCGTTTTTTATCTGAAAAATTAGAAAAGTTATAGGGTTGAGCCACTTTTGAGAGGCACCCGGTATTACTAAACTGAAGTAAAGTGTCAAATTCGACGAGTATAATAATTGTAACACAGAATTGTAATTTCTGGATGTATATATAACCTTTTTTATATCGTAATATAATAAAATTGATTATAAAATGATCTCTATATCTATTCTCTCTACTCTCTGTAACCTATTGTTTACTTGCATTTTAAATTTTCTTGGGACCTTTGCGATTATTAAATGGTAACCATCCTATCGAGATGTAAATATTAAAGAAATTTATGGTTTTTTGTCACTGAAGAAGTAAGAAGTGTCATTAAAAAGTACCGCAAGCAATCGGGACAGCAACTTTCTTCGATTGCGTGGTTCTCACACATAAAGTATAAAATTGTGTCGTGCGAGACTAAAAAAAGACCGATGGAAATTATATGTATTGCAGCAGAAAAATGATGCCTCTCCGTATTCGGTATTGTTAGATTTTAACTAAGCAATATGGCGTAATTTTGGGGTATATCTCTAGAAAAAGTTTAGTTTTACAGTCAGTGGCGTGTAATATTTTAAGTAATGTTCTAGTAAAAAATTGACATTTGAACTTTTTTTGCTGTTTTTAGGGTTCCGTACCTCAAAAGGAAAAAACGGAACCTTTATAAGATCATTTTGATGTCCCTCCGTCCGTCTATTTGTCAAGACTCTTTATTTCGGGAACCCGTTTAGATATCGAATTGAAATTAAAACCATATACAGTCCCTTGAAGCTGTAAAAAACAAACTTTTCTTCTTTTTCTTAAGGTGCCGACTTCTTGCGAAGGTTGGCGACCGTCATGACTAATTTTGTTTTGTTGACTGCTGCCCTGAACAGGTCGTTTGATGTACAGTTGAACCATTCTCTGAGATTTGGAAGCCATGATATCCGTCTTCTTCCGATGCTTCTCTTCCGTATTATTTTACCCTGGATAATTAGTTGTAGAAGCTTGTATCTTGTACCTCTCACTACGTGGCCCATATATTGGAGTTTTCTGATTTTCACCTCTTGGGACAATCCTAGATCTTTTGAGACTCTTCGTAAGACTTCTTCATTGGTAATTGTGCCAACGTATGATATCCGGAGTACCCTTCTGTAAAGCCACATCTCGAAGGAATCTATCTTTTTAAGCATTTGTTTTGTTAGAGTGGCAGCTTCTATACCATAGAGCATTATTGTAAATATGTAGCATTTTAGCATTCGTATTTTAAGGTGGTTACTTAAAGTTTTGCAACAAAAGAATTGCTTCATTTTAATAAAGGTGTTACGTGCTATTTCAATTCTCGTTTTTAATTTTGATGAGTAATCATTGTTGTCGTTGATCAGGGTTCCTAGATATTTATATTTATAGACTCGCTCTATTATCTGATGGTTTACGATCAGTTGAGTATTTTGATTTTGTGTTTTGGTAAATATCACGAATTTTGTTTTATTAAGAGGTTCATATTCAAGCTATAATGGATACTTGTTTCATACACTTTTTAGACCATTCGTTGCAGATCCTGTATACTTTCTGCTAGCAATACGGTATCATCTGCGTATCGTATATTGTTTATAGGAACTCCGTTTACTACTACTCCAGCTGCTTCATTGTGTAATGCCTCCCTCATGATGACTTCCGAGTACATATTAAACAATAGCGGGGAAAGTATACATCCCTGTTATACACCACGTTTGATGTTGCTGTTTTCCGTGTATTTATTGTGTATCTTGATGTTTCCTGTTTGGTCGTAATATAGGTTTTCAATAATTCTGGCATCTGTGGTATCTATTTGCTTAACAAACTATTTAAGTTCACGTAAAAAAGAGATACGGCGCGGCGGCGGTTTATGCTAGTGCTGTACATCAGATCCGGATCCTTTTTCAATCCGGATCAGATCCGGATCTGATCCGGATTTTTTAAAGTGTACAATCCGGAACCGGATCGATCCGGGTATAAATATTCGGATTTAAGATCCGGATTTAAGACCCCGATTTAAGATCCGGGTTTAAGTCCGGATTTAGGATCTGGATGGGTATCTCGGAAACTACTGGAGATAGAGAGTAGTCGGCAGTCCGACTCGTCAGTGTACGTCACATTTCATAGGTCGCACATCATAGTACGTACGCGTTTTTTGTTGCTTGGAATTTTTCACTTGAATTTAGCATAATTTGCTTTTAAACGCATATCGTATAACAAATTAGTGATCGTTATTAACATGCATTTGTCATTTTTTATGGACAAATTTTAGGATATATGGATTCTTTAAAGGAGTTTCTCAAAAAATGGAAATTAGAGCATTTATTTGCTATATTTGGAGGTAAGAGACATTTACATAATGCACCTGTTTAGATAATGCATGCGTGACTATAGATAGAATAAGAATATAGGTATCAATTTTGTTATGCAAATAATTACAAAAATTTTAGAATTTCAAGTCATCGTATTAAAAAATTCCAAATGTTACCAAAACTTATAATTTTAATAATTTATTTGCTTTACTTTGATTAATCCTGATGTAACATTTTTTTTGTAATTTGTAGAGTGATGAACCACCCCAAAAAATACCAAGGAGTGAAGAAGCAGAAATAACTACTATCGAGAAAAATAATATCACTTAATAAATACCAGGAAAACCTAAATTTATCAGAAAATAATATACCTCGTAATATGCCTGTATATGATGTATAGACTTCTCTTAGATCAAAATAAATTTTAGTTGAGTCAATATTATTCGCTATTGGTTTAAGAAAAGTGTCTCTTTAATCAAGAAATGTCCCTTTTCATTCAAGAATTTCTGCATGAATCAAAGAGACTATTGTTCTTGTAGCAAGAATTTCTTTGCATATTCATTTTGGGTCAAGAGTAAAATGCTTTTGACAGATAGATTATTCTATTCTCTAAAGTAATTTTTTAAAGCTTATGAAAAGTTAATGCTTTGGGCAAAGAAACGTCGTTCTTGGCCCTATTGAAAAGCGCCAATCTTTTGGGTCAAAGTCATATTCATTTCGACTGAGAGATCCTTTTTTCAGTGCATAATTTATAAATTACCCCTCGAAATTACCATAACCGGGGTATGGGATCCGAATTTGAGATTCGGATTTCAGATGCGATTTTAAGATCCGAATCTCAGATCCGAATCGCATATTCAAATCCGGATACGGATAAATCCGGATCCGGATTTTTTTAAAGGATCCCCGATCCGTTTAAAAACTCGGATCCGTACAGCACTAGTTTATGCCGCAAAAAACGTATATTTGGACACACTGAAGGGAATCAAAATTCATAGGGTATTTTCAGTTGACTTAGAACTACGAAATTTGTCAAGTAATACCGTCTTACAGTATAAGTATAAAGTGAGTTTCCTACGATGTTCTCTATGGGTATCTCGGAAACTACTGGAGATAGAGAGTCGGTTAAATGGGGAAAGAATTGCAGTTTTGTGGGGTCATAAACATGCCTCTTTCAGATTTTTCAAAGAGTTTATGGCTTACTAGGTATTTCGAAAAAAACAAATTTCGGCTATTTTAAAAATTGTCCATAATTCCATTATAATTTATTTTAGACAAAAATTATTCAGATAAAAGTTGTAGATAATCACATCCTTAATAAGATTGTGTCCTCCGTTTTTTTCTAAAACCTGTCATTTTTGACATATCACACAAACATATGTTTTTTTAAATGGAAACCATAGTTGGTCATGACTTCATAAAAAGCGCCATTTTTTTTCAGCGATATAAGCTATAATATGTTTCTTTCGAAAATTTACTGAGGTATAGCCAATTCTTATAATTTTTAAACAATTTCACTTAGTCAAGGAAATAAGTTTTCAATCGTTGCGCGTCGTTACTCTCAGTAATGTGAAACTATCACATCCAAACTTTATAAATTAAAATAAACAAAAATTGTAAATATGAATTTTTCAAATGAAGAATAGCGTGTTGGATTATTGGTTTAACTTTTCTTGCCCATACATTTACGAGGATACGTTGACCGGTGAACCTCACTTACGTTTTTTAGAAAAGTTAAATTTAGATACTCGCGCATCAATAGAGTAGTTAACATGACTTTTATTATGACACTCCCCCTTATAATGAAAGAAATGTTAAAAATTATTTATATTATATTTATATAAACTCAGGGATAGGAAGAGGTGGACCAATTGCATGGGCCTCCTCGATCACCTGACCTATCTATTTAAGATTCTTTTTTATACGGTATGGTTAACAACAAGGTTTACAAAAGAACCTATGAATTAAGAGAGGCACTCGAAGAGGCGGTACGGGAGAAGTTTATTAAAGTCGACCGGCCGTTCTGTGGGAAAAGCTTGTAATTCAGTTCTAAAAAGATGCATTTTATGTACTCAAAACAATGGCGGTTTTTTTGAACATTTGCTAAAATAACTTAAAGTGTATGTAGTGATATTAGTTATTTTAAGTTTTAGTTTTTGTAATGTAAATTGTAAAGAACCGTTTAATAAAATATTCTGTCTTTTTATATAAGTTATAAATCATAACAGAATAAGAATACCATACCAACTAAGAGTGAAATTAGTCAAGAAAGATAAGAATTAGCTATAACTCAGTAATTTTTTGAAAAAAAACATATAATCTTATTTTAATTATTAGTTTTATTTTTTTACTACGCTTTATAATATTACGCATTACGCCGGTTTATTTAATTTTTTTTTAAAATCCGCAACTATTAGTAAGTTCATTATACTCTCTCACAACCTCAGTTATGAAATATTACTTTACCATCAATTACAGACCTATCAACCATGTATAGGTTCGAATCGATCAAAGCCAATCCTGGCATTTACATCTAGTAAACTGTGTGAGCTTGATTTGCATACAGATGAGCAGATCAAACGCTACGATAGATACATCATAACAACACTGACCTAATAAAACAGTATTTTCTTTTCTATTAAGGTACAATAGAGTTATTATTGATAGGATTGGTCGCAATTATTCTTAATTACCTGCAAAATAACATCAAAGACTTACATTATGCCTCTATCTGCCAACTGATTTGTATATGCCACATAATAATTAACATTTCTATTAGATTGGTGAATAAAATTAATGCTAATCATAGAGAAAGGTTGGTATATAGGTTAAATTAGACTAATAGTGTAATAAATACTTTTAATAATTGTTTTTTTTTAAGATCTATAATTTATTTATTCCGACTAATTTTAAGTCTGCCCAACAAAAGAATACGTGAGAGTGACAGTTGTTCTTTTGTGGCACACTTTATACTTATAAGTCAAGCACTTGATATGGTGTATACATATTATATAGTCTATCCAACGAGTGAATAAATGATGAATGACAGACATTAATCTGTCATTTTAAGTCATAGGTAAATTAAATTTTTTGTCATTTTTGGGATATCTGTCAAAATCTATCCTGGCTTCAATAGACTTAAGCTTCATTCAGAACCTCGCAATTAGTGTTTTCAATTAGCGTAGAAGTTTGTTCCTTTAATTTCAATGTAAGCATTCAGAGATTCAGAACGTCAAAATTAGTGGTAGATATTTTCAATTGGTAGAAAAAGTTGTCAAACTTCTAACTTTTCCACTAATTATACTTCAAAATTTACGAGAAATGTCATTTTGACTTTTTGTTCTCTTCCGTCAAGAGAAACTGCACTGAAAAAAAGGATCTCTCAGTCGAAATGAATATGACTTTGACCCAAAAGATTGGCGCTTTTCAATAGGGCCAAGAACGACGTTTCTTTGCCCAAAGCATTAACTATCTTTTCATAAGCTTTAAAAAATTACTTTAGAGAATAGAAAAATCTATCTGTCCAAAGTATTTCACTCTTGACCCAAAATTAATATGCAAAGAAGTTCTTGCTACAAGAACAATACACTACAAGTCAATACTACAAGTCTTTTTGATTCATGCAAAAATTCTTGATTGAAAAGGGACATTTCTTGATTAAAGAGACACTTTTCTTAAACCAATAGCGAATACCATTGACTCAACTAAAATTTATTTTGATCTAAGAGAAGTCTATACATCATATACAGGCATATTACGAGGTATATTATTTTCTGATAAATTTAGGTTTTCCTGGTCTGTAGTAAGTAAAGTGATATTATTTTCCTCGATAGTAGTTATTTCTGCTTCTTCACTTCTTGGTACTTTTTGGGGTGGTTCATCACTCTACAAATTACAAAAAAATGTTATTACGATTAATCAAAGTAAAGCAAACAAACTATTAAAATTATAAGCTTTGGTCACATTTTGAATTTTTTAATACGACGCGACGACTTGAAATTCTAAAATTTTTGTAATTATTTGCAGAAAAAAATCGATACCTATATTCTTATTCTATCTATAGTCACGCATGCATTATCTAAACAGGTGCATTAGGTAAATATCTCTTACCTTCAAATATAGCAAATAAATGCTCTAATTTCCATTTTTTCAGAAACTCCTTTAAAGAATCCATATATCCTAAAATTTATCCATAAAAAATGACAAATGCATGTTAATAACGATCACTAATTTACGATATGCTTTTAAAAAGCAAATTATGCAAAATTCCAACTGGAAAATTCCAAGCAACAAAACCCGTGCGTACTATGATGTGCCTATGAAATGCGACGTGCGACTGATCGGACTGCCGACTGATTGTATATACCATCCTTCGTCATCGTCTTTGCGTGTCGTTATTATTTTTCATCAAAAGAGTATTTAGCTATTGGAAAAATGGCCATGTTTCTTGAGTGAAGTACTTCGTAGCGTATTTTTGTTATTATCTTAAAACAAAGTAACTTGCACTTGGTTGAATGAAAATAGATTCAAGAGAAATTTTCGAATTTATCAAGAGAACAAGTTTTCTTGAGTTAAGCGAGTTTTTCTTCAGGCAAAATATTTTCTTTTACGCTAAAATAAATTCTCTTGCCACTATTTTTTTTTCAAGAACGATGACGACTTTAGTTCAAGTCTATCTTTTTTATCAGTATGGGCTTTATAAATCATAAGTTGATTGTTTTATAAGCTAAATATTAGGTTTTCTCTATGGATACAACTGACTAACGCAAGTTGTTGCTAGGATATTCTATTAATTTTAATTATGTTTTTTAAACATTGTGAATGATCGTAATCTAAAAAGTATAAAGTGTAATTGAAACCACTAATTTATTCCACTAATTACGAGGTTCTGAATGAATCTTTAGAAAGAAAGTTGATATAATAATGAAATATATCATCTGTGACTATGTGACAATTTTATTTTATTAAAATCTGATGACCATAATGTTTCATAAGAAATTACGAAATTTATTATTGTATTTTTTAATCAAATATATGTAAATATGATAATATAGCCTCGTGTATGGCAGAATGAAAATAGCTTTCTTTTTGTGCATCATAAATTAAAAGATGTCGGCATCATCAGCCTTCAGACAATTTTACTTCCTAGTGAGAAGAGAGTAATAAAAAAGCTGATGAATACAATGCTGAAAATCTAGAGGACATCTCCCACATTACCAAACAGCATAATTTGGCAAAGTTACCTACAAAATATGCTAATGTATCTCCTGTTTGAATTATTTGAGTAATGTGCTAAAATATCCCACTGCCCAGATTGGTAGGAAGATATCGATTACATCAAAATTAGTTGATATAATACTAATACAGGGTCCGGCAATAGTGCGTCGGGTATCTGCAGCTCCTAGAATAAAAAACTTATATAAAAGTATATGTATTTCAGGAAAATATTTTAACTTCTACAGGAAGGCTCAAAAAAGTGTGAGTGGATTGGAATGATTTTTTTTTAAATGGAACACCCTGTATGTTATTGCATTTTTGGCTTTTTTTCAGATCACTTTACATAATCCTAAGATACGAGTAAATATATTTCGTTAGTTTTAGAGATATTAATAAATAAATAAAAAATATAAATTTTTCAGCCTTTTTTTAAAAAAATATTAAAAATACAAGAAATGTCCTCAAATCAAAACTATAATAGGTGTTTACTTTAGATGTGTTGTACTTAGTTTGTTATAAATATCGTAATCTTACATCATACAGGGTGTTAAAAATTCTATGGAAAACTTTCTTTTTTTAAATGGTATATTATTTTTTTTAATAGATGGGGAATTAAAAGTTTTTTAACTCAGATATTCACGATTTTATATTACATATGGCATTTTCCACAGTAAATTTTTACCAAAGCCACCCAATGAATTTTCTCTCGTATTTTACCGTTGAAGGAGCCATAGGAAATAATACCGCGAGTATCTACAAAATCGTTAAAAATTTTGAAATACTCTAAATACAAAAAAAAAAAATTAATAATAACGATGATTCATTGATCCTATAGACTTAAAATAAAATATAGACTACACTATTTACGTCTCAACGCGGACAAACAACCTTTTTTGTACACATGTTTACTTCTGGGTACAGTCGACCGAGCCTTCCTCATCCAGCCTATGTTGTCACGTCTTTAATATTATCAATATTTTTTTTCTTGTTATACACATATATTGAGATATTAATACTACAGTTTAATAAAGTAGGTTTTAATATTCCATATTGTAGGAACTACGGACTAGATTGTCACGCATGGCGGGAAGTTTAAAAAATAAGAAAATTTTAATTCTTCATTTATTTTTAATTATGACAAAAACACAAAAAATACACCATTTTTTAAAAAATATGTTTAATATCAATATCAAATATACAACAGAAATTAATTTCACCACAATAAATTAATTTAAAAAATAATGTTACAAGTAGATCAAGAGACAAAATTAATTATAACAAAACTGAAAAAAATGGCGTCATAGATGGCTTAGAAATGACGATATATATCATAATTTTGAAAGTAAAATTATATAGGAAATGTCATCGATCATCATTTTGAAGCCAACTGGACGATTATTATTTCAAACATACAAGCTGAGTTCGTTCTATAGTGCTCTGAGAAATCTAGATAAACAAGAATAATAAATTTGTATGTATTCAGGGAAAAGAGAGGGAAAAACCTGTATCGTCTCTGATATCTGTCAGGGGGGGTTTTGTTGAAAGTGTCATCCTTTGCTCCGAAATTTTCAGGTCGATTAAAAAAGATGACATTTACAACAATACTTTGCCGTAACTTTCACAAATATCAGAGAGAGAAGTACAGTATTGCCTCTCTTTTCCTCTGGGATGCTTTATATCTGTTCTTCTTTTAATTTACCTATATTTCTAAGAGCATAATGCAGGCTACGACTTACAATACAATAATAATTTCAATATCCGAAGTGGAAAGAAAAAAGATCACCTTTCTGTTTTGTAATATTGTCCTTTTCTTCCGATGGCTCATCTCGTTGATATTTAGGAAGGTATCCATAAAATATATATTTTATTATCGGTCCTGGGATGAAAAAATATAAAAATTCAATTTCATTTGATGATCCTTTTCTGTCACCTAAATCAGGAGAATGACAATGAGCATGTTAAGATGAAAAAACTTATTTATCAACACTTACCTAAACGTTAGTCCAAGGAGTTTTATCAAAAACCTATATTTGCCTAAATAATTTATGTATTCAATTTACAAAGCAAACTGCAACATTGTAAACAAAAGAAATAAAATGGCGACAAGTCAACGTCAACGACCCGAGAAAGGAGAAAAGTGTTGTGTTCTCGGCAGAGTCGTCAGGGAACGACCGTTACGACAGAGACAACCTATCTATCGCTCGTGTCGCACTCGTTATAACCTAAAACAATAACACAACAATAACAAGATATTGTCTGACCGCATGTTCCAGCTATTTATGAATGAGATGCTCAGTCTATATTTTATTTTAAGTCTATGATTGATCCACTCCATAATTTTAATAAAGAAAACAAAAAAAAATCACACACGCACGCACGAACGCAGACAAAACAAATTGCCGGTGCAAACTGAGCGTTCGCGCACACATAAAATCCCTTTGAGTACGGATCAAAAACCGACACCCAGACGGCTCACGTTCGCGGCTGCTCGCGCACAGACAGATTCAGAGTGAGCGTGCGCGCACAGCCGTTTACACTGAGCATTCGCGTAGGATCAGTGCGTGCGTGCTCAAGTCTAAACGCACCATTATAGTTTTGATTTGAGGACATTTCTTGTATTTTGAACACTTTTTTTAAAAAAGGCTAAAAAACATTTATTTATTAATATCTCTGAAACTATCAAAATATAAAGCCTTTTTTACTTTTAATTTATTAATATTATAACTGTGTATATCAATTGCTGAATCTCTTTTTTTTGTATTTCAGAGCGTTGTCTGTGCCGACAATGAAGTTTGTTGTCAACTCCGGTCAACCTCAGCTTCAGGATCTGATGGATCATATTACAATACCAACGTTCTATCTTCTGGAAAATCCAGTGTTGGATCCCAAACGAAAATTACCGATTTCAATGGATTATCTCCAGATCAAGTCCATGTAAGATTTTTTTAAATTTAAGGATTTATACCGTATGATCGAAAAAAGAGCGAGAGAGCGTGAACTGCTAAGCACAATAAAACGCAGAAAAACAGCGTACCTGGGACATGTTATGCGCAATGAGAGATACCATTTACTCCAACTAATAATAGAAGGAAAGATAGAAGGAAGAAGGGGATTGGGCAGGAAGAGGATGTCGTGGCTCCGAAATGTTAAACATTGGACGAGAATAAGAACTACAGGAGAATTAATTCACGCCACCGGAGAGAGAGAAAGATGGTCAGAACTGATCGCAAACATCCATTAATGGATAGCAGCAGAAGAAGAAGAAGATCGAAAAAAATGACGTCCAGTTGGCTGGGAAATGACGATCGATGACATTTCCCATATAAATTTACATACAGGTTGGCGCCCCTCATACGCCGCGGAAGCTCTAAGGAGAACCGTAGTTTATATCGATATTAAATTTTGGCAGCATATGTAGGTTAACTGAAAGCATTTTATAAAAATATATAGAACTATATAGGGTGTTCCCCAAAAAAGTTACACATTAAAGTTGTGTTTTTTCTAATAGAACACCCTATATATTAATGGATTTTCGGATTCTAGGAAAAAAATAAAGGTGAGTTTTATTAAAGAAGCATATACCTAAAATCTAAGGATTTTGACATATTTCACATTTTGTGAAAATGAAGAGTAAATTTTAAATTTCGATAACAGTTATTTAAATTTTAGTTGACCTTGTATAGCCTGATATTTAATTACAGTAACCATTGTATGTTAAACCAAATTAAAATTTGACCCGAAAAGTTATACAGGGTGAGACAAAATTAATATGGAACATTAGTCACATTTAAAAGCAAGTTACTCCTTTATTTTAAATGGAACACCCAGTATATTTTTCCGGTGTTCAACGGGGAATTTATATATCTTCAAAATATTATTAAGGTTGTCTACCCCTCAGACAAATATTTTCCTAGATATTTTAATTTTTATGATTTTGCGTCAGTAGATCTTAATTATTTGAAAAAATCTAAGTGGCTGTGTGATTTACCTTTTGTTAATTTAACAAAAATTCAAGATTGTAGAGTAAAATACTCAACGATAATAAAAAGAAACACGTTTAAAACATATTTTAATTATTACAGAATTAAAACTAGATGTGAACCTATAATTATGTGACAAAAATTAACTAGATGCAATCAAATGCTCAAAATGCTTACTTTCCTGTTAACTGTATAAAATGATTGCCTTTTCAAAAGGAACTTTTCATTTTAAAAGGTATATGTGGAGTTCTACCTCGAAAAGCAGTTACAATAATTTCTTTCATGTTGTCGACAATTATAATAGTTGGTCGAGTTTTGTAAACACATATCCCCATAAAAAAAGCCCAGACTAAATAAAATCAGGAGAATTTAAATATTCTATTAACTGGTGAATGCAATAACTTGTTATTAAAGTTGGACTAATTAGACAGCTATGTTGAAGTAACGTCAGACATATCACAGCCACCTAGATTTTATCAAATAATAAAGATCTACTCAGATCAAATCATGTAAATGAAAATATCTAGGAAAATCTTTGTTTGAGGGGTAGGCAACCTTAATAGTATTTTGACGAGACATGAATTATCCATTAAATATCGGAATAATATACTGGGTGTTCCATTTAAAATAAAGAAGTAACATGCTTTTAAAGGTGACCAATGTTCAATATTAATTTTGTCTCACCCTGTATAACTTTTTGGATTAAGTTTTAATTTGATTTAAAGTACAATAGTTAATTTAACTACATATTAGGCTGTACCGGGTAAATTCCAATTTAAGTAGCTTTTATTGCAATTTAAAAATTGTTCTTTATTTCTAGAAAATGTTAAATATGTCAAAAACCGTGCATTTTAGTCATATGCTTCTCTTATAAAGCTCACCTTTATTTTCCTCCCAGAATCCGAAAATCAATTAATATATAGGGTGTTCCATTACGAAAAACACAACTTTGATATGTAACTTTTTTTGGGGACACCCTGTAGAGCTCTCTATATTTTTAAAAAGTGCTCTGAATTAACCTACATATGCTCACAAAATTTCATTTCAATACAAACTGTCTTTCTCCTTGTAGCCTCCGCGGCGTATGAGAGGCGCCACCCTGTATAAAATGACAGCGATCTTCATTTCATAGCCATCATTGACGCCGTTTTTTCTCGATCATACGGTATTTAGTGAAAACCCAGAGTATTGTAGTTCATCAGAACTCATATATATTTTTTTGATACAGTGAATATTAGTTCCATTTCAACAGGAAGTTCAGTCAAAAGTCTGTATATTTTTGCATAATTATACAGTTTAAAATTATTTTGTGAATGGTACATCACAAATTAGTATTATTTTTCAAAACAGCGTTGTAGAATTGTTTTATTTATAAGAACGGCTTTTCAAATATACTACAAAATTAATCAAATCTTCAATTGTGTAACATTCGATTGATTTTTGATAAAGAATATGATTTTTTTAACTGTACCTACGTTAAAATAAAGTTTCACAATAAAATTATTGATTTTTAATATCAATTTCATTTTATAGGTAAATTCGGCTTCACAAGCAGGTCTAAGACCACAACTGAACTTCATTGGAGCTTCTGGAGCTTCCACAATCAAACCTAGAGATCTCACAGCAGCCGCAAGCGACTTTGGATATTTTTCCAGCAGCACACCTGATTACTCCAATGTCAATTTTGGAGATGATGCCAGGTTTTCAAATTTACAGGGTTTAGATTATTTGCCTCCGAAAGGTTCGTATTTTAATAGCATTTAAATGATATAAGAATAATTTTAATGTATTTTTTTTCTACAGTTGAAACTCCTTCAACCACTACTTACCGTCCAACACCTCCACCACGTCCATCTTGTCCACCAGGACAATTTTTGACTGCTTCTGGTATATGTGAAGCTGTTCACAGGGAATGTCCACCTGGCACTCGTGCTACACCTTCAGGAGGTTGTGAGAAATTGAAGGTTGAATGTGGTCCAGGTAATTTTCTGTTAATTTGATATAAACGTATTTTACTACAAAATTCATTAATGCTGTTACTGCATATATCTTTGGTTTTTATCCATTTTTTAACTTATTTTTTTAGGTCAGCGTCATGGGCCTTACGGACAGTGTATTTCCATTCAAACTCCACCACCACCAACACAACCACCAACACCAAGAGTGTGCCCACCAGGTATAGAAATATGTTTTTTTGCTTGTTGCTTATTGTAGAATGTAGAATCAATGGGAAGGGGGTTAATTTCCGTGACTTTACAGATATATTGTGTCCCTCTTTCTTGAGTTATAACTTATTATACAATCTCAGGTCTTTGCCGGTATCTGAGACTGATTTACAGGGGTTAGTAAGTTGTATATAGGTACCAAACACACGACACGAATGGTTGTTGTCTCGGCGCACTCAGTGATGATCGCACATTTGCTAGGCCAGTGGCGCCTTATTATTACTTCTACAACTTCCACACAGTAATTGATTAATTATTTTTGCTTGAATAATAATTATTGACATTAAAAACGCATACCACACAACTAAAGATCTAAAAGACATCTGTTATCTTCCATTGTAAATTAATTTGAACTGACTGAATTAAGTTTTTTTCAAGTTTCGCTTTACAAATAATACTTTTAAATTATATTGTGCTTGTTTCATAGAGTATAAAAAATATTATTTAACGATTTAGGGCAGCAACCTGGACCTTATGGACAATGTATAGTAATTCATACTCCACCACCACCGCCACCACCAACTCCAAAAGTGTGTCCATCAGGTATAGAACTAGAATTTATTACTTTTATGCTATTTATCCAAAATATAAGTTCACCTAGTCAATTCACCTTTCTTAAAAAAATTGGCTAAAAAATAAAGTTTCTTATCTTCAAATTATTTTTTTTCTATTTACTTGTAATATATTCTAATTTTTTGTTATTAAAATGGACTATGTAATAAAGAGTAACCCTTGTTCCTATTAATACAGGGCAACAACCTGGACCTTACGGACAATGTATAGCAATTCATACTCCACCTCCTACACCACCACCTGTAAGAGAGTGCCCTCAAGGTAAAAATATACTTGACATTTAAAATAGTTATAAGTATCAAAATTCTTTTATTAACTTGTTTTGTATTTATTTACAGGTTACAGATTAGGACCAAACGGTCAATGTGTTCCAATTCCCACTCAACCACCAGTTAAAACTTGCCCACCAGGTATAATTTGAAATAATATGTTATATCACAACTTATTCAGTACCAGCTGATCAAATTAGATGGTTTCTGAGTATCGGTGTATTACCTAATGTGTTTATTCTTGTACTCAGTTTTAACAAAGCTTAATTTGAGTTCACTATCCATCTTTACATACTTTAAGTGAATATTTCATATGCAAATTATTGTTTATCATTAATGTGGATATGTATAGGCTTAGCAGATATACATTATCAAAATATCTTAAATACTATATTCAGCTACTAAGGACGTTTTCTTTGTCACTATTAAATATGTATTGCTCTTGTGATATAAGTTATTAAATTATATTTTTTAATGTATTTTTAGGCCAGAAACTTGTTGGTGGAGCATGTATAATTATTGATTGCGCCCCAGGTAAGAGAAAGTTAAAAACAGTTTAAGTATAGAGAATGACAATAATATATTTTCAGGGTATAGATTAACTCCACAAGGTGAATGTGTTGTTGTACCTACCCAACCTCCTCCAACTCGGGTCACTTGTGGTCCTGGCCAAACCCTAGGACCCTACGGACAGTGCATCAGTTCTACAGCATATCTACCTCCGCCTTCCTGCAGACCAGGACAGAAAGTCGGTTTTAATGGACAATGTATTGATGTTGTTACTAGTCCCCCGGTAACAACTCCTTATCCACCTTCAATCCCAACATGTGGACCTGGAGAAAGATTGGGTCCCAACGGACTGTGCGTCAGCATCACAACGCCGCGCCCGGCCTGTCCACCAGGGTCCTTCCCAACTGCGTACGGGGGTTGCGAACGCCCCCCACCGCCGAGCACGACACCCGCCAGCTACTCCTGTCCTCCCGGAACCGTAAAAACTCCCTCTGGAAGATGCGAATCTCCTCCAACTCCTCCACGACCAGTCACCTGTCCTTCTGGTAGCTTCTTGGGTCCTTCTGGCAATTGTGTTAGACCTACAACCACAAGAACTTATCTCCCACCGGAAACGTATGTACCCACCAAACCATCCACGCAATTCACTCGCCCTTCACCTGCACCATTTACTACCACACAAACACCATATCCCAGCACTAGTAGGCCACTAACCACGCCCGGAAGCACCAAGTCGTCACCGAGTGGTTTTACCAGTTCGGAGACGTCTTGCGCTCCCGGGTCTGTTTTGAGTCAAGATGGTAGATATTGTCAGTTGTTAAGCACTACGCCTAGACCCACTTATCCTACCCGACCTACGTTCCCAACATCCAGAGCATGTCCTTTTGGCACGAAATTTAATTCAGGCACTAACCAATGCGAATCTGTTTATCAGACTACACCGAAAGCACCGATATCTTGTTCATTTGGAACACAGCTAAATGCGTTTACGAACATATGTGAACCTATTCCAACACCGACTACTTGTAGACCGGGTACTAAGCTCAATCCAGTGACTGGTGATTGTGATAATGTAGTTACACCAGGATACACTTACACTACTCCAAAAATTCCTTTCACGACCCCAACTAAAAAAACTTGTAATTTCGGATACAAACTAAACCCCGTTACTGGAAATTGTGAAGTTATCAGTTCAACGACACCAAAACCGGTTACAACAGGATATACATATACCACTCCAAGAGTTCCATTTACTACGCCGGGTATTCAAACTACAAGAAGATCTTGTAGCTTCGGATATAGATTAAACGTAAGAACAGGAGAATGTGAAGCCATACCTCGCCCTTCAACGCCAAAACCTACTCCGATTTCCTGTTCTCCTGGTACTACTTTAAATAAATTTACTGGCAGATGTGAATCAGTGTCATCTACCACTCCAGCTCCAGAACAAACAACAGGTTATATTTATACAACACCAAAGAAACCGTTTGAGGAAACTCGACCGACAGCAAAATCTTGCAGTCCCGGTTTGAAATTGAATCCAATAACTAATCGATGTGAATTTATTACGACTGTTCCTACAGTTCCTACGTCAAAAGGTTGTGGATTTGGTGAGAGATTAAATAGTATTACTGGAAACTGTGAAAGGATATCAACCCCATCCCCTAGTACATGTCGATTTGGAGAAAAATTAAATACTTTTACAGGACGATGTGAATCAGTTGCTACTACAACTCAAAAACCGTCCATTACATTCCCAACATCAAAATCTTGTCCTTTTGGAACGACGTTTAATGCAAATACCAATAGATGTGAAACTATTTATGAATCCACTCCGCCTCCAATTAAGGAATGTAGACCAGGAACTCAATTAAACGTACTTACAAATCAATGTGACCTTGTAACATCAACAACTTGCGGATCTGGCAAAGTATATAACAAACTAACTGGACAATGCGACTCAGTTAGTACTCCAGGCTATACATACACTACCCCTAGAGTTCCATTTACAACGCCCGGTACACAAACAACTAAGAAAACTTGTAGCTTTGGATATATACTAAATACAAGGACTGGTAACTGTGAACCCGTACCATCTAGACCAACAATTCCACCAGGCGATCAAAAAACAACTGGATATGTGTATACAACCCCGAAAGTACCGTTTACATACAGTACAAGACCAACGCCAAAGTCATGCTCACCTGGTTTTCGTTTAAATCCTGTTACAAATAATTGCGAGTCAATCACAACTCCAAGGCCTACGACTTGTAGATTTGGCGAAAAATTAAACACCTTTACTGGACGATGTGAAGTTGAAGGAACTAAGCAAACTCCACCAAGTTTCACTGCTCCTAAAACATGCGCCTTTGGTACAAAATATAACTTTATTAGTGGACAATGTGAAACTACCTATACAACTACACCTTCTCCGAGTGTTGAATGTAGTCCTGGAACACAATTGAATATATTTACTAATAAATGCGAGAAAGTTACGACTGAAAAAAGTTGTAGACCAGGGACCCGGTATAATCCAAGAAATGGTCAGTGTGAAGCTATAACCACTCCAGGATATACATATACTACTCCTAGAGTACCAATTACACAACCTGTTAAAACAACGGGTTACGTATACACTACGCCAAAAGTGCCGTTTGAAGAATCGCGCCCTACCAGACCGACACCAAAGTCTTGCGCACCTGGGTATCGTTTGAATTCCTTTACTAATCAGTGTGAATTACCTTCAACAACCCCTCGTCCAACGCCATCTATTGTAACATGCAGTCCTGGTGAAACAAGAAATCGGTTTACTGGTAAATGTGAAACTGTAACAGCTAGACCTTCTCCAAAATGCGGTTTTGGAGAGCAATTTAACAGCTTCACTGGACAATGTGAAAGTATTTCAACTCGTCCAACATCACCGTCAACAGTAAAAGTTTGCGGATACGGTGAACGACGAAACGCGATCACTGGTAACTGTGAAACTATACCCAGCACAAGAGCCCCGCCTACTACAACTGGATTTACTACTAAACCAACCATATCTTGTGGTTTTGGTGAACGTTTAAACACTTTTACCGGAGAATGTGAGTCAATATCAACTAAAAAACCCACTGTAACTACAGAAAAGAAAATCTCTTGCTCTTTTGGAGAAAAACTCAATATTTTTACAAATCAGTGCGAACCACAAACATCTAGAACAACTCCCCGTCCTAGTACAGGATATACTTATCCAACTCCATCAGTTACTTTTAAGGAAACTCCTACTACATATAAACCATCAATTACTCCGTCAGTTAGTTGTGGATTTGGGGAGCAATATAATACTTTTACCAGAAGATGCGAACAGCCTACTACAAAACGTCCTTATACTTCTACAACGCCTGCAACAATAAAATGTAGCTTCGGCGAAAGATTTAATGTGTTCACTAATCAATGCGAGTCTGTGCCATCAACACAAACAACACCTAGGCCTTCAACGTCGGTTACTTGTGGTTTTGGAGAAACTTATAATACGTTTACAAAAAAGTGTGAAAAATCTTTTACCCAACGACCTAGCACAGGATATACCTATCCAACTCCTACAGTTCCATTTACTACTCCTCGTCCTATTACATCCACAACTCAACAAACGATAAGTTGTGGAGTGGGAGAGAGACTAAACATATTTACCAATCGATGTGAACCCGTTGGTTCAACAACTCCTGGCCGTCCAACATCAGTCAGCTGCAGTTTCGGAGAAACCTTTAATTCATTTACAGGAAGATGTGAAATAGCTACAACTAAACGTCCTTTCACATCTGCGACATCTCAAACAGTTAAGTGTGGATTCGGAGAAAAACTCAACGTGTTTACCAATCGGTGTGAGCCAACTACATCGCCCCAAACAACTCCGACTCCTTCAACACCAGTAACTTGTGGTTATGGAGAAAACTTCAATAGCTTTACTAGAGAATGTGAGAAATCTATTACCACACAACGCCCGCGCACGGGTTATACTTATCCAACTCCGAAAATTCCATTTACTGAACCAACTACTACGAAAAAAACATCTGTTAGTTGTGGTTTTGGAGAAAGCTTTAATACTGTAAGAGGAATATGCGAGAGACCTTCAACTAGACAACCGTATACGCCTTCAACTACAGAACGTGTAAGATGTGGATTTGGAGAGAGACATAATGTGCTAACAAATCAATGCGAACCTACTCGAACGACCCCTACTGTTCCAACCCCAGTAAGCTGTGGATTTGGTGAGGCTTTTAACGCTTTCACGAGAAGATGCGAAAAAACTACAACAAGCAAACCAACTCCCACATCTGTTAGTTGTAGTTTTGGAGAACAATTTAATTCAATAACTGGAAGGTGTGAAAGACCTACCACACAACGTCCATTTACATCTCCAACAAAGCAAACTGCAAAATGCGGCTTTGGAGAAACATATAATGTATTTACAAAGCAATGCGAATCTACAACTTTTCCTCAAACAAGACCTACACCTACAACATCAGTCAGTTGTGGCTTTGGAGAAACTTTTAATACATTTACTAGGAGATGTGAAAAACCAACTACTGAGAGACCTCGTACAGGTTATACATATCCTACTCCTGCAGTTACCTTTAAGGAAACTCCTACGACAAGCAAACCAGGAATTACACCGATTAGTTGTGGTTTTGGAGAACAATTTAATTCAATAACTGGAAGGTGTGAAAGACCTACCACACAACGTCCATTTACATCTCCAACACAGCAAACTGCAAAATGCGGCTTTGGAGAAACATATAACGTATTTACAAAGCAATGCGAATCTACAACTTATCCTCAAACAAGACCTACACCTACAACATCAGTCAGTTGTGGCTTCGGAGAAACTTTTAATACTTTCACTAGGAGATGTGAAAAACCAACCACTGAAAGACCTCGTACAGGTTATACATACCCTACTCCTACAGTGACATTCAAAGAAACTCCTACGACAAGCAGACCAGGAATTACACCAATTAGTTGTGGTTTTGGAGAACAATTTAATTCAATAACTGGAAGATGTGAACGACCTACTACACAACGTCCATTTACAACTCCAACACAGCAAACTGCAAAATGCGGCTTTGGAGAAACATATAACGTATTTACCAAGCAATGCGAGTCTACAACTTATCCCCAAACAAGACCAACATCTACACCATCGGTTAGTTGTGGTTTTGGAGAAATATTCAACACTTACACTAGAAGATGTGAAAAAACAACAACGGAAAGACCTCGTACAGGTTATACATACCCTACTCCTGCAGTGACATTCAAGGAAACTCCTACGACAAGCAGACCAGGAATTACACCGATTAGTTGTGGTTTTGGAGAACAATTTAATTCAATAACTCGAAGGTGTGAAAGACCTACCACACAACGTCCATTTACATCTCCAACACAGCAAACTGCAAAATGCGGCTTTGGAGAAACATATAACGTATTTACAAAGCAATGCGAATCTACAACTTATCCTCAAACAAGACCTACACCTACAACATCAGTTAGTTGTGGCTTTGGAGAAACATTCAACACTTTCACTAGAAGATGTGAAAAACCAACCACTGAAAGACCTCGTACAGGTTATACATACCCTACTCCTGCAGTGACATTCAAAGAAACTCCTACGACAAGCAGACCAGGAATTACACCGATTAGTTGTGGTTTTGGAGAACAATTTAATTCAATAATTGGAAGATGTGAAAGACCTACTACACAACGTCCATTTACAACTCCAACACAGCAAACTGCAAAATGCGACTTTGGAGAAACATATAACGTATTTACAAAGCAATGCGAGTCTACTACTTATCCCCAAACAAGACCTATACCTACACCAACAGTTAGTTGTGGATTTGGAGAAACATTCAACACTTTTACTAGAAGATGTGAAAAACCAACAACGGAAAGACCTCGTACAGGATATACATACCCTACTCCTGCAGTTACATTCAAAGAAACTCCTACGACATTCAGACCAGGAATTACATCAACTAGTTGTGGTTTTGGGGAGCAATTTAACTCAATAACTGGAAGGTGCGAAAGACCTACCACACAACGTCCATTTACATCTCCAACACAGCAAACTGTGAAATGCGGCTTTGGAGAAACATATAATGTATTTACAAAGCAATGTGAATCAGTAACTTTACCTCAAACTAGACCTACATCTCCAACGTCAATCAGTTGTGGCTTCGGAGAAACTTTTAATACATTTACTAGGAGATGTGAGAAACCAACTACTGAAAGACCTCGTACAGGATATACTTATCCTACCCCTGCAGTTACATTCAAAGAAACTCCTACGACATTCAGACCAGGAATTACAACAACTAGTTGTGGTTTTGGTGAAAAATTTAACTCAATAACTGGAAGGTGTGAAAGACCTACTACACAACGTCCATTTACATCCCCAACACAGCAAACGGCAAAATGCGGGTTTGGAGAAACATATAATGTATTTACAAAGCAATGTGAATCAGTAACTTTACCTCAAACTAGACCTACACCTCCAACATCAATCAGCTGTGGCTTTGGAGAAACCTTTAACACTTTCACTCGGAGATGTGAAAAGCCAACTACTGAAAGACCTCGTACAGGGTATACATATCCTACTCCTGCAGTTACCTTCAAGGAAACTCCTACGACAAGCAGACCAGGAATAACACCTATTAGTTGTGGTTTTGGAGAACAATTTAATTCAATAACTGGAAGATGCGAAAGACCTACCACACAACGTCCATTTACATCTCCAACACAGCAAGCGGCAAAATGCGGGTTTGGAGAAACATATAATGTATTTACAAAGCAATGTGAATCAGCAACTTTACCCCAAACTAGACCTACACCTCCAACATCAATCAGTTGTGGCTTTGGAGAAACTTTTAACACTTTCACTAGGAGATGTGAAAAACCAACTACTGAAAGACCTCGTACAGGTTATACATATCCTACCCCTGCAGTTACTTTCAAGGAGACTCCTTCACCTCAAACAAGACCCACACCTTCAACAATTACATGCAATTTTGGAGAAACTTACAATAGTTTTACTAGAAAATGCGAAAAATCTACAACAGGTCGCACAGAATATACTTATTCAACTCCGTCATTTCCATTTACTGAAGGGCCTACAACAAGCCCAAGACCATCGAGGCCATGTCCTTTCGGAACTAAACGAAATCCTATTACGGGTATTTGCGAGTCAGAATCTTTAGTCACACCGACAGTTAGTCCAGTACCAACTACGTTTAAACCAAAGGTGTGTTCCTACGGATACAGATATAACGTAAAGACGCAACAGTGCGATAGAGTATCAAAAACACCTACAACACAGCGGATTCCAACAGAACCAGTTTGCCCACCTGGTAGCCAAATAAACCAAGCGACGGGAAAATGTACCCCTCCAATTTCTCCTCCTAGAACGTGTACTTTTGGAAAACGATTTAATGTAGTTACTGGAGAATGCGAAACCGTCGCTGTGACTACACCCAGTACAAGTAAGGCCACTGGATACACTTATCCAAGACCGTCTGTTCCTTTTGAAACTCCTACTAGTCCAAAACCAGTTCCTCAGTGCCAAAGTGGTCAAGTATTTAACCCCAATACTAGAAAGTGTGAAGGTAGAACGATCTCATGTCCTCCTGGTCAAGTGTTATCGGCATCTGGCTCTGGCTGTGAGTTTGTCCGAGTTCCTCCTGCCCGTCCCGATACTCCTACTACCTACAGACCTCCTATTAGTCCATGTCCTTTCGGTAAAGTTCCTGGACCCAGAGGCTGTCAGTACCCTGCTACTACTGCGCCTGAACCTTCCACTGGACCCTTTGACGGAACTTCGTCCACGACTTGTCCTCCGGGTTCAATTCGAAGTCCGTCGGGAGGTTGCCAGAGGCGGCGGTGTCCTCCTGGATACGTTGCTGCTCCGTCGGGCAACTGCGAAAGGGCCGGAACTAGTCCCTTCCCAAGCACATGTTCCGCTGGTCAAGTTTACTCACCAATAACCAATGCATGCGAATATCCACAAACACCATTCGAAACCACTCCATCATCCACTAAAAAACCGTATGTAACTCCTAAACATCCGAATTTTAGCGAACAAACTACTCGTGGCTACGAATATCCCAAACCTACGCCGCCATTCCCAGGTGGACATAATGAGGAACCGGAATATCTATCGACAGGTAATTAAAGTGTTTTAGGGTCAGTACTTTCGTTCCTGGTTATATTTAATCATGATCACTTGTAATTAAGGCTTGGGAGTACTTTCAATGTTTGTTATTTATTTAATCATCATTTTATGTAATTTTTATATTATTTGGAACTTTTGAAATCGTTTAAAAAAATTATTTGGGGAGTTTGAAAAAATAGCATGTTCTATTCGGTATAAAACTGGTTTTTTGTGCCTCGCCAAAAAAAGTGTCATTTTTACTCCTTATAAAACAATATACTATTATTATTCAAATAGAAATATCAATTATTTTGGTGTTTATTCACAAAAACACGAGTATTGCGGTTTTAAGTTTAAGTCAAGTGATAAAAAGACGCTCTAACCTAACTACACCGATATCCTATCTATCGGAGTCCCGTTTTTTAATGTTAGGTATTTTTTTTACTTTTAATCTGAATTTTTTATGTTGTTTTTAAATAATTCTAGTCATTGTGGCAACACTGGGCGTCGGATAAGCTGGGATTCTGGTAATTGCTTTGTATTTGCGGCTGATTACCGATTGCTGCCGGCGGCTCTCAAAATGTTGCCATTATTTCTTTAAATTTTCAAAGTTTTTCAAAACTACAAAAAAATGAGTTACCTATATCATAAATAAAGGTAAAAGATAAAAATGCATAAATTAACCTAGAAATAAATCAAACCTATGGTCAAAATTAAACAAAACTTTCATGCTTTATTATACAAAATATTATGAAAATTTAAAAATATAGGTTCGAATTATCTCATATAATGGAAAATAATTAATTTCTATATTAGCAGTTCAAGGCAAGAAACTCTTTATAATTTTATTATTATCTAATATTAGATATACTTTGTTGTAATTTTTCTATATTTTTCTGACATAGTCTTATTTGACTACCCCCGTTATACAGGGTGCTACAAATTCGAGGTACGAGCATTGCTATCTCGGTAACCGTAATAGATACGAAAAATTTTAAAAATTTCAAGGATTGCTGAGTTTTTTGGAAAAAACGGATTTTTTTGGAAAATCCATTTTATTTTTTCCTGGCGTTATTTTTTAGGAAATCAAAAAACTAATTGCACATTCTCATAGCCACTCTATTAGGGCTATCTGATAGTATTTTTGGATTTTGAAATTAGCTGATAATTTGTGAGATACAGAGGCCAACTTAATTTTTTTAAATACGGATCTGCATTTTTTATTTCAGATTTTGAAAGAACTCAGTCTCCTAAGTACAATGATATGCACACTTTATAATCTTTTTTTGTTTTGGGTACCTTAACAGCAACAAAACTATTTAATTATTATTTAAAAAAAAAAATCAAGTCCGACTCTGTTTTTTAAATCATTTAATCTAATTATATTCATTGCAACACTATTGATCAGTGCTAATTAACATTGAATAAGGAAAATTGAGCCAATTGAAAGATTCAAATAAATAATATCCAGATCGGCAATTTAAAGATATTATTTTTAACTTTTCTTATTGTGAATTTGAAATTCTCAGTGTACGATCTAATTGCATAATATTAATCGTAGTTATTATGAATAAATTCACATCTACAAACTAGTGTTTAATGCTTTACATGGTCTACATGTTCGAAAGGGTTACCACTACCCTCCCTATTGCACAAATTTATTTTTCGTTCAATTTTATTTATAGTTTTTGAATAGATCTTCTTATACTTTCGAATGCATTTTGTACTCTTTATTGTAACTGCCGAGATGATTGTTGATTTCACTTTTTTTGTAAAATTTGGACCTGTCGAATTACTTGACGTCATCAGACGGTCCAGGTACCTCGCTGGCCTTTATACTGCTCTACATTTCCAATCCATCTTACGGGGAAAGGATTTGATAGTTTATATTACATTTTACTTATATTATTTTTTATTATTTTATTGCATTTGATTTTCCGTATTCAACCCACGTCACTGTTAAGTTTGAAAGCTTATCAATATTGTAACGATGAATATATTAAATATTAAAAAAAAACAGAGCCAGACTTGAAATTAGTTTAAAAAAATTGTGTGCAAATTTCCAAAACAAAAAAAAAATTAAGTGTGGCATATCATTGTACTCAGAAGAGCGAGTTCTTTTAAAATCTGAAATAAAAAATGCAGGTCCCCATTTTTAAAAATTAATTTGGCCTCTGTATCTCACAAATTATCAGCTGATTTGAAAATATAAAAATACTATCAGATAGCCCTAATAAAGTGGCTATGAGAATGTGCAATTAGTTTTTTTTATTTTCTAAAAAGAATCGACAGGAAAAAATAAAATTGATTTTCAAAAATATCCGTTTTTTTCCAAAAAACTAAGCAATCCTTGAAATTATTAAAACTTTTTTGATGGCATCTTGGTGAACATCCCAAAGCGCAACTTTGCCCTAATTTAACCTTAATCTTCGTATCTATTACGGTTACCGAGTTACCAATGCTCGTACCTCGAATTTGGGCCGTTTAGGCTGGGAATAAATAGCCGGTTATCAATTCAAATGTAGTATGAGTGCGAAAAGTATCTACCAAAGGTTATTAATATGTATAATATATGTACCTATACTGTTTTAAATGAACTTAACATGCCGATTTGTTAAACAATGAGTTAATTCGAAAGCACAGTACTGGCTCTTATTGTGTTATAAGATTAATATCTTCATTATTTTGACAGCCAAACCGACAGTTCCACCACGTCGTCCAGGCAGACCAAGATACCCACCAACAGACAAGGAAGGATCACCAGGAAGTAACGTACCCGTCCATGTCCGTCCACCAGGCAGCCAGGACGAAACGAACCTCGACCTGATTCCTGTAGGATGCGCAGCTGCGCTAAAATGCGTCCAAGAGATTTACTGCACAGCCGAGGGACTCGTTAGCCCGGTACCGGTGGTTCTGACTAAGGAACAAGAACTGTTGAGAGCTCCTACAACGGTAATAAGTCTATTATTATAATATTGCTAGAAAGGATAGTGTAATTGGGGCTAGAATCTTTAGCTATTATAGGCATGCTTTAGTTTCCAGTATTATAGTGTTCTGAAACATGTTTTATTTTTTTTGGATATTATTACATACATAGGCATATATAAAAGCTAGAATAATCATATTACATTAATTTGTTGTGACTCCTTATAGACAGGGTGAGTCAACGATAAAGTCCATTATCTCATTTGTTTCGAGGTTTACAAAAAATGTTAAACATAAAAGTTATAGTGAAAATTAAAATACACATCTTAAAATTATTACGGAGTATACAAAGCTTCAAAAATGTGTGGTAGATATAACATATGTTTTTTTTTTAAATGTAAACAATAAATTTAAAGAAAAATTCAGTATTTTTCTTTGTGTTTAACTTATTAAAAATAATTAATTATTTGTTTTTAAGACTTGCCGCATCCTGGAATCTGGATCAGTCGGAAAATGCTGTAGAGATCCAAATTACCAAGACCCATGGCCTTCAGCAAACTTAGTCAACGGAGTTGACGATGGACAGTACGCGGAAGACGATTCTATTGGTCAATACAAAGGTAACAGAAAGTAGATTAGTAGGTTAGGAGTTTTGTAGAAATAATTTTAGTTAGGCTAGGGGTAGACTAATTATTAATACATTGTTTGTGAATGGATTATTACTAAAAATACATTTGTAGCTCATTAAAAATATTCTGTGTGAATTAATAAGTGATTGCTGCTCCTAAATTATTAACACAAATTGTAATAAATCTATTTTGGTTTTATGCAATCTTTTATCGATTTGTGTAAGTTATAGGAATACCCATGTAGGTTTTGTATTATGTAGTAATAGTGTATTAGACGGTATTAGTATATATAGTGAACGAACATACGGAGCTATCAACAATGATTGAAAAGTTGGCTATTCTGATTATGCTTCTTTGGGTGGAAATAAATTTAAGAAAGTCGAACATGCGCAAGAAGGAAATCGCTTGTACATTTACATTCCTAATACTTCCCTTATTTCCTTTTTACCTCCTTCTGCCCTCTTAATACTCCCTACATCTTTAAAACTTCCTTATACATCTATATTTCCGCATAATATATCCCCAGTTTTTCCTCATACATCCTCAATACATCCTCAATACATCCTCAATACATCCTCAATATATCCTCTAAATCCTCTAAAATCCTCTAACATAATATTGCAAACTATTTCAGTCATTGTGGATCGTTCCTTAGGCATATTTATAAATAATATGAATGTTTTTTGTGGTGGATTGTGGTTTTCATTTTTTAGTACCTTTAAGCAGGAATATGGAACTATAACACTTAACACTAGCTAAGCATTTAAAGATATAAATATGGTTTTGCTTAAGAAAGAATTGAATTGAAAAGGTATTTAAGCAAAATTTGTGCAGAGAAAAACAAAATAAATTATATATATTCTGAGAAAATTATGAATATACAGTGTGTCCCAGGCTATGGGTGTATTAGAAGTTTCTAGAGAACTACAATATCTAGATTGGAGATTTTTGCACATTACTGTTTCACAATGAGATCTATCGATTAAAAATATTTTCAATATGGCGGCACATCCGGAAATACCGGAAGGTGCCAGCAACTTTCTTATTTTAAAGGGGTACCCCCATTTTTTATTACATACTTAAATTCTCTGTAAAATTTTATGAATTTTAATATCAAACACTCTCGCAACATCAACCATTTTTTAGAAAAAAATATTTAAAATATTTGGAGAAAAAAAACTGCCTGTCAAAAAAATCTGTATGGCCCTTTGAATAAGAAGACTAAGGAAGGAGCATATCAAAAATCTTAGGTCCACCGCGATGGGCCTCAAATATGGCCGACTAAAATTCCGGTTTATCAGAGCCGTTCTAATTTTATTTAAAAAATGTAAAACTATGATGTAGGGTAGACGTCGGGTAGACTCAATAATTTTTATTTTTATTTTACGTTGTAAATAAATGTTGGTAGTTATTAAAATTGTTATAAAAATATAAAATTCGAATAAAAATAGATAAGTTATAATAATTATTTAATCATAAACATCTGATACGCTACTGAAGCAGGTAAGTCAAATTGACGTATCTAAATTCTTTGACATCTAATCTTTGACAAGTAGCAAATAAAAGCAAAAATGCAAGAAAAAATATATAATTAGTTAATTTAAGTGAATTTCATAAATGATCGGTTTACTACACGTATGCATATTATATAGTCACTTACTAGCGAAAAGTTGTTCCATTATTTCACTCGATTTTTGCCAAGATCTACCGCACGCTACACAACCAACTATTTTAGAGTCTTTTTCGATAAATAGCGATAGTGTCACTGTTAATTTAAGTTCTGCCACAATTTCCATCTAGATTTACTACCTTTATGCAACTATCAGTAGTAGAATAAATAATAAATAAGATAAAATAAGCTCCGTAAAGACTGACAAATCCACAAAATTTCAAATCAAATTCAAATGTGTCTAATGAATCGTCAAACAGAACTTATGAACAGAACTGTCAAGGATCCCCACCCTAGAGTCCTTTTTCCGCCCACCATGCATGAATACATGGATAGTATTTTGCTCCTTTCTTAGTCTTCTTATTCAAAGGTATAGCCTAAACGACAAATTTAGTGATTACCACAGCCACTGTGGCATAAGGAAATATGGCTGTCTATTTCAAAAATTAAATTGTTCGAATGTCATATAATATTGGCCGTAGCTGTCATGGTAATGAGCGATTAAAAAATTATCATAAATCATTTTTTTTAAATGGAAACCCACTTTTTTTTATTATACTAGTGAAAAGGTTTTTCAATTTTTACTTTTTGATTATACATATTCCTATACCTAAAATAATTTTTTTTTAATTTAAGATTTAGTTTTAAAGTTATTTTTTTTATTTTATCTAGCTTCCTTTGACATTAAGGGCCAAACCATCAGATAATTTATTTCCTTCTGTCAAAAAACTAATTATTTGAATTTTGTATACCGAATGATCGAATAAAAATGGCGTCAGCGATGGCTATGAAATGAAGATCGCTGTCATTTTATATGTAAATTTATATGGGAAATGTCATCGACAGTAGCGTAACTTCAAATGTGAGGCCCCCCGCAAGATTTTTTAGGGGCCCTTATATTAAAATAAAAAAAAACACTAAAAACATAATATAGCTTTATGTAGGTATATCAAGTCATTTAATATCTAAAAACAAAATTTTAACTTATTCCACATAAGAAAAAATAATAATAAAGGAACATAAAAAATAAAACATTACAAAATAAATCAACATAAAACAAAACTTAGGTACTAAAAGAAAACTAAATAATAAAAATAAATAAGCATAAATAGAATTTTTCTAATAAAAATATGATTCAAATTAAAATAAATTAATAGGAACAAATAAAATGTAAAAAAGGAACAAATAATGCGGGGCCCTCAAAATCACGAGGCCCCCCCGCCGCTGCGGGTGCAGCGGTGCCATTTTTTTTATTCGCTCGTACGGTAGTATAAATACTGTTGGTAAAACTTTATAAAGTGTATTTCTAAAAACATATCTCGTATTTTAGTGATAGCTAATGGCAATATGGCATTGTCAGATATAGTTTTACATCGCATCACGTTTAAAGTCATAAGCTACTGGTTAAAAACAAAAAATATACGTTTTAAAACTAAATCTTAAATAACTTAAAAACCATTTATTTTAGGTATAGGAACATTTATAAAGAACAATTAACGAATTATTTTTTTTACTAGTGCAATAAAAAAGTGGGTTTCCATTTGAAAAAAAATGATTTATGATAAAAAATAATAATAAAGGAACACATTTTTCAGAGAATTTAAGTATGTGATAAAAAATGGGGGTACTCATTTAAAATAACACAGTTGCTGTCAACTTCCGGTATTTTGGGATGCGCCGCCATATTTGAAATATTTATAAACGATATATCTCGTTGTGAAATAACAATGTGCAAAAAACTCCGATCTACATATTGTAGTACTCTAGAAACGTCTAATGCACGCTCAGCCTGAGACACCCTATATAGAAATTCTAGAAAAAGTTATTTATGGTTTTGCCTTTTTTTTCATATTTTTTCTGTCTTGTGTATTGACCAGTAAAAATAACCAACTACATAAATAGAATACATATTATACAGGGTGAGTGTCAAATAAATGCAAATATTTTCAGGGCTGGTATATTTCGATCTCAAATCGGTCTTCAAAATTTTCCGGTATATTTTATAAAACTTTTTAGAACTGCCAGTTCACCGCAAATTTTACCACGGTATAATTTCTTAATCCCTGATATTACCATAGTTACGGCAGTAAAAGGGATGCAAATACAGAAATAATCCGGTCGCTCTCCAATTTTTTTAAAATTTTTTATAATTTTTTTTAATTTCAAACTTTAATAACTCGGTTATTTTGTACTTATTTGTAAAACGGTGAAGAGAAAATATATGTTACTTTTATCGAGATTTGCCAGCCCTGAAAATATTTGCGCTTATTTAAGACTCACCCTGTATATACCTTACTTAATAGGTTCTTATAATAGTGTTATTCTGAAAAAAATACTGAATTATGCCCGGACCCCATTGGCCAACACGCTACGCCACGCGATGCCATGCTACCCACGTCCCGCCATCCGACGCTATAACACGCTATGACACGTGTGATGGTCGATTCGTCGGTCCCAGATCTCACCGATGTGTGTTACGGCGTGTTGTTCCCCGCTTGCCTCTCTAGTCCCCTTGTTCCAATACATTTTCTAAATCTAGTGTCCTTTTTTTTAATTTTACATTCCACAAGATTATGTAAATATTCAAATTGTTCTCTGTCCATACAAAAGTACATATGGTACCGATTAGGATCTGCCTTGAGTTCTTTAATTAGCGTATGAAAGGCACCATATTTATTGCGTTTTTTGTTTATTTTTTGTACCCAAAATCTTCTTTTTTTGCACTTTCTAATACAATAGCAGCACCTGTACACTTCACTAAAAATTCTTCGTCACTGGAAGAACTGCTTGAATCAAACATTGTTACTTTTCTAACAATAACCGTTAGTTCGAATGCAATAGAAAACAAAAATGTTTTGTTTGAGTATTCAATCAGTAAGAATACAAATTCTATTATTAATTTTAAAATTTAATAATCAAAAATTAACGAAAGAAGGTAATATCGGTATGGGTATCGATACTTCTAGTATTTTCGTATCCCTACTGACAACTTTTTTAACTCTAATAAAAATATCAGGCGTGTTACCTAATGTGTACACCCATTCCCACGTCGCAACACGTGGGATAGCGTGGCATCACGTTGGGTGTTGGCTAATGGGGTCCCGGCTTTACTTATATCTTAATCACGTCAAATAATTGTCTTTAATAGGAATATTAATAAATACAGAAAATGATTTTAAGTTTTACATATTTTTGTATTATCTTAAAGTCAGTTCCGGTGGAGGGAAAGTTAAAAATAATAAATGAAAAAAATACTTAAATCTCTGCTTGGATTTACATACTTACTGACAATATTATTATTAAAGCTAGAGAGAAAATATAAAATGTGCCACCATTACTCAATTTCGTTTATAAGCAAATATATTTTAATTTTTTACTGCCATTATAAGAAGTTTAAAAATTAGTGCTCGTATAGAATATAACGGGTGCGTCTCAAAAGTGGCTCACCCCCTATAACTTTTTTATTTTTTCAGATAAAAAAACGAGATTTGGTATGTTAGTATGGGACATAAATTAGGATTCATTGGTGTATTCAATTGTTTTTGGCCACTTCCTGTTTTACCGGAAATGACTACAACTTTTGATTTTTAAATGGCACCCTCGGTATTTTTTTACTTTATTCGATAGAAAATGACATTCTGAATAGAATGACATATCATATGTCAACTTTTGACATTCTCGCTTAATAAAAAATTGTATTTTAAAATTCACTCTGCCATGGCTATGTTAAAAACACTAATTCTTCAGTTAGAAAAGGTTAGAAAATGCTCAAATCGTATTTTTAATTATATCGCAAGTTTTTCAAATGGAACGAGGGTGGCTCATTAGCATATTTGGAAAAAGCATTTTTTTACGACTAATTTGGTAGGTACCACACACGTGGTATTTCGAGTCAAATTTTCGTTACGAACCGCAAGTTATAATTTCAAATAAACCATATGCGAAAATGGCGAAAGGTGACATATAATATGTCATTCTATTTAGAGTGACATTTTCTATCGAATAAAGTAAAAGAAATACCGGGGGTGTCATCTAAAAATCAAAAGTTGTAGTCATTTCCGGTGAAACCGGAAGTGACCGAAAAAAATTGGATACGTCAATCAATCCTAATTTATGTCATAGACTAACATACCAAATCTCGTTTTTTTAACTAAAAAAATAAAAAAGTTATAGGGGTGAGCCACTTGTGAGACTCACCCGGTATTATATCATTATTTACAGATATTTGTAAAATTTACTTTATTTGGGACTTTTATACTTTTAGAAGCAGAGTCAATATTTTAATATGTTAATTTTAAATGATTAATTTATTCAAGTAGTGTATTTTCTTATTAATAGTTTAGTTTAATTTATATTCTTATACCTACTATATGTTAGTATTATTTATTGTATTATTATGTATATCTTATATAGATGTAAAAATACAAATATAAAATAATATACATAGTGTAAAAAATGGCTGTAAAATATATTTTTATTATTTTTTCATAGAGAGAAATTTGTATAAGATTATTTTTTTAAAATAAATTAGTTATAAAACATTTTGATTTTCTTTATCATGTCCTTTAATAAAATAAATTACTATACAAAATAATGACTAATTATTATTGCTGTTTATTGAAATAAAATGTATTTTCACAAGTAATCAAGCTTATTGACGACAATAAAGCTGATCCTGAATGTAATGAAAATGAGTAATGGTGAGCATAAATAACAATAATAAAATTATACAACGCAAGGTGTCGCTACAATGGTTGACCTTGAAAATTCAATTAAAATACTTATTCAAGGCCGCATGTAATGTAGATATTTAATATATTGGTGTAGGCAACTCTATAAATACATTTACGATTTTGTGTTTCAATTGTGTGGTAATTTCTATGTTGGGACGATATCTCAAAATTGATTTCCTGATGTGTGACGACCTTGACTTTGAAATTAATATAATAAAATAAATCACTTAATACCGTACCTATAATCGAAAAAAACGGCGTCCAGTATGGCTAAAGAAATGTCATCGAACGTCATTTTTACTGTATCACAAGCAAATAAAAATTAATACGTAGCCAAGAGTCATAATTCAGGATTTCTCTGGGGGGTGCCCAGCAGTACCTGAGGGGGGGCGGCACCCCCGGGCACCCCTGTAGTTAAGCCAATGCACTTGATTAGAAAACTATTTTATAGCATTGTGTATATACATATAAAAAATATAAGAACTTAACATAGAAAACATATACAAAGTGGTGAAACAATTAAGTCAGCTAATAATGGATATTTTCTCATTATGACAACTGCTTATCGAACGTACCAATGCAGGCGTCTTCAGCGGATAACATCACGCTTGACTGCATCCGACTCCGTCACGGAGGAATGGCTTGCGTTTTGTTTAAGCTGTAGATTAGTTCACACTAGATAACGGTCACATTTTTGTGTAAATTTTCAAAGTTATAGACAATGTCAGCCGAAGAAGATATTATCTTGCTTTAGTCTAAATCTTTATATTAAAAAATAATTAGTTAAGATTAAATTTTAATTGGTGTTTAACTAATAAATTTTAATTTGATTTTAGCTGAATATCAAAGATTCTCAAGATCGTCCAACAGAACCAGGAAGACCAGCAGGTCAAAGAGACAAGTGGCTGCAAATTGTGGAGTTAGAAATTTGGTAAAGAAATAAAGCAAAGAAAACCATATATATTTTTCATTGAACTACAAAAAATATACGATTTTTTTTGTAGCTCAATGTAGATGTTGTATAGTGTTTAATTATAATATGAATAACTTACGTTAAAAATACTAGTGATACCTATAGAGTTGAAATCTCAGAGACATAGATAAATCTAGTGGAGTTTTGAAACAACTGGTTAATTGTCACGTTTATTAAGAAATAAATTACCAATTTTTGTTTTCGTATTTGTAGAATAGTAACCCTCCAGGCCCAGGACCAATCGATGCCGATTTCGCAGAAATTCCATGGCAAGCTATGATCTTAAGAGACTCCAATCGTAGTCTACTCTGTGGTGGTGTGATTATTAGACCTAATGCTGTCCTCACATCTGCCGCATGTGTTGAAGGGTAAGATCAATTTATTTAAATAAAAATATACTGATTTTCTAAGCTCTCATTAGAAATTAGTTTTCGAAGTAGTTAAATTATAGTGAGTCGCTCATTTCTATCAAAATTCTAGATTGGACACTTCCGATATCCTCATCAAAGGTGGCGAATGGAAATTGGGAATAGACGAGGAACCGCTGCCCTTCCAGATTGTCAAAGTGGCAGCTATATCGCGTCATCCTGACTTCTCCGCTGGTTCCTTACTCAATAACTTGGCTCTGCTCGTTTTAGAAGAAAATCTACGTTTTGTCAAGAACGTGGGACCGTTGTGTCTTCCTGTTCCCAACCAGATACCGACACAGAACTGTATAGCTACAGGATGGGGCAAAAGAATACTACAACGTAAGTTAACAAACCTTTTTAAATAATACAGGAATAAAACTGAGTCGTTTTGGCTATTGGGAAATAGTCAATTCATCTCCAAAAAAATCCTATATGGGTTTTTTGCCACTGCAAGAAAATCTACAAAATAAAATAGTTATTTTATGTAAACACTTCTGCTTACAGTTGAGGGTTGGAACCTTTGGTGTTACACAGCAAAATAAAAACACTAAATCACCACAATACACCAAAACACTTTTACTTTTACACTGGACGCGCGTTTCGCTAACAATGTTAGCATCATCAGCAGATGATTATAAACTAAAAACTTCTAACACTTCTGCGTTAACTAAACACTTCTGCGTTAATCCTCCTGCGTTAATCCCAAACGGAAGATTACTTGTCAGAAGTTAGGTTTAAAGATATACAAATTTGCCTAACGAACAAAAAAAAATGCTTAACGTTTCGGAAAGTTTATTCCTTTCCATCGTCGGAAGCAAAAAAATACAAAGAATAAAGAAAAAAAATATTTAAAATATTAAATTCAACTATTCGAGAACACTTTAGTTTTTTAAAACAGAGACGTCTACAAAAACCGTTGACGTTCTGTTAAAATGACATTATATCCAAGTTAAACTTCAAAATTAACAATTACTACCTGATAACAATTACTTAAGCCGAAGTCTCATGCATCCGAAATCCGATGGTACGACATCCGAAATTTGACGTTATCCTTTGAAATAAAAAAAGCCTGTCACATACATCCGAAAGTTCGTTCCGAAATTTGACAGTTTTGACATTTAGACCTGTCATTCCTATCAACAGTATCAACATTATTACAAGTATTATTGGAGAAAAACTTGGATAAAAGTAACTTCCTCGCCAAATATCCCGAAATTGCCGACTTCCCACTACACTTGTTTTTAAAAACCAATATTTTCAAAAAAAGTGAGGTTAAAAAACACACGATATCGTACTTTAAAAAATTTAAACAAAATTTAACTTTATACGACGTCGGACGAGTAGTTAAAAATATCGGATAAAAATTGGTGTAAAAATATTTCGACCAATAGGAGCACCGTCGGATCGTCGCGTCGTGTCATCGGATTTCGGATGCATGAGACTCCGGCTTTAATAAGGTAAAACCAAAAAGCCCAAACTTTCTGTATGATTATTTTTAATTTTTACGTATGTTATGTTTATTTATGTTATGTTCTTTAAAATCAAAAAAGCGATTGCCATACATTACTAACATCTACAGATGCATGAGGAATGAGCAATAAATTTATTTTTATTAGATTGTATTAAAAAAGCCTCTTTTATTTTTCTTTTAGAGATTATCGCTTTTTTCATTATAATTTTGGCATTATTATTTTTTTTGGCGGAAATTTATTCTGTGCCCTGTGTCCCATGAATGCTGACAAATCTTAGATTTGTGAAAATCTCCATTATATACCGGGTGCGTCTCAAAAGTGGCTCACCCCTATAACTTTTTTATTTTTTCAGATAAATAAACGAGATTTGGTATGTTAGTATATGACATAAATTAGGATTAATTGGTGTATTCAATTGTTTTTGGTCACTTCCTGTTTCACCGGAAATTACTACAACTTTTGATTTTTAAATGGCACCCTCGGTATTTTTTACTTTATTCGATAGAAAATAACATTCTGAATAGAATGATATATCATATATAAACTTTTGACATTCTCGATTAATAAAAAATTGTATTTATTATATTATGTTAATAATACTAATTCTAAGGAGTGTTGGAAAAATAGATTTGATCGTCTAAAGTTTTTAGTGCCTTGTCCTGGCCAGTTAGAACATGCTCAAATCGTATTTTTAATCATATTTCAAATTTTTCAAATGGAACGAGGGTGGCTCATTATCATATTTGGAAAAAGCATTTTTTTACGGTTAATTTGATACCACACACTTGGTATCTCAAGTCAAATTTTCGTTACGAACCGCAAGTTATAATTTCAAATAAACCATATGCGAAATTGTCAAAAGTTGACATATGATATGTCATTCTATTCAGAGTGACATTGTCTATCAAATAAAGTAAAAAAATACCGGCGGTGCCATTTAAAAATCAAAAGTTGTAATCATTTCCGGTGAAACCGGAAGTGACCGAAAACAATTGAATACGTCAATCAATCCTAATTTATGTCATATACTAACATACCAAATCTCGTTTATTTATCTGAAAAAATAAAAAAGTTATAGGGGTGAGCCACTTTTGAGACGCACCCGGTAAATTATATTATTCTAGATTATTTAAGAAAGGGGGATTTTCACAAACCTAGGATTGATTATGCAATAATATACGGGGTGTTTCATTTTAAAAAAATCATCCCAATCCACTAACCCTTTTTTGAGTGACTCTGGAGACGTTAAAATCTTTTCCTGAAATACATCCTAATACATAATCTAGGTTTGCACTTAAACAACATTTTTAAGTTTTTTATTATAGAAGCTACAAATGCCTGACGCACTATTGCCAGACCCTGTATAATTATTCTAATTTTTTAGTGCACGCCAAAGGAGCTATAATGCACAAAGTTGATATCGACATCATGAACGTCCAGCAATGTCAACAAGTATTGGCAGAACATTTCCAGAAGCATGTTCCCAATTACAATACCAACACATTGTGCGGATTCTCCAAAATCGACCAATGCAGAGTAAGTAGGAATATTAGGTAGAATTTGGTATACAAGACGATAATACGCGTGTACTTGTCATGTAATCCATATTCTGCATAGAGAGTTTTGTTTAGAAAGTAATAAATGAGTTTAAGCCTTAATAGAAATGCCTTAATGATTAGATGCATTAAATTTGAGGGCTGACATTCGTCAATCACCAGTGCCTCCTCCTCTTCATCACTTTTTTCATTCCCTTGCGGAGCTTCCAAAATTTCGGTCAATTCATCCGTGATTGTCAGAACCTCATCAACCTCTACAAAATTTTCCCAGTTTTCTTGGGTAGCAAAATCAGCGACCGGTAATTCACTGACCCATTTTGCTAGAGGTAATTTAAGTTTTCATCTTCAGGGGGTCACTTTTGCTTTGATGTTTAATCCACTCTGAAAGTGAAAGATTTTCCTCTTCATCAGAACTTGCGTGATCGTCCGTCAGGGCGGTAAATCCGGCATGACCAAAACATCTTGAAATGGTCTGTTGGGAAACATGATCCCAAGCTTGTGATATAAAGCTAATTGCCTCCAAAATGTTTAATTTGTAAAGATCATTAGAAGTCTCATATTTTTCTAGGACTCTCATGAAGCGGGGATTTACCGTCTACAATAAAAGGGATTCCCCGAACCCAGACAGTGGCTACAGTTCGTAACGTTGCATACGTTATCGCTCGTCGGTTATAACAATAACCGATTACTTGGACCAATTTAAGTTAAATTATTGGTCGCTATGTAAGTGCGGCGTTATCTGCGCAGTCGTTATAGGCAATACGTCTTCAATGCATATAGCATAGAACTCGGGACCTTAATATGTCGTCGCCATAACCGATATGTCTAAAATCCGATATCCGATGATATATAGCGATATTCACTGTTCAACTATTTTTTCCTAAACTATTTTGATTAAAAGAAAATATGTAAAAGTGGGCATCGCTGTAACGGTCCATATAAGCAATCACGTGACTAAAAGTTCATTTCGTATGATCTTTATGTGCATTTATTGAGGAGCTTTCACTGCCTGCAACGGAAATAAAATGAACTGAAGATAAATTTTCTCTTTCTTAAACTAATATGATAATAATGTTACAGATTGATTATGGAAGTGCACTGGCTTGTGCTGATGAGACCGGGCGTTACACACTCAGTGGCGTATTCTCGTGGGACACTGGATGCAAACAGAGAGGTCAGATCGGTGCCTACGTGGCACCCGACGTAGACTGGATCGAGAACGTCTTATCCACGCCACTGAAACAACTGAAAAGACTAGACAGGGATTACAATGCTGCCAGAGGACAAGTAGCGTAGACAGTAGACACTGCCGAAAAAGTTTATAAAATAAAAACATTACTAAAAATGCCAGTATATTTATTATAGAGCGAAATCATTTTTAATATTTTTTTATTGTTAAAAATATGTGAGGGAACAACTTATTCAATACTAGCTGATTCTCTCTCTGCATAAGGGCAGCGGCCCAGCTATATCGAAACACGGGTTCCCGATAGATCACCGAAGTTAAGCGACGTTAGACGATACGAGTGGATGGACGGGTGACCGTCTTGAAAATTTGTCGTGCTATTTTTCCATGACAAAAGTGTAAAATCTATTGACACACACTGCTCATTCATGCCGCTCCGGTTCGAGATCGGATATCTCGTGAGTAAGAGTTAAACTTCGTTCAGAACATCGCAATTAGTGGAATAAATTAGTGAATGCAATTAGCGTAGAACTTTGTTGTTTTAATTTCGATGCAAACATTCAGAACGTCAAAATTAGTGGTAGAGATTTTCAATTAGTAGAAAAAGTTATCAAACTTTTAACTTCTCCACTAATTATACTTCAAAATTTGCGAGAAATATCATTTTGACCTTTGATTATCTTCCGTCAAGAGAAATTGTGGTTAGAAATCAAAAGTTGATTGTTTTATAAGCTAAATATTAGGCTTTCTCTATGGATACAACTGACTAATCCAAGTTTTGTTGCTAGGATATTGTATTAATTTTAATTGTGTCTTTTAAACATTGTGAATGATCGTAAACTAAAAAGTGTAAAGCGTAATTGAAACCACTAATTGCGCGGTTCTCAATGAAGCTTTAGGATGATAAAGCAATCCAGATTAGACGTAGCAGCAAAAACTAAAATATACTTTTTTTCCTTTGCCTCTTCTTGGTAGAGATTAGACACTGTCACAAGATAATCAGCTAGTATTGAACGAATAAGTTAGTGTTTATAGGTGTAACAAAAGTAATTTAGTAAACTGGTAATTTGTTATAGAAAGAAAACATTTGTACTTTGTAGTTACTAAGATTCCAAATGTTAATGTTACATAAATATTTCAGTTCAGTCAGGAAGTAATGTTAATTTAATGTGCTCAAGAAAATAATGTAAAATAATTTTATTGTAATATATGTAATTAAGTAAATATAATAAATATATAAAAATAAAAGCCATGTAATGTAAAATTTCGAAAATGATGTAAATAAAGTTTTAAAAAATATTTAGTAGTTTATTATTAAAATATTTATATAATAAAATTATTTAGTCTAGTTCTTTGTTTAGTTTTCTTTGTGCTGAATCTTGAATTCAGTCCATCAGAGTTAACTGCGCCTCAAGAGCATTCTGAAAATTAAAAGACAGGGTTTTCTTCAATCATGAGTTGAGCACAAAAACGAAACTTACAACAGAGATACCTTAGGCAACTGTTAAGAATCAAATAGTCTCAACGTATCGGTACTTAAAAAAGCTAACTGCGAGAGCGCCGAAGTTATGATTACTAAATGTCGCTTAAGATGGGCTGGTCACGTATGCAGGATTCAATTCAAGAAAACCGCGTACCGAAATCTCTTCTTTACGGTGAGCTTGTAGACGGTCAGAGGAAACCGGGTGGACAACTCAAAAGGTAGAAGGATATTTTCCACGAAAACTTAAAGAGGATAAGCATGCAAAAACAGTGGGAGGAATTAGCGCACAACAGAACGCAATGAAGAAGAATTGTAAACTCAGTTAACAACGATAACCAAAAAGTAAAGAGGTAAAAAAGTATGGTTTTTGTATGTCCCGAGTGCGGACGAGATAATATCACGTATCGGGCTTTTCAGTAACAGAAAAGCTCATGAAAGAAAACGCCTTGCGTAACCACCATCTTCTGATGCGTGTCAAGTACTCGTCAGCGAGCAATGACAATGATGATGTCGATGATGTGCATATGTGTTTATAGTATCTTCGTATTTCAATATAATATGCAACTTAATAATTCTGAAATTATATTTTTGATTATTAGGCAGTTCTCATAGTGTAACTCTTCGTAAAACTGTAAACGAAGGTAATCAATTTCTCTCCGGACTAAATAATATTTTATGATATTAATAGAAAACATCTTAACCTGGATTATAATAAGCAAGTTTGTCTGTTTTTGACGTTTCTATTATTTTAAGTTATATAAGCTTAGATGACTCAATTGATGCATTGAAATTAGAGTAGTCAAATGCAGTATATTTTCCGTAATTACATTTTCTAAACAGAGCAAAAGGAGTTTTTATTGGATTGTTTAATTTAATTAACAAGGAATAAAAATAAAGTTTTATATTTGTGAAGTGAAATTTTTTACGATCGAAGAGAATAAAAATTCAAGGCCATGACACACCACGGCCTTGACACGACATGACCTTCACCTTGATGCACGAGCTAGCGAGAAGAAAAGTGGTATGGATCGCGCAAACACCAAAAAACATTTATTTAAAGCTAAGAAAATCATTATAATAAACCTGATACTGTACCTAGGTACCAATATCCTCTGGTTGTGTGCTAGGAAGTAAAGTTTCATGCATATCTTCATCGATAGGTTTGTAGCTTCTGAATAACGGTATAGGTAAAGCGTTTAGCTCATTTGCCAGCTCAGAATTAGAATTATTAGAGTTAAATAACTCGCATTATCATTGGAGGACATTGTCATACTTATTTCAAACCAATCACCAACGAGAATACTCGTATAATTTAACAAAATTACTGTACACCACTATAAATACAAATTGTTGGTTAGGTTCAACATTTTTTCTCTTCTTAAATAAACTCAAGCGTTAACATTATGGAGTGTAGAGGTAAGGAGAAATAACTCTTATGGGACTTTTATTGAAAAAGTGGTCACAAAATGGGAAGAATAAGGGTTCGCCAAATGACCACAGTGGCGCTAAAAACGCATAAATCTAAAAAATGAAAAGTAACCATAGATAAGAGAATAAAAATAAATATAACCAAACATTACCCAAAAAAAGTTTTTTTATTTTTTAGAATATAAAATAATTATTGTTTATCAATATTTTGTGCTTTATTTATTATTTAACAATGGTTAAAGTGTGTGTGGTGCGAAGTTGATTGAATAGCTGATGGAAAAATAAAGAGCAAAGGCAAAGCCTGTAAAATACATAATATAATTCAGTATTGTATTATTTGTATTATATGTAAAAATTAGAGTCAATCAAAAGTGTAGTAAACATTTTTCGTAAGATTATTGACATACATGTTACAAAGTATATTTTTACAATCCTTTCTATAAAGTGACAACCTGAATAAAATTTATTTTTAATGATTTTAAAGTTTGACAGACATGCACAAATTGTTGGCATTTTTTTAAACAAATAAAAGTAGGAAATAAATAAGGTTGTAGGTACTTTCAAGAAATATAGTTAACTGTAAGTGCTGTATTTTAATAATCTGTCAAAAATCAAAATCATCAGGATAATATTAGGTACCGTAAAATGGGGTGAATAGAAACATAGTGGTGAATAGAAACAAAATTTCTGAAAAAAATCAAATCACGATTAAAAATATACAAAGTAAAAAAAGTCGACATATCTAATTTTTCTATCATTGATAATACACAATAAAATGTAAAAACTATATTTTTATCTGTGGCAGCACTGTTTCTGTCAATCAGCTGATCAATAAATGTGAGATCGATTTATCACCTATTTTGTATGGCGCGAAAACTTTATAAATAAAATATTTATTTTTAAAGTGACACATAAGCTGGTACATGTAAGTTGTCATATTATATGTATTATTAATTATAATTAAAAAAGTTAGGTTAGTAGGTTTAACAATAATTATTGTTAAACCTACTTAAATATGTAATAATTTACTGTTTCTAATCACCTTGTTGGAAGTAGAATAGATAAAAACATTAACATCAATGTGTGTTTCTATTCTCCCGAATAGCAGGTGAATAGAAACACAAATGTTATTTTTATTTAATATTTATATGCATATTTTTCAAAAATCAAATTATATGTATACGCAAAGAACAAACAAAGACCCATGTTTTAAAATATTCGGGAAAATACTACCACATTTTTATCAACCGGTATATCGCTAATAGCCTACGAAACTGTTTCTATTCACCCCATTTTACGGTATTGATTTTCAAACAAGAATTAGATTACAGCGATGGTCAAAAGCATTTAGATATTGCTTTGAAATCTACAGATAAGGTATGGCAGTTTCGTTTTAAAGAACAAGATGTTAAAGTTTATGATAAAATTGTCATCAGAAATACTGTCCACTTGCAGTATTTACATAGGAAAATGTTGGAGGATGAAGCTCTACCTACTGCCTCAGGTTAATTTAAATTCAATAAAAAGAGTTGCAACAACAGCAACAAGCAAGAAGGGCACCATTAAATGAATATTATACACATAAGTATTATTATACAAAGAAAGAGTAATGTTATACACATAAATATTAACATTTTGTAGAGCAACAACAGAATAAAAAACCAAAATATGAACACCAGCAACTAAAACAGGAACCATTAAATGAATATTATATACGTAAGTACAATTTGATTGAATAAAAAACAGCGTCAGCGATGCCTATGAAATGAAGATTGCTGTCATTTTATATGTAAAATGATATGGAGAATGTCATCGAGATGTCATTCCAAGCCAACTGGACGCCGTTTTTTTTTCGATCATACAGTATTATTATACACATAAATAGTAATATTATACACATAAACATCCCTTGATAGAGATCAACATTTTGTAGAGCAATAACAGCATCAAATAATGGAAATAATGGACCTTATTGCACAAATCAAAAACAAAATTTCAGCATTACTACTTTATTGGTTATATCAATAAAAGAAATTGAGTTTATCAGTCTAGATCCTACAAGTAAGCAGATCTATCACATAATTTTAAATGAAGATTTATCTATCATAGTATGTATAAACACTTTGCATCTTTTATTCAATGTTGTAATGAATTAACAAATTCCAGGTAATTTATTCTAATAACGAAAAAAAAACTTTGGATCAAAAAATATTTTCTTCTGATGAGGTTTATGAATATTAAAGTCTGTTGAAGTTTGGCCATTATGTGTTGGTATACAATTTATTTATGATGTTACAGTATCCGAGTACGAAACATGTTTAAAATCCACTATTCTTAATGAATGGAAACTACCAACTTGAGAGGAAGCTAAGAGAAAGGTTCTATTGGGTGGACTACAAGGAAAAGGGATATACATGAGGATGGAAGGGCTATAACATTACGTCTCAAGCCATGGGACAATAGGAAACGAAATTCAAAGGAAAATATTACAATACGTGGGATGCAAATTATAGTGCAAAGAATTGAGAAAAAGAATTATTAAAAGTAGTTATTGTTACGATAGTTAAACCATCCGACTACCAAATATATTTAAAATCCACTATTCTGAATGAATAGCAACTACCAACTTGGGAGGAAGCTGCGAGAACGATTCTATTGGGTGAACTACAAGGAAGACATGAGGATCTGGAAGGGCTATAAAATTATATTATTCCACGTCCCAAGCCATGTTGGAATAGCTGGGAGTGAAAAAGAAGATAATACTGCACACGATTCTTGTCTAGAAGTAGTTGATATTAAGGTAGTTAAGCCAGTCCGACTATCGAACATTTAAAATCCACTATTCTGAATGAATGGCAACTACGATGGCAAAACGTAAATAAATACTTGTACAGTATAAAATTACATTATATTGGCTTAATTTTTATACTAAATAAAATGTGTTACGTAATTTTTGACCTGCATTATATTTATTTAAATCCCATATCATCAATTAAACTTTAAATAAAGTTTTCCCAATTATAATTAACATTAATTTTAAACTAAAGCTTTTTTTTCATCTTGAATGAGATTTACGAAATAACTTATGAGAAAAAATAAAAAAGAGGCTCAGTCTATTGCTTCTGAATAATCGATAATAAAACCACATGTTGACTTACTTTTATACTAAATAAATGTAGGTATGAAGTTATTTTAAAGCTGCATTATATTTATTTTAAACCCATCACCAATTATTACTTTAAATAATTTTTTTCTTAATTATAATTAACATTAATTTTAAGCTAAAACGATCAGAATGTTTTCGTCGTCTTGAATTACATTTGCGAAATAACTTATGAGAGCAATAAAAAAAGAGCCTAGTCTATTGCTGCTGAATAAAAATCTGTAATTTATTTCATGTGACATGAAAATAAATTTGTATTTTTTTGAAACCCGCGGCTTCACGTATATGATTCACGTCAAATATTTATGTCTTTTGAATCAGCTGTTCTAAAAATGTTCGGCGCATGTCTTAAATTTTAGGTTTTTGCTACAGCAGCGCCATCCTAATTCTTCCCTTTTTTTGACCATTTTTTAATGCACGGAGTTGTTTCTCCTTACCTCTACACTCCATAGTTAACATTATTAGGTAATTGCATAAAAGCGTGTATTTTGGGTGGTATTCCACAAAATTTGCAGACTATTGAGGAAACAAAAAATGTACAGATTACAGAAATAAATTGCAAGTAATATATAAATATTATTAAACAGCATTATATGACACTTTTTCAAACATGTTCTTCAAATCCTCCAATTTAATAGCTCTTAGTAAGAAGTTTCACTTCAAATATGCGCGCGCACAGAATTTTTTTAAGGAGAAGGTATAGTAAACAAATATTATAATGATATACGTATATATAAATTACTTACAACAAACATTAGTCTGTGACAAAATTAGAACAAATTAGCAATAATAAAAAAATTAAATATCTCCTTCTTACTTAACTGAATTAATCTATTTTCAGTTGTCTAAAACTACCGTCTACTCCAAAAAACTCTTTGTGACTCAAATTAAACTCAATTTTCTTCGGAACATCGACGATTTTCACATTTTCTTGAGTCTCAAACCAACCGGCATTTTCCTGCAACGCTTCATAGGACTTCAAAGTTAGTTCTCTTAACGATTTGAGATCTCCGCCATATTCTTTTGGAATGTTATCAGTTCCAAATGTATCCTGTATATTATCGTAGCTTTTATGAAAATGTATCTGCAATTAAGAGGTTATAGGTATACAGGGTGGTCCGAATCGTACTCTACTAGAGTTTCGGAGATACAGGGCGTAGAAATTTCATTTTTATTTCGATTTTTTCCAAATAATTTCTGAAGTAACGTCAATATGTGGATGAAAATTGGTGTCTAGGAGTTTTTTGACATGAGAAATTTGATTTTGATGTCATTATGACTTCTACTAGTAGAGGGCGCCACCTACATGTCTTTTAACTGGTTTGAAGAGTAATAACTTTTCGTCCGTACCTGTATAAAACTACTGGGTAAAAAATATACATTTACGAGGTTTTTTTACGTGAAAAAGGTCTCTTGGTAAAAATCGCTACGAGTAATGGTTTTCGAGATATTTGGAATTGAAATTATCAATACTTGTCAACATTGACATAAATTAAGCGTGTTGACTAAACAGTTATTAGACTGGCCAACCAAAACTGTTTTATCATCATTTTTTGCAGAAAAATTTACGATTAATTAAAAAAAAATACTAAATTTTTTATTTCAGTGAAATAACTATCTACTCAACGTGTTTATTTTTCGTCAATAATAATATGTATTGTCTATTTCCATGCTAAATATCTTAAGAACGGTTGCTCGTAGCGATTTTTACAAAGAGATATTTTTTACGTAAAAAGTCACAGAGATCTATATTTTTTTGCTCAGTAGTTTTATACAGGTACGGACAAAAAGTTATTACGCTTCAAAACAGTTAAAACACATGTAGGTGGCGCCCAAGAACGGTAAACTAATAGGATTGCTCATCCTCATAAGACGTACGTTCGCCTCTTCCCGCGCTTCAGCCGACAGTTGTGACGCCATTGTAGTCCTTGTCAAAATCTTGTGTGGCCTTGTCATGATAGTGTGTATTATTAGTTTGCCTATGGTAAACTTATAAAAATAACAGCTGAGAAATTTTGAGTTAATTATTTTGTCAATTTTAAATGTGAAAAAGGTGTCTTTAAAGTTTTTAGAGCTATACAGTGTATAAATAGGTTCATTTTGTGTTGTGGATTGTGACGAAGTGCTTACTAAGTGCCCACGATTTTGTTTATTAATTATTTTAAAGCAAAATATTGAAGTACTCTAAAAAGAATGCTTGCAAAAGGTGATGCTGGGAACTGCTGTTATTAAAAATGCATTATCCGAGTATTTAATACGATTTATACAGTTAATTTTCTATACTGCATACATATAAGGTGTTTAAATAAATAAACTAAATAATGAACGTTTTGCGTTCGGCAACCAATAATGCACGTGTGCGTATTATTGGTTGCCGGATAAGGATTAATAATGACAAGGACTACTAATGACAAGGACTACAATGACGTCACAAAGCGAGTAGTTTTCGCATGCACCTGGCGGACACTTTTGGCTGAATGAGCAGTCCTATTAGGTTAACTGTTCTTGGGTGGCGCCCTCGAGTCATATTGACACCAAAATCAAATTTATCATGTCAAAAAACTACCAGACACCAATTTTAATCCAAATATTGACGTAAATTCAGAAATTATTTGGAAAAAATCGAAATAAAAATGAAACTTCAACACCCAGTATCTCCAAAACTAAGCATTTTGGGACAAACATTTATACGAACTTTTTTAAGTATTTTTATCTGCAGAATATGCTGCCGATGTTTCCGGAATACAGTTCGGACCACCCTGTATATAAAAATTAGGTATTTCATAACGACCAGTGATATTTTTACTAGCAAATGTATTTTTTATGTATAATTAGTAGAATATAGAGACAATAAAGTCTTAATATTATTTTTTAGTTTACTATTATGAGTTTTGTCTACTGCTATAATATATTATAGCATAATAAAAGTATCGCCTTGCCTGTCATTAAATTCACCGGCTTTTATTGTCAAACTCTAGATTTTATGCACCCTATTAAAGTATAATATTTTTCCATACTCAAAAATCGAAGCGTATAATAATAACTTCTGGACTTAAATAAAAATATTTTTTATTAGTCATTTGATCAACAGTATACGGAGTAAGTGGAAAAACTTTTATGTAAACATTTTGAGAAAAATCATTCTTCATAAGAGTTTTTGCTTGTTCTAAAATGGTTAATCCCGTTTATAATTTTCCAAATTTCCATACCGTTTTAGAGAAAATTAAATAAACAAGAAGATATGTTTGAATTTTCTTTTGAAAGTTCTAGAAGTCAAAACTGGTTTCTATGGTAATATAATTTTTCATTCAAATTCAACCATATTTTCATGTTTTTTTTAATTTTCTCTAAAACGGTATAGATATTTGGAAAAGTATAAACGGGATTGACCATTTTAGAACAAGTAAAAATTTTTATGAGGAATACATTTTTCTCAAAATGTCAATAATAAAAGAGTTTTTCCTCTTGCGAAGACAATCCGGGACATACTGTATACAGGGTGGCGCACCTCATTCGCCTCGGTTGATTATACGAAAATGGAAAGATGTAGAAACAAAATATTTTATGGGTATATGTGGGGAGGCAATGTGGCACAATTTAAAATTATTTTGAAACATACAGGGTGTCTCAGAACTAAGGTTCATACCAAAGTTATATTTTTTCTTATGGAACACCCGCTTTTTTATTTCATTTTTGGATTCTTGGGCCCAAAAAAGGCATTTATTATAAGGGTTAAATATGTTTTTGAGATATTTAAAGATATTTAAATATGCATGCTACAAGATAATTGATTATCAACACCCTGTATATTACTTTTCAGAATTAATTATTGTGCTGAGTTTAAAGGTAAAAAAATAAACTTTACTGAAAAATGTTATTGTTTCCTTAAATTTATACAGGGGTACCAAAAATTAGTGACATATTTTACGGATTTATTTTACATAAAAACTTTGTTATTTCAAAAACAACACCCTGTATTTTTTTAAATAAATCGAAGCAGAATCAAATGCTCTTTCAAATTCTATTAGGGTTTCCTATATCTATCTATCTCAGATTTTGAATAAAAAGCGATTTTTAAATAAAATGGCAATCAAGATGGCTGGTATCGCAATGGCAATTTTCAAAATCGACATGAGTGTATGGACATTATTATTTAAACAGTTTACTAAAATTTACCCACAATAAGTAAGTATTCTTTAGTTTATGAAAAAAAAAAGCCATATCTGCTGGTGGAACGAATGGATGTTACTAGTGATTTTGTTTTGTGAGGAAAATTATTTCTTGGCCTCAAAAGCTAATGCTCAAAGATATCAAAATAGGAATCTTCCTGATAAGCGTTCCTTTGAAAAACTACTTGTTCTATTTCCTATTTCGCAGAATTGGTAGTGTAGTTTATAAAAAACCTATTAGGCAGAAACCTCTCGTTGGAAGTGAAGAAATTGAATTTGCCGTAATTGGCTCTCTTATAAAAAAATCATATATCTACAAGTTATCGTAAAATAAAACAAAGAACTACTTCTTCCTTTTTCTTGATAGAATAATAAATACATATTAATAAATATTATTTATTAAACTATTCTAGGTCAATTAAATAAAACTAAACTGGTATAGATTTAAATAAAGTCTATAAACTAACGTCGATTTTGAAAATAGTTACTAACTGTCACTAGAAAATTGCCATGGCGATACCAACCATCTTGATTGACATTTTATTTAAAAATCGCTTTTTACTCAAAATCTGAGTTGCATTTGAAATAACAAAGTTTTTATGTAAAATAAATCCTTAAAATAAATAACTAATTTTTGGTACCCCTGTATAAATTTAAGGAAGCAATAACATTTTTCAGTAAAGTTTATTTCTTTGCCTTTAAACTCAGCACAAGAATTAATTCTGAAAAGTAATGTACAGGGTATTGATAATCACTTCTCTTTTAGCATGCATATTTAAATATTTTTAAATATCTCAAAAACCAATGATTTTAAACATATTAAACCCTTATAATAAATGTCTTTTTTTGGGCCCAAGAATCCAAAAATGAAATAAAACACCTGGTGTTCCATAAGAAAAAAATTAACTTTGGTATGGATCTTAGTTCTGAGACACCCTGTATATTTCAAAAGAATTTTAAATTGTGCACATTGACACCCCACATATACTCATAAAATATTTTGTTTCTACATCTTTCCGTTTTCGTATAATCAACCGAGGCGAATGAGGTGCGCCACCCTGTATAATATGGGTACTCACCACATCGTGAATCTTTTGGTGCAACAACGGGACAACTAAAGAACTTAAATTCTTGACAAAAGGAGGTGAGTTTACAACGTGGATTCCCTTTACCCGAAAAGGGTAAGCTTGTCGCATTAATGTAATTCCTTTCTTCAAGTCAGTGCCCAGCCATCTTGAAATGTGGGCTGGTTCCATACCAGCAGCGTCGAGAACTGCGATATGACCTGCCACTGGTTGATCTAATATTAAGGTTAAATCACCTAAAAATTCATTTTGATGTAGTTGTGTTCTGTTGGTGATGAAATTAAATTCTATAATGTGTTGGATTTTGTAGAGTTGTATCTGTAGTAATCATTACCGTCAGATTTAGAATTTGAGAATGGAACGCCCTGTATATTATTTCTTTGTTAGATAAAGAATAAAAAAATGAACATCATTGGTATTTAAAGTATTTTAAAATTTTTAACGGTTTAGTAAATATTCGCCTTTTTATTACATATGGCTCTTATAAATAAAAAAGTATATTAAAAAATATTGAAAAAAATAAAGATAATAAAATAAAAAAAAAAATAATAAAAAAGGTGGCTTTAGTAAAAAAATACTGTTAAAAACCCATATTTTATGTAATATAATACATATTACCCTAGATCATGTACAGGGTTGTTCACCACATACGACACGGAGTATTGTAGCTAAACGATGAGATTTTTACAAATTGTAAGTTTTGGGTTTGTTGAAGGACTATTAGAGCTACAATTTAAAAATATTTTTACAAGATACAGAGTGTCCCAAATAAATAAAAAATATCAAAGTTGTATTTTTTTAAATGGAACACCCTGTATATTATTACATTTTTAGTTTCTACGATTAAAATAAAGGTAAATTTGATTAAGGTTTATTATACTTAAACCTTACCGTTTTTGAAATAATTTCAATTTTGTGAAATTGCAGTAAAAATTTTAAAGCTTCATTTCTCCAAGGGTATCAATGTTTTTAATACTAAATATTTAATGAAGTTTATTTATTGATCAGTTATTGTGTTGCAATAATAAAAATAATACTACCTTATAGAGTGTCTAAAAATTTATTTTAAATAATTATTAGCTTCAAACGGCAATAACTTCTTTAATTTAAATGGAATGCCCTGTATATTTTAGGAGAATCAGATGCACAATTAAATTGTCTATCAAATTGTATTATGCCATTTTTACCTATCCCTTTAAGTTTTCGTAGAAAATGCATTTTCTTATAATTTAGACCTCATTTATCAATGGAGTAATAATTATTTAAAATAATTTTTTAGACACTCTGTATAAGGTAGTATTATTTTTATTATTGCAACACAATAACTGATCAGTAAATAAACTTCAGTAAATATTTAGTATTAAAAACTTTGATACCCTTAGAGAAATGAAGCCTTAAAATTTTTACTGCAATTTCACAAAATTGAAAGTATTTCAAAAACGGTAAGGTTTTAGTATAATAAATCTTAATCAAATTTACCTTTATTTTAATCGTAAAACCTAAAAATGTAATAATATGCAGGGTGTTCCATTTGAAAAAAATACAACTTTGATATTTTTTTACTTATTTGGGACACTCTGTATCTTGTAAAATTATTTTTAAATTGTACCTCTAATAGTCCTTCATCGAACCCAAAACTTACAATTTGTAAAAATCTCATCGTTTAGCTACAATACTCCGTGTCGTATGTGGTGAACAACCCTGTATAGATACTTACATGGATAAGTAAATCGCTATGGAAACTGTCGCAAACATTTGAACGACTTCCATTTATCCGCTTTTTTTGTTGCACATGCGGTGCTTCTACTCTATCTATCCTTGTCGAGGACCTTTCGTCCACGCGCCAAATTTGAACATTAATTTTAAAAATTTAATTTGTAAAATGCATATATTTTAACAATAAAGTGAAAGTTTACTGTCACAAACATTAAACTATACAAAAAATACATTTAGCCACTCCGTACGAATATCAATATTCTTAGGAAATCTAACCAGAAAGTATGCATTTGGTTTAATATGAATAAAAGAACAACTGAATACTTTTCTTGCCTATGAAATGATAATTCGGGGACCATTATATTAGTACTTCCACACACCAAATATTTTCTAGTCATTTTTACGAGTATTTAGAAAGTCTAACGAAAAAAAAAAGAAATATAATTGCACAAACATAAAATTAACTTCTCACTGAACACACTATATCCTTGGCTATACAAAAGCAGTGGATAAAAGAGAAAATACAATTTTTAAAATTAACACGCAAAAAACAACGCGTCGTTACACAATGGAAATAAGATTATAACCAATCACAAAACATCCCCCTTTAGAACTTCTTCTGTCATGTTAAGAAATGAAAGTAAATAATGAAGCGCCTCTCGTGTTTGTTCGCACTCAAAAAATTTCAATTAATGCCTGTATATATTTTTAATATATTTTTTAAATTTACATTTTTTTAATTGTAAAGTAATATATTACATTTAAATGGAATATATTACATAACAATCATGTTAATTACAGGATTACAAGCTTGTTTTCTAACATTTTTTAAATAAAACGAATTATACATTTTCAATATACATATGTATATTTGTCGTAGGTATGAAAAAAGTAAAATATAAAATGGACAAACGCTTACTTACATTGCAATAAAACTTCCACTTTTAGTTTTGCAATCCAAACGCAATATTTCTATTTCACAAATAAAAATATCCGACAACACTAAAATCACTGAAACTTCCGCGGCTGACAACGAAAACTGAAAAATATAACGGTACTTTTTGTTTTAGACCTATATATCAACATTACGCTGTACTATTATGTGTTTGTTGTTGAAATAATATAAAATATCTAATTATAACTTGTAAATTTTAATATTTTAACATGATTTTAACTACTTTTGACAATAACTAACTTTTTGTTATCAAGATGACATTTAAGACGGCAACTGACATATATGTCATAATATTTGAATCTTAAATATGTATGCAATATAATTTAAATTACTATAATGCAACTTTATACTAAGAAAACATTTCTTCAATTCACAAAATCTTCATTCACAAAATACAACAAAGTCTAATAATATAGTTTGAAAACAATGAATATTGAATTAAAATTAAAAAAGTTAAGCGCGACCCCTTGTGTCAAAATTAGATGATTAAATTTTCGCACCACCATTTTTTACACCATTTGATGACCGGTGGCGCCTCTAGTGTTTGTTCGGGCGGTTGGGCTTTTACTCCCGCTTATGGCCATTAAAGAAAAAGTTCTAAAGGGGGATGTTTTGTGTGACCAATGACCAATTATGACATGATTATGACAATATGAAGCCAATGGAAAGTTGGTTTCCATAACAATGTATAATTTGTACTTTCTAAACCGTATAAAACTGTGATTCTTTTGGAAATACGTGCAACTTTTAATGCGCATGGGCGCAAGGTAAGGTCCTTGGAAAAGACAAACCTATTGAAAGTTTCATAAGTGCAATAAAGAATGTTTGAAAATCGCATGTCGTGATGTTGGAGACACATATATTTTTTAATGCTAAACTTATGGCGTTGATTTATCCACGTAAGTATATAGGTATAATAATATGATCTAGGAATATTACACATATCCGCAAAACCGTTAAAAATTTTGAAATATTTTATATACAAAAAATGTTAATATTTTAATTATCCATCTAACAAAGAAATAATATACAGGGCGTTTTATTAAAAAAAAACGGAGAAAAGCTATTATATATTTTAGAAAGTTTGGCATGGAATTTTGAGTACATTGTGTTTAAGATTGCTATATTTATCGAAAAGTATAGTATAGACCAATTAATTATAGTAAATACATAGTATAGTTTTGATTTCAGGACATTTCTGGTATTTTTAATATATTTTTTAAAAAAGGCCGAAAAAAATATTTTTTTTAACATATTAGTATCTCTAAAACTACAAAAATATATTTAATAATATTTTAGGATTATGTAAAATGATCAGAAAGGAAGCCAAAAATGCATAATATACAGGGTGTTCCATTTAAGAAAAATAATCGCGACCACTACCACTTTTTTGAGCCACCCTGTAGAAGTTAAAATATTTTCCTGAAATACATCCTGATACATATTTTAGATCTGCACTTAAACCAAAGTCCTAAGATTTTTATTATACGCACTTACTCAACATAAAGAACAACTTTGCCATACTCCCTGTAGAAAATTTTGACGGGTCTGTAATGTTCAAAGAAAAAAAGAGCAGCCGGCAACCATTTTTTGTTAGTTTTGGCATGGATGCTATATTCCTGCAATAATAAAAAGTAAAATTTCATTAAAACTAAACTCAAAAATATTATATTTTTTCATATTTCCATAAAAAAAGTTTGTCTTAAGCTCCCTCGTTTTTCTAAGTAAAAATATCATTTATGATTTTAATCTGTCTTAAATCCTACATTACTAAAGTTTGAAAAGCTTTCATAAAAGCCTTGCTGTGGTAGTTAAATGTTTAAAGCCACTTTTATAACATAGAACTTTTATTATGAATTAAGAAGGAAACGGTGTGTACTAAAATACCGTATGATTGAAAAAAAAACAGCGTCAAAGACTGCTGGGGAATTGCAACCAATAATAATTTTAGGCGAGGTCAATCTCTAGACGTCGTTTACTAAAATTGACGTAAAACTTGTCAAAACTTAACACTAATAATTACAGAAATATTAAAAAAGGATAGAACGTTTCCAGACAAACAAATCAATTTTCAACAAATTTTTTTCCTCTAATTTTAAACTAATTCACCATTTAAAATCATTTTCATTCAATATAAAAATAAAATGCAACCTTAAGGCAAGCTGGCAGTAAGTACCATTAAAAAAGAAAAACGAGTACGTGCCAAGTATATATAACATTTAAGACTTGACCTTGCTAAAATTATCATCGATTGTTATACCCACCAGTCTTTGACGCTGTTTTTTTTTCGATTGTTTGATATCCTTAAGCACAAAATAAAAAAGAAAATAAAGTACAAAAAATAATGTTGATTGAAACAAATTAGAAGCAAGATGTATAAACTTTTGGGCAAATTCGTATCACCGGTATCACAGAGTATATTTCAGTCCAAAAATGGACAAGCTTAGGGGTCGTCATTTTCTTGACAACTTCTTGATCTTGTCTTGAAGAAATGATTTTTGGTTTTTAAGACAAGACAAGAAATTACTTCTCAAGATCGAGATTTCTTGACAAGAAATCAAGAAAATCTTGGAATTTCTTGAAAATATAATATAAAAAAGAAATACTGATTTACTTAGGTATTTGTATATTATAATATGAATATATTATAATATATTATATATTATAATTTTATATATAAAAAAAATAATACATTTTAATGTACGCCACTGAAGTAGAGTAGCTTTTATCATTGTTGTTTTGACTGTTTTTATCTGTAGTAGTATTATATCACCGTCAATACTGTCAAAGTCACTAATTAAACTTCTACGTGCACGTGTCTGAGGTGGTAGGTATTCTGAACTAGATTCATTTACGAATGGCTCAGATTTGCTGCTCAACGAACCATCAGAATCACTCATTTTAATGTTGGATAATAATAATAATAATTAACAAAATTATGTAAATCTGATGATTTTGGCAACTGTAGTATAATGAGCTAAAAGTTTTTGAATTTTTTGAAAATGAGATGCCTGACCCTCGATTTGACGCATAAAGGACGGTCCACACTTCCTATATAAAGTACGGTCCACACTTGCTATATAACACTGCTATATATAGCAAAGTTATACAACATGTTACATGTTTTAGTCATATTTAGCAAATTTCGCTGCTATATAACTTGCTAGATATTATCCATTTGTAGTCGGTAAAGATCAAAAGATGTTGTACAACACTGCTATTGTAACATGAAACAATGCGTCCAGACTTGCTAAATTTCTAGTTTAGCCGCTCATATTTTCAGGGACGTACGCGCCAGAATTTTAGTGTGGTGAACTGATATTGGTTTGTTTATTTACTGGTAGTTATTAATAATGTTTTTAAAAGACAGAAACACATCACGAGGACAGCCGAGGAAGGTATTGAAAAGGTAAGCTAATTGAGTTCAACTATATCTAGATCTCTTGCGGACTCTAAACCGCTTTTTTCTCGACTTTCTTTCTCTTTCTTCAAAAATAATTACGCACGCTGCTGCTACGAGCAGAACCTCCTCGTCAAAACGATTCATGATTACGAAAACTATAATGTGGACGGCTCCCGGTTTTTAACATGTTATATGTAGCTTGTTAAATAGCAGTGTTATATAACATGTTACTAAATGTAGACCCTCCTTAACACTGCTATATAGCAAAGTTATATAACTTGTTACATATTTAGTGGTTATATTTAGCAAATTCCGCTGCTATATAACTTGCTAGAGGTTAACCATTTGTAGTCGGTAAAGATCAAAAGATGTTGCGCAGCACTGCTATTGTAACATGAAACAACGCGTCCAACGTGGTGAGCTGATATTGGTTTGTTTATTTACTGGTCTATATAATACGTAAGTATGATCGAAAAAAAAACTGCATCCAGTCTTGGACATGACGATCGATGACATTCCCCATATAATTTTCCATATCAAATGACAGCGATCTTCATTTCATAGCCATCGCTGACGCCATTTTTTTTCAATTGTATGGTTCTTATATTATTAATGGAGTAGAACCAAGAGCAGACTGTCAACTAATTGAGTTGTATATGGGATATCCGTAGTCCTTCATTTAAAGTAAAATAAAAAAAACGCATTGCAAAAACTATGTATTAAAAAAAAATAATGTATTAAAAAAAAAGAAAAAATGCGTTATCTAATAGACCAGTTCCAAAGAGAACAAAAGAAATGCAAATCAGGTACTGGTTTAGATGAAGTGGATAATTCAAAATGGTTTGCTTTTAAGTTATTAATGTTTTAAAAGACACAAACACACCACGAGATACAGCTGAGGCAGGTATTGAAAAGGTAAGCTAATTGAATTCAACTATATCTAGATCTTGCTAGTCGGCTATGGCGGACTCAAAACCGCTTTTTTCTCGACTTTCTTTCTCTTTGTTCAAAAATAATTACGCACGCCGCTGTTGCGAGCTGAACTTCTTTCTCACTAAAACGACTCATGATTAAGAAAACTATAATGTGGACGGCACCCGGTTTTTTAACATGTGATATGTAGCTTGTTAAATAGCAATGTTATATAACATGTTACTAAATGTAGACCCTCCTTAAAGCATAAACATCACACTAACCAACCCCACCGTGACTTTTAAACAGGGGAATGAAATTTGAAAAGGGGAACTTTAATAAACGAATTTTAAACGGGGGTTCCCCTTTTGTCAAGATTTCAAGAAATTTCAAGATTTCTTGAATCAAGACAAGAAATCAACTCTCAAGAAATGGTCAAGACAAGATTTTTTTTTAATTCTTGAAAATATTTCAAGACAAGACAAGATTTCTTGTCTTGCCGATCCCTAGGCCAACCATCTATAATACTGTTATAAGTTCGTTTATACAGGGTGGCGCACCTCATTCGCCTCGGTTGATTATACGAAAACGAAAAGATGTAGAAACAAACTTTCTTATGGGTATATGTAGGGAGGCAATGTGCATAATTTAAAATGATTTTCAAATATACAGGGTGTGTCAGAACTAAGATACCAAAGTAATGTGGTTGTTGTGTCGTTACGCTATAGAGGGGACTCAATATTTGGACGGTTTAAAATTTGCATGGGATTTCCTGTTTCCAACCACCCTGTAGAATATCTAATAATACAATAAAAGGTCTCTGAACTGGATGGCATATATCCATCATGAGCAAACGATTAGCTTAACAATCTTGGGACAAGAAACTCGCCAATAAGATAGCGCATATTCCTTTTCCGTCTCAATCAGAGCTAATAAGTCAATCTCTTACACGACATCCATCGCCTGTAGAATATCCTTCGTCAAAGGGAATCGGTTTAAGTACACTTCCTGATACAAGTGCCTCGCCGACAGATAATTCTCCAATTTTCTTTTGGCCCGATCCAGATTATGTTTCGTGCCTCTAAGGAACGTTCTGATCACATCCGACGCTGGAAAACAAAAAGGAAAATTTTCCGTGAAAAATCTAACCGAAGAGATAATAGAATTTTCGTGGCGGTGGAACACTGGAAAATGCTCGGTTTTAGTTAAAAAGTCTTTGAACTCGAGCCATAAAAGAAAGTTACAAAACTTATTTATATTCCCTAAAAATCTTGTTAAATGTAATTTTTGAATCTTCGTCTTGGTTTTGTTATTTTTTATATGTATGTGTAAAGAATATTCTATATACAGGGTGTTTCAAAATCGTGTGCCATCTCTCGTTGTCAGATTCCTCACGTATAGGCTTGGTGCATTTCAGCTGATTTCAACAAATTCCGACCGCAGCGCTTCAACGGTAAAGAATTATCAGTATATTATTTCACGCCGCCTCCGGCCGCACCGTCATGTTGATCGCATTAAAATAATATTGAAATCGTGATTTTGTCATAATACTTAAGTATTTTGTTTTTTTTGCTAGTGCAGTGACTGAGACTATACATAGAAGACCAGGCTACTAGTAACGTAGCAAGTTGCCGGACGAATTTACGTTTACCCGTTTTGCGTTCGTATTCGAGAGTCACTGCCGGCTAGTCGGCTGGTCAGGCAGTACGTAGTTGCAGTTGTGCTTGGACGGGTCGGTCCTGACAGACTAGGAATATGACGCGAGGAGTGCCGTGTATTTATTATTTTTATTTTAAGTGTTTAAGGTAATATTTAAAATAAAAATACTTAAATATTTATTATTTGAGTGTGTTTACAAGCCAAAACTAAAAATAAATAAATTCTCTAAACTCAAAAAAAAAAACTATAATATTACTCTAAATAAAAAAAAGTTATAACAAGTGTTCAAAAAAACCACCTTCTTGTGCTAGACAGAAGCCTAGGCGGTCGTAAAATCCCCGTCTGTCAGTGGCTAACATATTAGGGCTAATAGTTTGGAAAGCCTCTCGTATTTTTACTTGAAGCTCATCCAGATTATTAGCCCCATTATGACCATACACTTTGGATTTTACATAACCCCACAAAAAGAAATCATTGGGAGAAAGATCTGGTGATCTAGCGGGCCACAAAATAGTTCCATGTCCACTAATTAAACGGTTGGGAAAAGTATTGTTCAAATATTCTTGAACAATACGGGCATTGTGGGCAGGGCAACCATCTCAGCAATTTGATTACTTGAAAACGTGGGATTTTGATCCGCGGTAGCACAAACGAACACTAGCTTTAACTCCTGTTCTTCATTAATCAACACATCAGGCTTTTTGTGTTTTTGTGGGGACACGCACCCATGTGTTTCAAAATTATTAATAACTCTTGATATAGTAGGTAAAGATGGAATTGGCCTGTTTACAAAAGTTTGTGGAAAAATTGTTTGTATATCCCGATAAGACCTATTTTGGAAATACCATTTTACAATTTGAATTTTCTCACTGAATTTTCACACACTCAACTTCATAAACATCCATGATTTTACTTAAAAAATAAATTTTACACGAGAACTGTCGCGAGAATCTACGTAGTATTCGTTTTGGCTATTAAAACACGAATAAATACAAATTCTGGAACATTCTTATCACATATCGACCTATTTTTATTTTATCGCACTTTTTCGCCTGCTTTTTATCCGGCGGACGGGTATACGCTAATTCGTCCGGTTCTGCCTATGTTACTACTACGGTGGTCCGGTCTGTATAACACTCACAAGTACGAGGTTTGTGTGATATAATGCTGTTTCGGGTACTAAAAAAATAAGTGAAAAAGTATTTGAACTAGGCGTCGCGTCGTGTTGTGTTGTAACAATTTTAAATGTTAATAAAATTGCCAAAAAATGTTAACACGTAAAGGAGAGCGTAATTAAGGCGTTGTTGGGTGCAATAACATTCAATAACTCAACTTTCCCGGATATTCAACTCTCCCGAAACAACATTTTATAGCTTCACAGTTTCTCACACCGATTTGATCAAAAGTAAAAATGGATTTAAGCAGTTCGACAAAACAAGTGAGTAGGTAAACAAAGGGCTGGTTATATAATCAAACAATTAAATAGACATATACTATGAGAGAATCTACCTACATATATAAAATGCTAATGTTTATCTGTGTCGTCTCTACTGAAGTAACGACTTGCTCTAGAAAGTTGCTTTTTTACTAAAAGACAGCTAATTGGCTCTTCTAAAAACTGTCGTCGCCAGACCTTTTGTTTTTCATTTAATTAAAAAAAAAAATAAAAAGAATTTTTTTTTCTGATGTCGTGGCGGATGTCCTGCCAGGCTTCAACTAGTGATTAAATGTTTTTAGAACATCTTCTAAAATTATAATTATGTACCTTAATTACCTTTGTAAAATTTCGTTATAGCCGACATAGCCCCGCTAGCGAAACAGGTGATTAAAACTATGCTCGCTACCGTAGTTGAACTATTTAAAAAGCTTTTTAACTGAAATAATAATTTATAATACAAATTAGACCTTCTGAAGATATCAACATATTTAATTTTCTATTTTTATTTTTAGAATTTTCACAAATTATACTTCCTAATACTTTTAGAATGATTAAGTAATAAATTTTTTATTTTTTATTTAAACCCTTGTATTTGTATATACTAGTTGTTTACGATATTCTCCGATGGTGGCAGGACCGACGTAGAATGGCACCAAGCCTATAAAACAAATAAGATGTATTTTTTGTAATCTCTCCACGAGAGATGGCACATGTTTTTGAAACACTCTGTATACTTAGACAAAAAATATATTAAATCATGAACCTAAACACAACATTAAAAAACTAATCAGCACTTATTTCATTTAATTTTATTTCGAACAGAACCATGACCTATATTAAATATTATGTTTTATATAACTTTGTAAACGCTGGTTTAATTTGATTTTGTAAACATCATCATTAATTAAAACTACGAATTTTAATTAAAACATTACGTTATAACAGTATGTGTATCCGCTAGATATTTACCTATATTTCTAGGAAAATGCGGTTGCCATTTGATCCATTCCACCATCAAGGTTTCGTTGTGCTGTAGTTTTTCTTCATCAGATTCGTTTATCTCGTTTAGAATATACTGGAGCAGTTCGGGACTTGGAAGTTCGGTATATTTTTCATAAAGTTTTCTGCACATCTACAAAGAAAAGTTTAGAATAGTATACACAATTAAAAAATAATCGGGAGCTCGGAAACTAAAAGAGATATGATGCCGGTTAAATCGAGGCAAAGTTGTGCAATTTGATGCTGTTCTATAGCACCCCATACACCAGAAGGCCTGGCTTGCGGACCAGACCTTGCGACCAGGCCTGCAGATATGGCCTGTCGCCAAAAATACGAGGGTTTTGTGTGAAGGCCAAGTCTACCGCGTGCGTCTCAGAATTGGCTCACCCCTATAACTTTTTTATTTTTTCAGTTAAAAAAACGAGATTTGGTATGTTAGTATATGACATAAATTAGGATTGATTGACGTATTCAATTGTTTTCGGTCACGCCCTGTTTCACCGGAAATGACTACAACTTTTGATTTTTAAATGGCACCCTCGGTATTTTTTTACTTTATTCGATTGAAAATAACACTCTGAATAGAATGACATATCATATGTCAACTTTTGACATTTTCGCATATGGTTTATTTGAAATTATAACTTGCGGTTCGTAACGAAAATTTGACTAGAAATAGCTCAACTTCACTCTCTTCCAAGGCTCAATTAGTGTTTTTAACATAGCCTAAACTCTAGATTGAAATTTAAAATACGATTTTTTATTAAGCGAGAATTTTAAAAATTGACATATGATAATATGTCATTCTATTCAGAATGTAATTTTCTATCGGATAAAGCAAACAAATACCGAGGGTTCCATTTAAAAATCAAAAGTTGTAGTCATTTTCGGTGAAACAGGAAGTGACCAAAAACAGTTATTGAATACGTCAATCATTCCTAATTTATGTCATATAGTAAAATACGAAATTTCGTTTTTGTATTTGAAAAAATAAAAAAGTTATAGGGGTGAGCCACTTTTGAGACGCACCCGGTGTTCGTGGAAGGCCAAGAATTCTATCGATTAAAAATATTTTCAATATGGCGGCACTTCCCAAAATACAGGGAGTTGGCAGGAACTTTCTTATTTTAAATGGATACCCCAATTTTTTATTACATACTTAAATTTTCTTTAATTTTTTATGAATTTTGATATCAAACATTCAATAGCTAATATTAACCTGTAAAAAAAAATATTTAGAATTTTTGGAAGAAAAAAACTGACAAAAAAAAATGGTATAGCTAGAGGAGTGCCTTAAGCCCTTATTGGAAACTTCGGAATTCATATACTGTGAACGAATTTTTATAAAACTTTCTGCGTTGTATTGTTAATAAGATATATTACAAAGTTTACCCATTTAAATTCGTTGCTTTCACTTTAGTATTTAAATAAACACACATATACAAATGCATGCATATACAGGGTGGTCCGAACTGTATTCCGGAAACTTCGGCAGCATATTCTGCAGATAAAAATAACTAAAAAAAATTCTGTATGTCCTAAAATGCTTAGTTTGGGAGATACAGGACGTTGAAGTTTGATTTTTATTTCGATTTTTTCAAAATAATTTCTGAAGTAACGTCAATATTTGGATGAAAATGGGTGTCTGGGAGTTTTGTGACGCAAGAAATTTGATTTTAATGTCAAAATGACTCCTATTTGTAGGAGGCGCCTCCTACACGCGTTTTGATTGTTTTGAAAAGTAAGAACTTTTCGTCCGTACCTGTATAAAACTACTGACTAAAAAAATATACATTTCCATGAATTTTTACGTAAAAAATATCTCTTGGTAAAAATCGCTAAGAGCAACCGTTCTCAAGATATTTAGAATGGAAATAGTCAATACCATATCATTATTGACAAAAAATAAGCACACGCTGAGTATAGTTATTTGACTAAATAATAATTTTTTTTTTTTTTTAAATTAACCATAAATTTTTCTGCGAAAAGGTGATTAAACAGTTTCTGTTGAACTTTTGGCACAAAAAAAATTAAAATTTATGATTTTAGTCTAATAACTATTTAGTCAACATGTTTAATATATGTCAATGATGACAGGTATTGATAATTTCAATCCCAAATATATCGAGAACCATTACTCGTAGCAATTTTTACCAAAAGACCTTTTTTATGTATAAAAAGTTGTAAATGTATATTTTTTTACTCATTATTCTTATACAGGTATGGACGAAAAGTTATTACTCTTCAAACCAGTTAAAACATATGTAGGTGGTGCCCTCTACATGTAGGAGTCATATTAACATGAAAATCAAATTTCTCATGTCAACAAACTTCCAGACACCGATTTTCATCCAAATATTTAGGTTACTTCATGAATTATTTGAAAAAAATTGAAACAAAAATGAAACTTCTACACCCTGTATCTCCGAAACTAAACATTTTAGGACATACATTTATATCATATTTAGTGATGCCCTGAAAATATTTGCACTTATTTAAAACCGTATTTCTTCAACCTGGGCTATCAAGTCCCATAGAAAATCTTATAAAATACTTAATAATACTAAAATTTTAAATAATTCTAGTACTTAGTACTCTTTATTTTGTAACTTTTTTACTTGATAATGGTGAGTGATTAATGACTATCCGAAACGTTGTAGAAAAAAAAACGTCGTATAAATAAAAAAATAAGAGTAATGCAACTTTAATAAGACAGGTTTGTTTTTCAGAAATTAGTTAAAATTAAAAAAAAATTAAAACATATTTTGTTACTTACCATTTTATACCAATTTTATTAACTGTTACACGATTATACTTTCCCAAAAACTATACTTAAATGAAGTGATTGAAAATGACTAACTTAATAGTCTGCTTGAAATTAATAACAAATTAGATCGAAGTATGGCTATAGGTATGTTTATTTTTTCCTATGACGAGGTCGGTTGTAGTGAACTTTATTTATACGCATTGTTTTACTATTATACTAATTCTAATAACAATAATTTATTTAACCATACACACATCAGCATTTTTCATATTAATTTTCCAGAAATTAAAATAATATGCTATTTTTATTATAATTTTCTTCTCAGTGCTTTTAGTAACTCGAATAGAATTTTGAGGGTAAAAGTGCTACATATTTTAGTACTAAAAAAGTGTCCATATTGTCCATATATTCGCCAGGAACGTGCATATGGGTTATCGTTGGAATACACAAATTGTTAACAAAATTGTGTAAACCATTTAATGCCGATTAAAAGTCGCCTGTTGATATTTTGTCGATTTCGGTCTGCTTGATGAGATAAACGTAATTTTATTAATTTGCTTTAATCCAAGTCTAATAGCACCCTTCATTTTTATTAATGTCATTAGCTGGGGCCAATGTGTTAAATAAGTACTAATTGATTTTTCATCAAAAATAGGAAAAAAAAAGATCCTACAAAAAGATGGGCTACGGAAATTGATAGTTTTAAAGATAGAGGATGTTAAAACTTTTAAAAATTGGTCTTTTGTTAATTATCTTTAGTACTTACAATTATTTTTTTTTTAATTTGCTATCGGTAGTACTGAACGTCAGTTTTAATAAAATCTAGTACTATAGGTAAATTATATTATTGATTTATTTTTTTTTTATTTCATTGTGGTCAATAAAATCTCATCAGCCTTTAATCAGCATTTAGGTTGATTCTCACTATACCTTTCATATCAGCTTCCTTGTCCTTGAAACAGCGTTCTCAAGTTCTGATATTTGTACTAGTACTTGTTAAAATTTTGCTGATATTTATTTATTCTCTCACCTCTTATTAATTAAATCTATTACCTTATTCAAAAGATATAAATTTTTAAAATAAAGCTTTCCTAATGATATAAATTGTACAATAAAAAGTATGGAACTGATACGGAACGGAAGCTTACGTATAGCATCAATACAATAAAAAATACGGAACGGATATGGAATGGAAACGGGAGGTATAGTGAGAGAATCAACCTTTAAACTGTTGCGCGGGAAGCTGCGGGAAATCAAACGACACTTCTTTGATAACTTGGAAACGACTATTTATTAATTAAACAAAACGTACAATAGAAAAGTTATTTTTATATAGTACAGACATCTACTGATAGGTGGCGTAGTATGTGCCTTTTTTGATATTTTCCAACATAAATAGCCAACAGAAATTTGCTAACGACAGAAAAAAAGTCAGTGGCGCACATTTTTATTTTGAATAAGTTTTCGATTGAAAACCCAGCACGTTACTGATGAATCTGTCGACATTTTTTTTAAATACAATAATAACATTAAAATAAGTAGACTTATAGCGACTTTTACCCTCAAAATTTTATTCGAATCACGAAAAGCACTTGGAAAACAATATACATATAATAAATTGAAAAAGAATAAAAACCCCTGGGGCTACAAAACAAAGCAGAATCGGACCTATGTTGATATAAAAAATAAATCTTATTTTCTACTTGAGAGAGAATCTCCCCAGGAGAGACGGCACGTGTTTTTTGAAGCACCCTGTATGTTCTAATTAACAAGTCTTTCAATAGAGAACTATTAGAGCGACAAATTTGTCGACAAATTAACATTCAATCGAGATGCGGCGGTTCAGATCGAAGACAATACACGCGATCGATCCTCTGCAAATTCCGATCATGGTCCTATAAATAACAGAAATTCACGTCGCCGTCGGCCATTTCCTGAGGGATCAATCGCGTACGGTGCTAGGGAAATATTTTTTCCAATCGCGTGTCCGCATTTCCTCGGTTTAAAACTCTGGATTCTATTCCCGTATCTCTGCAGTAATAAAAACATGGAAATCACAGCAATACGAACACAAAAGTATAATTAGAGTGTGAAATACACTTAAAAATGGCACTTTGCAAATAACAAAAATATCAGATACGTTCTTGAAACACGTGGATCAAATTAGGTACGACTTAACAAGTATAGCTAGAGACGTGAGAAATATAAAATAACACGCGACCGGTGCTATCCCCAAGTCTCTTCCTATATTTGTACAACTAAATTTATTATGTTAGTAAATACCACCGAACATGCCAGAAAAAAAAATAACATTAGTTAATTCCTTAGTTTAATTCTAAAGTAGATTTTTAATTTCCCATAGAGCACATCAAATCACATTTACGATGTGTTTACATTATTAGATGTAGACACAGAGTGACACAATTCCCCCGATGTAAATATGCTACGTTTACACATTGTAGTTCAACACGTATGCACAAAGGTTAAACGTCCGCCTCACAATGTAGCCACAGTATAGCATTTACGTATACACAAAGTAAGGGATACACAGTGTGCCGTAGGATACACAGTGCTTGTGTATTACGTTTAAACTATGTTTACACACTGCAGTTGTGACTACCGCGTGTATACGTATGTATTTTGCTTCGTATATACATCTTGTGCTAGATAAAACTACTTCTTATAAACGAATTTAGGAAATAATACAAGTTTTGATGCCTAACTTTTCGTTCTTTTTAAGAAATATTTATTCAATGATACCAATTATATCTTTTTAGAACAAAAATTAGGAAGGCAAAACTTTGTATTTTCCAAAAGTATCTCGATCATAAGTTCAAGAGAAGTAGCCTTAAAATTGTTCCATTTTTGTTTTGTATTAAATGTACCATTTTTCTTCCATAAAATGGATTAAGTGGTTAAAAAATAAAATTCTTATATTTCTTTATATCATGGAACGCAATAGCGCAAATAACACAATAATAATTATTATTTACACTGCTGAAACCAGAAGTAAGAAAACACTGTAAAAGAACAGAATTTGTATCAAAATGTATTAAAAATATAAGTACCTAGTATAACAACATACTAAAATCGTAAACATGGTAACATGGTGTAACAAGGTAATTAAAAACTTGTACTTACCTTAAAATCTCTTTTAAACTACACACAAACAGAACATTTATATAGAGTTTCCGAATGATAAAACAATAATGGCTGATAACACATACCACTCCTAGAAAGGAGAAAGGAGAGAGGACACATAAGATACACTTGGTCGGTGTATCTACGCTGAGGCTATCCGCGCACGCGCACACCTTTATTTCATGCTAGAATGTAGACACAACAGTACACTATTACAAAGTGTCTATATAGATATTTATATTATGTGTATACTTCATATTTTTACAAGGTGTGTACTATAGGCACAACTATGATAAGAAGTATCACACATACATATGACTTATACATTGTATGTCTCATATACCGACGTCAGATTTCATCATTTTAATAATTATTTGTTACGTTACAAAAAACTCTTTAGAATCTTGAGTGCATACGGTATACAACTAGTAAACACTGTATCACACAATTCTATCAATATAAACATGCGTGTATCTCATATGTATATGTTAGAACTAGATGAACACTTAGGTTCACTTTAACATATGTTGTTTCTCATGTGTCTCCCTTGTAGAAACGTAATTTCATTTGGACGTGCTATAAGGGTTATAATTGATTGATTTACTACATGGAACGTGTATTATACCGGCAGTGGCGGATACAGAGGTAAATCAGAGTAAATGATAAAGATACATTCCTTCGACCAATTTGCTGTTTTTTCTTATTATTTCTAGATGTTTACGCATTTTTTCACTTGTCACAAGGTTGAACGATCAGGTGCGGTGTCAATATCGTTAAACTGACCTACAATAGAATTTCCAAAAATACCAGCCCGCGACGATCAAAATCGTCTTCGTTCAGTTCTTGTACCAACTGAATTTTGTACGGGTGGAACGTCTGTTTTTTTAATATCGTTTGGACACTTGTACGATTCACGCCGGTCGCGGTCTCAATGGCTAATTTTCTTGTACTCAGCGTACTATGCATGGCAACTTGGCCCAATACCAATACCTCCATAGCTTCATTTACTACAGGATTTTCCCTCTGCCTCTTTTTATTCATAACGGAACCAGTTTCGTGAAATTTCGCTACTAAATCGCGAACAATTTTGCCATAAAGGTGTTTGTCAGGATGGCGTTCATTGAATATCTGCGCAAACCGATTGCCACATTCATTATTTTTCAAAATAAAGTTCGATTATATCCACTTTTTCTGCAAGTGAGTACACCATAATTGTTAAAAAGTTTAACGATATTGAGAAGAACTTCAACGCACAAGTCACAGAACAGCTATCTAGCAACTACCGCACCTGATCGTTCAACCTTGTGGCAAGTGAAAAAATGCGTAAACATCTAGAAATAATAAGAAAAAACAGCAAATTGGTCGAAGGAATTTATCTTTATCATTTACTCTGATAAATGTTTAAATAAACTTTTCAAATTTCAATCCTTCATATTTTCTCAACGACTCGACCGATTTTCAAAAACGAAGCGGGGAAATATAGAGAATAGAAAGCTCTTTTCATTGCGGTGTCACTTGACCCCCCCTCCCATTTGAAAAAAGTTGAGGGATGACACCCCCGCTTAGAGGGTTGAAGATTTTGCAATCATTTTTGGGGAAAAAGTTGTCCCCCTCACAAACAAAATTGACGTGTTTTTGGATTTTCTGAAAAAAAATTACCCTGGCCGTTATGCCTTGCGGAACGTTTTCGATGGGCCACCCTGTATCTTAGGATTATGTGAAATGATCTGAAGGGAAACCAAACATGCAATAATATACAGGGTATTCCATTTAAAAAAAAATCATCCAGATCCACTCATACTTTTTTGGGCCACCGTATAGAAATTAAAATATTTTCCTGGAATACATCCTGGTACATACTTTAGGTCTGCACTTAAACAAAATTCTCAAGTTTTTTATTCTAGGAGCTACAGATGCCCGACGCACTCTTGCAGGACCCTGTAGTCAAAGTTAATTGTCCAGAAGAATCGTTTTTAGATGGGAATATTTGAAGTTTCTATAGTCGTCAAGATTGTAATCGAATATTTTTAGGGTGTTATTATCATCTATCAGTGAGATCCTCCATAATTGGACCACCTTGTATAAATCCAGGATAAGAGCGATAGACTGGTTTATCTGGAACGTAGTCTGTTTGTTTAGTTTATCACTTATTTATCGTATTTTATCATCACTTTTAGTTATTTACAAGACAAGATTTGGTTGTAATTCTGGGTGTAATCGACGTACAGAGAGGTATTTATCATTTTCCCCTCGTTTTGGAAATTTCAGTTTTAGGCCACTAAACAAGGGCTTTAGGTTTTAGGGTCCGAATTCTGAACACCTGCACTGATTGACGCGAAATTTTAACAGTGAAAGTAAATAGAGATATATGTAAGAAACGAAAAAAAAGAAGAGTAGCGATGTGTGTTTTCACCCCTGGGGGTGAGTTCCACCCCTTCTTGGGGGTGAGTAATAAATCACCCATTTTAATTACAAAAATCGATAAAGGGATGAATTCTAAGCAAAAAATGTTCTATAACAATTTTTTCAGAAAATTAAAATTTTCCTAGTTATTTAGGATTGAGCATGTTGATTTTTCATCTAAAAACTGCATATTTTTTGCCAATTTTTATAAATAACTCAAAAACCTTGCGTTTTATCGCAAAACTCATATAAAGCAAAAATGAACCTTTTGGAATAGCTAAACGATTTTTTTTTTGTTGATTACCGTAGGTGTAATAATAGCCGAGTTATCAGTCTGTAAACGTGATTTTTTATTTTTCGAAAACTAAATTGCAACCTTTTACCGCCGTGCCGTAAAATAATGGCGAAAGCACATTTTTGGAAGAAAATGTATTCTTTCATAAATTGTAAAAATTCTTGTATATATACAGGGTTGTTCACCACATACGACACGAAGTATTGTAGCTAAACGATGAGACTTTTACAAATTGTAAGTTTTGGGTTCGATGAAGGACTATTAGAGGTACAATTTAAAAATAATTTTACAAGATACAGAGTGTCCCAAATAAGTAAAAAATATCAAAGTTGTATTTTTTTAAATGGAACACCCTGTATATTATTACATTTTTAGTTTCTACGATTAAAATAAAGGCAAATTTGATTAACGATTTATTATACTTAAACCTTACCGTTTTTGAAATATTTTCAATTTTGTGAAACTGCAGTAAAAATTTTAAGGCTTCATTTCTCCAAAGGGTATCAAAGTTTTAATACTAAATATTTACTGTAGTTTATTTACTGATCAGTTATTGTGTTGCAAAAATAAAAATAATACTACCTTATACAGAGTGTCTAAAAATTTATTTTAAATAATTATTAGCTTCAAACGGCAATAACTTGTTTAATTTAAATGGAACACCCTGTATATTTTACGAGAATCAGATGCACAATTTAATTGTCTATCAAATTATATTATTCCATTTTTACCTATCTCTTTAAGTTTCCGTAGAAAATGCATTTTCTTGGACATTAGACAGTGTGATAAAAAGTAACACCTTAAAAATGATATTTCATTTTTTAATAAATGCTTATTTATAACAACGGAGACTTTAATTTGATAACTTATTATTATATTGATTTCTGACTCAAATCAACATTTATTTATAATAATTTATTAACGAACACAATTAAGTATGTAATTAATTAGTATATGGGCGGAAATAATGGTGTTATATTTAATTAATGGTATACTCTTTTATAAAGATTTAAATAGTTTTCTTTTTGCATACAAATGGGCTAGTATTATTATCGATTTGCTAAAAACGATAATATTACTAGTCTGTACATTTTGTACATTTGTTGCTTTAAAAACAATCTAAAATGTCAATATTCCATGGATATGTTGAAAAATGAGGTCTAAATTATAAGAAAATGCATTTTCCACGAAAACTTGAAGGGATAGGTAAAAAATGGTATAATACAATTTGATAGACAATTTAATTGTACATCTGATTCTCCTAAAATATACAGGGCATTCCTTTTAAATTAAAGAAGTTATTGCCGTTTGAAGCTAATAATTGTTTAAAATAAATTTTTAGACACTCTGTATAAGGTAGTATTATTTTTATTATTGCAACACAATAACTGATCAATAAATAAACTTCATTAAATATTTAGTATTAAAAACATTGATACCCTTGGAGAAATGAAGCTTTAAAATTTTTACTGCAATTTCACAAAATTAAAAATATTTCAAAAACGGTAAGGTTTAAGTATAATAAACCTTAATCAAATTTACCTTTATTTTAATCGTTGAAACTAAAAATGTAATAATATACAGGGTGTTCCATTTAAAAAAATAGAACTTTGATATTTTTTATTTATTTGGGACACTCTATATCTTGTAAAAATATTTTTAAATTGTAGCTCTAATAGTCCTTCAACGAACCCCAAACTTACAATTTGTAAAAATCTCATCGTTTAGCTACAATACTCCGTGTCGTATGTGGTGAACAACCCTGTATATGACCGTTTTTAAAGTGCTTGAAAAGACCTTTTAAATGCTTTCTCAAAAAAAAGTTCGTATCTCAACAAATTTTATTTTTTGTTTTTATATTTTTTTTGACGTATCTCAAAAGTTAATTGACTTGCATGTAAGGACCACCTTCTTTGAGCACTTAAAACCCAAAAATCTCTTGAAAATGAAGAGTTCAAGACTGTTCAACTATAGAGGTTAATTTGTAGCTCGTGTAATTTCCTACAAATTGATAGTTTTTATTTTTATGATTTCAGTCATATATTTTGTTGTTAATTTTTTTTCGAAAAAATGACGTGACCATTTTATTTTTATCATAACTCCGCGAGTTTTTGAGCTACGAACTTGAAAAGACCTTTGGGAAAAAAGACATTTAAAAGGTCTTTTCAAGCACTTTAAAAACGGTCATGTTCATTTTTTTCGAAAAATGTGTTTTTTCGCCATTATTTTACGGTAAAAGGTTGCAATTTAGTTTTCGAAAAATAAAGAATCAAGTTTACAGAGTGATAACTCGGCTATTACTACACCTACGGTAAACAACAACAAACGAATCGATTCGTTATTTTAAAAGCTTCATTTTTGCTTTATAATATGAGTTTTGCGATAAAACGCAAGAGATTCGAGTTATTTATAAAAAATTGCAGAAAAAATATGCAGTTTTTAGATGAAAAATCAACATTTTCAATCCTAAATGACTCGGAAAATATTAATTTTCTGAAAAAATGTTGTAGAACATTTTTTGCTTAGAATTCATCCCTTTATTGATTTTTGTAATTAAAATGGGTGATTTATTTTTCACCACTCAGAAGGGGTGGTACTCACCCCCAGGGTGAAAGCACACATCGCTACTATGTAACTTTTGTTTCTTACATATATCTCTATTCAAAGTTAAAATTTCACGTCAATCGGTGCGGGTATCAAGAATTCTGAGGTAATACCCTATTTTTATCCTCGCTTACTGGCCTAAGTTGATTAAAATAATATTTAGCTCAAAAAACAAATAATATTTCCGGAAAATATATTTTTTCAATGTTTTACGTGTTACACCACACTTTAAAGAATATAAATATATCAGTTGACCCACTCTTCGCCCGTATCAAAATTCCTCCCGCCGCTCCCCGCCTGTCCTGTAGACTTGGGTGAGTCTACATCCGTTGCTCGACGTGTACACAGCGTTCCCAGTTTATTTTAGTTTTGTTTTCGGTCCGACGCTTAGGGTGAACCAAAAATAGTGTTTTAGTTGTTTTGTTCGAATTCTGAATAAAATGTCTACTAGAAATACTTGTGCAGTGGATGGTTGTGAAAGTAGAATGACAGACAATATATCGTTCTTTAGGTGCCCAAAAGATGAAGGAAGGTATGTGTTTATATAGTATAGGATATTAAGTATATAATAATTAAAGTATTAGACATATTAAGTACGAGTATATTATAATTATGGAAACCTAACTATGAATAAATTGTTTTAAATATATACATATAAATTAAGAAAATATCTTACTCGAAATATGCACAAAATATTTACGTTTAACAATTAGATTATTATTTTAGTAGATATTTTAGAGTAGTAGTAGATACTTTACTGTTATGTTTTGGATTTTGCAGTATTTACCGGTTTGCAAAGTGCATATTAAATTATTTTTTAAGATATTTGCATTTTTTAAATAGCATGTTTTACTTTTTAGATGTTTGTATTTAACTTTAACTACCTACCTGGAAAGTCCAAATTTTATCGTCAGGTAATAAAAATATGTGCATACAACTTGTTCTGCTATTGACAAGTTTTTACTAAATTTTATGTAAGAGGAATTATAACAATTGATGAGCACATGGGAAAAACAATGAGTATCCAGAAATGATAAATGTTTAGGAAACCGTTTTTTAATTCAAATTACCCATGGACTTTTATATCCGAGTTTATATCGTTTTTCCCATTTTTAAATGCCTGTTTCTATGTGGCCATTATCGATATTCCCGTTTATTTAGGTACCAAAAGGTGTAGCCTTTTTGGTACTTTCATTATTTTTCCCGTGTGCTCTTGTGCAGATATGCTGTTAATCAATAAAACTAGTACTGTATTTTTATTTTTCTACTTGCTATATTAAAATTCATTAGTATTTTTAGTTGATCCCTCGTATACGGCCAGCGTTCTGACTGATAAAATAGCACTTCCGCTGCACCCGGTAAACATACACATTTTTTGACACCTCGAAGGGTCACGGGCCGCCTTTGAAGTCAAAATAACAATAGAATTCCTTAGAGTGGACCAACTGGTATGTATTCTTTAAACTGTGGTTACACTTTCATGTATAATAAAATCTATAGTCTTTCGCTAGGAAAGATTTCGACAGACAACACCCTAAAAATGACAGAAATTGCAGTTTATCAAGCAAAAAATCATTTTTTTGGAAATTTTCAAAGTAAAATAACTCAGTTATTTTGGACTTATTTGAAAAACAGTAAAGAGGAAATGTGTCTCTTTTATCAAGATCAAAACCAATACTGAAAATATTTGCACTTATTTAAGACTCACCCTATATATATATAATATATATATATATATATATATATATATATATATATATATATATATATATATATATATATATATATATATATATATATATACAGGGTGTCTCAGAAATGAGTGCAGATATTTAACTGGTAGTATAGTTCAACCCCAGAAACACGCCTATGAGGTTTTTTTTGCGAAAAAAAAATGTTGAAAATTTAAAATTTTTCTTGACATTTTCCGGGAAATTTGAAAAAACTTTTTAGTGCCACTTGTTTATTCACCTGAGATTTCCCTACAGTGTATCTAAACCTTGCAGTGTTGCAACCTCCTATGTTATCGACATTCTACACAGTTCGGCGGAACATAGTTCTACATTTATAAATTCATAGACAAATTTCTACTCAAAAAATTAGTTAGGAATGTTAAATTTAATCTTTTATCAGTGCTCATTATCAATAATGATAGAAAAAAAACACATTAATTATTTTTAGTACTTACCCTTTCAATGAAAACTTAACAAAAACCACCGAATATTAACTAAAACATTACGTTTATGACGTTTACGAAAATCTTTGTTATGCTGCAAAATAACTTTATTTTGGAATAAATTTAATAAAATGATTCATATTATTCACAATCAGGTCACAAAAAGAAATTCCTAAAATGTTTATCGTAATTTAAAATTCAATTCAAGAAATTTAGAAAACAGCCCAACGAATAATCGATTCATTTTTGTTTTGTTTGTTTTCTTTCATGTTTCCCTGTTTTATTTGAACCACTGTTTTACAAAACACCTTGAAAAGCGTACATTACTTTGAATACCTTGCTGAATGAATAAATGTTGAGAATTATTGTCTCTTATCGCCACATTACGAATTACTTTCAATCTAAGAAAATACATGTTTCACTCAACAATTATTGACAACGTATTTTGTTTTTTCGCTATTTTTTCGATATATTTCGACAATTCCATCGACAGCCTAACCGGTCGTTCTTCTCTGGCCTAACCGTCAGCCAAGAACCGCCGCGTGTGAATTGGTCCTTTGAGTCGCCGGTCGCCGCGCCGTCGTGGCGGGCTTGCGTCAGACGATGATGTTAAGCAACGTTGCCGTAGTTACAACAATTTCAAATTCAAGACATTCGAAGCAATCAAATTCGTATTAAATTTTAAAAATAAAACAGAGAAACATGAAAGGAAATAAACAAAACAAAAATGAATTGATTATTCGTCGGGCTGTTTTTGATGTATTGAATTCTGAATTACGATAAACATTTTAGAAATTTCTTTTTTGTGACCCTATCAGTAACCAATTCATTTGTGTTTTGTTTGTTTCCTTTCATGTGTTCTGTTTTATTTTTAAAATTTAATAAGAATTTGATTGCTTCGAGTGTCTTGAATTTGAAATTGTTGAAACTACGGCAACCTCGCATGACGCAAGCTCGACACGGCGGCGCGACAAAGGAGCAGTTACCAGTGATGCGCCGCTCTCTTGGCCGGTGGCCGACGCGACGATTGGGCTGTCGATGGAATTGTTGAAATACATAGAAAAAATAGCGAAAAAACAAAATATGTATTTAAAATTGTTGAGTGAAACATGTATTTCCTTAGATTGAAAGTAGTTCGTAAAGTGGCGGTGAGAGACAATAATTCTCAACATTTATTCATTCAGAAAGGTATTCAAAGTAATGTGTGCTTTTCAAGGAGTTTTGTAAATCAGTGATTCAAATTGTGATGAGGCCTATATGAAAATAATGTGTTAAAAATGGGGACACTGTTATTTTAGTAGTTATTATAATAACTACAGCATGTACAAGTAAAGCAGCACAGTGAAGTGTATTTTAGTTAAGTGTATATCGAAAAAGAGAATTGTCACAGTTACAATCTGTCATAAGTATCTTTTTTAATGTTGGGTAAGTTTTTTAATTTAACTTTTTTAACACATTTTTTAACACATTATTAAACATTTAACTTTTAATTTATTTTATGTAATAATATCACAATCTTAAAAATGTAATGAATCTCTGCAAACTCGTCAGGTGTTGTGATTTTATGACTTACTTTTAACATACACTTTCTTGTCCCTATGGCAACACAGTGCGTCGAATTAACTGAAATTCGGGCTTGATCCGGGCAATTGGATGTAGTTGGCGATATCTGCCGGCGGTTCTCAAAACGTTGCGATTATTTTTTTAAATTTTCAAAGTTAAATAACTCGGTTATTTTCAATTTATTTTAAAAATGGTAAAGAGAAAATATGTTTATTTTGACCAGATCTACCACCCCTTAAAATATCTGCACTCATTCTGGGACACTCCTATGTATATATATATATATATATATATATATATATATATATATATATATATATATATATATATATATATATATATATATATATATATATATATATATATATATATATATATATATATATATATATATTTTACTAGTTTTGAAGGTTAGCAAGTCAATAGTTAGGTTAGCAAATGACAAATTTTGACATTTCGGTTTATATATCATTTAACATTTTGCAAAATAATTATTAATGTGGCATTTATTTAGTCTTTAAAAAAACAATGTTGGTTTTAGTGTAAATATCTCAAATAACTTGACATTTTAACTGCCTTGGAATAATTTATTAGGGTGTTTTTTGATTACATACACCCCTGTGCCATTTCTAAGATACTCGATTTCTACGAATCTCTCTGAGAGTTCATACACCCCAATTTAATTCTCGGCAAAGGCCGAGATGCTTTTCCCATTTTTTATCCCTGTCTCCCAGTCGATGTAGCTGATTTTAAGGATGTCCTGAAATATCGATACTTGAAAAATATCGACGCGTTCCCCACATATTTTTAAAATCCAGAAAAGTATTTTTTCGGGATTTCGCTGCTGTAAGGCTAATATATCGGGTGCGTTTCAAAAGTGGCTCACCCCTATAACTTTTTTATTTTTTTCAGATAACACAACGAGATTTGGTATGTTAGTATATGACATAAATTAGGATTGATTGACGTATTCAATTCTTTTCGGTCACTTCCGGTTTCACCGGAAATTACTACAATTTTTGATTTTTAAATGGCACCTTTGATATTTTTTTACTTTATTTGATAGAAAATGACACTCTGAATAGAATGACATATCATATGTTAACTTTTGACATTTTCGCGTATGGTATATTTGAAATTGTAACATGCGGTTCATAACCACAATTTGACTCGTAATCGACTAATAATATGATTAAAAATACGATTTGTGCATCTTTTAACCGGCCAGGACAAGACACTAAAAACATTAGCCAAACAAATCTATTTTTCCAAGACTCCTTGATTAAAAATTAGTGTTTTTAACACTAAATTTAAAATACAATTTGTTTTTGAGCCAATATGCCAAAAGTTCACATATGATATGTCATTCGATTCAGAGTGTCATTTTCTATCGGATAAAGTAAAAAAATACCGAGGGTGCCATTTAAAAATCAAAAATTGGAGTAATTTCCGGTGAAACAGGAAGCGATCGAAAACAATTTGAAAACGTCAATCAATCCTAATTTATGTCATATACTAACATACCAAATCTCGGTTTTTTTATCTGAAAAAATAATAAAGTTATAGGGGTGAGCCACTTTTGAGACGCACCCGGTAGACGTGGCCTACCTTGTTTACGCGGAATCTGAACCGCGGTCCTCGGCCATATCATTGTCAATGGACCACCGACTTGGCGAGTTTAAATCGACTCTTACTCACGAGATATCCGATTTTATCCGGCTTCGAATCGGCATGAATGACCAGCGTTTGTCAAATAAGTCAAAAATAACCGAGACATTTTACTTACTAAAAAATCTGATTTTTTAATTAAATGTTGAGAATCACTAGATCATTTCTGGGTTTTCTTTATTGTAAATTTAAACTACTACGTTTGTTGCCATATTATGAAGATATGTATTTTAACTAAAAATTTAAAAAAAATACAAAATTTTTACAACAGTACTTAACGAACACAAAGGGCTATACTACTACCGCTTTCCCATTCAAAATAGTCAATAGAGTTGCAATAAGTTTTTTAAGGCTATTAAGATGTCTTGTACAGGGTGGGTCAAATTCGACGCTTTTAAACGGAAACACCCTTTTCTATAGAAGCCAAACCAAAAACTAATATCGGTGTCTGGAGCTCAATTTTTGTTAAAACCGTGATGGTGAAAACCGCGTATCGATATCTGTTACCGTTTCGGAGTTACGGGGTGTTTTTCAAAAATATGCATTTTTAACAAATCGCTGTAACTTTTTTGCTATGGAAAATTTTGTATTTTTACGAAAACATTTCCAAAGCACCTTTTTACGTAGAATTTAATGGTGTAAGTATAATTTTTTAAAAATTAATAATTTAAGAATTATTAACAGAAAATTTGATTTTTTATATGGGACACCTGTATATTTTTAATTTATTGAAAAGAATTTTAAATTACCTTTCCAAAAATATAACACACTTGATATTTTGCTCGGTTCCCCTTCGAGATATCGAGTATATAAAAATTCGCCCGCTTTAATTAAGTAGGCTTTGAACGGCACCGGCTGTAATGCAAAAAAATTCTAGCTGTGAGCATCAGTTAAAACGAAAATAATATTTGCTATGAGAGATGCAAAATTTTATAACAATTTAAAATATATTTAACCAACATCAACACATTTAAACTATATCTAATAACTATAAAAATAAATAGCAAACCAAGACAGGAGATTTTGCTACAGGTGTTCGACATATCGACCGTCTTCTGTTATGGACAGACAGGGCATGTTCTCGCGGAATTCATTAACTCATGGGCACTAAGTCAGGCGGCCTCGACGGCCAACGGCTGGGATCTTGGTTAGCTATTCAATTATTCTTGAAACTGGCTGCAAAAATTTTCTGAAAACTTTAGCGTTCAGAGGCGGTACGTCGTCTTGCTGGAAAAATATGTTTTCGAGTTCCATTAAGGGCATATCATCAATAAGGGGTCCAAAGCCTACTAGTTAAAAGTGGCGAACTTTTAAAATTTCTGTATTTCTAAGGGGATTATAACAAAATATCAAGTGTGCTATATTTTTGGAAAGGTAATTTTAAATTCTTTTTAGATAATTAAAAATATAGAGGGTGTCCCAAATATAAAAACTATTTTTCTGTTGATAACTCTTAAATTATTAATTTTAAAAAAATTATACTTAAACCATTAAATTCTACGTACAAAGGTGCTTTGGAAATGTTTTGATAGAAATACAAAATTTTCCATAGTAAAAAAGTTACAGCGATTTGTTAAAAATGCAAATTTTTGAAAAACACCCCGTAACTCCGAAACGGTAACAGATATTGATATGCAGTTTTCACCATCATCTTTTTGATGAAAATTGAGCTCCAGATACCGATATTAGTTTTTCTCTATCTCCTATAGAAAAGGGTGTTTCCATTTAAAAGCGTCGAATTTGACCCACCCTGTACACTTCGTACTAAAAGAGGTTCTATAAAGAACAATGTCCGACTGCAAGGTCTGCTAGTAAAAAATTTTAACATTAAAACATAACAACACAATTGATTTAAACCAAAAACTCGTAATACAAAACTAAAGTGTCAAAAGGAATGACAATGTCAGGAAATAAATAAATGCGGCGGCAGCTTCACATTTTTTATAGCAGAGCTACCCCCTGAATAAGCTTCACATTTTTTATAGCAGAGCTACCCCCTGAATACCATGCGGGAAATTCAAATTCCATCAGTTAGTCAGGCCGGCGACGAATATGTTGCCACAGTTGGCAACAATAATTTAAATCGCGCCCCCGATTACGTAACTAAAAGTTTTGTCGGTATCAAATATACATACATGTATCGATGTTTCTTATAAGATGCACCTCCCTATAATTCGAGTTATAATTCTAACTTGCTGTTAAATATTCCTACGTTAGCTCAGCAATTGACAGATAATTATCCCGATTAACTTTTCCAATTAAAATTGAAAAATAGGGATGATAATTAGGCTCTTTGATCGTTCTTTATAAAACACGCTAAGTTCGCGATCTACGTAAACATTTCTTTTATATTATTTTCTTTTTCGTCGTTTTTATTGCAAAGCACGATTAAATGTTTTTCTTCTAATATTTTTTACTGAAAAAGGAAATTTTCTTTATAATTAATTAAACCGTTTGTTTTTGCAAGTCTTAAAAATGCTGAATTTATCAGAATTTAATGAAAAGATTGATATTTTATTTGATAAAAATTTTTTATTATACCAATTTTTTATTTAGTATTACAGCCTACTCAAAACCAGCTTGTCGATTTTATTTGCTTCGAAGTAAAATTGACACTTTTCGTGGCGAAGCTGTACGTTTGACTTGGCCGGACATACAGCCGAGGCACAAAAAGTCATTTTTGACTCCGAATAGAACATGGTATTCTTTTTCAAACGCCACAAATAATATATTTTCGTTTTTTTATGCTTAGGCGTAAAAGTGCTTTACTTTTATGCCTAGGCATTAAATTAATTTTTTATATTGTCAGTCATGTCGCAAAAATTAATACTTTTGTGACATTTGAAAAGAAAATTTCAAATTATTTTTACTTGTTTTACAGTTCCGTTGATGCGGCGTATACCTGTTGAGATATCCCTTCTATTTAAAAATGAACATATTTCTTTAATTCCAAAAGATTCAGATTTTTAAGACACTCTGTATATATAAATAATTATTTATTTTTAAAATATTTATACACAAACTAGGGAGAGGTTTCCCTCTCCTTCAGACCATTAACAGATATGATAGGTGTTATAGGTAATACCTTTAAAATGCGCCACACATTGTACGATTTATCGTACTACAAGTTCTACAACACCAAATCGTTTCGACCGTTGGATCAATGGTTGGATATAGCTAGTGGCATAGTAGTACAACTTGCAGCTCGACTCTGTCGTATCGTACGGAAGTAACAGCATGCATAAAATCTGTAGTACAGCGCAGTAGTAGATACGATAGGTTTGATAGTATGTGTGCCAGCACTTCTTTCACGAAGTAATATATATGTACTGATTTCTTTCGAAAATCGACAACTATGAAACTATGATCCCTTCCCAGACACAAACGGTACATTGTGAAACAGGAAATTGTAGAGAGAAACAAGCCCTATAACAGAAACAAGCCCAACAACATTTTAATGAACAGTTCTTTCCATAAAATCAATAACATGAAAAAATATACGAAATAATATATGTGTATATGTACTGATTTCTTTCGAAAATCGACAACGATGAAACTATGAACCCTTCCCGGACACAAACTGTACATTCTGAGACAGGAAATTGTAGAGAGAAACGAGCCCTATAACATAGAATACAACATTTTAATGAACAATGCTTTCTATAAAATCAATAAAATGAAAAATATACGAAATAATATATATGTACTGATATCTTTCGAAAATCGACAACTATGAAACTATGATCCCTTCCCGGACACAAACGGTACATTGTGAGATAGAAAATTGTAGAAAGAAACAAGCCCTATAACACAGGATACAACATTTTAATGAACAGTCCTTTCCATAAAATCAATAAAATAAAAAATATACGAAATAATTATATATGTACTGATTTCTTTCGAAAATCGACAACTATGAAGCTATGAATCCTTCCCGGACACAAACGGTACATTGTGAAACAGGAAATTGTAGAAAGAAATAAGCCCTATAACATAGAATACAATATTTTAATGAACAGTGCTTTCCATAAAATCAATAAAATGAAAAATATACGAAATAATATAGATGTACTGATTTCTTTCGAAAATCGACAACAATGAAACTTTGATCCCTTCCCGGACACAAACGGTACATTGTGAAGCAGGGAATTGTAGAGAGAAACAAGCCCTATAACATAGGATACAACATTTTAATGAACAGTTCTTTCCATAAAATCAATAAAATGAAAAATATACGAAATAATATACATGTACTGATTTCTTTCGAAAATCGACAACGATGAAACTATGAACCCTTTCCGGACACAAACGGTACATTGTGAGACAGGCAATTGTAGAGAGAAACAAGCCCTATAACATAGGATACATTTTAATGAACAGTGCTTTCCATAAAATCAATAAAATGAAAAATATACGAAGTAATATATATGTACTGATGATTTCTTTCGAAAATCGACAACTATGAAACTATGATCCCTTCCCGGACACAAACAGTACATTGTGAAGCAGGAAATTGTAGAGAGAAACAAGCCCTATAACATAGTATACAACATTTTAATGAACAGTTCTTTCCATAAAATCAATAAAATGAAAAATATACGAAATAATATACATGTACTGATTTCTTTCGAAAATCGACAACGATGAAACTATGAACCCTTCCCGGACACAAACGGTACATTGTGAGACAGGCAATTGTAGAGAGAAACAAGCCCTATAACATAGGATACATTTTAATGAACAGTACTTTCCATAAAATCAATATAATGAAAAATATACGAAATAATATACATGTACTGGTTTCTTTCGAAAATCGACAACTATGAAACTATGAACCCTTCCCGGACACAAACGGTACATTGTGAAACAGGAAATTGTAGAGAGAAACAAGCCCTATAGAGGGGCGTATATACGGGAGGGGTAATGGGTGTAATTACCCCTCCCAGAAAGATATTAATTAATAAGATAAAATTTGGTATAAAATAAAATTGTTACAAAAAAGTTAATAATACAAATTAAAACAGAATATCCAAAGCAATCCAAGTAGATTTTTTCCACATTTACAATACCTTCCAGCAAGAATTTAATTCAAATTTAGTACTTTTTTGAATATTCACACTACCCCTCCCAGACTCAATCTCTAGATGCGCCACTGACTGTTACTAGAAATAATAAATAATTAGGGAATTTTTTAAATAATTTTCTGTATATTTTGTTTATGAGGCGCAATAGTCACTGTTTTATTTTTTTATTATATTATATATCTGTCACAGATAATAAGATTGGAACTATGAGCCAGCTCTTAACCGCAATCTTACTGTAAAACAGCATCCGTTACGGACCTGTGTAATCGTTCCGACGCCCCGCGTCCTTACATTCAACAGGCGTTTCGACGCTGAGCGTCTGTCTGCGTCCGGTTACCACGCTGGATCGCTCGTCGTGTCCGTGGTTTTCCAGCCAACATCTGGAAAGCACGCGTGTTAATCGTTCTTTTTCTCGCCGAAAGCGCCAAAACAGCAACATATTGACCACAGCTTTTTTTATAATTTTGCTGCCCTTTTTTGAAATTGGATAAGGTAAAACTATGTCATAGTTTCTCGATGTTGTATGTTTGGCTTGTTTTTATTAATGTTACGGCAGTTTTTTAACTAAGACATATACTATTGTTTTATTGGATTCAAAAATTATATTTTTTGCTACAAATGTAAATTATTTTTTTCTATATGTAAGGTATAGTGGAGTGCCCAGAGACTTTTACCTCGGAATTCAATTACTGTCAATGTATTAATGTGAAACCTTCTGTATTGTGTTTTATAGATAAAATACTAAAATGTTTACCCATTTTTTTTCGTTGCTTTTAATTTTTTATTTTAGTAATTTTAGTAAATTCTTAATTATTTCCTTCTTAATGTTTTGATTCCTTTAATTCTATTTCCAAGTAAATTTATTGAAGTAAATAAATCTAATGCATAAGCTATACCTTTCTGCTTATATTCTAATCATTGAAATTTTAATTGAAATCGAATTATACAGGGTGGCGCGTCATATACGACGCGGTTTTTGCAAGGAGAACAAAAGTTTGTATTGAAGTGAAATTTTGTGAGCTTATGTAAGTTATTAAAGCATTTTCTAAAATTATGTAGAGTTCTACAGGGTGTCCCCAAAAAAAGTTACACATCAAAGTTATATTTTTTGTAAGGGAACAACCTATACATTAATTGATTTTTGGATTCTAGTAAACAAATAATGGTTTGTTTTATTAGGAAAGTATATGACTAAAATGTATAGTTTTTGAAATACATTCACAGGCACGAAAAATGGGCACCTTAAAACTTTGATGTATTTTAAAGGTTAATATATTTTGTTTTAATGGGCCGATTTTGATAATTTTTTAAGCAGTGTGTAGCCAAATTATTTTACTTTTTAGTATTTTTTTTCTAAATTAAAAATGAAACTGTTCTGTTAATTATACGAGGGAAAACAAGATGTCGATATTTTGGTGAAAGTTTGAAACACTCTGTAGAATATGTTAAAACAGCAAGAAATTTAAAAATTATTTTATCATCTAGAGACATCTTTTCTCCATGGTTTGTTTTTTGGTTCATCTCATCAGCTTTACTTTTGTTGGAAATATTCGCTTTTGAAGAAGACACTAACATTTTTTCGTATTTTTTACATTAAGACCATGCCTTTGCTTTTGGACCTAGTCAACACATCTAGTAAATTCTGGTCCCAAAGCAGGCCTTCTTGACATAAGATTTGCTTCATTTAATCTTTTTCTTATAGTCCGTTAGTTAATATGTACGTTCCTTAAGTGCAATTCATTATCAATTTCAAAAGCTGGCAAACCGCGGTTTCTTAGCGATAAACTTACAATAAGTCGATCGTTAAAGTTAAGTTATCATACGAAGGTTCCTGGACGTCTAAATTGACGTCCTCATGGACTTGGTTATAATTCAAAAACCACTTAATATACTCTATATGGTATTAAGATATTTTTGAACCGGAATTTTATAGCAAATTCACTGAACTAAACAAATATAGATATATATTTGACTCACCCTGTATATCTATAAAATATTTTTGAAATGTGAACTACCATTAAACCCATATTTTGTAAAAAGTTTGAAGTGAAAATCTCAAACAGGAATCCTGATACAGAGCTTTTCCGGAATGTGGAGCCATCTTGTATGTATGCATTTGTATATGTGTGTTTATTTGAATTCTAAAGTGAAAGCAACCAATTTAAATGGGTAAACTTTGTAATATATTTTATTAACAATACAATGCAAAAAGTTTTATAAAAATTCGTTCACAGTAAATGAATTCGGAGGTTTGTATCCCATAAGGGCTTAAAGCACTCCACTAGTAGATTATATGGAGATTTTCATGAATCACTGGTTAATTTCATTATTTTTGGGTCATCTTGGATGTTGTTATAAGTTAAACTTTTTATTATTTTTAGGGTTTGGTTTTGGTACCTTTAAAAATGGAACCCTTATGGGATCACATTGTTGTTCGTCCATCATTTTAAAACAGCAAAAAATATGCAAAAATTTTACGTTAATTAAAATTCTATCAACAGCAATCTATCATGAATCTATCAAAGAATGATAACCAGGGGCGGGAAAGTGAAATAGCAAAAGCGATTCCACCGTTTCCACGGAAATCTCAAATAAAATAGTTCCAGCCCTAGCCACTAGGTGGTAGTGCAATTAATTTTTAGGTTAAGAAGTTGCTACTAGTTATTGCCAGATGGCGTTAAATCAGAATTTTTTTGTAGTTTCCATAGTTTCCAACGGCCATATTATTGTCAAATTCTCAAAAAATATTGTCGCTGTCATAGCGCCAATCATAATATTATCAAATAAATGATTACCAAAACGTTTTTCAAACTATAATTTGTTATATGTGTTTTAATTAGACAATTCCTTAATGATTCCTTTTGTTTGTGGCCCTAAAAATATAATGTAAGTCTTTTATTTTTACCATCATTTAAGTACCTATTTATATTTACTCCATTTACAAAACTTTGGGCGTATTACGTTGGTCGTGTTTTATTATAATAAACGATGTTTAAATATTTGACTTATAAATAAAAACTTTAAATAATAAATAATATTCCACATGTTTGGCTTTAATTTTATTTAATAATTGTATAAATTATAGTGTTAAATCTTATTTTCTACACATCACAACGATACTTGTTATTAGTATTGTTGAATTTGTGTAAAAAATAAGATTTAATAATCAAATTTAATTATTTTAGTCAACATAGTATACATAAGTCAATAAAATGGAGAGATTAGAAAAAAAAGGTCCATTTTCAAAGTAATTATTGCTATTTTGTAAGTTTAATTTAGGTTTTATGTACTCCAACCCGTGATAATTGTGAAAAAGTGCCATTAAAAACTTAAGAAGCTGTGCTGTGACCTGTGAACTGCAAAAACCATCGTGTATCGTGACATAACGTCGGTTTCCAATGTTTCATATTTATTTCATACATGTCCTTATATAAAATAAAGTTTCTTGTATGCAACACACTGTATTTTACTTAGAAAATTAAAAGAAAATAGGGGAAAACATGATAAGCGCCATTTTACTAATTTTGCAGGAGAGCACTGGACGGCTGGTTAGTTATCAGGTTCTTTAAGTGCATATATTATATATTTTTACTAAGCACATATCATAGGATTTATCAACTTATTGCCCTGCAGAGTTTATACATTTTGTAGAGATCAGTTAGATCTACTATAAGATTGTAAAATCCTAAAATTAAGAAATTGCCGCTTATTAAGTTTTGCCCATGGACCCTTCAATTCTAATATCCATGAAATTTTTGGTAATAATAACTTTTTCGATACTAAATTGTTTAAATTTGTTATTTTAAACTTTATTAGTTTTTCTGTTTTTATGATTCAGTATCAGTAGACCTTAAAAAATCTAGACAAAATAGTCCCATACTCACACTTCGCTCCTTCGTCCCTTCGTCGCGTTACTTCACTTCGTCACTTCACTTCGTTCCTTCGTCGATGCTTGGAAATTAGTTGATTATGCAACAACACACCAAAAATATTTTTAATATAACAGCTACATGTTTATTACGAAATATCTAGTAATCTGTAAAAATTTTAAAAAATCCGAAAGGCGCATAATTTTTATTTTATAAAACTGCAATTCTTTGTCGTGTCAAAAATAATAAATCCGAATATTTCAGTATCATGTACAAGGTATATCAGTATGAGTGTACAAGGCGAGTCAACAATAAAGTTTATTATGTCATTTATATGGAAACCATGAAATATGACATACTAATTAAACGTTGATGTCAATCCCCATTTCTTCAGATATTTTTGTAAAGGCATCATGCACACTATTTCTATTTTTTTATTTTTGTCGCTACGATTACATAAATATCGACATGTATTTCTTCACGAATATGAAGACAATATTGTCTTTTCCTTCCATTTTTAAGACTATTGTGTGTGATATCTATTTTTATATCGACTGGTGATTGCCAGATGTACAGGGTGTCCCATTTTTGTGTGTTAATAAAGATGTCGCTTTCACATCATTGTTCTACTTATTATGAAACTAAATATGCTACACACAGATTTATCCTAGCCTTCTTAGTTCAAATTTATTTCTTATTTCTTTCTTTTATACTTTTTATTTTTTAATTAGTAGAAATTTTTACATTTTTCGATAACCTTTGTATTTCGATTATCTTATAACTTATCGAAAAGGTGAAAAGGATCAGTGATGGGCGGTGGGTAAATACCCAATTTGTAGATAAATAAAATCTGGGTTTTGACGACCGCATAGTAAATAACCGGTATAATACCGGGAATAGGAATATACCAAGCTATATTAGGAATATTGTAGATATATTCCTGATATTACTGGTATATTTCTGGTATTATACCGGCTATTTACTATACTGTCGTTAGAAATACCTTTTATAAAATTAGACTGTTCATCTAAATTTACAGGTATACAGGGCGGTGACAATTTTGCATCTCAGAAACTACGAGAGATACGAATTCGGTTAAATGGGACAGAAGTTGTGTAATTAGAAGTTTGACAAACGTAACTGTTATATTAAAAATATTTTGTGGTGTGTTGTTGCATAATTGACTAATTTCCAAGCATCGAATGGATGAAGGAACGAAGTGAAGTGACGAAGTGAAGTAATGCGGCGAAGGGACGAAGGAGCGAAGTGTGAGTGGCTGTAACATATGGGCTTTAAACTTTATTAGTTTTTCTATTTTTATGATTCTGTATCAGTAGACCTTAAAAAATCTAGACAAAAAAGTCGAAAAATACATTTTTGTTTGATGCAATTGAAATAATCTCTTTAACTTTAATGTATTTCTTTCAGAATAGACTGAAAATGGTTGATTTGGGTTCATCCAGCTCATCGTCAGGCTCACCGAACAGATTCGTTTGCCCTAACGACCGCCAGTTAGCTCTAAGGGCCAAGTAAGTCAAACAATGATTGTTAAAGGTTAACAATTAGCGGAAGTTCTCTACCTGAACGGAATATCTAAGTTAATAAGCCGTGTTTAAATTGGTTAAGTGAAAATCAAATATGTTTACGTTAACGAGATCATCAAAGAGACAAGGGTTTCGTTTGACAACAATAATTATTATCCTTTCTTGTTTCAAGATATTTATTAGTTTTGACCTATATACACCTCTCATACACCTCTCATATACATCTCATACACCTCTCATACACCTCTCATACACCTCATACACAAGGAGAACGGCAGTTTGTATTGAAATGAAATTTTGTGAGCATATATAGGTTAATTCAGCACTTTTTAAAAATCTAGAGAGTTCTGCAGGGTGTCCTCAAAAAAAGTTACATATCAAAGTTGTATTTTTTGTAATGGAACACCCTATACAGGGTCTAAAATGTCAATATTCCATGGATATATTGATAAATGAGGTCTAAATTATAAGAAAATGCATTTTCTACGAAAACTTGAAGGGATAGGTAAAAAAATGGTATAATACAATTTGATAGACAATTTAATTGTGCATCTGATTCTCCTAAAATATACAGGGCATTCCATATGAGAGAATATGGAATGGAGATATATTTAATAAAAGAGAATACCATTAATTAAATATATCTCCAGTATTTCCTGTATTAATTGGTTCTCTTTAACAAATATTTAAACAGTTTTTTTTTATTTTTAATGAAATAAACGATCTATATCGACAATATTAGTATCTGTGCTCTTTAAAAATTTGGTACCTCTTTAAAAATAATCTAAAATGTCAGTATTCCATGGGTATATTGATAAATGAGTTCTAAATTACAAGAAAATAATAGATAGGTAAAAAATGGCATAATAATTTGATAGTTAAATTGTGCATCTGATTCTCATAAAATATAAAGGGTGTTCCATTTAAATTAAAGAAGTTATTGCCGTTTGAAGCTAATAATTATTTAAAATAAATTTTTAGACACTCTGTATAAGGTAGTATTATTTGTATTATTGCAACACAATAACTGATCAATAAATAAAGTTCATTAAATATTTAGTATTAAAACATTGATACCCTTGGAGAAATGAAGCTTTAAAATTTTTACTGCAATTTCACAAAATTGAAAATATTTCAAAAACGGTAAGGTTTAAGTATAATAAACCTTAATCAAATTTACCTTTATTTTAATCGTAGAAACTAAAAATGTAATAATATACAGGGTGTTCCATTTAAAAAAATACAATTTTGATATTTTTTATTTATTTGGGACACTCTGTATTTTGTAAAAATATTTTTAAATTGTAGCTCTAATAGTCCTTCAACGAACCCCAAACTTACAATTTGTAAAAATCTCATCGTTTAGCTACAATACTCCGTGTCGTATGTGGTGAACAACCCTGTATAGTCAAAGTAACATTTACTAAAGGTTGCCAGTAAAAGTTATTCTATTGTACAGGGTGAGTTTGGTGAGGAAGAGTATTGGTGGAAGTTAGAACAAATAAAACTTTTAAGAATATTGGATCGCTTCAATATTCAAGCTGATCCACATATCTTAAAATTACAATTTACTTCTTTAGTATATTTATTAAAAATTATAGAAAATATCGATATAACCTTCTAAATATTAAAAGGGAAAACATAGTAAACATTTTAAAGCGTACAAAACAATTAAAAAAACATTCATATTGGTTCAAGGTTTGTTTAATAAAGTTATTCAACGTGGACACTACGAACAATACGTTTAATAAGTTCATAGTCACTAGGTTCCTTAATATCTTTTTCTCCTGCACGCTTAACTTTTGCTGTGCCATTATAGGCACCTATTGCAAAAATGAAAAACAAGCACTATTACATTCTTGCGACTCCCTAGTTTACCTTAATTTTTCACAGGAAATTTCTTCTATAGGGAAAATACCGCACAGCAGTTTTTACAATAATCATAGACAATAACAAAACAATTATACATAACCACAAAAAACAAAGCGAATTTACGCCAGATGTCTGTCAACGTTGCCAACGTTTAGCCCAATTTAATGTTGTCCTTATATTGGCTATTATTCAACTTATCCTTATTTATCCTTATATTTTGCAACATGTGTCAACCGCGCTAAATGAATCTTTCAAACTCAGTACCACAATAGAAATCAACCAGAACGCCGACTCTGCCGAATTTGATGACGTTTCACGAATCGCGACGCCATATTAGCAGCGGGTAACTCTCAGGGCCGGATTAAAACGCTTTCGCAGGCTGTTGTCAGAGTTATATTGAATAAGTATTTTTATTATCTGATATGTGATTACAGACTGAGCGTAATACGTTATTTCGAAAGGTAAAGTTTGTATAGATAACTCAATGGACTCGACGCTACGAACAGCTGCTGTCTTCTGCGATAGTCAGAATTCAACTAAATCCTGACCTGCCCTGACTAAACCGATAACGCCGCTACATTGACAGATGTTACCCGCTCATAATGGAATTTTTAGGTTAGCCACCGTTTCGCGCGCATTTTGGGAGTCAACCTTCTGGTTGATTTCTATTTTGTGCTCAGTACTATCGTCCAGGGAATGCTAGCATACTCTAGTAAAAGTTCAAACATAGCTGGCGGACTTTTACCGGGGATGGCGTGGCGTAATCTTAGCAAATCAGTGAATGTTAGCTTTTACTAGTAATTGTTAACAATCACTGATTTCCAACTTTTATTGTAACATATAATTGGAGTAACGGAACGATGAACGACGCACGGACGCAGATGCATATGAATTCGACTTAAGATTTTACTTTGCAATTTGTCAAACTTTTGTTCACTTAAAGGTTATCAAATATAAATAATTCAAAAATTATAACAACAAATTATTACAAATTATAACTGTTAAATCGGTTGGTATTGTTACGGATTCCGTGGGTCCACTAATTTAAACTCACGATAAAATACTTAACGAATTTATTTTCTCACTTTATACACAATTACTAACTTATAACACACAACAAACTAACTATTTATAAGATTCCTTCACCAAATTGTCCGATTTTCAATTTCCACGCGGTATATTCAAATTTCAAAAACTCTTAAACTTCTCCAACTGTCGTAAGCGCTCCTTTATATAGCTGTGGTGAGTGTTTCGCGAACAATCTAAAATTATCGGGACGGGTCCGCCATCTACTAGTACATTCTATTGTCTGCTTCGCTTACTTGTCGACTTGATTAAGAGATGGCGCTACAACAAAATATTGTCTTCAGGTTTCTGGACACGTTGCGGTTTTAGTTGCTCGCTTCTCCGACAGATGGCGCCACATACACCTTGACATTGCCCCCTTCTCAAATTTGATCGTCCCGATCAAGGTTTCCTGTCTGGTATCTCTTCAATCGATCCAGATGAACTACTTTCATCTTACTTCTAGGGCTGCGTTGAATCCGGTACACTACATCATTTATCCTCTTGATGACTGTATAAGGACCTTCCCATGCTGGAGTTAACTTTGGGGACCTTCCTTTCTTGCGCTGTGGATTATACAACCATACTCTATCGTCCTGTTGAAATCCCGTAGAATTAGCTCTGAGGTCGTAACGAGCTTTCATCCGGTCACTGGCTAGCGTAATCTTACTTCTCACGGCCTTATGAATTCCCAATAATCTTTCCTTCCTAACGACTCTTTCGAACGACCGTCCAACGTTATCTTGTTCCATTTTTCCTCCAGATCGAGTACTTGGTCCTTGTCTAGCTGCGCAAATCTTACAACGTTGACACCATTTCTTAACATCTTCACAATAATCCACCCAGTAAAAACGGTCTCTCAGCTTGCTCAGGGTCTTGTTTACCCCAAGATGGGCTCCAGTTTTACACCATGAATTTCTTCCAATACCTGGGTGACTTTCTTCCTTGGTACCAGTAACTGAGTTGTTACGGTCCTGCCATCCGCACTTTCCCACGTGCGCTTTAACAATCCATTCTCAATCACCAGTGAATTCCACTGAGCCCAGAGAGCTTTGAAAACCAGCCCTCTGTCCGCAATATCCTGCGACGGTGGTCTCTCGCCGTTACCTTCCTTGAGGTAACGGTAGTAGTATTGCTCCGATGCTCCGTAGTATTGCTCCGATGTCTGGATCTTCCATTTGATCTTTCCTCAATTGTAACGTCGTCCATTGTTCGTCAGTTCTCAGTTTAAAATTCTTTACTCTGATAGTGCTTTCGCGATGTTGCATTTTCTTGTCCAAGGTAGCTCGTCGTCGATCTAGGTCGTTGTCGATAATTTGTACCCGTCCTACACGGCACCCAGCGGTTTTCTCTAGTTTCCCGAACATAGTCTTCTTGGTATCACCAGGTATCATCACAATTTTCGATGATCTTTCTTCCATATTTCCTGGTCTCTTCTCTTTAGATACAGAAAATTCCTCATTTCCGATTTTCAGGATGTTTCTATGGTGATCAAACGTTTTCGTCAAACCATGTTGACTGATGAACCAAACCAAACCACATCCATACCCATGATAAAATCATCTTCAATGTCTGCCACTAAAACGCTATGCCGAAACTTCAAATTCCCTAACTCCAATTCCATGGAAGCCTCTCCCCGTACAACGGCCATTTCCCCCGTAACTGTACGTAAATACACTCTTCTTCTAAGAGGCATCATCTTCAATCCTTGCACTGAGTTAGTCCGCACCAACGATACCATAGCGCCTGTGTCCACAGTCATTCGAATTCTTCTACCATTGACCTTCCCGTTGATCACCAAACTGTCAGCGGTTTTTCCTAGACTCCTAACGGAAAACATCCTAGGGGCTCTGTTTTCTTCAGCCAATACTCGCTCATTAGTGTTGATTTCCTGGTGCCTATGTTCTCTCGATGGTAAACGGAATCGCATTTGGACGCGGCAATCCCGTTTGATGTGGCCATTCCTGCCACATCTATAGCACCTTATGTCCTGGGATCTTCCGATGTGCCGATGTTCTCTGGATAGTAAATGGAATCGCATTTGGATGCGACAATCCCGTTTGATGTGGCCATTTCTGCCACATCTATAGCAACTTATGTCCTGGAATCTTCTTTGGTTCTCTGTCTGGGTGTTGTTGACTCCCTTGTTTATTAGTAACTCACATAGTTTGTCGAATTTTCTACACATCTCCTCCAAACTTCTGTGGGTACTCTCGGGCTGTTCCTCTACCGTTACCGGTCTTATCTTCGGTCTAGGGATGGCGCTAAAAGCAGCTTCGATTTCCAGCGCCCTGACCAGTGCTTCGCTGCTGGTAGAAAATCGGGATATTTGCAGCGCCCTCTGTAATTCGTTGTCCCTCAGTCCGCTGATAAAGCACTGAGCAGCGAGTTCCTCCCTAAATCCTTCCGGTGCTTCTGGATATGCCAGGTGTACCAGCCGACGTAAGTCTGCTTCAAATTCCTGCAGACTCTCTCCGGACCTCTGCAGGCGTGTCTTGATTTGGGCCTGGTAAAGTTGACGTCGATGTTGGTCGCCATATCTTCTGTCCAGTGCAGCAACCAATGTTTCGTATTCCTGCTGTTGGGCTGCAGGAATAGTTTGCAGGAGTTCCAGGGCAGGGCCACGCAGCGCGATGACAAGTGCCGCTGCTTTCTCCTGGTCAGTCCATCCATTGGCAGCAGCCGCTGCTTCAAACTGGCGGTGGTACATCGTCCAGGTGGTTTGCCCATCGTAGGTCGGGGCCTTGAGGTTCGCAGTTCCATGAACGCCAGGTGTCCTTACTTGTACCTTGGTCTTCTGTAGGTCCATCTCTAATTTTTCCATTTTCTGCTGAAGGCGTTCCTCCAGATCTTCTACGGCTTCTTGGAAGTGATTCTGCTGTTCCTGGCAACGCATTTCCAACATTGCTTCTTGCTTTTTTTCCATGTCTCCGAAGCTTTTCTGAAGTCGAATTTCCTGATTTTCTAAGATTTTCTGAAGCCGGTCCTGTTCTTCTTGCTTTTCTCTCTGACGTCGCTCCTCCAAACGAATTTCCAAATTACCCAATATTTTCTCAAGCCGGTCCTGTTCTTCTTGTTTCTCTTGTTGTCGTTGGATTTTCAAATCTTCGAAAATTTTGTCTTGATTTTCTAGAATTTTCAGTAAGCGGTCCTGTTCTTCTGCTTTCTCTTTTTCTAGTCGGGCTCGCTCTTCTTCTCGTTCTTTACGGAGTCTTTCTTGATCTTCTGCTTTTTCTTTTCGCAGCCTCTCTTGTTCTTCTGCCTTTTCTCTTCTCATATTCTCCATAAAATCGCCCAATAATTTGCTTACTTCCTCCATTTTCTTCGCTTGCTGTCTCGTACCAACCATAAAAATTCCCAAATTCGGTGTAAAAATCGTCCAATCCACTTAATTTTTCTTAAAATCCTCTTGAATCGCACTTCCGACACCAATTGTTACGGATTCCGTGGGTCCACTAATTTAAACTCACGATAAAATACTTAACGAATTTATTTTCTCACTTTATACACAATTACTAACTTATAACACACAACAAACTAACTATTTATAAGATTCCTTCACCAAATTGTCCGATTTTCAATTTCCACGCGGTATATTCAAATTTCAAAAACTCTTAAACTTCTCCAACTGTCGTAAGCGCTCCTTTTATATAGCTGTGGTGAGTGTTTCGCGAACAATCTAAAATTATCGGGACGGGTCCGCCATCTACTAGTACATTCTATTGTCTGCTTCGCTTACTTGTCGACTTGATTAAGAGATGGCGCTACAACAAAATATTGTCTTCAGGTTTCTGGACACGTTGCGGTTTTAGTTGCTCGCTTCTCCGACAGATGGCGCCACATACATCTTGACAGTATCAATGTCTCAATCATTCCAGACCATTAAATCAATGAGTTATCCTTACCACAAGCTTGCCAAACACTTTTTCCACTATAAGGTGGTACAGGGGCAACGGCCCAGCTACGTCGAAACACTGGTTCCCATTAGAACACCGAAGTTAAGCGACGTAAGGCGATACTAGTAGATGGACCGGTGACCGGTTCGAAACTCTGTATCGTGCTGTTGTCCAATAAAAGCAAAAGTGTAAAATCTATTGACACACACTGCTCATTCACGCCGCACGGTGGGGTATTAGCATGAAAAAGGTGATCGAAATTCGAAAAAGCAAATGTGTTTAAGATTTCCCAAAAAAAGATAAATGATAATTTAAATCATCTCTGCCATGAATGGCGTTGCTATGGGTGTGTTTAGTTGCATTCATTTGTTTCAACGAAACGTCAAAGTTGTTACTTCTCACAGATAAGAGGTAAATGGCTAAATTTTATGTTTAAAATTATAAATTGTTGTTGTTCTTGTGCTCTTTTTACGTCTATATTATTGTTTTGATTGAAAATGGCTCAGCAAGCTGCAGGTATGTATTCTACAAAAACGTATTATTTATTTTGATATTCTCTATACTAACGATTTTTTTTGCAACTAAAAGTTAGGCGTTCAGAAAATTTGATTAAATTTGTGACATTTTTATTATACTTAGAGATTTCAGTTGCGCATTTCGAAGAATTCAGCATATTGTCTATATACGTTTTACTTAGTAAACATTGGGCTTTCATACAGTAAAATAAAATACTGCGACTTTTTGCGATTTTGCTGATAAAATGAGAAAAACATTCTTGGTTTCCTCTAATTTGCAATCAGTGATATACTAATGCGAGGTGTAAACCGCGATGGCATTGTTGTGTACAAAGCGATCGCATTAGTGCCATTAGCAGTATAGCACAATTTGGCATTAGTAGCGACTTTAGTGGTATGGGCATTGCTCGCGGATCAGTCGTAGCATTAGTAGTAGTAGTTGCGATATTACTACTGGCACTGACCATGGAAACACTTGATTTTTCTTTCTTTTTTTAGAATCGACGAATTATCCTTTATTTTGTTCATATTATTTTCTCTTTAATTGAAAATAGCAATAATTTATATAAGGTCTACATAAAAAAAATTCGATCAACTATCAGTGTCAAATACCCCACTGTGCGCCGGTTCGAGGCCGGATGAGATCGGATATCTCGTGAGTAAGAGTCGATTTAGACACTGGCCAAGTCGGTAGGTCATTGACCATGATATGGCCGAGGACCGCGGTTCGGATTCCGCGTAAACAAAGTAGGCCCCGTCCAGATTAGCCCTGGCAGCAAAAAGGAGACGTTAACTGAAATCTTTACTTCTTTTATAAGGTGGTAGGTACGTATTTAGCCGGATCAACTAGTTTAAAATTCTTTCAAATGAAAATAAATAATTTCAGTTAAATTTTTTACTCGTCACTTTGAATCAATTAAAACTTGTATTAAGACAAAGTTTAGATTGAATTTATTGGTTATGTTATAATAATTCCACGAATAAGGAAGGAGCATAATTATAATAGTGCATTCAACTTGTTTAGAACACGCCATGAGCAGAACAAAAGTCTAAAAGCTCTTTATGGAAAAGTTTAAGCTATGAGCGGTCTATTAAATTATTTGAATTCGGTAAGTTTAGTTTGCTAACAAAACTTATATAGTGGCTTAATACAAAACTATTTTTCGAACTTTCAAAAGAATATAGTAAAAATATAAAAGTATGCAAAAGCTGAAAAATGTTGTTTTTAAAGATAATTTAATTTTTTGTATATTTTCGATAGAAAATTCATAAATTTCTTTATTTATGCATCTTAACTTTAATGTTTTTGGCATTATACTGGGTGTTTTTCGAAAGTGACTCACCCCTATCTTTTTTTATTTTTTTAGATAAAAAAAACGAGATTTGGTACAAAAATTAGGATTGATAGACGTATTCAGTTGGTTTCGCTCACTTCCTGTTTTACCAGAAATAACTACAACTTTTGATTTTTAATTGGTACCCTAGGTATTTATTTACTTTTTTTTATAGAAAATGACACAAATGAATAGAATGACATATAAAATTAAAAAATTAAATTCATGATAATATGAAAATCAAAAAACCTGTATAAAACGATTTCGGTACCGGATTTTGTGCAAACCTGATGATCGAAAAAAAGAATGCGTCAGCGATGGATATGAAATAAAGATCGCTGTCATTTTATATCTAAAATTATATGGGGAATGTAATCGATGTTCATTTCCAGGCCAACCGGACGCCGTTTTTTTTCGATCATTCGGTATAATACGGCCAGGAACATGCAATGTAATTTATTTTGATGTATGTTTAAGGCATTGCTAGTCTAGTTTAGTCTAGTAATCTAGTCTTCTTTTTTAGTACATCTAAAATTCAAGTAAAGCATCTTACTCATGGATCACTCATGTACCTATAATATACAGGGTGGTCCGAACTGTATTCCGGAAACTTCGGCAGCATATTCTTCACATTAAAATAAGTAACAAAGTTTGTATAAATGTATGTCCTAAAATGCTTAGTTTCGCAGATACAGGGTGTAGAAGTTTCATTTTTATTTCGATTTTTTTCAAATAATTTCTGAAGTAACGTCAATATTTAGATGAAGATTGATGTCTGAGAGTTTTTTGACATGAGAAATTTGATTTTGATGTCAATATGACTCATAATTGTAGAGGGAGCCACCTACGTATTTTTTAACTGGTTTAAAGAGTAATACATTTTCGTCCGTACCTGTATAAAACAACTGGGTACAAGAATATACATGTATGACGTTTTTTACGTAGAATAGGTCCATAGATAAAAGAAAATAATTTTCTATTAAGATAGATATGAAACTTAATAGTAAAATTTTGGGCCAAAGCGCCCCTCCGTGTTCTTAGTAGAGACTACGTTTAACCCAGCGCCTTCGCCTTTTCTGCTGTAAATATTTTTTATGTTTATATTTGATTTCAAAGGATTTAGTTTTAAAGTTACATTGATATATTAGTATATCAGAGTAACTTTAATAAAACATAAGAATATATATATTTTACAGTTTATTAAATATAAATTTTGACTACAAGGTAGAAAGTAAATCACAATATTTGATAAAAGTTATAAGTATACCATTTTACAGTTAATAAATAATAAAACTATTTCTGACTATGATATTTAAAATTTATAAGATAGATAGAATATTAAAAAACATACCGGTATTTGCAGACGCAGGCCCAAATTCAATAAAAACCAAAATTTTTCCTGCGAAAATCGGGCTTTTTTCACAGAAAAGGTATTTTTTGATTTATCAACAATCATTGTCAAGTTGACATTATACAGGGTGTTTTCTAATTAGTCTAAAAAATTGTGGTGTGATTCCTCATGTCGTGTTCTTAAAACAATTTTTATATAACCATTGGGTCTAAAGTACTTCCTTTCTGATCTACAGGGTGTTAAAAATAAAAAAAAACGATATTTTGCTTAACATAAATGGTACACTACTGTTTTTTTAAAGAAAATATATTTTTTTCTTGACTGACCATCCTTTTTCAACAAAATTGATCTTTTAAGTTTTTCTTGTTCATCAAACGGTTGCCGAGAAAAAAATAAATATACTTATTAAGAGCCGGCCTTAAGCCGTTTTCTAACGATTTTTTATTTTTTAGATTAATTAGGAAACACCCTGTATATGCATATCACAGGCAACCAAATAAACAGTAACCTCTAAAAATTATTTTTCCTACCACTAGCGACATATCGTGTTTTTAGTGAGTACTAAATTATTTTATCAAAATTTTACCATATAAGTTTCCAGGCAATGAATAGGTCCCTTGGAAAAAGTCGTTCCGAGTAATGGTTTTGGAAATATTTGGAATAGAAATTATCAATACCTGTCATCATTGACATAAATTAAACATGTTGACTAAATATTTATTAGACTGAAATCATAAACTTGAAATGTTTTTGTGTCGAAAGTTCCTCAGAAATTTTATTTATGTTTATTTGTTGTTAATAATGGCATGTATTGACTATTTCCATTCTAAATATCTTAAGAACGGTTGCTTGTAGCGATTTTTACCAAAGGACATTGTTTACGTAAAAAGTCACGGATATATATTTTTTCACTCAGTAGTTTTCTACAGGTACGGATGAAAATATATTACTCTTCAAAACAGTTCAAACACATGTAGGTGGCGCCCCCTACAAATGGGACTCATAGTGAGATCAAAATCAAATTTCTCATGTCAAAAAACTCTTAGACACCAATTTTCATCCAAATAGTGACGTTACTTCAAAAATTATTTGGAAAAAGTCGAAATAAAAATGCAATTTCTACACCGTGTATCTCCGAAACTAAGTATTTTAGGACATACATTTATACGAACTTTTTTACTAACTGTTATCTGTAGAATATGCTGCCGAAGTTTCGGAATACAGTTCGGACCACCCTGTATAAATTAAAATAATCACCCTGTATAATAAAATATCCGTAAAATTCACCAAACCGAACCTAACTACTCTATTATTCAAAATATGTAAAGTAGCATTTTATTTCCGCTCCATTTATATCTCCAAGAACAGGAGCTTCAAGTACTTTTTCCAGTTTTCATAAGTAAAGAGAATGTTGGACAAGAAATCAAGAATATGCCGGAAATGTGAACATAAACAATGATAATCTTAAGTTAGATCAGTAAGGTTATAACGGTAACGGATAAATTTAAGATATATTCCGAGAAATCTAATTTATCCCTCAAAATACCGTATTTATGACGTTACCGTATCTACTTAACGTTACAGGCACGAAAACTTGATAACTATTTACATTTTTTAATCATGAGGTATATGCTCACTGGCACAACAACCAAACTGTTTTTCAGTCTTTCCGATATTCCGGTTCATCCGGTTTTCCGGTATTCCGGTCCAACTGGTCTTTCGGTCCAGCCGGTATGCCGGTTCAGTATCGGTCCCACCGATCTAATTGTTGGAACCTGTATACCAGCATATACTGCGGTTTCAACAATATTGATACCGGTAGTGAAATCTTATAGGACCGAACATTCCTCATGCAGATTTTGTGGGGAAAATGGGAAAACACCAGGACACCTCATTCATACCAAAGACTGATATTGGAAATGGAGAACTACCCTCTGTAAAACCGTCCCAGATACGGACTTTTGTCAAAGCTCTGAGACTGTATGATGACTTATAACTTAAGAAAAAGAGACACAATAGATCTATAAGCTTGCGATGATTATCTTTTATCTACATTTGCTGTCTAGCGTTATTATAGTTAATTTTCATAGAAAACGGGGTAATTTTCATAGAAAATAATCGTCCTGAAAATAAAACGCTACGCTCTTGTACCGACGTCGGTCGGCGTCGGGCTAAGCGTCGCGACGACCTCGATTCCTCGGCGACGGCACGACAATAATTAAAAACAATGCCGGCGCCGGACGTCGCCACTCCATGGGGGCGCGACGCCCCAAATTCCGCGGCGCTTGAGGAAATTCCTAATGAGACTCGGGCGTAAACAGAATTATGAAAATGAGGCAGTGTCAATTGATGTTCTTGTTAAACGGATTCTCTCATTTGAAAAAAAAATACCCTGATAATAAAATAATTACACTTAGATCCCGTTCAACAGTATATGAAAAACTTAAAGTACTTGCAGAACAGTCAGGACAATTTGACACTCTATACCTAACATTAGACGAAAAAAAACTGCTACTCAAACAAATTTGTATAGCCTAAATATCAAATTTAGTGATTACCACCGCATTATTGCGGCATATAGAGAGTCACTGCGGCATACTGAGAAGACATGTGTGTATCTATTTCAAATATCCAATTGTTCGAATGTCATATAATATTGGCCGTAGCTGTCATGAAGTTAAGCTATCGATAAATTATCATAAATCATTTGTTTCAAATGGAAACCCATTTTTTATTTCGCTGGCGAAAAGGTTTTTCAATTCGATATTTTTTGATTTGGTTTGGTTAGGTATTTTAAGTATAGGAACATGTATAAATCATTTGTTTCAAATGGAAACCCATTTTTTATTTCGCTGGCGAAGAGGTTTTTCAATTCGATATTTTTTGATTTGGTTTGGTTAGGTATTTTAAGTATAGGAACATGTATAGAGTAGTACTTAAAATAAATCGTTTTTAACTTATTCATACTTTTAAAGAGCATATTTTTCTTGACCTTAACCAGTAGACTTTAAACATCAAGTGACGCGAAACAACAATTTACCTGGCCATGTCATATTGTGACACTTTGTTAAAAAATCAGTTTGTCATCAGTCATCATTTCCAGTTGGCTTGGAAACCAACTTTGCCCTGTTTCTTTTATTTATAGGGTATAACCAAAGAATATACCTAGCTAGAAAAAGAATGGACTATGCCATACTGAAAAATGGTCCTACAGAAGAGGCGCCATCTATTGAGTAGGGCTTGTTTTAAATGGATCGAAGCGCGGGCTTTTTAAATGAGCGTATTTATTGAATTTTACTCTAAAATAATTAAATTTGATTATTAAATCTTAATTTTTACACAAATTCAACAATACTAATAACAAGTATCGTTGTGATGTGTAAAAAATAAGATTTAACAGTATAAATTTATACAATTATTAAATAGAATTAAAGCCAAACATGTGAAATATTATTTATTATTTAAAGTTTTTATTTAAAAGTCAAATATTTAAACATCGTTTATTATAATAAAACAAGACCAACGTAATACGCCCAAAGTTTTGTAAATGGAGTAAATATAAATAGGTACTTAAATGATGGCAAAAATAAAAGACTTACATTATATTTTTAGGGCCACAAACAAAAGGAATTGTCTAATTAAAACACATATAACAAATTATAGTTTGAAAAACATTTTGATAATCATTTATTTGATAATATTATGATTGGACGCTATGACAACGACAATATTTTTTGAGAATTTGACAATAATATGACAATGGCCGTTGGAAATTATGGAAACTACAAAAAAATTCTGATTTAACGCCATCTGGCAATAACTAGTAGCAACTTCTTAACCTAAAAATTAATTGCACTACCACCTAGTGGCTAGGGCTGGAACTATTTTATTTCAGATTTCCGTGGAAACGGTGGAACCGCTTTTGCTATTTCACTTTCCCTCGCCTGAGTATAACCTAAGGGTATAACGGATGCGTCTCAAAAGTTTCTCACCACTGCAACTTTTTAATTTTTTAGATAAAAAAACGAGATTTGGTATGTTAGTATATGACATAAATTAGAATTGATTGACGTATTCAATTGTTTTGGGTCACTACCTGTTTCACCGGAAATTACTACAACTTTTGATTTTTAAACGGTATTTTTTTACTTTATTTGATAGAAAATGTCACTCTGAATATATGTCAACTTTTGACATTTGAGTTTCAAATTTTGTGTTAAAAACACTAATTTTTAATCAAGGAGCCTTGGAAAAATAAATCGTTTAATGTTTTAATGTCTTGTTCTGGCCGGTTAAAACATGCCCGAATCGTATTTTTAATCATATCTCAATTTTTTTCAAATGGAAAGAGGGTGGCTCATTAGCATATTTGGAAAAAGCATTTTTTACGAATAATTTGGTACCACACACTCGGTATTTCGAGTTAAATTGTCGTTATGAACCGCATGTTATAATTTCAAAAAACCACTTCCGAAAATGTCAAAAGTTGACATATGATATGTCATTCTATTCAGAGTGTCATTTTCTATCAAATAAAGCAAAAAAATACCAAGGGTGACATGTAAAAATTAAAATTTGTAGTTATTTCCGATGAAGCAGGAAGTGACCGAAAACAACTGAATACGTCAATCAAACTTAATTTATGTCATGTACTAACACACCATATGTCGCTTTTTTATTTGAAAAAATAAATAAGTTATAAGGGTGAGCCACTCTTGAGACGCCAAAATCTCGATTCATACCATTATCATCGATTGCCATTTTCCAGCCGTCTTTGACGCCGTTTTTTTTTATCTTATTGTATTATTTTCCACCACAATCGCTTTAAGTAACTAATTTCCAAACCTAAGTCAGAGGCTTGGTTAAAACTATTGTAACAAGGGCAAGAACTCGTTCCATTTATTGCAAAATACCTTTTTAACGTTTTGAAAAATTGATCGGTAACATGCAAACTTCTCAAAAGCTTAAATGAAATTAGACTAAGTGCCTCGCTCGCTAAGACATCGTAAAAGTCGTTTCCTGTTTGTTTATAGATACTCAACATTGTCGCGTTTCCAGTAATTTGAAAACCGAAAATGCAATTTTCTTCTTAATGTTTCATGTAATGTCTTTTCTTTCGCTGTAGCTTTTTTATTTGAGACCCATTGGGAAACTGTTTTATTGCGGTTTTATTTCTGGGCTCAAGTTATATTCTTAGGAAATAGATAATACCTACATTGTTTTTAGGTATATTTTCTTGATAGAGTTTTTTTTTATTAATTTCTATAGCTTAATTTTTATTGGAGATATTCGCTTTTGAAGAAGATAGAAAATAATTTAGAGCAATTTTAGCGTTAAAAGCATGCGTTTTCTTTTAATCCACATCAACATACCTATGAAATAGTGGTTACCTACTGTTTTTGCAATGTCACTGTCATTGGAAATTCTTCATAAAATTTTCATGTATTTTAAAGTTTTATATACAGAATGAGTCTTAAATATGTGCAAATATTTTCAGGGCTGATAGATCTCCATAAAAGAAACATATAATTTCTCTTTATCATTTTTCAAATAAATCCAAAATAAGGGAGTTATTTTACTTTCAAAATTTCCAAAAAAAAATTGTTTAAATTTTGAGAACCACTGGATCTTTCCTGGATTTTATTTCTTGTAAATATAATCTATTATAGCCGGAGAGCTGGCGACATATTTAGAGAACATATTTTAGGCAAGTTAGAATAACAAAAAAAAATAAAGTTTAATAACTTGTTAACCCAGAATCCTAAGTCTGACTGGGGGGTTGGGGGTATTTCGCTACTGCGCAACCCATAACATTTGCAAAAAAATAAATCCAAAAAACATTCTTTAGTCAACTTGAAATTTGTTTATTCTTAAATTTTAGCATCTATTTAACCTAGAAATAAGTAAAATAAAAACACTAAATCACCACAATACACCAAAACACTTTTACTTTTACACTGGACGCGCGTTTCGCTAACCATGTTAGCATCATCAGCAGATGATTATAAACTAACTTAAATAACATGGTTAGCAAAACGCGCATCCAGTGTAAAAGTAAAAGTGTTTTGGTCTATTGTGGAGATTTAGTGTTTTTATTTTGCTGTGTAACACCAAAGGTTCCAACCCTCAACTGTAATCTAGAAATAAGTGTGCCAGACTTTTTTTTCGGGTTTAAAGTGTAACCAGACCATTCCAAATATGTTTAAATATTATACCTGGAAAACATACTTTACGCACTCTAAAATTTTTACAGCGTGTTTACTAGATGATATTAAAAAATATGTGTTAATTGCCAGACGAATTCAATGGGATTTAATATTTACCGGACGCGAATGAAGATTTTAAATGAGCGCGACAAAAAAGTCTTATGAGTATCTATAAGCGCGAGAAAGATAGTTTATTGAGACCCGTCGGCAGCTGATGCGGCTGACGTAACAGTATTTTGGAGTACTTCAAATTTTCATAAAAACAATTTTTTTTTCGGTTTCATTTCAATTATTTGCAGGCTTTTAATTCAGAGATTATTTTGTTGGAATTAAGTTACCATGTACAAATATGTATTTATAAATTAAATATTGACGTGCATAGTGCAAATAGTTTAGAATAATTACTGCAAATAATTATTTTAGTAACTACTAATTTAATAACTACTAAATCACCGTTCTCAAGATATTTAGAATGAAAATAGTCAATACATGTCATTATTAAAAAAAAAATAAACACGTTGAGTAGATAGTTATTTGACTGAAATAATAAATTTGGAAAATTTTAATTTTTTTAAATTACTCAAAATTTTCTACGAAAAAATGATGATAAAACAGTTTCTGTTGAACTTTTGGCAGAAAAACATTTCAAATTTATAATTTCAGTTTAAAAATAATTGTTGATAATAACAGTGATGATAGGTCTTGATAATTTCGATTCCAAATATCTCGAGAACCATTCCTTGTAGCGATTTTTACCAAGATTGATCTTGATCTTTTTTACGTAAAAAATGTCGTAAATTTATATTTTTTTACTAGTTAATTTTATACAGGTACGGACGAAAAGTTATTACTCTTCAAACCAGTTAAAAAATATGTAGGTGGCGCCCTCTACAAGTAGGAGTCATATTGACATCAGAATCAAATTTCTCATGTCAAAAAACTCCTAGACACCAATTTTAATCCAAATATTGACGTTACAGAAAATTCAGAAATTATTTGAAAAAAATCGAAATAAAAATGAAACTTCCACATCCTGTATCTCGAAAACTAAGCATTTTCGGACATACATTTATACGAACCTTTTTACTTATTTTTATCTGCAGAATATACTCCTGAAGTTTCCGGAATACAGTTCGGACCACCCTGTATATGACTATAAAAAACGAATATTGGGTGGCATATATTCACTTCAAAAATGATTTCGTAACTCCTTTTTTCAGGAAAAGAGGGGGAAGCTGTTGTACCCTGACCTATATGAAGACGAACGATGTCTAAAAATAAACCGGTATAATAGAGGAAGATGCAATCGGAATCGAAACGACCGAGAAAGAATCTTTTTAAAGGCAAATAAAACGAATTACACTCCAACGAAATTGTATTCCGTTCATTTAAAGCCATGATTGTCGCATAAAACTTGCCTCATAAATATGTATAGAAACTGAAATTGTTTGTTATATGGGGAAGGTGGATAGAGAAGATGATATTTGAAAAGTATTATTAGTTTATTATGTAATAATTCATTTGAATTATAATTAGATTTACTTATCTACAAAGAAGTTTTTAACTAACTTGGTAGTAGAATGTAGAATGTTTAGGAGGGGAGTTAATCACCGCAACCTTACAGCTCTATTGTGTGTTCCTCTTTCTTGAGACATAACGAGTTATTACTCATCATAGAGTATCAAGGCTTTAACAAAAGCCAGTATCTGAGACGGCTCCACAGAGCTCAAGTTCATCCATCAAAGTTCATGGCACGAATTGTCGTCGTCTCGGCGCACTCAGTAATAAAGTGTTCTGGTGTTTCCCCATCTTCTCCACGGAATCTGCATTCGCCGTTGTTTCTCAGCTTCAGTCTACTTAGGTGTTCGTTGAGGAGACAGTGTCCTGTTAGAAACCCCGTGACAATCCGGAGATTGTTTTTACTTAAATCAAGGAAAACCTTTGATTTTTCTCGGTCGTAAGTTCTGAGGAACTTTTTCGAGTGTCTTAGACCGTTGGAGGATACCCAGTCCAAGTTACGGATGGAGTCTTCCAGATTCTTCAGTTCGGTTGGTTCCCGTTTGGAAAACAGAACGGTTCTGGTTCAGTTAGTGGAGTGTTCGGTCCTTTTCTAGGTAGATTATTTGATTTTTCATTGCCTTTTATCCCTTGGTGAGCAGGCATCCAGAGTAGGAGGACTTTATTTTCTTTGCCTAACTTGTTGAGCTTCTCTAGGCATTCTTTGACCAACTTCGAATTGATGGTTACTGAGTCGATCGCGTTTAGTGCTGCTTGACCATCAGATAGGATGGCAATTTCCTGTTTTCGATGGTTCCTAGCTAAGATAAATTGTACGCATCTTTCGATACCGTAAATTTCTGCCTGAAGGATACTGGGGTGCTCATTGGTTCGGAGTATTTGGTTTTCGGCTCAAATACCCCTATCCCTGTCCCTGCTTTGGTTTTGGAAGCATCAGTATACCACGTTATGGTACGGTCTTTTATATGCTGAGTAAGCGTTTCTTTCCTTCCAATACTTTTTATTACTCAATACTACAGTGAGGGGTTTCTCAAAGTTGTAAATTCTTGGTATGTCATCCACTGGGAGTTGGAGAAGTGGAATTTTCTTTTTGGGGGTGTTCCAAGCCCCTGACCTGAAAATTCTCCCAGTACTGTTACCGTCAATGACCATTCTAATCATTGTCGCATTGGCATAACTACCGACGACTATATGCAGTGGTGTTAGGTCAAAAAAGACCTCCATTGCTGCTGTTGGACATGTTCTCATGGCACCTGTGATACATGCCAGTCTCTGTACTTTGCACAGGTTTTGCCTTGCTGTACGTTGCTCTAGTTTTGTATACCAAGCAACTGCTCCATAGGTAATCCTGGGTCTTACTATCATGGCATACATCCAGCGCAGAATGTTAGGGGCGCAGCCCCACCTATTTCCTGCCAGTTTTCTGCATATCATGAGAGCCTTTGTGGCTTTGCTGGTAATGTTCTTAATATGCTTGTTCCAGAAAAGTTTACTATCCAGAGTTATTCCCTGCAGATATTTTACTTCTTGTGATGGCAGTATTTCCTTTCCATCTAGATGGATTCTTTTCAAGTTTTTCAAACTTCGCTTTCTGGTGAATGCGAGGGTGAATGGCACTACCGCGGTTTTATCTGAGTTGATACTCAGCCCGACAGTCCTGCACCATCTCTCAGCGATGCGGAGTCCTCTTTGGATAATATCACACAGGGTTTTTGGTAAGCCGAGGACGCACCTGACGAATGTGACTTCTGACCAATCGTTCGCAGTTTTCATCTTTTCAACATACCGTATGGTGCATCGGAACACGATAGAAAATCCCATGTAAATGTTGAAAAGGTTAAATATTATCTCTTCAGATGATTTTAGGCAAAAATTTTATTTGACTTTTTGAAGAGGCGTTAAAGTTGTACTTTCGTCTAGAATTTTCTTATTATTTGGAATATGCATCTAAAAGTTATTTGTAAAAATCTGCCTTCAAATTACTAAAAATATAGAGGGTGTTTCAAAAAACAAATGCCAAGATTTCTTACGTAAAAATAAGACTTATTTTTCATAGCAACATAGGTCCGATTCTGCTTTGTTTCGTAGCTACAGGGTGTTAAAGTTTTAATATTTTTTCGATTTATTATAATTTTTGTCAAAGTACTTTTAGCGTTTCGAATGAAATTTTGAGGGTAAAAGTTACTATAAACGCGACATATTTTAAAGCTAAAAAAGTGTCGACATATTCACCAGGGACGTGCATATGGGTTATCACTGGAATATTTTTCTAAAAAAAGCATGCACGCCACTGACTTTTTTCTCATGTTAGCGAAATAGTGTAAGCAGTTCAATGTCGATTCAAAGTTGACTCTTGATATTTTGTGAATTTCGGCCTCCTTGATGAGATAAACGCAATTTTATTAATTTTCCTTGATCCAATTCTAAAAGCAACTTTTAAAAAAAATTAATAGGTATCATTAACTTGCGAAAGTTTTAAATAAGTACTCATTGATTCCTCATCAAAAATATGAAAAAAATTTCCTATAAACATGGGTATGGAAATGCATAATTTTAGAATTACAGGATGTTAAAACTTTATAAAATTAGTTTTTTTGTTATTACCTTAAATACCATTATTTTTTTATTTGAAATTGCTGTAGGATGGACTAATAGTAATAGTAACTAATACTAATAATATTTATTAATAAATTAGGTAAAATATGTGTATAAAATATTAATTTTACTTTTATTTTAATTTTATTAACTGTAATTAATAAAATTACGTTTATCTCATCAAGGAGGCTGAATTTGACAAAATAACAAGAGATAACTATTAATTGGCATTAAACGGCCTACACAATTCTGATATTGAAAGAAAAAGTCTTGACCAAACCAAACCAAACCAAACTAACATAATCCCCCATTCACAGTCAAACAATACCCCAAATGATTGTAAAATTCACGACTCACATTACAAAATAGTTAAGGGGAGAATCTTTAGCATTCCACAGAGATGTTTTTAGTAATATAATATAATTTCGATTTCATTCTTTGATAGATGGCTATTATTAATTTTGATTAACGTCATATTTTTTGCTATTGTTGAAGTATAACATTTTCCGATAGAACGGAAACGAAATTATATTACCATAGAAACGCGTTTTGGTTTTTGGAAAATGCAACTATATTTTCATGTTTTTTTTATTACCTTAAAACGGTATGGAAATTTGGGAAAATATAAAAGGGAACAAAAAATTTTATATGAAGAATGCATTTTTCTTAATAAATATCACCAATAAAAAACATAATCGGGGGACATACTGTATATTTTTACTAAAAATTAAAAGACAGTACGACATTCTGTATACATTTTCATTGCATTGATATACATATACAGGGTCGCTGATATGTATAGGAGCGGTCGATTATTAGGTAAAATATAAGATGTACCGCAAAAAGTTAAATATAAAAGTTATAGGGTTGTTAAATATCTATTAGCGGGAAATAAATTTAAGTATACAGGGTCGGTCATAATGTCGTGGAACGTCAAAGTTTCATTTTTTTAAATGGAACCACCTGCATATTATTGAATATATCGGTTCCTCCTTCAATTCTAAGCAAAAATCGAGATACACACAACGTACCTCAAACCAACCGTTTCCGAGTTTTGACAATGGCATGCTGCGGAAACTATCATACTAAATAATATTTGACATTAGTTTTCAAGTTAGCATTTATAGATATATAAAATGAGATTATAATATCTGTCCAAGATTATATTAAGTTTGAAGATTACAAAACTTTAGTTTAATATTTCAAAACCAAGACTTGGTGAATTTTGGTACAATAAAATTGTTAAATTTAGGCATATAATCGTAATACACATAATGTACCTAAATTCAACAATTTCCGACATTATTGTAAACGGTGCTATCTGCACGCTGTGGAATTTCTAACAGAACAAGCTAGAATACGACATATCGCGTTGTGCTCGGATGTAGTTTGTATATTAAATTTGGTTTATTGTTATTAATATTTGGAGTTTTTATTACTAGTTTAAAAACAAAGCTACTTAATGAGATGGAGGACGGGTTTACTAGAAAGCGATAACAAACAACACTTGGTTTTTGACAATACAAAATTATTGAATTTTTGAGCTGTCAGAGGCCCGTATTTAGGAGGAGGGGGCCAAATTTTAAATTTTAATTATCATATTAAACTGAAAATTTACATGCGTATATAGAAGCTAAGACAATGTAAAATTATCGTATTGTTGATCTGATACAGGGCCGTATTAAAGAGAATGAACCAAATCTTGAAAATTTTCCCTAATAATCTACCGTTCTCATATATAACAGCGACCCTGTATATTTATAATCTTTTAATCACTAAAACAATACATCAAAACAACAACAACTAGGAATAATTTATAACTACAAACGGCCCGTTTGTCTTGCTTCAGGTTGAGAACTGGATGGAGCGTCAAAACCGACAGTTTGAGTGGTTTCAGCTCCGCACCTACCGTCAACGAACCGCTCGCAGAACAGGAACAGAGAGCTATAGTTCAAGTTATCCAGAGGGCAGAGAAAATAGACGTGACAGAACAGGAACGGGTAGGTGAAATAGTAAAGCCTTTACAATTTTGCTTTGATATGGAATAGAACTTGTTAATTTACATTTTTTAGGTATAAAGTTTCATTCAGAACCGCGCAATTAGTGGAATAAATAGTGGTTTCCATTAGCATAGGAGTTTAGCATTCAGATTTAAATGCTCTTTCAAACTATATTAGAGTTTCCTATACCTACCAGGCTCAGATTTTGAATAAAAAGCGATTTTTCAATAAAATTGCAATCAAGATGGCTGGTGTTGCCATGGCAATTTGTTAGTGTCAGTTAGTAGCTATTTTCAAAATCGACATTAGTTTATGGACTTTATTTAAATTTATAGTAGTTTATTTTTATTTAATTTACCTACAATAGTGTAACGTTTTTAGTTCGTTACAGGTCTTTTTTATATATAATATATGATGTCTGGCCTATCATCACCGGATTCCCTCTCGTTCAGGCCGGATAGTTATTTGGCACGCTTGGTGTAATTTTTACGTTCCCTAGTCGCCAACCCTGCTATCGTTTCACTGTTCTGTGGAGGCGCGATCTGTCAAGATCCTTGTCACATGCCAATGCGCCTCTCTGCGTTTTAACCTCACTTTGTTTTTGGCCACGGTTGCAAATCCTGCTTTTAGAAATGGCAATTTAAATCTTGCTGCAAAATCTGAATCAGCTGCCATTTCGAAGCAACAGGTAAAGATGAGATATTATCTTTATTAGATTCGTTATTATTATTGAATATTTTTAGGGTAGAGTTTTGGATTGACCCACCTTAACTCGTATTTGTATTTTGCTGGCACATTGTTGTTCTTTTGCTTTTGTCCTCCTGAATGTTACATGGAAGAAAGGACAGTTTCTTTGTTTATTATTGAGCCCTCGGAAGTAATTCGAGGTAGGTTTATTTTGTTTATTAGACCTTGTTTAGTTTTGAACAAGAGTTTTATATTTTTAGGGTCCAAAGTACGGGCATTATCCAAGGTCCCAGTAGTATCCAAGGTACGGGTAGTGTTCCCCTGTACCGTTATCTTATGGACGGACTGTGTCCAAGGTATGGGCAGGTGTCCAATATCTATGTATTGATTCCAAGGTTCGGGCAGTATCCAAGGTCCTAGTAGTGTTCCAAGGTACGGGTAGTGTCCCCATATTACCACAGTATGGATGTAGCGTAAGCCCCATGCTGCTTCGTTCCCATCCATAAGCTAGTTAGTAGTTACGGCTGTTCCAATTCATGGTGTCCTCATTCTGGCCCCTTTTGTTGTATTGGATGGCTGAGTACAGAGATGCGAGACCACCTCACGCTGTTACTGTTTTAAGCAAGATTACATAAAGAACAGCTAAGTGTAGATTTAAGTTCTAGTTTTACATTTAACATCTAAAACATTTTCAGTCTTAAACAATAACGTACATCTTAAGTAATATCGTACAGACTATGTTTAGTGGTTAGATTGTTACGAACATTCATGTCGATTTAATATTTAAAATATGATTTAGATCTTAGGTTTCATTACATTACGTCTTGTAATGGTATTGTTTCTATAGATATTTAGTACAATTCTTAACACTACTTTCGTTGATAACCACTATAATAATTATTAAAATTGTACAATGCTATTTACCATCACAGTCCATCTTGAATAAATATAGCCATTAGTTTTAAGTAATATACAACTGTGTTTTCTTTCTCTGTACATGCCTGGCGCCCAATATCTATTTTTTTTTTTGTTTATTGTTATTAATTAGTTTTCTTTCCAGTGAAATACCTTATTCACGACTGCTCTCCGATGAAAAGCTGCCGTTCGCAGTGGTAATGTTTATAAAAAACGCTACACTTTATTTGGCGCCCAACGTGGGGCCTTGAGAAATTTTTACTCGTAACATTTCACTGGAGTCTGACAATTTTTCTAAGTAATTTTCTGACATTAATTTTTGTAGTTTTATCTTTTTTGGCATGATACAGAGGAGGAAACAGTTGCAGTTTTTCTTGGTACGATTTAAGACTGAAATTTTTATTTTATTATTTTTGATACATATTTCTATTTATTATTATTTGGGTCTATAGAATTTAGACAATTTCATATAACGGAGATATATCAGCTGTGTGTTTTGATATTTTTGATATTTTGATATATTTTTGAACCTGGTATACAGGGTGGCCAAGATTTAATGCTTGGACCTGATTTTTATTTTGAGGTTAAAATTTTTAATAGTTTAAAATTTTTATCTTGGTAGATAAACTTGAAAGATTATCTATTGTTGGAACTTCCTTATACAGGGTGGTCAATACCTTTTTGTGACTTTGAATTTTTTTTAATTTCAAGGTGTTTGACATTTGATAAAGTTTGAAACTTTATATTTACAGACATTTTGGTTTGTATTTTCCCCTATACAGGGTGGACAAGCATTAAATTTTTGACTTTGATTTTTTTATATCAAATTTCAAATTTTTTGTTTATTAATAAGTATTTATTATTTTATCAAAAGAAGTAGTTCTTTTAGAAAAATAAAAAGTAGTTCTTTGATTTATATTACGATGACTTTTAGATATATTGGATTCTCTATAAAAGAACCAATTAAGGCCAATAAAATCTTAACCAATTAAATCTTCTTCACTTCCAACAACAGGTTTCTGCCTAATAAGTTTTTCATATACCACAGTATCAGCTCTGCGGAATAGGAAAAGTAGTATTTCAAAGGAACTCTTATCAAAAAAAATCCTATTCGGATATATTTGCGCATAAACCCTTCAGCAGCCAACAAGCAATTGTCCTCATAAAATAACTAGTAACATATCCATTCCTTCCGCCAGCAGATACTGCTTCATTTTTCTTGATAAAATAATAAATACTTACTTATTAACCTTATTGTAGGTAAATTAAATAAAAGTAACCTCTTATAAATTTAAATAAAGTCCACAAACTATGTCGACCTCGAAAATAGCTACTAAGTGTCACTAGAAAGTTGCCATGGCCACACCAGCCATCTTGATTACAATTTTATTGAAAAAACGATTTTTATTCAAAATCTGAGCCAGAGCAGCATATGAGACCCTAATATAGTTTGAAAGAGCATTTAAATCTGCTTCGATTTATTTAAAAAAATACATAGTATTGCATTTAAAATAACGAAGTTTTTATGTAAAATAAATACTTAAAATAGACCAGCAATTTTTGATACCCCTGTATACATTTAAGAAAGCAATCAATTTTTTTTATTAAAGTCCGGCTTGAAAGTCAGCACAAGAATTAAATCCGAAAAGTAATGTACGAGGTGATGACAAACTTTTTTTTTATATCATGCATATTTAAATATCTTTAAATATCTCAAAAACCGAAGCTTTTAAACATATTAAACCCTTATTATAAATGTCTTATTTTATGTTCAAGAATCCAAAAATGAAATAAAATACCGGGTGCTCCATAAGAAAAGACATAACTTTGGTATGGATCTTAGTTCAGACACACCCTGTACATTTCAAAATAGTTTAAATTATGCACATTGCCTTCCCACATATACACATAAAATATTTTGTTTCTATATCTTTTCGTTTTCGTATAATCAACCGAGGCGAATGAGGTGCGCCACCCTGTATAAACCTACTATATCCATTAAACGATTAAACAGCCTTATACATTTTTAGATTGTAAACATCAATCTATAAGTATGTTTTCATTTCAGTGTTACTTAAAGAAACTTTTATATTTTTCGATCCAAATTTAAATAAGAATATCGCTGAAGATCAAAACATGTATTTTCCGATAGACAGGAATGCAATAAAAATTGGAATAAACCAACTCTTCTCTCTGTATCAAAAGGTCACATCGTGGAACAGAGAGTTTCGTCCAAATAACGATCCAGTAGAATATGTTAAAGATTCGTTTATAGAAAACTAGTGTGTACTAGTATATCCGACGCGACTTCGTTCGCGTCGGATTAATCATTTGTAATGGTGATGATCAAGCAAAGCAAGAATTTCCATTAACATACAAACTAAGATAAAATTTTCTTACATTTATGTCAGCATGAGAAAAAACAATATGGCGATATTATTATATAACTTGGTATAATATTTGAGGGGTAGTTTCATCTCGTTGGAATTTGACTTTCGAAAATCCGTTTGCCAAAAATAAGCTTTTTACGTCAAGCAGTTTAAGCAGAATCGTGATTAATCAATTACCCAACTTTTGGAACACCTGTATGATTTTTTAAAAATTTTAAAATATGTAAAAAAACAAAATCAATTATGCGTGTCCAAGTGTTTTCCCGAAAGGCTCGCCGTATTTAAATAACATATATTGTAATATTTGTGGGTCGTTTTCATCCGCTTGGAATTTGAAATTCGAAAAACCCCTCCTTATCGAACCTCTACACCCCACAGTAAATCCGTTTGCCAAAAATCAGCTTTAAAAGTCAAACAGTTTAAGTAGAATCGTGATTACTCAATGGTTATATTTTATGAAACACCCTGTATAAATTTTTAAAAAATCTTAAAATATGTAAAACAACGAAATAAAATATACATGTTTAAGAATTTTTCCGAAAAACTCACCGGTTTTTAAATAAAAAATATTCTAATATTTGAGGGGTGGTTTCACACCCTCAGAATTCGAGTTTCGAAAAATCCCTTCTTATCGAACCTCTACACCCTAAAGTCAATCCGTTTTCCAAAAATCAGCTTTTTACGTCAAGCGCTTTAAGCAGGATCGTGATTAATCAATGACCAATTAATCAATTTTTCGAAACACCCTGTATACATTTTTAAAAAATCTTAAAATATGTAAAAAAAGAAAATAAAATATACGTGTTCAAGCGTTTTTTCGAAAGCTTGACCGTTTTTTAAATAAAAATATTCTAATATTTGAGGGGCGGTTTCACCCCCTTAGAATTCGAGTTTCGAAAAATCCCTTCTTATCGAACCTCTACACCCTAAAGTCAATCCGTTTTCCAAAAATCAGCTTTTTACGTCAAGCGCTTTAAGCAGGATCGTGATTAATCAATGACCAGATTTTTCGAAACACCCTGTATACATTTTTAAAAAATCTTAAAATATGTAAAAAAAGAAAATAAAATATACGTGTTTAAGCGTTTTTTTCGGAAACTTGACCGTTTTTTAAATAAAAAATATTCTAATATTTGAGGGGCGGTTTCACCCCCTTAGAATTCGAGTTTCGAAAAATCCCTTCTTATCGAACCTCTACACCCTAAAGTCAATCCGTTTTCCAAAAATCAGCTTTTTACGTCAAGCGCTTTAAGCAGGATCGTGATTAATCAATGACCAGATTTTTCGAAACACCCTGTATACATTTTTAAAAATCTGAAAATATGTAAAAAAAGAAAATAAAATATGCGTGTTTCAGCGTTTTTCGGAAACTTGACCGTTTTTAAATAAAAAATATTGTAATATTCCACCCCCCTTTTTACCCCCTTAGGGGATGAATTTTTAAAAATCCTTTCTTATCTTACGTAAACATCATAAAAGGAACCCCTGTGCAAAATTTCAGCTTTCTAGGGTCAAGGGTTTGGTCTGGGCGTTGATGAGTCAGTATCAGTCAGGACAGTCAGATTTATATATATAGATATTCAAAATATCCAATGCCTTTATAGTCTAAATTAGAAAATGTTTTAGAGATAAGGGAAATGCCATTCGTTTCTTTTGTTTGAACTGTTTACTTATTACTACTTATATACTGTGTTGTTTACTTATATTTACTTATATACTATTACTGTTATTTTATTATGTTGTATTAAACATTTAATAACTTATAATAAATGCATATCTGTATGCATATAATAATTATAATGCATATATTTAAGAAGCAAACTATATTAAGTCACAAAACATTGTTTTGAGAAAAACGAATTTAAAGTTATTTCTTAATTACTCTGTATATTTTTAAACCTATGATTGTAATATTTGGTGGTTGGTTGTAATTGTTTTGAAGAAGTGTAAAAATGTGTTATTAATATTTATAATAATTAGTAGTAGGAATTTGTATCAAAAATTAATATATTTAGGTGATCGTAGTTGTTTTTTATTATAAAAACTAGTTGTGTTATAGATTCATAACACTACTATAATAGTTGTGTTATAAATCTCATAACGTAACTGAAATACTAAAAAATAGTGATGTAAAAACGTTATAACTAAACGGTTGTAGATAAAATAGATTACCAATACTATTACAAATAATACCAACAATTTTTTGAGTGACTTAAAAAAATTTGTATAGGTACTAGTAAGTCGGAGAGAGCAAAAATTTGAAGTATTTAGTACATAACCACTTAATTCGACGCTACATTTCATGCGCTTGGAAAAATACTTGCTCTTCTGTCTTTGTTCAGTATTAATTAAGATTAACTTATATTAAGATTAACTTATAAGTCATCATTTATACCAAAATGAATAAAGCTAAATCACTTTAAGTCCAAATAAAAGTATATTAATGGTATAATAAAAAAGCATTTAACAGAAAATTGTAAAACAGGTATGTATGTTGCAACTTGGAACCAATGTACTATCTTTATTAAGTTTAAATTAACTACCCTATTGTAGCAAAACAGTCCAAATCAATTTTCGTCACTGTGGACCCGTGGACATAACATACTAAACTAACCAAAGATGTTTGTGTCAAACTGCGTTTACGTGATTTAAACTCATTTAGTCCAGGGCCAACATTACCCAACATTAGGCTGACAAGTCACTGGTTTTAAAAGTAAAAATGCGTATACATAAACATGCCGCGTAAAACTACTATTTGTACTTCTAGTATTTACATGTTATCATGTATTAATATAAATTCTTGTTTTTCTTTTGAAGGTGGGAAAATTAGTGGATAGGCTGGAACATATGCGAAGAAACGCTTTGGGAAGAGGGCCTAACCAATGCTTGTTATGTGGTGAAAATTTTAGACTTTTGGGACCCCAAAGAATCAGATGCATAGACTGCTTACGATGGGCTTGCCAAAAATGTGCCATAGATACGAATAATGCTAAAAATATAAGGTATAATAATATTTATATTATTTTTTTAATATACAATATATACAGGGTTTCTCACCGTAGCCGTTCGTTAGAAGTTTTTGAGGTCAGGAAAAACTTAGAAGTTTGAAATTTTGAAACTTAGGGTTATTTAAAATTTCCTTTCATTTAAAAACATTTTCAAGGTCACACCACTTCCGGTTACACCGGAAGTCGCCATTAACTTCCTTATTTTAAATGGAACACCGTATATATTATTTTATTTTTGGATTTCTAAGAAAATTTTATGACGAGTTTCATTAGGTTTCCCTATACCTATTTTCAACTGTTTCTCAGATATCTTGATTTATTTGAAAATTTTTACAGATTACCCTATTTTTAATAGTGCGTCTTTTACTAATTTTGAATCGGAGATAAAAGCTTCTGCGGTAAACGGAAGCAGAGGACTAATATTTACATTCGATGTCCATATTGACAACTAATTTATTACATACAGGGTGTCCAAAATTTGATAACCGATTAGATTATTTTCAAACTCAAAAAAGTTCATTTTTTCAAATGAGACACCCTGTATATTTTTCGATAGTTGGATGCAGAATTCAATTCTGCATCGATTTGCTATAACTTTCCCTATACCCATTTTCAACGGTTTTCTTGTTAATCCGTATTTTTTACTTTAATTCAATTTTTGGCAGAATTGACAATATGCACAAGCAGTTGACATTAATGTTTCAAGATCGCTGGACTGGTCCACAAGGACCCTGGAACTGGCCGCCACGGTCACCCGATTTAACGCCCCTCGATTTTTACCTCTGGAGGCGTATAAAAGAGTTGGTGTATTCTACGCCTGTACGTACTAGGGATGAGTTATTAAACCGTGTTAACCATGCGTTTACTTAATCTATGCCCAAAAAAAATCCGGAGTAGAGCTTTCAATGTTTCAACCAAAATAGCAGTCACTTCGAACAATAATTTTTGTAATTATTATGTTTACTTTTTTATGACGGTAGGGATACACTAATGTCTAGTGTTAATAATTAATGCCTCACCGTTACTGTTATACGATTGTTTTGTTATGTTCTATTATATTTTATATGATTTCACTTTTGTTTTGTTCCTGTTTTGTTCGTATGTTCTAATTACATTCAATTTTGTTACTTTAACATAACTATTTTTTTAAAAAAACACAAACGATATTGTCGATTCCGCCAAAAATTGAATTAAAATAAAAAATAAGGATTAACAAGAAAACCGCTGAAAGGGGGTATAGGCAAAGTTATAGCAAATCAATGCAGAATTGAATTCTGCATCCAACTATCGAAAATATACAGGGTGTCTCATTTAAAAAAATGAACTTTTTTGAGTTTGAAAATAATCTAATCAGTTATAAAATTTTGGATACCCTGTATGCGATAAATTAGTTGTCAATATGGACTTCGAAAGTATTAGTCCTCTGCTTCAGTTTCCCGCAGAAGCGTTTATCACCAATTCAAAATGAGTAAAATACCCACTGTTAAAAATAGGGGTAAATCTGTAAAAATTTTCAAATAAATCAAGATATCTGAGAAACAGTTGAAAATAGGTATAGGGAAATCTAATAAAACTCATCATTAAATTCCCTTAGAAATCCAAAAATAAAAGAATATACAGGGTGTTCCATTTAAAATAAGGAAGTTAATGGCGACTTCCGGTGTAACCGGAAGTGGTATGACCTTGAAAGTATTTTTAAATAAAAGGAAATTTTAAAATACCCAAACTCTCAAAATTTCAAACTTCCAAGTTTTTCCTAACCTCAAAAACTTCTAACGAACGGTTACGGTGAGAAACCCTGTATTTTCCCGTACCACAAGAGTGATCATAATAAATAAAAATGACATCATAATTTTAATTGATTAATTTTTCCTTCTTTATTAATAGTACTGCGTCCAGAGAACACTACTTGTGCATGATTTGTGCCGAAACAAGGGAGATCTGGAAGAAATCAGGAGCGTGGTTCTTCAAAAGCATGCCCAAGTATATCTTACCGGGCGATTCCAAGTTCAAAAGGAACAAGAGCATGCGAATGTCCAGGAAGTACCGGGACGAGGACAGCAGTTCCGATGAAGATCGGAAATGGAACAGGCAGCGGAGGAATTCTGGAACAGAGAGCACATTCGGTAAGACATTTGATGGGATCAGTAAATGTCCATGATACAAAGAATACAAGGTATGATATTGCGCAGGTTGGTCACTACGTCACAGGTGATAAACGGCACCATTGGTCGGCAAGCTCTGCGCGCCAATTTCAAATTGTCAAACAGATTGTGTCATCTGTGAAATTTGATTGTGTCAAAATGTGAAAATAATTTTTCAAATGTCAAGCTCGATGTCAAAACATAACTTTTGGGGTTATGTCCTAATTCTTCCCTATTTTAGGTCTTTTTTTATTAGTGGCAATGGAACAATATGGATATTTTTTTGTATGGCGTATGACGTCACAGGTGGTATGCGTAAACTTAACGAAAGTAGAGCCGCTATCGATCATACCTTGTTTTCTTTGTACCATGGTAAATGTCATACCTAATTTGTTACATTTTTTCAATAACAGTCAGTGTCATGTAGTACGAGAGCTAGCAACGTCGGAAAAACAAGTATTTTAACGTCTGGCTCTTTGATATGTATATCTTTTACTATGCTCTTCTAGAACAGCATGCGGCCCGTCTGGCTGCCGGTAAACGTTGCGTTCCCTACTGCGCATTGAAAGAAGATTCTATATTTTTATTAGTGCTTTAAATTAAAGTATTGAATATAAACCGACCTAGTCTCCATAGCTCAGCGCGTAGAGGTTTCGCCTATCAAGCGAGGAGTCAGAGTTCGAATCCGGGTGCAGGGCAAAACCTTTTTTATTTTATTTTTGTTTATATTCTGATAGTAAAGTATTAAATTATTTATTTGTTTTTTTTTGAATCACCAGAATTATTTAATACTTTACTATCAGACTATTACTACCACTCAGACAAAGATTTTCCTAGATATTTTAATTTTTATGATTTTGCGTCAATAGATCTTTATTATTTGGAACAATCTAGGAGGGGGGGATGACTGTGATATACCTTTTGTTAATTTAACAAAAGTTAAAGATTGTGGAGTAAAATACTCAATGGTAATAAAAAGATACATGTTTAAAACATATTTTAATTATTACACAGAATTAAAAATAGATATAAACATATAATCATGTGACAAAAATTATCTAAATGAAATCAAATGCTCAAAATACTTCCTTTCCTGTTAACTGCATAAAATGATTGTCTTTTCAAAAGGATCTTTCCATTTTAAAAGGCATGTAAAGTTCTACCTCGAAAAACCGCTACAATAATTTCTCTCATGTTGTCTCTTCTAGTTTGCCCAACATATTTCTGATTACAATCTTTACAAGAAATTTCATAAATACCCGACCTTTCCAGTGGAGGTGTTTTATCTTTTGGATTACCTAATAATTGTTGTAATTTATTATTAGCACTATACACAAGTTTATAATTGACATTCTTAAAAATTCCTTTTAGACCACGGGATAATTCTCTATCAAACGGCATTGAAAAATATTTAGACGTATCTTTCTTCACTTGAAAAGTCGAATTTTCAGAAATCATTAACCTATACCTACGTTTTCTAATTAATTTATCAACTAGTGAAGGAGAATATCCATTGCACTCAGCTACATTCCTAATGTAATCTCTTTCTATTTTATATCTTTCGTTGGAAAGTGGGAAACTAAGTAATCTATGAACTAAGAAATTTAAACTAGCCATTTTATGTTCAACACTATGATGTGATTCATTAGGAATATATCTGCGTGTGGTGGTATTTTTCCTATAGATATCAAATTCCAGGCAATTATTTGTATTTCTAATAACTAATACATCTAGAAATGGTAATCTGTCGTTGTTCTCAATTTCATGCGTAAATTTAATGGAAGGAAAACGATTATTTAACTGTCCAATTTAATTATCCAATTCCTTCAAGTTCTTTGTTACTACTACTCTAGTGGCGGAAATTAACTGTTACGCTCAGTTGGCTCTGACTCTTTATAATGTCTTTGGCTCTGACTCGGTTGGCTAGATTTTGCCACGCCCACTCGGTACCTACTGGGGAGTATATAAACGCTCAACTTGTAGATTGTACTTGAGTTTATAATCATCTGCTGATGATGCTAACATGGTTAGCAAAACGCGCGTCCAGTGTAAAAGTAAAAGTGTTTTGGTGTATTGTGGTGATTTAGTGTAATTTTATTTTGCAGTGTTTGTAATTTTGGACATGTAGAATTTTTTACTTTTTTTAACCTAATATTTTTGAAAAAACTTTTTAAATGAGTTTTATTATTTTACAAAAAACTTTTCCACAGTTTTTTTACATACATCTATCTGATCATATCTTGCTATCTTACAGTTTATGTTGATATGCATTAAAATAATATTGAAATCGTGGCTTTGTGATTTAAGCTCAGATTTAAGTATTTTAGTTTTTGCTAGTGCAGTTATTGAAACTATAAAACACTTTTAATAAAAAATCAATTTTTTTCAAAGGGGTATATCTCGACAATCGAAATCTTTCAAATTAAATATCTCGGAAACTGTGCATTTTTGAAACACAGTTTAAATGGGGCGAATATAGAGCTCCACTCATCCGTAGAGGCCTCACTGGTCGTTTAGCTACTTATTACCGCGTTTCCGAGAGGATACATCTTATTTTTATTTACACCTTTTTTTTTTTTTGCTGGTATAATTTAATATAGTGATCAAACGCCAAAATTTTCGAAGTGACTTCCACGCTTAATATCAACGTTAACACCTTAACAATAATATCTTAACCAGACTATATTGTCATGTTTTTTTTTATTTCCTCCTGTTGAGGTTGCGATTTCACTAGAGCGCGTCACTCAGTCAGAGCTAAGGGCGGAGGGGGCGATAGCCCCCCCGTGCCCCCTGTATTTAAAAACAATGTAGCTGAATCTATTGATTAAGTTTCCAGATCCCTTTTTTATGGGTTAGTCAACTTTTAAAAACAACAAAAAAAATATTCCTACATACAATTTTACGAGGATTAAATTCTAAATCCTATTTTTAATAACTCTGTCAAGTCCTGTTCAGCTATGCTGGAAATGTTTTGTGTAGAAGTCCTTTTCTGGAAATGTGTCGATATTTATTAATCGAGAACGAAAACTGCCAATAAAACACAGTTTTAAAATTAAAATTGTTCGTTCCAGAAAATATTCGAAAATTTCAAATAATTTGAAATAAAATTACTGCTAAATACGTTCGACATTTAATAAAGCATAAAGCCTGGGCAGAGAAAAAGTTATTTCAAAAATGTATTTTATTATTCATTAATTAAATATTTCGTGCTATAACAAAAATACACTTTCAATAAAATCTTTTGTTTGATTTTAATTTTTTTAATCGTTTTTTTTAAACCATTTCTATTACAAAATGTTGATTTTAAAATATATGTATTTATGTTTTTTTTGAGGAATTGCATTACTAATTTTTAGATATTAAAAAAATAAAGGTTTCTTCATAATGTGAGATCAGAAAGAAAACAGAAACATCTGTGATGGCTTTTAATTCGTTTTGGTTTGAATTAAAATTATTAGAATGAATGAAGAATTAATTATATTAATTAATAGAATATCCTAGCAACAGCTTGCGTTAGTCAGTTGTATCCATAGAGAAAGCCTAATATTTAGATTATAAAACAAATAAACTTTTGATTTCTAACCACGATCTTGATGGAAGATAATAGGTTTGTTCCAACCAGAATTTCGGAATCGTTTCTAGAGGTGGGTTGTGAAATCGCAGTCCGCTACTTTGTCACAGCTCCACCAACGTCGCAGTATGTGACTGCTCCAGTTCCAAGAAAATCGCAGTGACATTTCGGAGCAGTTTACCAGTTTAGGACATCTGCGCTCGTGAGTAGCAATAGGAGCAATAGCAGGCAATAGTGTAAATTCTGAAAATGCTCCTAGCCCCGTCGCCCGGTCAGACTGTTCCAGTCACAGTCGTCGCAGGTCGCAGTCGACTGGAGCTTAGTATATTGAGTATATTCTGTGTACTGGAGCTGTTGGGAGTTTGGGAACGGGAAACGTAGCAGCGTTCGCTTTTTGAAGAGTTTTTTGACAAAGATGTACAGATGTTTTTGACAAAGGTAATTTTTAACTTGTTAGTATGTTTATTTGTTAGTTAATTTTGTATCTGTGTTTTGTTGTATATCCTAAATCTTTTATTTGATCTTATACATTCATATAAGTTTTATTATTTATATCTATTTTTAAGGTCTGATGATGGCTAAATAGCCGAAACCGGTCACTAATAAACCTTTTTTTGAGAGTTTCGACTTTGAATTGAATATAACATTAAGTTTTTACCATGGGCCACCACTCTGTGAAAATGAACAGACTCTTTAAGATATTTATAGCAAAGTGCTTGGTACTTAGAAACACTCAAATTCTTCTGAATAGACAAAAAATATAGCAACATCTATCAAACTAAGACATCAGTATAGTACCGTACAGCCGCGATTTTAAGAGCTCTAGGGGCCCGTAGTTCGGAAAAGTTCGAATCTTGTACGTAAGGGCCCGGGAGGCTTGGGGCCCGTCGGTGACTTACCCCGATTGCACAGACGTTAAAATCGCCACTACTGATCGAAATAAAAAACGGCGTCCAGTTGGCTTGGAAATGACAATCGATAACATTCCCCATAAATTTTACATATAAAATGCCAGCAATCTTCATTTCATAGCTATCGCTGACGCCGTTTTTTCGATCATACGATATAAATAAATAAAAACTAGACGATGATGTTGCCTATCATAATCACACCTATAGTCCTGTACTTTTTTAGTAATGCAACGAACGGTGCCAACACCGAGTGTGATTTTTCGGAGCAATTAATTAAAATAAAACTACATTTTTAATTTATAGGTTAATTGTATCCATAAAATCGCCTAATATTTAGATCACAGTGCTTTTATTGGAGCAGTCGCAGAGCGTAGCAGCTCCACAAAAATCGCAGACTGGCCCACCTCTAATCGTTTCGAAATCGTACTCGAATCGGTTTTCTTGCACTTTGTCAGCATGCGCGGATTTCGAATAGTTTCGTGACGGTGCAAAAAGTATCAACGTTGGAACGCTTCGTAGATTGTTGTCGGGACTGTCAAAAGTGTATCGATCGGTTTTTTGTTTTTGTTTAGAATTTCATAACATAACCCTATTATTTTTGTTTGCAATTTGCAATAATAATAATTATTATTCTTGAAATGGAGAATCAGAATCCAGTAATTGTTGGTAAGTGTTGTTTCAACTGTTTACACACTAAATCACTTACCTATCCTCTCTTTTATGATCCTGTTATGCGTAGTTTCCTGTTATTTCATTGCAGTGGTAGAATCTTTGAACATTATTCTATAAATAAAAAATTATTTAAAATTTCTGAACGATTTACTCCACACAAACTCACAAGCAAAAGTATTACGCATACGTATTCGAATTTGTAAAAAATAACCAAGTCAGAAGCATCAGCCGGACGCCGGACGCCGGACCAGAATCAGCTGTTAAAAATCGATAATCCCTGCCAATATCCTTTTATGCGCAAGTCAACCCAAACAGTTCTCAATAGCTTTTTTCGTTTTCCTGTTATTACCGATTCTGAACCGTCCTAGAATTGTGATGCGTATGCGCAGAAGGAAATATGAAGACATTATTTCATTTGCGCATGCGCTGGAGAGTTCTAGGACGATTCAGAATCGATAATAACAGGAAAACGAATAGACCTAATACTTGCATCTATATCTAAACGTGACTCCGCATACTACGCAAGCGCTATCCCGCACGTCGTTTTACGATTTCGTCTTGGCGCCTTCTGATTATAGTTTAATGAACGAAAATAATAACAATATTCCACCTAATGAGCATGAAATAATTTCCGAATCATTTATTGGACCGGAAGGCTTTAAGGGACTCAAAGGAACTTGAAAAATAATATATGTATACTCTAATGATGTATGTATGCCCTTCGTTTTTGTTTAAACATAATATTATTAAAAAAGAGTTTTATTTCATTTTCTTAGTCTATTAGACAAAAATATATATATTTTATTATTTATTTGTTATGTTTTATTTGTGATACTAAAAGTTATAACTACATTGCTCAACAATTGCTGAGGATCAACATTAGGATTTTTCCGGGTTTTCGGTCATTTCAGGATTCAGGCTTAACTTAAAAACGTTTAAAACTATTATTCAAGCACGTGTAATAAAGTGAAATGTGTGTTGAATGTCACTTGGAAATGCATCACAAAGACATAACAATGCATTTCATATGCAACAAATTATTCATTAAAAAAAAAAATTGATTTAACTGGAAATAGGTGAACATTTTGATTTTTCATACATTTTTTTTAAATAAATTCGTTTTTTTTTCCCGGACTAGTTTTTAACCCGACTATTTCTAAAAAAATCAAACGTTACACATTTAAAAAAATGGAACTAAAAATATAACGCGATATAAGTTTGTGATCCTTATCAATTGTTGATCAGTGTATTTACAAATGACACATTTTGATTTTTATGTATTATGTCCAATGTTCCTTAATATTAACGTGAATATAATAATTGAGTTAATGAAATAATTACCTATTATGTGTCTTATTTAATAGAGAATTTTAATTCACATCAAAATGTACATACATATTGTATTTCAGCCACAAAACACAAGAAGTATGATTCACAACTAAAATAATACCCACTACATAACAAAACTTTAATTCATAACTTGCGCGAAAATATATTGGCGCTTGCGTGGTATGCGGAGTCACGTTAAGATATAGATGCAAGTGTTCTCAATTTGGACCATGTGCCGAAATTACCGTTCTGAAATCGTAACTAAACGATCCCAAGGTAGGTTGGTACGCAAACAGGATCGTCCGATAACCGTCAAATTTCGGTTGGAACACATTTGAATTACTGCGCACAATCGTGATCGTTTGGTGACGGTTCTGCGGCGGGTTGGAACAAACCTAATGAAAGGCCAAAATATCATTTCTCGCAAATTTTGAAGTATATATAATTAGTGGAAAAGTTTGATAACTTTTTCTACTAATTGAAAATGTCTTCCACTAATTTTAACGTTCTGAATGCTTACATTAAAATTAAAGGAATAAACTTCTACGCTAATTGAAACCACTAATTTATTCCACTAATTACGTGTCTACGGATAGTGATATTTAGAGTCATCTTTTCATGGCCAATCTGGGTTTTGCCCGATAATTTCTTTTTTCTTTTCTTTTATACTAAAAGAAATAGAGCCCCAACATTCAATTAAAGTCAGTCAAATAATTAGTGAATTTAGTTTTTATTAATTATAATATATATGTAAGAAACAGTACAAAAGAACAATCATTTCAGGCAAAAACTAAAAATATAAAAAGGACGAAAAAATATATAAAATTATATTTTTCTCTTCTTTAAATGTTCTTTATACATTTTACGTCTTCTTATTTACATTTTAAAGCCATCTAAATATATTTTTTTTCTCGTTTTACCAATTTTTTCCCCATTTTTCTTATAACACGCAATTTATAAATAACAAATTTACTTCCAGTAAACATCCCTCACAAAACAGACCTTGCCTCGTTTTTATACGCAGGAAAATCATAGATGTGCTGAAAAAGTTTACGTATATAGTCTTTCCCCTCAACAATGTCCTCTCTTTGTTCTTTTGTATAAAGTTTTTTTTGTTTCCTACCGTGATCAAAGAAAGTCTGTTGTTGATTTTGGTTTCGGGCGACTCCTAAAGGTTGATGGAATTATAACGAACCATTTATCCAAGATGTAATAATATAGATAATACATTATTCTATATAAATGTTATTCTATATAAATGTTTTTTACTCAGGCCAGTTCTCTAAATGTAAATAAATAATATAATAATATAAATAATATCTGAGTTTTCAAGATAAAAAAATAAAATTGACAAAAACATGATCCTGAATAATCAATGGTTAAATCATAAGCATTTAGCCTAAGAGCTGACGACATATTTAGAGAACATATTTTAGGCAAGCTAGAATAACTAAAAATGTATAGTTTATTAACTGGTGAACCCAGAATCCTAAGTCGGGCAGAGGAGTTGCGGGTATTTCGCTACTGCGCAACCCATGACATTTGCAAAAAAATAAATCCAAAAAAACATTCCTTTAGGCAACTTTCTCAAATTTTAGCATCTATTTAACTCAGAAATAAGTACGCCAGCCTTTTTTCGGGTTTAAAGTATAACCCGACCATCGCAAATATGTTTAATACTAATTATACCTACACTGAGAGAAAAAACGTTGTAAAATCAAAAATAATGCTAATGAATCAAATAAAATCAAACATGTTTTGGCCTCATTAATGGTCATAATTGAATTAATAAGATATCTATTGATTTTATGCATATACTCGTATATAAAACATACATGATCATTGTCATTGTTAGTGGTATATCAGATTTAGAATAAAAATGCTGCCTATTTGATTTAAAGAAATATATATTTGTTTATTAGTGTTTTCCTTTTGTTTTTCAAATACATTCCTTTTATTTCAAGCTTTTCTCTTTATATTTTCAAATGCAATGCTTAATGATTTATTAATATGTCACTTTGTTTAAAACTTGAGTTGATTTTAATCGAACAGGATCAGTACTAACAATTTAAATGAAATAAATATCAAATTTATTAGGAAAATAATTTTATTTCGGAATTAATCTTGTGGTGATAAGTAGGTAAATACAATTGTATTGAATGTCTTCCAAAATCAAAAAAAAAATAATAGATATAAGGGTATCCTGGTGAATTTTGTCTAGTGACGAATGGTTTTTGTAATGTCCTGGAATTGATATGTCTTTATTAGATTCCTTCAAAGGTCACAGAGATTCTAAAAAAGAAAGCAACGTTTAGTTAAATATATGATATAATTTTCTCCATCTTAAAACTGGAGTTAACCTGAAACAGAAATGTTTATATACAGGGTATAGAGGATTTGCAGGTTTTCTGAATCATATAATTGCAAAAAACAGTATTTTTTAGGTTCCTAACGCCACTATAGATGATAAAACCGCGCTATGTTGAATTTAAAAAGTGGTGTTCTTAAATTTCTTGAAAAAGAAAATTCTTCATTCTTTCGCGAAAAGATATTGTCGTTACCACCCTGTACAAATTTCTGTTCTGTACAGGATGAGGCAACGATAGAGTAGTCCATTATCTCAATAATTGTTTGGAGGTTTACAAATAAATGTTAAATACAAAAGTTATAGGGAAGGTTAAGATACACGTTTTAAATTATTGTAGAATATATTTGTATTGTATATCTTTTTGTATTATTGTATATTTTTTTGTATTGTATATTATTTGTATTGTTATATTGTAGAATATACTGGGTGCTTCATAAAGTAAAAAAAAATAAGGAAGGTTGGAAAAAATATATTTTTTATTTATTTATTAATATCTCTGATATTATCGAAATATATTTACTCATATATAATATATTATGTAAAGTGGTCCAAAAGGAAGCCAAAAATGCAATAATATACAGGGTGTTCCATTTAAAAAAAACATACCGATCCACTTACACATTTTTGAGCCACCCTATAGAAGTCGAAATATTTTCCTGAAATACATCCTCGTACATACTTTAGGTTTGAACTTAAACAAAATTGTGAAGTTTATTATTCTAGGAGCTACAGATGCCCGACGCACTACTGCCGAACCCTGTATATTATAAAAAAATATTATTAGATAAAAAAGTTATAGAATTTTACGTAGAATTTAAAAAATAAAATAAAAAATAGGGTGTTGCATTTAACAAGTTATATCCGCAACACTTTTTTGAAGCACTCTGTATATTCTGCAATAATTTTAAAATGTGTATCCTAACCCTCCCTATAACTTTTTAATTTAACATTTTTTGTAAATCTCAAAACAAAGGAGATATTGACCTTACTCTATCGTTGACTCACCCTGTACATTCTGTAATGTTCATCAATATATTTTTTTACTTTTTATACTGGTACGAGCTGTAGTAAGTTCCACCTTTTTAACAATTTTGCTAGCTTGACTTCGTATTCCTTTACGTCTGAATTTTCATCATCTAGTGAAATATTACTTTGCAAATTTGAATTGTTGAATTCGTCCAGCGTTAAATTCAAAATCACAATGCATCATTTCGGCCGGCGTCGGTCGTTTCCATCACTTTTCAAGAAAACCTTTGGCCGCCATAATGCTACTGAAATAATATTAACGTTTGATCATTCTAAACAACTACTTAAACAACACATTACCTGTGAACGGTACAATTCTCCTTTTTGTCACTAACAACTGTCAAATACAATAAATATCATTGTACTATTCAAAATCATGGAACGCGACAAAAATCATACAACAACGTGTGGCCTAATCGAGCTTATCCCGTCAATACCGCCAAACACTAGAGATGGGCGAAAGTAACCGGTTTTTTGAATAACCGGTATTTTCCTCTAAAATAACCGGTTATTTAAAGGTAGTTTTTTTTCACCAGTTAACCTAATAACCTTGCATTACGTCCAATAACCTATAGCCGGTTATTTGTAAAAAAAATCGTACTTGTTTAAAACAAGTAACAATTAAATATTAGCTGTTTGAATCGTAAATTTCGAAGAAGCGAACGGCACGGATCTTCCCGATATTTTGACGATAATGGGAGATCCCGCTCCCGCTCCCAAAACGAAAATATATGACATCAAACATCAAATGTCAAAATTAAATCAGGCATCAGGCGAACCCTGATAATAATCAAAACAACGGCCAAATGGCCCTGACAGGTCAGGCCGTAAAACAAAGTACTAATGGCATAGACTACTACTAGCCACCAGCTAGCCAAGTGATACGAACCTAACTTCAAATAGATTCTCTAAATTCTATATTTAAATTTTAACCGACTTTAACGGATTTTCAACGGTTCTTCAAAAGTTTTCCATGGTTTCGCCCAGTTTCACCCACGTTTCACCGTAAATATATTTTATTTGTAGTTTGAAGTCTCTCTTGAAGCTTAGACTAAGAATACAAAATTGAAGTTCAAGTAATGAATGAAGATAATCTTTCATTATTTATTCATTTTAATCTCTTTATTTTTCTTTGGTATTTGATTAAAATAAATTGGTTGTAGATTGTAGAACTTGTGAGTTGTGTGGTTTATTTGAACGTTAAGTAATTACTAGTTTTAATATCATATCCATGTCTAGTCAAAAAAGTGAGGTTAGCATTTTTATTTAAACTCATTTTGTACATATACATACTTACATTGCTACAATCTCTATTTAATCATGCGATTTAACTAAGTTTATTATCTAAATTTGAAGTAGACCTATGGAGTGTAGAGGTAAGTAAACCTATAGGAAAACTAAATATTTAGTTTTGCTAGGTTAGGTTATTTGAATAACCGGTTAATTTGTGTCGGTTAATTTTGTCAAGTTATTATTTTTTAAAGATAATTCCGGTTAACCTGTAACCGGTTTTTTACCAATAACCGCCCATCTCTACCAAACACCATCTTTCGATGTCCACCTCAAATGCATGACTTTCTATTGGCAAATATTAATCACGTGGCAAAAGCCTAACAGAAATGTTAGCAATTCTTATAGAAATAAAATACTCTCGTGCTTAAAATACATTTATTATAAGGATGTCTTATTGGAATGAATAGACAAGCAACACTTTTCAAAAATAATAAGGCAATGCCAGTTTATTTTAAACGTGGTTCTTTTGAAACATATAGAGTAATAATTACTTTAAAAGGACTAAATATTAGATATCCGATAAAACAGTATTCACTTTATTTCGAATGCTTTAATTTTTATTATGTATATAAAACAATATTATATTATCAGGAATCGTTATTAAAACAAATAATTAGGTAAATCGAATTCCATACAACGAGTTAATTATTTTAACGTGATTTATTGTGCATTTTAAAATACATTTTTTTTCTGCGTGTAGAAAATGTACTTTAGGCATTTTAAATTTTTTACAGCATGTTTATTAGATAATATTAAAGAATATGTGTTAATTGCCAGATGAATTCAACGGTTTTTAATACTTGCCTGACGCGAATAAAGATTTTAAATGAGCGCGACAAAAAATGAGTATCTATATAAGCGCGAGAAAGATAGTTTATTGAGACTGGCGGAATGACTAGTGATTTTATTTTGTGAGGAAAACTGCTTTTTGGCCTCAGGGGCTTATGTTCAAAGATATCCAAATAGGAATGCTGATAAGCGTTGGAAATGAAGAAAATGAATTTGCCGTAATGGCTCTTTTATAGGAAATCGATATATCTACAAGTCATCGTAAAATAAGTCTAAGAACTATTTCTCCGTTTTTCTTGATAAACTAATAAATACATATTTAATAAATATTATTTATTAAACTAGTGTGGGTAAATTAAATAAAAGTACAAATTTTAAAAAAGTCCATAAACTAAATTTAGATTTTGAAAATAGCTACCAACTGTTACTAGAAACTTGCCATGATGACACTAGCCCTCTTGGTTGCCACCACGGATGTGTCACTTGTATGGGAAAACAGGCAACAGTCAAATTTAAACGTGCCAGGACCAACGACAAAGAAAGCAACATCTGCCAGGCATTGGCTTTCTTTGTCACTCACATTGCTTAAATCATGATACCGCGGCCATTTTGCCAACAAAGAAGCTGACCGGGCTGTCCTGGCAAGTGATTTAAAACAATTTTGCTTTTTACAATATTAAATTACCATTTGGATGTATTTAATGCGATTATTCAATTAACTGGTAAGTCAGAAATTACACACAAATACTTTATTCGTAAATACAACTAAGATGTAAACGTAGTTTTGTATTTTTAGATTTCAACTTTTGCAAAGACCCGCCGATAGAACTTGCCTGGCAGCGTACCTGTTTAACTAAACGTATTATTTCCTGATAATAATATCAAAACACGTAAGTACCTCTATAATTTATGATGACAAATGATTTTGATTATGTTTTATGTTATTTAAATACTTTCTAACCTCAAATAATAGTAAGATCCTTGTTTATATCGCACAGCCCGTTCAAAACTGTATTGTCTTCAAAAAATGTTTACAAAACAAACAATTATTACAAAAACAATGTCCTTTTAATCTGATTTATACCTCAGAAGGATGCCAGTAAAATTTTATTAAATCAACATTATATTATTTGGCCATTAATATCCAAAAAGGAGCATATTGCCTTAACTTAAATTTTCTTTTACTTCTCTTGACAATGTTCTCTATATTCTCTATTTTGAGTTAGTAAACTTTTGAACGGGATGTGCGATATATAAAATACATAATATATCCAAGGGTATGATCTGATAAAAGTATTTTTTGATGCATTTTTTGGTTGTTTATGCACGTTGGCTTGGTTTATGTTTTATTCAGCTTATATTTATTTGGTATAACAGTTTTTTTGCCTTTGGAATGGCATGCATTGAGGCTAGATAGTAGATAGTGTTTCATTAGATCATTAAAGGAATTTAAATTAGCATATATTTTTTGTGATTGTGTGTTATCATGATACAGGTAGTTGTATCATAGTGCCTTATGCATGTTATTTACCTATTATATACTTATGTATTATCAGTAAATAGATGATAACATAGTACTAAAATGTCTTTTTAATAGTATGTTTATCTTTCCAATTCACTAGGTATTTGCAAAATGTATTTTGAACTAATTTAAGTCATTAATTGATCATCTTTCTTTTTCAGGTTCCGGGATATTCTTTTCATTGTTAAAAAAAAAATATATATATTTCAATATTATTGTAATATAAATCGCAGCTCTAAAAATAAATGATATTGATTACTAATGTGTAATTTATTTACTATGAATTTTCTCTGAAAATAATAAGTCTTTAATAATATCATTGATTTGCTGTGTAAAGTTAATAGACATATTTTTTAATACATTAAATTATATTAAAGTAATAAAAAATATGTTTATTAACTTTAAACAGTAAGTCAGTGAGACTTATAAAAATATTTTTCTTAAAATTTCCCCTCTTTTAAGCCCCGCCCCTCCAATTCCCCTCAATTTAGCTAGTACTGTCAGGCGACACCAGGTGGCGTCTGTTTCCATTTTTTAACATGAAGTTAGCATTTCTTTAATGTACCTATTCCCTGGTTGCCACTTTATTGAAAAATTGCTCTTTATTCAAAATCTAAGCTAGATAGATATAGAATAGACCAGCAATTTTTGATGCCCCTGTATACAATAAACAAAGCAATCAAATTTTTTAGTAAAGTTTATTTCTTTGGCATAAAAGTCAGCACAAGTATTAATTCTGAAAAGCAATTGACAGGGTGTTGACAATCTTTTTTATTATAGCATGCATGTTTAAATATCTTTAAATATCTCAAAAACCAAAGCTTATAAACATATTTAACCCTTATAATAAATGCCTTATTTTGTGTCCAAGGATCCAAATATGTCATAAAATACCGGGTGTTCCATAAGAAAAATATAACTTTGGTGTGGATCTTAGTTCTGACATACCCTGTACATTTCAAAATAATTTTAAATTATGCACATTGCCTTCCCACTTATACCCATAAAAATCCCCTTTTAATCCCCTTTTAAATTAAGCCCATAAAAATCCCCTTTTAAATTATAACATTGCCTAAATTATAACATTTCGTATAATCAACCAAGGTGAATGAAGCGCACCACCGTGTGAATAATATAGGATGCAATATAGGGTTAGGTGAATAAAAACAAGGAAATACTTACAAGAGTTTACTCTCGACTAAAGTATCTGCTCGCCCAACATGCGCATAAGAGAGTGCTTTTACTTCTGAGAGTTTACTTTTGTTGCCGCGACTTTACTCGCAAGTATTTACTCGTTACATCGTTATTCACGTGGAATGTTTATGTTTACGGTCAAACGATTTATCAAGTCCGTTTGCAGAGTTAGTTTGAAACCCTTCAAATTCTTTTGTCAGATATTTTTATTCTTCTCAAGAACAAAATATATGATAATGACGATGATTGCACAAACAAAGTGAGTAGCGATAGTAGAGCGGTCTTAGCAAATATAATAAAAACCAATACAGTTGTCCTAGACAAGTCTGTGATACCACAAGTGGTGAAACGCAAAGAAAAAGCCATGGATAGCTATAAAAAAAGAATACATACAACATACTGGAAAGGAAATAACTGTCAGTCAACTGAAAAAGTTATTAAATAACATGAAGTCATCCGTAAAAAAAAAGACTGATATACAAGCAACTGGGAATAAACCAATTAAATTACTGGATTGGGAAAAAGCATTTCTTCGTCTGATGAGAATCCTGTTTTTGTAAAAGTACCCGGTAGTGTTAACATTGGAACAGAATGTTTTAAAGGCAATCGAGATTCCGTGGAAAATACAGTTCAATCCGTGCCTGTTACTCCTGACGCAACCAAAAATTGGTCAAAAAGCACACAGAAAAAAAGAAAATTACAGAATGAAACTGAAGAAACAGCACAGCTATCAACATCCGAGTTACAGCGCTTAGTTTTAGTGGAGAAGTTACGACTGACTCGTCTCCAAATTATGCGTGAAGAATTATTGTTGAAAAGGCTTAGGGAATCAGACACTAGCACCAGTAGCACGCAAAAAGAACGGGTAACATTTGCTGATACTGATGGTGCTTTAAAGGAGTTTTTGATTTTGAATTAAACGAATTTCTAGATTTCTTATTTGTACTGGTGAATCGTAATAACTTTTTACAAGCATTGTGGCTTATATTTTTACATTCTCTATAAGTTTTTCTCGCACGTACATGCATAAAAGCAGCCATTATGCTTAAAATTCATATGTCAAGTATGGCACGGACCTACCTTACATAAAAACAAGAACTTGCTTACAAGTGGGGGCCTTTACTTTATTTTATTCACCGAATTTTAAGTATTTACTTGCTATTAACGTGAGCTAGAGTATTTACTTTCGAGCATGAGTAAGTACTTTTATTATTCAATTCCCAACGAGTAATAACTTAAAAACTTTAAAGTAAAAGCGTTTACTTGACTTTATTCACCTGACCATAATATGTAGAGTATTTTAGTAGAATTTGTATTGAAAATAGACGCCATATATTTCATACAGCACCAATGCTGATTAATGCTATTCATAGGTCCAGACCCTTCTGCGGTACTGCAAATGTTATTACAGTACGTCTGTCCGTTCTATAGCTACGGGCAATCCGTGAAAGGGGAAACGATATTCTCTCGATGTTTTTCGTAAAAAATTAGACGACGCGTCTCATCAATACAAATTCGACAAATTTGCAAGTAGCCAATAAAATGAGTGGGCGGAGCGATTTGCGGTGACGAACTCGTCAAGTCGACGAATAAAATATATTGTTGTTTATTTAAATGTTTTTTGTCCGCATTCCTTTCATAGACACAGATCCAGCAGACGCACTTTACAAATATATGTCTATCAAACTCTTCCCTGACTCATTGAATAGACTCTAGTTTTGTAGATATACTACCTAATGCAAGCTCAGCTCAGAATACCCTGTATATCTACTACTATTTTATTACAATATATCAATTATCAACATGCGTCAAATATACATTGTAAGGGTGTTCAAAGTAATGTTTCTTTTATTAGGAAATGCGTCAGAGAGAGAAAAAACGATGGTATATTATTACCTCCTACCGATTTAATGTTTTCAATTTCCTGTTTCTGTCAACGTAAGAATTCCCTTTTATTATGTAGGAGTTCCTCAGTCTCCGGACCTTGTTATTTTCACATTTATTTTTACTTCGTTGACAGTGCACAAAATAATTGTCTTTATTGTATAGGAAGGGCCATTTTCACTTAATTATGAGGCAAATACAGTTTATTTATTTATTATAATTCGTCCAAGGAAATTTGTGGCATCTTTGGATAGGCTTACGGGAAAAGCCCCGTGATGTACACGTGTTTCACTTGTGTACATTTTCTTGACAGTCACTGGCAGTCGTTGGCATCAGTCGACTATAATAATTACAGTACGTCTATCCGTTCTGTAGCTACGGGGCATCCGTAAGGGGGGAAACGATATTCTCTATTAGCCGGTAATTCATGGGCGTGCTATAAATATTTTAGATATCATTACTTACTTATACAAAAGTTTAAAAAATACCCAATCAGTTTTATTTTTTTATTTTTTTTCAAATAAATGAGACACTATCTTTATAAAAATTAAAATATTAAGAAGAATAAATTTTAAGAAAAAAAAACAAGTTTTTAAATACACTAAGAAAAAAATAAACTTTTTCTTTAAAACTTTTGTTATGAACTTATAACGTCATTACACAATTTTAAAATATTATATACAAGCTTGTCGCGAGATTTGAGTGTACAGTTGCACTCATAAAAATCTGGTACGACAACTTTATCTTGTAATTCCTGGCCTAGTGGTCTATCATAACACAAACTTTCAAAATGAGACAGGGTAGACACAGGTTTTAGATTGTCATTGTATACTGTATACCCAAGCAGCATTTGGACGTCGGGACAAAGTTGTGTCACGCGACCAAACGTCGGGGCGCAATGTCGGCACAACCTCGTGCCAACTCTAGTCTGCACTAGTTTGGAGAATAATTTTTAGGTCGAAACGCGACGTTGGAAACCTACGTTGGCTAGAAGCCTAATTTAGTACAAACTGCAACGTTGTTTAAAATCCTAATTCACAGAAATACAAAACTAATATGGCGTATAAGTCGCCTTTTATCCTAAATTGGGATAATAATAGTAAAAATATTATTTTTATGATTTAGTTAGAGACATATGTCAGATGGCAGTGAAGGAAAACAAAACAAAAGTATTTAAGTGTGGGGGATGTTTAAAAATCATAATTATTGAAACACTTTAACCGACTCTGTAACTCGTTATCCAAGGTAAAAAAGTTAAACGCAAACAACTTTATTGATAAATGTATTGTTTCTACTTTGAAAAATACTAATGGGCCTTAAAATTAAAGAAGTTTTAAAAATTTTCTTGAATTTTTTTTTAGTAAAATGAGAATAATTTATTCGCAGTCGAAAAAATTGTTTCCGCGTGTTTTTTAGGGTCAAATATTTCAAGTTAATGTATTCAAAAAGCAGGAATTGCTATTTTAGAAACGAAACATTTTCTTATTTAACAACGTGGCGGCTTTCACTTTGTTGTTTTGGAGATTAAGATGGAGTAGTTTGAGTAGTCGCATACTGGACTAATAAAGTCGCAGTTCGGTAGGTAGTATACTAGTCGCAAGATTGCCTAATTTAGTCATCCTAGAGTCTAGCTTGTGCCGGCCTCTATAATCTAAATAAACGAGGGAGTGGATAACCTATCGGTAATATATATCGATGTATATTTAAATTTAGTTTTATATGTACCTTTCTTATGTCCCATTTTTATTACGTTTTTTTTTATAAAAATAAAAACACCACTGAACTGTCTGACTGAACAGAACAATGAAGTGGAAATTTAAGATTTAGAGTTATGGTTCAATATAGTTGCAAAAAGGTAGTGACTCGACGTCCTACCAACGTAAGAATAAGGAAATCTAAACTACGTTGGAATTAGTAAAACAGACGACGTTTGCATAACGTTAGAATAGGTTCTGAAACTGACGTCGGAAAACTCTATATTGTCCAACGTTGTAACTACGTTGTCCGAATCACCTAAAGATCACTCAAGCAAAAAAGTTTACAAGACAACGTTGATTCGACGTCGCAGAAGCTTCTACTTTGCTGTAGTACTAGTCCAACGTCGGCACAACGTTATAAAAACGTTTAAATTTATGTTAATATCCAAGGTAGGGAGCTAACTATTTTTTGTAACTAATCCAACGTTGTGTTTAGTAAACATGTGGTCGCAAGTCGTGAAAATGCTACTTGGGTATACTTCAGGTATATTATTTATGTCACACATCAATCAAAACACATCTAAGAGATGAGTATTTTTTAGCTTTGTACACTGACAAGCATTAATAACTCAGACAATTTGTGGATGTAAACGTACCAAAATTGTTGTTAGTTTTAATGCATTTAAAATATGGTATGTCAAAATTGTGTACTTACTCGTATGTATTTATTTAGTTTGAAAAGTTTCCAATTAACATCAAATAGATCCAGTAATTTAATTTACTTGTTTATCGATGTAGAGAAATCTCGCGACAAGCTTTTCTATAATATTAAAATTGTGTAATGACGTTATAAGTTCATAATAAAAGTTTTAAAGAAAAAGTTTATTTTTTTTAGTGTATTTAGATAAAAGCTTGTTTTTAAAAAAGTTTTTTTTCTTAAAATTTATTTTTTACTTTTTAGTTATGCTTGTTTCTCAGTATCTAGCACACATATTAAAAAAAAATAATTAAAATGGGACGTAAGAAAGGTAAATATAAAACTAAATTTAAATATACATCGACATATTACCGATACTTTATCCACTCCCTCGTTTATTTAGAATATAGAGGGCGGCACAAGCTAGACTCTAGGATGACTAAATTAGGCAATCTTGCGACTAGTATACTACCTGTTAAGGCTGAACTGCGACTTTATTAGTCCAGTAGGCGACTACTCGAACTACTCTATCTTAATCTCCAAAACAACAAAGTGAAAGCCGCCATGTTGTTGATAAGAAAATGTTTCGTTCCTAAAATAGCAATTCCTGCTTTTTGAATACATTAACTTGAAATATTTGACCCTAAACAACACGCAGAAACAATTTTTTTTTCGACTGCGAATAAATTATTCTCATTTTACTAAAAAAAAATTCAATAAATCTTTTAAAAATTCTTTAATTTTAAAGCCCATTAGTATTTTTTAAAGTAGAAACAATACATTTATCAATAAAGTTGTTTGCGTTTAACTTTTTTGCCTTGGGTAACGAGTTACAGAGTTGGTTAAGTGTTATGATCTTCAAACATGCTCCACACTTAAATACTATTGTTTTGTTTTCCTTTACTGCCATCTGGCATATGTCTCTAACTTAATCATAAAAATAATATGTTTGCTATAATTATCCCAATTTAGGATAAAACGCGACTTAGACGCCATATTATTATAGTTTTGTATTCCTGTGAATTAGGATTTTAAACAACGTTGCAGTTTGTACTAAATTAGGCTGCTAGCCAACGTAGGTATCCAACGTCGTTTCGACCCAAAAATTATTCTCCAAACTTGTGCAGACTAGGGTTGGCACGAGGTTGTGCCGACGTTGCGCCCTGACGTTTGGTCGCGTGACACAACGTTGTCCCGACGTCCAAATGCTGCTTGGGTAGCATAGGCTAGACAAGAAATTTCTTGCTGCGGAGCTTACAGAATCCCACTGCAGCTTTCTTAAAATTCTCTCTCTAAAACGTTGCTATAGTCTGTCCAACGAGAAGATCCTTGACAGTGATAGATGTGTCTGTCATTTTAATTTCAAAGTAGTGTATTTTATTTTACAAAGAAATAAGTTGGTACAACTGGAACGCATTGTAGCTTCATTGCAGGATATATTTAAAATTTGATTGACAAGATGACAAGTGATTACTTCAAAATATTGTGAAAAAAACTGTATAAAACTGAAAAAATGTAATCGAGTTATTTTATTTAATAAAAACGGTATGTGTTAAATACAAAACAAACAAGAACAAGACACTACATACTAAAAAAATATAAAAAAGAACTATTATTTACTTTCAAGCTTTATGAAACTACCCGCATTTATGATTATATTTATCAATATAACTTATGTACAAATACAAATTTGTAATATTCCACAGGAATAAATAAAACAACATAGGTAAATAAAACAAACTATTTTATTAATAATAACACCTACCAAATTTTATACCTTAAAGGTTGAATAATTAACTTTAATCTTAATTTTTTTAAACCAGTACCTTTTGACATTATTTTTCTGCAGTACTAAAATCCATTATTTACCTATCGTGTGATGTCGATATTTTACAGCTACTCCAGTTTTTAGTATGTGTTTGGTTTGATCCTTCTACCATATACGAGATGCACTTATCTACGACGAAATGGTATACAAACTTTATCGATGGCAACTTCATTGGTGTATAAGACAAGACTTTCTGCCTGGGCAGCGAATATTAACCATAAACTGTGCTCTGGGTCTACAGTTAATTTTCACTCGATTTATCCTCCACTTGACTTCAAAAGACACAAAACACACCTAATAATACGAATCAAAATGCATCATCTTCCAAAACACAGGGTATTTAACAAAAGTTGACACAAAATTATAACCTATAATTTGGCAAGACTTTGACAAGCGTCAAAAATGACAAAAATCTAAAGGCGAGTTCATACGCATCGGCGTCCGTTTGTCGTTCATCGTTGCGTCAAACCAATAAAATTGAAATACGTTCTGTCATTTTTTAAGTAAACCAATAAAACTGGTTAAAAACAACAAGACACGACGCATGACGGATTTATATTTAAACCCATCCATAGATAACTTAAAAATTATTAGAAACTTTTTTTAGTAAAATAAATAGATTGGTATGGGACGTCATCTGCTTTTCTTTTGTCATCGTCTGTCGAAATCTTACCTGAGAAGAAAAAACAGAGTATAGCTCTTAGACTATAAGTAAAACAGCGAAATCGTTATGGAGTCATGAAAATGCAATAAATTTAAAAACTGCGTAATTTTCTAAACAACCGAAATCTTTAAATTCAACCAATAGAAGGTAAAAGGTAAGTATCTTGTATCATCGTATCGCCGGATAACAGATGTATGAAAATCAAGCTTAACTCTTGAAATTATGTCCACGTTAATTCTGATAAACAGCCGTTTAAATTTTATAATTAGATTATTATCGACATTTGTTGACATAATTGTCATTATTACCTGATATTCAGTTATAGCACATAAACCAAAGCTCCGGAAATAATTCGTTATTAATTATATTTGTGTGAAAACACGTAGGCACAGTCAAAATAGAGACAACTCTGTATATCGATTTTATTTCGGCCCCTTCAGGACTTTGTTCTGCTTTGTTTCATCCCTTTACGGGATTTATTTAATATTTTATTAGTCAAAAAGGATGGTCTTAGAGATTTACTTGGCATAGGGTGAAACGTTTTTGAAAGGTTTTGTTAAAAGTTTCAAAGAATTTTGAATTTTACAACATTTAATTTAATTTTTTACTTGGGAAAGATTAAAATAATACTGTCAAAGTAGCGTATTTAAATTTGAATTATGAACCGAAATAACAGTATAATCGAAAAAAACGGCGTCAGCGACAAGGGCGGTTTTATAAAAAAGTTAAAAACTTCTAGATGGGGGGTTTAATTTTAAACAAAAATATGTGTGTGCACTACTTGCGTATATTTGAAATGAAACGTCTTACTAACAGCTATTAAATTAAAGGATTTGAAGAACATGTTTAAAAAATGTAGTTTAAAATGCTGAAAAAGTAATAAATTAAGAAATATTTTTTTTGCGCGTAAAAAAATAGTTATAACAAACATATCTTTGCGTGTAACAGTATTTGTTACACATAAAAAACTATTTTTTACGGGTTAAAAACTTATTTTTTTGAAGTTTGATCTGTTCGGGGGGGGGGGGGTAATTACCCCCATTGCCCCTCCCCTAAAACTGCGCATTGTCAGCGATGGCTATGAAATGAAATCGCTGTCATTTTATATGTAAAATTATATGGGGAATGTGTGTCATATAGATCGTCATTTCCAAGCCAACTGGACACCGTTTTCTTTTCGATCATACGGTATTTGTAATTACTCTTCACAAATTCGATTCGTGAAGAATTCGATATAATAGATCTCACAAGGCAGCTGCTTTAACATAGAAACGGTTTGAACTCTACTTAAATAATTTATTGGCTCTAGAGCAAGTGTGGCGTTTCCCAAAGCCAATTTTAATGAGACAAGAATAAAATATAAGGCTGATTAGAGGACACGACATACTGATACATCAGTATATAGCAAGACTTCGCCGTATTCACAAGATACACTATTGTTTTAATTGTGGTAAAATAATTAATTTTAACTTAGTAGTTACACCGCACTTTATCAAAAAAATGATATTCAATAAAATGTTTAGTCACTATTATACTTCATGATTGATTGGTTTACTACACGTATGTACTTAATGTATATTGTATAGTTACTTACCACAAAACTTATAAAATACCTCATGAACACTGTACAGGGTGAGTCAACGATAGAGTAAAGTCCATTATCTCATTTGTTTCGAGGTTTACAAAAAAATGTTAAATACAAAAGTTATAGGGAAGGTTAAGATACATATTTTAAGATTATTATAGAGTATACAGGGTCCTTGAAAAATGTGTGGCGGATATAACATATGTTTTTTTTAAATGTAACACCCTATTTTTCATTTTATTTTTAGATTCTGCGTAAAATTCTATAACTTTTTTATATATAATGTTATATACCTAAAATTAATGGTTTTTGTAATATTTAAATTTGTTTATACAAATGTTAAATTGCAGTGTGGTAAAAAATTGTCAGTTGTACCATTGTTTCTGAAGTACATATTAATACCAAAATTTGGTATGATAGTTCTATAGAGATTAAAAAGAAGATATATGTTAAGATAATTTAGTTAAATGCTACAGGGTGTTTAAAATATATTTATGAATTTCAACTACTTAAAATTAAAAAATCTCAAATTTTTTAAATGGTACAGCCTATATATTTTCATTTTTTCTGAGAGATTTTGCAAAGCTCATCAACTTTTATTAAGTATGTCATATACCTATTTTTAATAGTTTGTGATTTATTCCAATTTTTTTCTATTTTTACCTTAATTTTTAATACAATTACGCTATAACATCATAGTTGCCGTGACAAAACAAACATATTTATTACTTATTTTTAACAAGTAGTTTAATAATTAGTTACAATTGTTATTATTAGTCAAAATTAACTAACTTTACTCAAATAAACTAAAATCCTAGTCGTGAATTTCTTGGTGTATTTCTATATTAAAAAAAGAAAGATGACATTTGGATTTTCCGTCGGGCCGAATAGCCGCAGATTAGGGTAATACTAACTAGATTACCTAATTATTGACGACGACTGATATTGAAATTTTCTCCGACATACAGTAATTTTTTTTTTCTCGTAGTAATTCTGGTTTATAATTCATTTCGTAAACCCAATATTACTACTGCCACAAAACCGTCCCATTACACACTGAAAATATTATAATATAATATAATATGAAAATGTTTTCTAGATAATCTACATCTATATTCTTATAGTACTTAGCAAAGTACTATATAATATATAGTACTGAACCAAAACATATGTTTATTTTGGCTTGTTCGTGTATATCAGTCACATTGACTAATCCATTTTTAGGAAAATCTGAAACTATTACCTCTCCCTCTACCATTTATACAAATTAAACTAAAATTCACTTTTTGTTCTTAACTTGCTTAACAGACATATGAAATTTTGATAATATTTTTTTTTTGTCATGGTAACTATGATGTTATAGCGTAATTGTATTAAAGATATGGGTAAAAATAGAAAAAATTGGAATAAATCGCAAATTATTAAAAATAGGTATATGGCATACTTAATAAAAGTTGAAGAGCTTTAAGAAATAATTTTTTTTAAGAAATATGAAAGGTTTGAGGTGAGGTAAAAGATAAGTAAAAGCTTTAGAAAATACATAGGTATAAATATATTTGAGAAAACAGAAGAAATATAGCTTTAAATATAATATTCACATCTTATTATTAGACCCCTCATAAAACGGAAAATTATTAAACTGATGACCATATTATAAATCAGGTTGAAAAATACCATATGATTGAAAAAAAACGGCGTCTAGTTGGCTTGGAAATGATGATCGATAACATTCCCCATATAATTTTACATAAAAAATGACAGCGATCTTCATTTCATAGCCATCATTGACGCCGTTTTTTTTTTCGATCATATTGTACTTTCTACAAAGTCTTGACAAAGATTACTAACTAGGTGATTATCTTATAGATATTAAAATGTTTTGAGTTTTCATATTTTATAATAATTTTAATATATTATGTTAACCATTATATTCTGTTTTTTTATGAATGTATAAACAATTCTTTACTTAAATAAAAAGCCATATGCATTACATTATTTCTATCAAAATTAACCTACAGGATATTTTTTTCGTAATATCAATACGTAGTTTATTAAAGTAGTTTTTATGTAGTTAACGAACGGGAAAAAGGCAGTTTTTGAAGAAGAACTACACGTACTTAATCAGGTAAATTACGTCTTAATTAACTACTTCCGAACCCTGATTACTATTAGCTTTGTAAAATAAGTGAATCAAGTAATAAACTATCAATTTCATTTATAATAAATCTTTCAAATGGTGTTTTTAGTTCATTTACGTGGACTGTAGTATTTTGGCCATATAAATAAATTTCTAATTTCAGATCTAAATGTATGTATGTAATAATTAAAAAAAGCCGGATTTTTCATCTGTATATGTGATAAACCAAAGTATACTTTCCTTTTATATTATTGTGAACTTAAAATAAATATTCCTTTATTAAATTTGATTGCTAAAAAGTGAGAGATAAACATTTATTGACTGGTATGATTTTTTCCGTATTCTATTAAAACTATTTTTATATATTATAATATTTTTAAAAACTCGGAAAAAGACATTTTAAAACTTCGAAATATATCTGGTGAGTGAAAAAAGATCCACAATTTGAACTTTTATCGGGTAATTATCAACGCTGCTAAATAGAGTTGGGCCTCCAGTTGGTGACGTCACGAGATTTTTACGTCACAGCAGTCGGGCCTTGTTATTACGCTGGTTACGGTAGGATGCATCGCGGCTACCATCCTGGCGAGCAGCGCGGCCAGCATCTTGGCGAGCATCGCATCGAGATGCCTCACTATGTTAGTGCCCTTACATATGTACCTATGTTGTTTAATATTTTTTCGAGTATCTTTTATATTTTTAAAGGAATGACATCGTTTAAATCATGTCTGGATTTTGATTTACGAATATGTATATTACCACATAAAGATTATATCAAATTATTTTCTGTTTTATAAAAGTTTCCATGACGTTTTTCTTTAAATATGTTATTTGCTTGACATTTTCTACTTTTCTTTGAAGATATCAGATATCTGCGCGTATTCATAAACCTTGCAAAACTTTCCAAATAACATTTTATGTTTTTAAAAATGAAAATACATACCTACTTATTCGATAATTATTTTATTTCTTTGTTTCAGATATCACAGATCAGGAATCATGCAACAATTCCATGACATATAATTTCAGGTAAGGTACTCATCTTTATTATCTATACTTGCGCTTATTATGTAAATAACTCTACAAAGCTAATTTTCATGCCAGATTTGACGTACCATATAATATTTTTATTAATAATTATTTTTATCTTTTAGCCGAGCATAAGCCGATAAAATTTCTCGTATAATCTTTTAATAAACTAGCTAAATTACCGCCGGTAGACAATTTGCGAGAGAAATACCGCCGGTAGGCGGTATAATTGTTAAAAAAAGTTTTTCATTTTTAAAATCAAAAAAGCGTGTTTTTATTGCTTCGGTTTCATTCTTCTATATATACAGGGTGGCGCGAATTTAAAGGTAGAGAAATAAACTTTACAGAAAAATGTTATTTCTTCCTTAAATATATACAGGGGTATCAAAAATTGCTGGTTTATTTTAAACATTTATTTTACATAAAAACTTCGTTATTTCCAATATAACACTATGTATTTTTTTAAACAAGTCGAAGCAGATTTAAATGCTCTTTCAAACTATATTAGGGTTTCCTATACCTATCTGGCTCAGATTTTGAATAAAAAGCGATTTTTCAATAAAACTGTAATCAAGATGGCTAGTGTTGTCATGGCAAGCTTTTAGTGACAGTTAGTAGTTATTTTCAAAATCGAAATTAGTTTATGGACTTATTTAAATTTATACCAGTATACTTTTATTTAATTTACCTAAAATAGTTTAATAAATAATATTTATTAAATATGTGTTTATTATTCTATCTAGAAAAACGAAGAAGTAGTTCTTTGAATTATTTTACGATGACTTGTAGAGATATGGATTTTCTATAAAAGAGCCAATTACGGCAAATTCATTTTCTTCACTTCCAACGACAGGTTTCTGCCTAATAGGTTTTTTATAAACCACACTACCAGCTCTGTGAAATAGGACACGAAGTTTAGCAAAGAAACATAGCTTATCAGGAAGATTCTTATTTGGATATCTTTGAGCATAAGCCCTTGGGGCCAAGAAGCAATTTCCCTCACAAAATAATATCACTAGCAACATATCTATTCGTTCCGCCAGGAGATACTGCTTTATTTTGATAAAGTAATGAATATAAGTAAGTATTCATTAAACTCTTGTAGGTAAATTTAAGTAAACTGTTATAAATTATAAATAATAATGTCCATAAACTAATGTCGACTTTAAAAATAGTTACTAACTGTCACTAGAAAATTGCCATTGCGACACCAGCCATCTTGACTACAATTTTATTTGAAAATCGCTTTTTGTTCAAAATCTGGGCTAGATAGGTATAGGAAAGCCTAATATAGTTTGAAAGAGCATTTGAATCTACTTCGATTTATTTTAAAAAATATAGGGTGTTGCATTTGAAATAACGCAGTTTTTATATAAAATATATCCTTAAAATAGATCAGCAACTTTTGATAGCCCTGTATAAATTTAAGGAACCAATACCATTTTTCAGTAAAGTTTATTTCTCTATCTTTAAACTCAGCATAAGAATTAATTCTGAAAAGTAATGTACAGGGTGTTAATAGTTTATTCTATTGTAGCATGCAAATATAAATATCTTTAAATATCTCAAAAACTGAAGATTTTAAAAATATTTAACCCCTATAATAAATACCTTTTTTGGGCCCAAGAACCCAAAAATAAAATAAAATACCGGGTGTTCCATAAGAAAAAATATAACTTATGGATCTTAGTTCTGAAACACCCTGTATATTTCAAAATAATTTTAAATTGTGCACATTGTCTCCCCACATATACCCATAAAATATTTTGTTTCTACATCTTTCCGTTTTTGTATAATCAACCGAGGCGAATGAGGTGCGCCGTATATTTTATTTTCTTTTTTTACATATTTTAAGATTTTTTAAAAATGTATACAGGGTGTTTCGAAAAATCTGGTCATCAAAAAAAAATCACGATCCTGCTTAAAGCGCTTGACGTAAAAAGCTGATTTTTGGAAAACAGATTGACTTTAGGGTGTAGAGGTTCGATGAGAAGGGATTTTTCGAAACTCGAGTTCTAAGGGGGTGACACCACCTCTCAAATATTAGAATACTTTTTATTTAAAAACCGGTGAGTTTTTCGGAAAAACTCTTAAACACGAATATTTTATTTTGTTGCTTTACATATTTTAAGATTTTTTAAAAATGTATACAGGGTGTTTCGAAAAATCTGGTCATTGATTAATCACGATCCTGCTTAAAGCGCTTGACGTAAAAAGCTGATTTTTGGAAAACGGATTTCCTTTAGGGTATAGAGGTTCGATAAGAAGGGATATTTCGAAACTGAAATTCTAAGGGGGTGACACCACCTCTCAAATATTAGAATACTTTTTATTTAAAAAACGGTCAAGTTTCCGAAAAACGCTTAAACACCTATATTTTATTTTCTTTTTTACATATTTTAAGATTTTTAAAAATGTATACAGGGTGTTTCGAAAAATCTGGTCATTGATTAATCACGATCCTGCTTAAAGCGCTTGACGTAAAAAAGCTGATTTTTGGAAAACGGATTGACTTTTAGGGTGTAGAGGTTCGATAAGAAGGGATTTTTCGAAACTCGAATTCTAAGGGGTGAAACCGCCCCTCAAATATATTAGAATATTTTTATTTAAAAAACGGTCAAGTTTCCGAAAAAACGCTTGAACACGTATATTTTATTTTCTTTTTTACATATTTTAAGATTTTTTAAAAATGTATACAGGGTGTTTCGAAAAATTGATTAATTGGTCATTGATTAATCACGATCCTGCTTAAAGCGCTTGACGTAAAAAAAGCTGATTTTTGGAAAACGGATTGACTTTAGGGTGTAGAGGTTCGATAAGAAGGGATTTTTCGAAACTCGAATTCTAAGGGGGTGAAACCACCCCTCAAATATTAGAATATTTTTTATTTAAAAACCGGTGAGTTTTTCGGAAAAACTCTTAAACATGTATATTTTATTTTGTTGTTTTATATATTTTAAGGTTTTTTAAAAATTTATACAGGGTGTTTCATAAAATATAACCATTGAGTTTTGGCAAACGGATTGACTGTGGGGTGTAGAGGTTCGATAAAGAGGGGGTTTTCGAATTTCAAATTCCAAGCGGGTGAAAACGACCCACAAATATTACAATATTTGTTTTTTAAATACGGCGAGCCTTTCGGGAAAACACTTGGACACGCATAATTGATTTTGTTTTTTTACATATTTTGAAATTTTTAAAAAATCATACAGGGTGTTTCAAAAAGTTGGGTAATTGATTAATCACGATTCTGCTTAAACTGCTTGACGTAAAAAGCTTATTTTTGGCAAACGGATTTTCGAAAGTCAAATTCCAACGAGATGAAACTACCCCTCAAATATTATACCAAGTTATATAATAATATCGCCATATTGTTTTTCTCATGCTGACATAAATGTAAGAAAATTTTATCTTAGTTTGTATGTTAATGGAAATTCTTGCTTTGCTTTGATCATCACCATTACAAATGATTAATCCGACGCGAACGAAGTCTATATATATATATATATATATACTATATATATATATATATATATATATTTTATTTTTCTCTGATTAATGCGCCATCTTATTACTTTTGATTTTAGAATTAATTAATTTGTTACAATAATTCTTTACAATTATAAAATATCAACGCCAGCTCAATGCAAGTCTTGTTTTATGATGGCTCTGCTACAAGGCAATCGCCAAAAATAGCAAGTCAAAAAATGAAAATGCAAAGATATTAGGTTATATCACAAACTAAATTAGATTAGTTCAGCGGTATTTGGTGTTTAAACTACCGTATGCCACTGTTGGACGTCTTTTGCCTGATGCCAGGTTAAGACGTCAAATATCATACCGCCGGATGACGGTATTTTTTTGTATACCGCCGGCGGCTGTTTGGCTAATTAGCTATGTGTTAAACCTCTGAAATAAGGAAAATTTAAATAACTTGGTAACAAAAAAAACAATTAATACTATTTGTTTAATAAAAATACTGCTTGATACATTAATTACTACAATTTATTATCGTTTAATTGAAAAGTCATAATACGTGTGTTCGGGTATTTCATGTTCGTTTTGGAAAGCAGCTTTTGAAATCTCACTACTAGGACTTCCTACTTTCTCTAACCAATCTTTCCTGAAAAAATAGTACAGGATATTAAATTATTATTTATTTATTGTAGGAAAAAATACCCAGCACATACATTTTATTAATTGATTCCGGTTCACCTTCCAATACACCCTTCACAGTGAGATCTTTAGTGTTCATGCACCATCCTTTTAATCCTAACTTAGTAGCTTCTTTTTGAGTATACTACAACATAATACATCACATACAAGCCTTATAAAATAGCAGAAATAAAATACTTGATTGTTATAAGTATATGCAGATAAAAATCTTACTAACTTTTGTCTAAGTTTTGTCTAATATACAGGGTGAGTTTAAAAAAGTGCAAATATTTTCAGGGCTGGTAGATCTCGATAAAAGGAACATATTTTCTCTTTACCGTTTTTCAATTAAGGCGAAAATATACGATATAGTTTACTTTGCAAATTAAAAAAATGGGTGTGCACTATGTGCGCATATTTGAAGTGAAACTTCTTAATTTCGTCTTTCTGTCTGTCTGTCCGTCTGAGGACGCCATTCGGGTACCTCTATCCACGTGTCAAGATTGGTTCCAATCGACCCATAATTAAGAAAAATCCTGATCATTTGGTCCATTTAGAGGCATCGGTTCGAAACGTCGACGGCGTTATCCTATAGTTCGTCTCCAAGTATGCTGAAATCGACCCACATTTTTCTTCAATATCAAATCGTTAGTCCCACCTTGATGAAGATGTAAACGAAACGTCGTATCAAATTTTGCAGGGTGAAACCGTGTGGACCGTCGCTCATATAACCTACCCACATAATTTGGTCGCGATCGGACATCAACTTTTGACGTTTCTTACGTCAAAACTGTCACAGTGACACGTGTCATACACGGTCAAGTTGGTCCAATCTATCGACATACCAAATTTTTTGCTTAAATTTTGAGAACCACAGGATTTTTTCTGGGTTCTATTTCTTGTAAATTTAAGCTGCTGTCTATGTTGCCATTTAAAAAAATTACCTATGTTTTTAACTAAAACTTTTTCAAAAAATTTCAAATTTTCAAATTGTTTTTCTTCGCGAAAAAAACCTCATAATCACTTATTGAAGATTCGCTCATACACTTATTGAAGATTCGCCCTGTATATTTATTTAGCTTTTTTTGTCCAGTCAAACCTTTAATTACCTTTCTGAAAAAGACTCCTGCAAAATAAAAAGGATTTAATTTAATTTAAAAATAAACTAATGTAAAAATTAATTTATTTTACCTTGTACACGACCCCAAACTTCAAAATCTACCGACCGTAGCGGCATACCAAAAATCCAGAATTCAGTGATAAAATTAGAAAATTTGCAAAATGACTGACAAGCTTTCAAGGAAGACTACTGTGACAGTTTTGATTGGTTACTCTAGAAACGAGAATATTGATAAAATATTAATAAGTATCCATGGCTCTGAAAAAATACAAGATGTAATAATATGAAGAATTACGAAAAATATTACGCATTAATACAATATTAGACAATGAACAATTAGTCATTATCTTTTAGTCCTACCATCAGTTCAGTGAATTTGCTATAAAATTTCGGTTCCAAAAATACATTAATACCATAGAGTATACTAAATGGTCTTTGAATTATGACCACGTCCACGAGGACGTCAATCTAGACGTCGAGGAACCTTCATATGACAACTTCTAATCGAGACGATCGACTTATTGTTAAGTTTGTTTCTAAGAAACCGCCGTTTGCCAGCTTTTCAAATTGATACTGAATTGCACTTAAGGACCGTACATATTAACTAACAGACTACAAGAAGAAGATTAAATGAAGCAAATCTTATGTGAAGAAAGCCTGCTTCGGGACCAGAACTTACTAGATGTGTTGACTAGGCCCAAAAACAAAGACATGGTGTTAATGTAAAAATTACGAAAAAATGTTAGTGTCTTCTTTAAAACCGAATATTTCCAACAAAAATAAAGCTAATGAGATTAAACAAAAAACAAACCATTGAGAAAGGGTGTATCTAGATGATAAAATGATTTTTAAATTTCTTGCTGTTTTAACATATTTCACAGGGTGTTTCAAACTTTCACCAAAATATCAACATTTTGTTTTCCCTCGTATAATTAACAGATGGGGAGTTTCATTTTTAATTTAGAAAAAGATACTGAAAAGTCAGATAATTTGGCAACACACTGCTTAAAAAATCATCAAAATCGGTCCATCAAAATAAAATATATTAACGTTTAAAATACATCAAAGTTTTAAGGTGCCCATTTTTCGTACCGGTGAATGTATTTCAAAAACTATACATTTTAGTGATATACTTTTCTAATAAACAAACTTTTATTTTTTTACAAGAATCCAAAAATCAATTAATATATAGGGTGTTCCATTATAAAAAACATAACATTGATCTGTAACTTTTTTTGGGGACACCCTGTAGAACTCTACATAATTTTAGAAAATGCTTTAAATTGACTTACATCAGCTCTCAAAATTTCACTTCAATACAAACTTTTGTTCTCCTTGCAAAAACCGCGTCGTATATGACGCGCCACCCTGTATAATTCGATTTCAATCAAAATTTCAATGATTAGAATATAAGCAGAATAGGTATATTTTATGTATTAGATTTATTTATTTCAATAAATTTACTTAGAAAAAGAATAAAAAAAATCAAAATATTAAGAAGGAAATAATTACTAAGAATTTAATAAAATTAATGGGTAAACAATAAAAGGTAATAAAAAAATGGGTAAACATTTTAGTATTTCACCTATAAAACACAATACAGAAGGTTTCACTTTAATACATTCACAGTAATTATAATAATTTAGGAATTTATTTTATAATATAGTAAATTATAAAATAAATTCCGAGATAAAAGTCTCTGGGCACTCCACTACAGTAAATCTGGAGATATCTAAATATACTGATACTATATTATACTACCCTGTATTACGTAAACATAATGTGGTGTATAATTACCACGTATTTTTGGAATTAAAATAAGTTAATTTTATTTCTATTTTTTATTATTTGTTTAGAGGTAAATTGTGCCAAATTAACTTATCTAGGTTTTAAAAATATTCTTCTATATTCACGGGATAGTTGGACACCCTGTATAAGCTGTGGTATAAGGAACTGACTTTATTTTCAAATCATCCTAATTTTTGGCAATATTTTTAAATCCTAAATCCTGAATCCTATCAATTATAAATTATTATTTTTTTTATTTTCTTAGAAAGGTATATTTTACTCAAAATCCTTGAGAGTTTTAGAATTGTATCAATATTTTAATACATAAAGTTAGTTGGCCAAAACGGACAATAACAAATAGAACTATTCCTAACCTAAGATATTTTATTTATTTTAAATTGCTGTATTTATAGCAGTTGAAATGCACTATTAGTTATTATTAAAATTTAAGCTTAGGACTTGTTAAATACTTACATTAATCAAGTTTTATTCGATGATTTAACTGGTTTAATAATATCTCTTCGTCAATAATATCTCATCGTCAAAATAATTCTGCAAGGCCGCAGGACGCACATTATAGATTGTATTGGTTGTATTGAGTTAAAGTGTATTACTGGTTACCTAAGTTTTGTTGTAGGAATTGATAAAATTTAAAATAAAATATTGTGTATATTTTTTGGTTTGAGCATTTTATTTTTTGCATCGTAATCATAAATAGAAGAGATAATTTTTAAGTATAAAATAAAGGACCTAAAATCCAATAGCTGGCTTTGCTTTTGTTTTGAGCTAAGGTTCGTTTTGAGCTTTGATATTTTTTAAAACGTAACTCGCTATGGAAAAAACGATTCAGAAATTATTATTTCAAGGAATTTATTAGGAGTAGAAAAAATATTGTGCTGTGTTGGCGTTGGTTTCCATGTAATTTGACAAATAAATAAAGCTGTCTCTTTAGTTGTCAGTTTTGAGTCAATATTTTTTAATTCTCTTTCCTGTCGATTGCTGATTGAATTGGAGCCAGAAATGGCTCAAAACGAAATAAGTAAATTACCAACAGATATTCAGGCTGAGGCGACAAACGCCATATCCAAACTACTTCCATTTAAATCCCGAATAACTTATGAAAAGGAATACAAAAAATTTCAAAATTGGAAGCAATTAAAAAACGTGCGAGAAGAAATAAAGTTTTTAACCTATCCTTGCTGTTAAAGTCCTGTTAAAGTATCATTTAATCTACTCTTGCGGTTAAAGTACTATTTTATCTACTATTTTTGATAGATATAAGGCAATTTTAACATTTGCTATGGGAAAAAAATAAAAAACATAATTATAAGCTCTACAACGAGAGAATACATGACGTTGACAAATAATGTGTTTGTCTCAGTTCACAAATATATAATATTTTCTGTCAGTTTTTTTATGTCTTCTGTCGAAATCTTCTCTGACTCGTTGGGCAGACCCTAGTTAACTTTAAATATATTTTATAATTGACTGGTTTACACTATGTTTACACTACTTGTAACATAAATTATTATAGTACGTCCTGTGATATATTTAAATTATAGCCAAATAAACTTTTATGTTTTTTGTATATAGGTATAGGATTGATAAATATTTCTTATAGTTGTACAGTGTAAAATAAACAGCTTTCAGAGCAACATAGTGTTCGTTTGATTCTTCCTAAAGTATTTAAATTAATAATTTACTGGACAGAACATTTGGCGACGAGGATGGGATAGCGAGAGACAGATATATTCGATTTTCTTTCATACTTTTGATATCGTCTGTCCAAATCTTCTCTCTGGCTCTTTGGATAGGGTTTGGATACGATAACTCTCCAACACTAATTGAATAATTTTATCTTTGAGGCTCAATAATTTAAAGTTAAATAATTATTTGTGTAACTAGTGCAAAAAGGCCATATTGTTGCACGACACATTATAGTTTGGTGAGTGCAACAAATATGCTTTTTGTACATGTTGCACACAACATTTTTTCTACGATCAAATTGAAATTCTTATTTAAATGTTTATTAAAAAGTTTTTACAGTAATTCACAGGATAATATTACCACTATTTTTTTCAATTCATTTCAATTTTAATATCGCAGTTTGAAAAATTCACTATGGTAATTGAATTGATGGATAAATTTAATTTTCAGTAGTCTTTTGAATTTTATTTTGATTTCTGCTCGTGGAGGTCTCGGGTTCTTGTTCTTTACTTAAAACTCTTTTCCGGAATATTGCTGCGAGGTGTCCAGCACTGGTACTTGGTTTATTTTCCTGGATTTGACAATTTTTTACAAAAATTTACAAATTCTTTCTCTTTAGTTAAAATCGTCATTAATAATGCCAAAGTGTTTTTTTGCGCCAGCGCAAATAATAGGTTATTTTTTGCACTAGTGTAAAAAATTTGACTTTTAAGTAGATAGTGTAAAAATACTTTTCGCACCGATCGCGATCGTAGAAAAAAAGTTTTTGTACTATTATTGTGGTTGATTTGTATAATATCAAATCGTTTACCTATCTACAGGGTGTCCCAGGCTGAGCATTAGACTGTCCCGTGCATTAGAAGTTTCTGGAGAACTACAATATCTAGATCGGAGATTTTTTGTACATCATTGTTTCACAACGAGATCTATCGATTAAAAATATTTTCAATATGGCGGCACTTCCGGAAATACCGGAAGTTGACAGCAACTTTGATATTAATACTCTATACCTAACGTTAACCATTTTTGAGGAAAACAAAATATTTTAAATTTTTGGACGAAAAAAAACCGCCTGTCAAAAATATGTGTATAGCCTATACGTCAAATTTAGTGATTACCACAGCCACTGTGACATAAAAGAAGATATGTGGCTAGCTATTTCAAAAATTAAATTGTTCAAATGTCATAATAGAATAATGGCGGTATATAGCTGTCATGGAATTGGACAAGCCATTAAAAATTATCATAAATAATTTTTTTCAAATGGAGAAACCCACTTTTTTTATTTCACTAGTAAAAAGGCTTTTCAATTCGTTACTTTTTGACTATACATGTTCCTATACCTAAATCGTTTTTAAATTATTTCAGATTTAGTTTGAAAACGTATATTTTTTTTATATTTTATATCTAACTTTCTTTGACATTAAGTGTCAAACAGTCAGACGATTTATTTCCATCTGCCAGAAACGAATCATTTGAGTTTCCTATATTATAAATACAGCCTGCCTTAAGAGTTTAAAAAGTGTATTTATAAAAATATATCTCGTATTTTTGCTCTTTAGTGATATCGTGATGTCTAATAATTGATATTACTCATAATATACCGTATGATCGAATTTTTAATCGCTCAATTCCATGACAGCTACCGCCATTATTATATGACATTTAAACAATTTAATTTTTGAAATAGATAGCCACATATGTCTACTCTTTATGTCACACTCGCTGTGGTAATCACTAAATTTGACGTTTAGGCTATACACATATTTCTAACAGGCGGTTTCTTTGCCCAAAAATGTTTTTTTTCTCAAAAAAGGTTAATGTTAGGGATAGAGTGTTTAATATTAATATTCCTAAAACTTTACAGTGAATTTAAGTATGTAATAAAAATATTTTTAATCGATAGATCTCGTCGTGAAACAATAATGTGCAAAAAATCTCCAATCTAGATATTGTAGTTCTCTAGAAACTTCTAATGCACGATCACCCTGGGACACCCTGTATATTATGTACTATTTTCGAAGATATATTGATTTCAAACAGAATAACACAAATCAGAGTTAAAACGACTTTGTACTATTTTTGCTTTTAATCTATTTAATATTTAATTGTATCGATTTTTTTTTCTTATACCATGTATATTGATTTTGAGACAAACCTAAACAAAACAACATGACCCGTATATTTTATTCATTAACTTCTATTAATAACAACAATTTTCTTATATTTTAGTCGTCAACAGAGTTGTAGCGATTCTCAGCTCTCCAAAGAACTAGAGCCTCTCCGAAATTATATGGGATCGATGAATCTAACGAGCGAATCGAAAAATTGGGAAGAATCATCTTCTGGAGATAACAAAGCTGATATAGGTAAAATTTAAAAACAGTAATAAATTGTTAGACGCAATTGACTATAACTAGAAGTAAATGTATATTAATTTCATAATAAATTGATAGGTTTTTATGTTGCAGATAGTCTAGAAGCTTCTAGAAGAGAGTCGATGGCTTCTAAATCTGTCACAGATTGGACTTGGAGCGATTCTAGGAGTCTGGACGAGAAGCTTTCGCCTAGTACTTGTAGCGTCAAGGTAAGAAAATTATTAATTGTGAATTTAGAATCGTTATTGTGATCGCTTTTAATTATTCGCTTTAACTGAAAGTTACAGCTGGATATATTTTTTAATTCCCATAAACGCAGTCAGCAAGGATTCATCTGCATCAAAGATTTTATTGGATTTTAACTTATTTCTAGTTTAACTACAGCTTATGTTTAGAACAGGGGCGTAGATAGGTGTATGCTATGGGGGTGGTACTATGATTAAGTCGCAAAAAAAATCACCGTCGGAATTTTTTTGTCGAATTAAAACGACGGCGATTTTTTTGTCTTCAAAAAGATAAAAACATAACACAAAAATTAAAATATAGATTTGTAAATAACATAAAAAAAATGAAACAACGACGTTTATTAGTTAATTTTCTATAAACTATAAATAAAAAAATCTAAACTATCAAAAAAAACTCTAAGAACTATAAATAAAACTACAAAACAAAATCAAGTTTTCTAGTACGCTGTTTGGAAAACCTATCAATAACAGCATCAACATTTATTTCAATATCTTTATGGATATTGATTAGAGTTAACCCCACTAATCTGTCCTGGCCAATAAGAACACTTTGTGTGCTTTTAATTAGGTCGAACATATTATAAACGATAAATCAACATAATTAAAAGCATAAAAGTGTTCTTATGTCGGATTTTAATTAAAAAAATCCTTTCATAGTCAATGACTATTTCTATTCTCGTATCTCGTCAAGCGTCAGGGGGGGGGGGGGTACTGTCCCCCAGTACCCCCCCCCCTTATCTACGCCCTTGGTTTAGAACCAGCTGGTTATATTCGCTTGTTGTTGAAGTGGCTAACAAATCTCTAGAAAGGTCTAGAAATTCCACAGGGCAGAAGACGGACGAAAGAGTTCATTGTAGAACATTTGTCAAAATTTATGGAAGACCTGATAAGCATTAGCGTAATTAGCGTTTAATACTGGGGGGGGGAGCTGGGGGGGGAGCTGGGGTTGAGCCCAGGGGGGACCTAGGTCTTTCATTCTTTAAAAAATGAAGAATAATATTAAAAATACATTTATTGAATAAAACGTTTACAGGAATTTCTCTATCAATAAATTTCATAGACTTGGTAATCAAACCGTGTTCCTGTAGATTACTTAAATACCTACAAATTTTCTAAAAAAATAAAAATAAAATAAAAATTAACACATTTTGTGAACACCAAAAAATAATTTTAACTAAACAAAACTAGAAAACGCGATTTTTAATACATCACAAGCAAATAAAAATTAATATGTAGCCAAGAGTCGTAATTCAAGATTTCTCTGGGGGGCGCCCAGCAGTACCGGGGGTGCCCGGCATCTCCGGGCACCGCTGCAGTTACGCCAATGCTGATAAATAAAGACAGAAAGGCTGTCAAAATAGGCTAATAAGTGAGGATAAAAATAGGGTATTACCTCCGAATTCTTGACACCCGCACCGATTGACGTGAACTTTTAACCGTGAATAGATGGTAAAAACAAAAGTCACATAGTAGCGATGTGTGCTTTTACCCTTGGGGCGAGTGCTACCCCTTCTCGGGGGGTGGAAAATAAATCACCCATTTTAATTGCAAAAATCAATAAAGGGATCATTTCTAAGCAAAAAAATGTTCTATAACATTTTTTCAGAAAATTAATATTTTCCCAGTTATTTAGGATTGAAAATGTTGATTTTTCATCTAAAAACTGCATATTTTTTTTAAAAATAACGCGAAAACCTTGCGTTTTATCGCAAAATTAATATATAAATCAAAAATAAAGCTTTTGGAATAACGAACCAACGTTTTTTGCTAATTACCGTAGGTGTAATAATAGCCGAGTTATCACTCTGTAAAGGTGATTTTTTTTATTTTTCGAACACTAAATTGCAACCTTTTATCGTAAAATAATGGCAAAAGAACACATTTTTCGAAGAAAATCAATAAAACCGTTTTTAAAGTGGTTGAAAAGACCTTTTAAATGCTTTTTTAAAAAATTTCGTGGCTGAAAAACCCTGAGTTATGATAAAAATAAAATGATCACAACCTCGGTCACAACTTTATTTTTTCGGAAAAAAATTAACAAGAAAATCTATGATTAAAATCATAAAACCAATAAAAACTATCAGTTTGTAGGAAATTACACGAGCTACAAATTAACCTCTATTGTTCAACCAGAGAAGAACAAACGTAGAGAAGCGACAAAACGAATCCCGCCTAAAAATTTGGAGTGCAAATTGCGTTGCCATTGTTAATGATAAGTCCTGAAATCTTACTAATTTTTTATTTGTGTAAATAATCTTTTTTTGAATTAATTAATCTATATTTTATTCTTACCTTATAATAGTACTCCCAAGCAGCATTTGGACGTCGGGACAACGTTGTGTCACGCGACCAAACGTCGGGGCGCAACGTCGACACAACCTCGTGCCAACCCTAGTCTGCACTAGTTTGGAGAATAATTTTTGGGTCGAAACGACGTTGGATACCGACGTTGGCTAGAAGCCTAATTTAGTACAAACTGCAACGTTGTTTAAAATCCTAATTCACAGAAATACAAAACTAATATGGTTTCTAAGTCGCGTTTTATCCTAAATTGGGATAATTATAGTAAAAATATTATTTTTATGATTTAGTTAGAGATATATGTCAGATGGCAGTGAAGGAAAATAAAACAAAAGTATTTAAGTGTGGAGGATGTTTGAAGATCATAATTATTGAAACACTTTAACCGACTCTGTAACTCGTTACCCAAGGGAAAAAGTTAAACGCAAACAACTTTGTTAATAAATGTATTGTTTCTACTTTGAAAAATACTAATGGGCCTTAAAATTAAAGAAGTTTTAAAAAAAAATTTGAAGTTTTTTTTAGTAAAATGAGAATAATTTATTCGCAGTCGAAAAAATTGTTTCCGCGTGTTTTTTAGGGTCAAATATTTCAAGTTAATGTATTCAAAAAGCAGGAATTGCTATTTTAGGAAAATGGATGATGAAACATTTTCTTATTTAACAACATGGCGGCTTTCACTTTGTTGTTTTGGAGATTAAGATGGAGTAGTTCGAGTAGTCGCATACTGGACTAATAAAGTCGCAGTTCGGCCTTAACAGGTAGTATATTAGTCGCAAGATTGCCTAATTTAGTCATCTTAGAGTCTAGCTTGTGCCGCCCTCTATAATCTAAATAAACGAGGGAGTGGATAAACATCGGTAATATATGTCGATGTATATTTAAATTTAGTTTTATATGTACCTTTCTTATGTCCCATTTTAATTAAGTTTTTTTATAAAAAACAAAAACAGCACTGAACTGTCTGACTGAACAGAACAATGAAGTGAAAATTTAAGATTTAAGGTTATGGTTCAATACAGTTGCAAAAAGGTAGTGACTCGACGTCCTACCAACGTAAGAATAAGGAAATCTAAACAACGTTGGAATTAGTAAAACAGACGGCGTTTGCATAACGTTGGAATAGGTCCTGAAACTGACGTCGGAAAACTCTATGTTGTCCAACGTTGTAACTACGTTGTCCGAATCACCTAAAGATCACTTAAGCAAAAAAGGTTACAAGACAACGTTCATTCGACGTCGCAGAAACTTCTACTTTGCTGTAGTACTAGTCCAACGTCGGCACAACGTTATAAAAACGTTTAAATTTATTTTAATACTCAAGGTAGGGAGCTAAGTATTTTTTGTAACTAATCCAACGTTGTGTTTAGTAAACATGTGGTCGCAAGTCGTGAAAATGCTACTTGGGCTTAAAGAAAGAAACTAACTTTCAGGACTAAATATTATTAAAACTTAAAATAGATGCAGGTTTTTAGCGTTTCATTACTAAAAACTGCCTTTTGCAAAATTAATAAATTGCCCCCTTGTGAAAAGGGGGTTTAAATTAAAAGCGAAATGGATAAATGAATTAGAAAAAATATTTACTTAATTCTAATTTTGAGAATATTAGTGCTGGGCCATCAATTTCACAAAAACTGTATAGTCTAATGAACAAAGAACATTTGGAACACGCATGTCCTCAATTTCCAAAAGACTGTGCTCTAAAACTCTTTATCAGGCTGAAAATATTCTATACTATAAAATATACGAATGGGGACCTCAAAATAAAACAAAAAGATAAGAAAACTATTAGAAAATTAAATATTTTATCGCATATATTATAATTTAATAGCGGCGCTAATTTGAGTTATGTTATCTTTAAATGTAGTATGGATTTTATGTAAAATATGATTTTTTAATATATAGAGTGAGTCTTAAGTAAGTGCAAATATTTTCAGGGCTGGTAGACCTCGATAAATGAAGCATATTTTCTCTTTACCGTTTTTCAAACAAGTCCAGAATAGCCGAGATACTTTGAAAATTAAAAAAAAAACAATTTTGGTTACATTTTTAGAACCGCTGAATCTTTTCTGGGTTTTCTTTCTTGTAAATTTAATCTACCACCTCTGTTCTCATATTATAAAGATATTATGTTTTTTAATCATCTGCTGATGCACTGATGTAAAGTGTTTTAGTGTATTGTGGTGAATTAGTGTTTTATTTTGCTGTTTTAATACCCCAGTTCCAACCCTCAACTGTAATCATGTTATTTACTTTTTAGTTTGGTTTAACGCTTGTGATAACAGCTGATAAATATTCGAATTTTTCTTAAAATTGTTTTACTTAAAAACACACTTTCAAATATTAATTTCGAAACAAACAATATTATCAGATACGATTTGAATATGTCTCTCTAAAAGGAATATGTTTGAAAGAAAATGGTTAGAACGCGGTAAATCCACAAATCGCGGAAAATCGTTAAATCTTAAAAAATAATTACTATTCAATATGATTCCTAAATATTTCTAATATACTTTTTACTGAACACATGTTTTTTCAGTTGTGTGTTCACAACTTTTCTTATTTTTTTTTCCTTCATTGAATTTCTCTCAGTGTAGCTATAAACATAAACTACTATAAACATGCTATCTGTCACGTACGCCAATTTGAAGGTCACAAAACTTGGTCCCCCGTACTTCAATAGTGCCGACGTTTTTTGTCGCTTCTCTACGTTTGTTCTTCTCTGGTTCAACAGTCTTGAATGGAACTCTTTATTTTTACGATATTTTTGGTTTTAAGGGATCAAAGAAGGTAAAAAAACGTAATCTACAAAATAAAAAGATCTGCAGAAAAATTAAAAGAGAGCAAAAATATTAAAAAAAGACCTTCAATTTTACCCTGTTGCATTTTTTACGTATCTTGCTTAGTTTTTGAGATATGTTAAAAAATTTAAAATTTTTAAAAAATAAAAAATATTTTTTTTTTCATTATTTTCGACTTTTCTCCAAATTTAGGCATTCTAAACCGCTAGAACTTGCAGAGCCCATTGTTAGTACCTAAATATAGCCATCTGTACAGGTATTACGCTTAGTTTTAATTTTTATGATTTTAGTCAGATTTTGTTCCGAAAAAATGAGATGACCATTTTATTTTTTGTCATAACTCCGCGAGTTTTTAAGCTACGAACTTTTTTAAAAAAGCATTTAAAATGACTTTTCTAGCGCTTTAAAAACGGTCATATTCATTTTCTTCGTAAAATGTGTTCTTTTGCCATTATTTTACGGTAAAAGGTTGCAATTTAGTGTTCAAAAAATAAAAAAATCATCTGTAAAGAGTGATAACTCGGCTATTATTACACCTACGGTAATCAACAAAAAAATGAGTCGTTTAGTTCCAAAAGCTCCATTTTTGATTTATATGAGTTTTGCAATAAAACGCAAGGTTTTCGAGTTATTTATAAAGAATGGAAGAAAAATATGCAGTTTTTTGATGAAAAATCAACATTTTCAATCCTAAATAACTAGGAAAATATTAATTTTCTGAAAAAATGTTATAGAGCATTTTTTGCTTATAATTCATCCCTTTATCGATTTTTGCAATTAGAATAGGTAATTTATTTTTCACCCCCGAGAAGGGGTGGACTTCCTCATTTCATCCCCAGGGTAAAAGCACACATCGCTACCATGTAACTTTTGTTTCTTACATATATCTCTATTCACTGTTAAAATTTCACGTCAATCTGTTCAGGTGTTCAGAATTCGGACCCTAAAACCCTCGCTTACTGGCCTAAAGCTGTAGTGGATCTATAGTATAATAGATCTAAGGCGATTAGAATGAATTTTAGAATGAGTGGGAGGGGGGTTAATCACTTCGACCTTACAGATCCATTGTGTCCCCCTTTCTTGAATCATAACTCATCATACAGTCCCAGGGCTTTGACAAAAGCCAGTATCTGGGACGGTTTTATAGAGGGTAGTTCTCCATCTCCAATATCAGTCGTACCAAAATTCATGGCACGAATGGTTGTCGTCTCGGCGCACTCAGTGATGAGGTGTACTGGTGTTTCACCATCTTCCCCACAGAATCTGCATTCGCCGTTTCTTCTTAGTTTCAATCTACTGAGGTGTTCATTGAGGAGACAGTGTCCTGTTAAAACCCCGTGACAATCCGAAGATTGTTCTTACTCAGACCCAGGAAGATCTGTGATTTTTCTGATCATAAGCCCTCAGAAACTTCTTCGAGTGTCTTAGACCATTGCAAGATTTCCATTCCAGGTTGCGGATGGAATCTTCCAAGTTCTTGAGTTCCGCCTTGAGTTGGTTACCACTGGAAAGCAGAACGGTTCTGGTCCAGTTAGTGGAGTGTTCGCTCCTTTCCTAGCTAGATTATTTGCTTTTTCATTGCCTTCTATCCCTTGGTGAGCAGGCACCCAGTGTAGGAGGACTTTGTTTTCTTTGCCTAATTTATTCAGCTTCTCTATGCATTCTTTGACCAATTTCAAATCGATTGATACTGAGTTGATCGCCTTTAACGCTGCTTGACTATCAGATAAGATGGCTATTTCTTGTTTCCGATAGTTCCTATCTAAGATAAGTTGTACGCATCTCTCGATAGCGTAGATTTCTGCCTGTAGGATACTAGGGTAAGTGCCCATTGGTTCGGAGTAATTAGCTCTCGGCGCAAACACTCCGATCCCTGTTCCCGTATTGGTTTTGGAAGCATCAGTATACCAAGTTATGGTATGGTCTTTTAACTGCTGGGCAAGCGTTTCGCTCTTCCAATCCTTCTTATTGCTCAATACTACATTGACATGTTTGTCAAAGTTGTACGTTCTTGGCATATCGTCCACTGGGAGTTGCAGGAGTGGTATTTCCTTTTTGAGGGTGTTCCAAGCCCCTGATCTGACAATTCTCCCAGTACTAATTCCGTTAGTGACCATTCTAATCATTGTCGCATTGGCATATCTACCAATGACAATGTGCAGTGGTGTTAGATCTAGAATGACCTCCATTGCTGCTGTTGGACAGGTTTTCATGGCTCCTGTGATGCAAACACATGCTAGTCTCTGGACTTTGCATAGGTTTAGCCTTGCCGTCCGTTGCTCTAGTTTTGTGTACCAGGCAACTACTCCATAAGTAATCATGGGTCTTACTATCATGGTATACATCCAGCGCAAAATGTTAGGGGAGCAGCCCCATCTATTTCCGGCCAGTCTTCTGCATATCATGAGAGCCTTTATGGCTTTGCTGGTAGTGTTCTTAATATGCCTGTTCCACAGGAGTTTCCTGTCCAGGGTTATTCCCAGGTATTTAACTTCCTGTGTTGGCAGTATTTCCTTTCCACCTAGTTGGATTCTTTTCAAGTTTTTCAGACTTCGCCTTCTGGTGAATGGCACTATCGCGGTTTTGTCTGAGTTGATACTCAGCCCGACAGTCCTACACCATCTCTCAGTGATACGGAATCCTCTTTGGATAATATCACACAAGGTGCCTTCATGTTTCCCCCGAGCGATCATGACTATGTCATCTGCATACCCAATGCAGTGTATTCCCGCTAGAGTTAATTCATCTAGTAGTTCATCCACCACCAAGCTCCACAGCAAAGGGGAGGTTACTCCACCTTGTGGAGTTCCTTGCGTTGTTTTAACAGCTACAGTTTTGGTGCCCATCTGAGCCTCTGCTGTTCGTGTTGACAGCATTTCCCAAAACTAAGGCGATACAGATATATAATACAGGTCTATCGACGCTTCCTTGAATTATAACTCATCATACAGTCTCAGGGCTTTGACCAAAGCCAGCTGAAGCTAGTATCTGAGACGGTTTTATAGAGGTTAGTTCTCTATCTTCAAAAACAGTTGTAAAAGAAAGTAAAAAAAAAGTTTATAGCACGACTGATTATTGTCATCTCGGCTCACGTAGTGATGAGGTGTTCTATTTTTCCAGTGTCTCTTGTTTCTTAGCTTCAATCTAGTGTGGTGTTCATTGAGAAGATAGTGTCCCGTTAAGAACCCCCGTGACAATCCAAATATTGTTCTTTCTTAAATCTAGGAAAATCTTTGATTTTTGTCTTGTCTGAGAAATTTCATCGAATGTCTTAGACCGTTGAAGGATTCTCATTCCAGGTTACTGAAGGAGTCTTCCAGGTTCTTCAAATAAGGTTTATAACCTATTTGATTTACATTTTTTGGAAGTTATAGTATATTTTACAGTAATATAAACTTTTTCTCATAATTTTTTTTCAGAGCTCTGGAGGCACGAGTGATTCTAAACAAATGGTTGATACCTCAATGGGAATCATCGAGTTATCATTGAATTATGACCAACTCTCAAGTATTCTCCATTGTACGGTGTATAGGGCAAAGAACCTTATACCCATGGATATAGGAGGCTTGTCAGACCCTTTTTGTAAACTGAATATCTTACCCAACGCCAAAGTATCAACGAGACTGAGAACCAAAACTGTCCATAAAACACGGTGAGTAAAATTTATACAGGATTGGCAAGAGAGAGTCTTGGATCAGGATTTACATGTTTACACGGAAAAAATAAATTATAATAAACTCCACAATTGTAAAATAGTAAGCACTGCTGGATTCTGCGTCTAAAATGGTTCTAGGCATTACGTTGTTTTAACTGCGTTTCTATCAATTTATAGATGTTCAAAATAGTTAAATCTGCTTGATTTTATACGAAAATAGCGAACAAGTGTGGTAGTACAGAGAATATTTAGATTGCACTCGTTGAAATTTAAATGAAAATAATTATTACAAATTGTAGCACTAAGTACTAACTCTATTTTTTTGACACAATTTGCTGTTACTAGGCACTGTCGTAAACGTAAACTGAGTTGAGGAAGAATATTAACTTAGTTAATACAACAATTGTGTGTGTGTGTGTGTGGCATAAGTACTAAGTGTTTGTGATTGCCAACAGTGTTTGTGACAGTATTGCCAACTAGTTCAAGTTGTCGTTCGTGTATTGCGCTTTATTAAATAAATAACGAATCTGATAATTACAAATAATTGCAGCTAATACGTACACAACTAATTAAAATATTTATAATGAATAGATTTTGAGCGGTATATTCAAACAGAATCAATATCTAAACCTGATTTTAGTAAATTCTACATGGAAATTTATAATATGTTTCAATGCACCTTTTCAAAAGTAAATAACGTTAAATTTTCGTTCTGTTTTTTGTAGTAATCCAGAATTCAACGAAAATCTCACGTTCTATGACATAACGGAGGACGACCTAGCGAAAAAATCGTTACATGTTCTGGTGGTTGATGATGACAAATACGGACACGATTACATGGGAGAAGTCAGAATAAAGTTGGCCAAGTTACGTGTCCAGAACACAATATACGTTAGTACTTTTATGATTTACAGTGGAGTATTAAATATATTTATTTCTTACTGAATTATTATAGGCTTATACCGTCTTGGTTACGCTAACCATAGAGTCAAAACACTCTTGGGGGCATTATTAAGTTCTAACTTTTATAGGTAACAACCATGAAATACAATAGAGAGATTTTGAATAATAATAAAAATTAAAAATGGACACTCATCTAACTACTCTAATATTAATTATTTACATCATTAATGTCACATATAATAAATATACAAAAGAGTAGTTTCATCGATATCTCCTGCTACAATATTTTTCTGTCCTACCCACTAAAGGCATTCTTTATATTCCTTTTAGTAAATGTATTCACTTTCGTGCTTCTTAATATAGAGGACTTTATTTCAGATTTTTTTTAATATTCCCTCCATTTTAATGGAAACGTACTCGAAAGTGTGCCGAATTCGTGCAAAAGGCGTTTTTATTTGTCAAAAAACTGAACTCGATTGACAACATCCCTCAATTTCCAAACAGGTCATTTAATGTAATAGTAACAATAGATACTAACCTGGTAACAAATAAAGTTTCTACCAGTATAACATATGCAATATTTGTTTCGTTTAAAACTGGCAAAATGTACTAAATTCAGTTTATAACGCAAACAAGGCAAGGAACTCTACAAAGTGGAGTGACCTCCCTCCTATTGTGAAGCTTGGTAGTGGATGAACTACTAGAAGAATTAACTCTAGCGAGAATATACTGCATATAGGGTATGCAGATGACATAGTCATGATTGGACGGGGGAAACTTGAAGGCGCCCTGTGTGATATTATCCAAAGAGGACTCCGCATCACTGAGAGATGGTGCAGGACTGTCGGGCTGAGCATCAACTCAGATAAAACCGGTAGTAGCTTGGTTAGTTTACTTGAAAAGAATCCATCTAAATGGAAATAAAATACTGCCATCACAGGAAGTGAAATATCTAGGAATAACCCTGGACAGTAAACTTTTCTGGAACAGGCATATTAAGAACATTACCAGCAAAGCCACAAAGGCTCTCATGATATGCAGAAGACTGGCGGGAAATAGGTGATGCTGCGCCCCTAACATTTTACGTTGGATGTAGGTATACCATGATAGTAAGACCCATGATTATCTATGGATCAGTTGCTTGGTACACATAACTAGAGCAACGTACAGCAAGGCAAAACCTCTGCAAAGTAAAGAGGCTGGCATGTATCTGCATCACAGGTGCCATGAGAACCTGTCCAGCAGCAGCAAATAGAGGTCATTTTAGACCTAACACTACTGCACAAGGTCGTCGATAGTTATGCCAATGTGACAATGATTAGAATGGTCATTGTCGGAAACAGTACTGGGAGAATTTTCAGGTCAGGGGCTTCGAACACCCTCAAAAAGAATATTCCACTTCTCCAACTCCCAGTGGATGACATACCAAGAATTTACAACTTTGAGACAACAACTCACTGTAGTATTGAGTAATAAAAATAAAGTCCTCCTACTCTGGTGCCTGTTCACCAAGGGATAAAAGGCAATGGAAAAACAAATGATCTAGCTAGAAAAGGAGCGAACACTCCCCACTAACTGGACCAGAACCGTTATATTTTCCAAGCGGGAACCAACTGAAAGCGGAACTGAAGAATCTGGAAGACTCCATCCGTAACCTGGAATGGGCTAAGACATTCGAAAAAGTTCCTCAGAACTTAATACGGAGAGAAATCAAAGGTTTTTCTTGATTTAAGTAAAAACAATCTTCAGATTGTCACGGGGTTCGTTCCTAACAGGACACTGTCTCCTCAACGAACACCTCAGTAGGCTGAAGCTGAGAAACTACGGCGAATGCAGATTCTGTGGGGAAAATGGGGAAACACCAGAACCTTATCACTGAGTACGCCGAGACGACGACCGTTCGTGCCATGAAATTCGGTAAGGCTGCCGAGGATGGAGAGCTGGCTTCTGCAGAGCCGTCTCAGATACTGGCTTTTGTTAAAGCTCTGAGACTGTATGATGACTTATAATTCGTTATAACTCAAGAAAGGGGAACATACAATAGATCTGTAAAGTCGCGGTGATTAACTCCCCTCCTAAACAATCTACATTCTACTAAATTCAGTAAGAAATAAAATTATCTAAGTACCAGGGAATTATAAAGTGTTAACTTATAACCTCGGGCAATAATTATTGTCAGAAATGTTGCCATTGGTGATTAACACCTTTATCATTCTCTTGATATATAAATAACTATTTTGTTAGAGTGGTTTAATAAACAAGTATTTTATTATTGTTTATTAATTTTAGCTGACAGTTCCATTAGAAAACCTGCGTCCAGAACAGAAAGGGCCACTGCCAGCTCCCGAGCTTAACCAGTGGTTCGACTTCGATCTGTGGTCCAGAGGTCAAATCTTGCTTTCGTTGTGTTATTCTACTAAAAAGAGAGCTTTGTTAGTAACGGTCGTTAGATGCGCTAATCTCCTGCCAATGGATAACAACGGATTTTCAGATCCGTTTGTTAAACTGTGAGTATTCTCAGTATATAACAAAAATCAAAAAATACAAAAATGTATAAAAAATATATAAATAGACTCAAATTAAAAAAAGGCACATACATTTATAAAAAAACATAGTCAAAATCAAAATAAATAGAAACAAAACTGTTCAGAATATGGATAAACTACAAAAGTATATATGCACATAGCGGTTATATACAGGACATCCAATACTTGGCATACTCCAGAGCCTTGCTATTTCCCTCCGCCAGATCACTCTGATTGCATATGTTTGGAAGATTTGGGCATACAAGAAGATGCCTCATATTTTGTTCCTCTCCGAAATCGCAGGATACGGTTCCGTCAAGGTTCCACTGGTTCATGTTTGTCTTGCATCTGCCAACCTGAGTAGGCAAACGGTTCAGACTTCTCCACACCGGCCATGCCTGTTCAGCACCAAGTGGTAGGCTCTCTTTGGCCTTAGCGCAAATTTATTTAGAGTTGTTGTCGTTGCTGGTCACAACTCCAGTCTTGTTGCAGATGCCGTGCTGTTATCAAGTGACTGGACCGCAGAAAGAAAGCTTTTTGGGGATATCAATCTGGGTCCAGTGGCGTGTTTTCCGAAGAACGGGTGCCGGGTATCGGAGAGAGCTTGCTGTTTCTGTTTCATGCTGGAAACACGTCTCATGAGGTGGAGCTATCCCGCTGAGGAGGTGTAGTTGTTGGGTCGATGTGAGTTTTAGGCATCCGGTGATTAGACAGCACAATTGGTTCAGCATCGGGTCTATCTTTTTGGCATGGCAGGAGCGTTCCCACATTGGTGTGGCATATTCGGCAACCGAATAGCACAGTGCACGAGCAGTAGTGCTTAGTGTGTGTGGATTAGTCCCCCAGGTGGAGCTTATCAGCTTACCAAACAGGTTGTTCCTTGTAGATATTTTGGCCCCAGTCTTCTCGACATGATGTTTAAATGACAGTGTGCGGTCTAATGTGACATCGAAATAAGTTGGCCGTGGGCAAAATCTGAGTTGCTGGTCTTTCCAATTGACATTTATTGCTCTGTTAGTTTCCATATTATTTAGATGGAACAAGCCAGTGACAGTTTTCGAGGCGTTTGGTTTAATGCTATTATTTCTGTAATATTAGGTTAGCGCAGTTAGGTGTAATGTTAACTTATCTTCAATTTTATAGAAATCCTTATCTTGGTAAACTATTGCTAAATCATCTGTGCAAATGAAGCTGAAAAAATCTGGTTATGAATTTCTGGAAAAATATTCTAATATTGATTCTAATTTAAATATTATACTTATTACTGCTTTATTTCCTTGCTTTTAGATTATATTTTTGAGATGGTTATTGGCCTATTCTTTGTAAATTTTCATAGATTCCTGTGTAAATTTACAGATCTATCGTGATCCTTTTCTTACCTCCTCGTCCTTTTTAACATATTTACTATCTTAGAGACTGATCCTTCTATGTAGCTCATTGCCATGACTTATCATTGCCTAATACAAAGAACGCACATTTGCTGGACTATGACTCTGAGATATAATCGATACTAGCGATGGGAACTATCGAATGAATTAGACTATCGAATGGTTACTGAATGAATGATTTCAACTATCGAATGGTTTTATTCGAATAAAATCATTAATTCATTTGTATACTAAAGCATATGTGACAACCTCGCCGTACGACTAAATGGTTATCGTTGCGCCACGAATATCGAATGTTTTTGATAAATGAAATTTAGTATTCGTTTGATTTTTGTGTACGTCAGTGCATTATTAGTTCTTCCAAATTTTTATAACTTCGCCTTCTAAATACTATGCTATTTTTGCGTTTATTAAAATATTTAAAATACTAAAATAGTAGGTTTTTTTTAATTGACGATTGTGTGCGAAGTGGTCAAAATTTTTCCGAAAATTTGTGTGATTTTCCGTAGCCCGATCTTTCAATTATATAATTTTATATGGTATATTATAGTTAGGTTATAGATTGCATTTTTTTTAATGGGAAATTTTTAAGAGAGATGTGATGAACTTTAATTTTATAAATACACATTTGTATTTTAGATGTTTTAATAATATGAATTAGTTGAACTTAATAATCATATTTAAGTAATGTGGTTAAGTAAATGGTTATCGAACTCAAATTTTGGGGTGAGAACAATGTTTGTATTTTGTTTATGCTAATTCTCTTACATGTAGTTTTTTGCGAAGAAATATTTCATTTATTTTTTAAAGTAAATGCCAGCAAAAGTAAATATTATTTTTAAATAGTAATATAAAGTAATAAAAAGTAATATAAATAATTTTGATTTCTAATTTTTTATTTATATTTTCCTTCCATTACACTGCATGCTTAGAAAATTAATAAATTTTTGTATTTCATGATTTTAAAATTTGTTGTTAATATAACAAATTAGTTCTGTAATTATTATTATTAAATAAACCAACATTGCCATTTAGAGACTATATTATTTTTAAATAGGATCTAATATAAATACTTTTGACTTCTATTTGTTGTTTATATTTTGCTACTACTTAAAAAAAATGTTTATATTATTAAATGATTGTAAATTTTGTTGTTAATAGGTATAACAAATTATTACTGTTATTATTATTTATTAAACCAGTCTTTGCTTAAAAACATTAAAAATAATTTTCCTACATCCAAAATAAAAAGTATTATTGCAGTGTAACAACAGAATATTAATAAAAAAAATGCAAAACATATAGACATACTATCCCTAACTAACTAATGCTAAAGAATAATATTCTTTGCTAATACCAACTAATACGAATATATGGCAACAGCGCCCTTCATAATATATTTTCTGTGTAAATACTATACTAGCACCTCAATAAAAAAAATAATGTGTCCTTATCTTTATTTGACTCCGCAAAAAATCAAAGATGCCGGCTTCTTTTATAGCATTGCCACCGACCGCTGTCGGGTTTCTAGGAAAGAAACCTACGTCGCCGGACGACAACTAAAATCCAGTTTATATTATTAAAATCGATCCTGACGAATAAATGAATTTGTTAAATGAATGAATTTTATAAATGAATGGTTTTTGCTGCCGAATTACTAGAATACAATATTTCAAGGCAGATGACGCATCTATTCGATAATTTTTATTCGAATAGTTTTCGACGAATGTTTTCTTACTAGCTATCGAATTATTCGAATGAATTGCAACTATCGAATGTTTCGATAGTATTCATTCGATAGTTCCCACTACTAATCGATACCAAATAAACTTTTAGTTACGTCATCGAGGGCGCGAATATTAAATTCATTGTTGCCAGTAGGTAGCTCTGCTGTAAAAAATGTCAAGTTGCCACATTTATTTATTTATTTCCTGACGTTTGGGTACTTTATTTTAAGTAAGCAGTCGAAATTGTTCTCTTTAGATAGAGAACATAGAACCGCTTGTAGTGTGAAGTGTACAATAAAATGCCGAAGCAGCTTAACAGCCGTTGCAAAGAACGCATCGCAACCTTATTCAAATATTTTGGACGGAAAATATTTAATAATGATCCTTTATGCGCCTTAAGTGCCGTTAAGGAGGTGAGTTTTATTGATGTAAATAATAACTGTTTTTATATTTCAAATTAATTCATTTTTGTTTTCTAAAATATTTTGATTAAAAGAAAATATATAAAGACGGCAACGTTGTGCCGGTGAAGCTTAATCACGAGACTAGAAGTTTATTTCGTTTGATCTATAGAATATGTTCTATCGTTCTACCATATATCTTTGGTTGTTCCTGTTCGTAAAGGAGTTTTTCTTAAAATCCTTGTTCTCTGTTTAATCTAGACGCTAAATTATGACTTAGTTCTGAGATGATATGTTTTTAGTCAGCTGAAACCAGATCCATGTCATAGAAAACACAAGACTTCAGTAAAATGGAAGAATCTCAATCCAGTGTTCAACGAGGAATTTGCTTTCGAAACTAGACCTACCGAGTTGTATATGCAGAGCCTCTATATCACAGTTTTTGATAAAGATTATGGGAAGAGCAACGATTACTTGGGAGGCTTAATACTGGGAGGATCTGGATCAAAAGGTCAGTCATTTCTGCTTTTTTTATTGTGCATAGTTTGGATATCCATAGAATATATACTGACTCCTAAATACACACACCGGAAAAGTCTAGGGATATTACAATTTTATCCAGCCATCGTCAGTAATTTTATTATTTGCATTTCTGATATAATAAAATTAAAATAAACAAATAGTTTACAGGACGTATTGGAAATAAAAATGCGAAATTTACCGAATTTTTCAAATTTACCTTGATTTTTATTGAACTCAAAAAAATACACACATTTTTTTTTATTCTAAACTGTGAATTAAAAAAAAAGATAAAACCATTTTTACTTAATAAAGGATATGGCCTCCTCTACTGTTCATTACAGCCCTACATCGTCTCTCCATGCTCCTGATCAGGTTGTCGATCTCTTCTTGAGGTACAGCCTGCCACGCTGCATTCACGGCCCGAACCAGATCCCTACGAGTTTCATGAGGCATACCTATTCTCAAAATTCTTCTTTGGACCGCGTCCCATACGTGCTCGATGGAGTTGAGGTCAGGAGATTGTGCCGGCCAGGGTAAGATGTTTAATTGAAGAGCATTGATAAACACATTTACCACTCTGGCTGTATGAGGCCGTGCATTGTCATGCATGAGAATGAAGTTTCTCCCAAAATCATTGGCATATGGTAACACGACAGGCTCTAGAATTAAATCACGATATGTGGTTCCTGTTAGAAACCTTTCAAGAAAAACGAGATCGGTTTTTCGGCCTAACTGGACTCCTCCCCAGACCATAACTGTTCCACCTTGATAAGGGTGTACTTCTTGAACATGATCCAACCGAATAAGATTTCCCGGTTCTCTCCATACCCTAAGCCTTCTCGAATCCGGATGAATTCCAAAGCGTGACTCATCCGCGAAGAGAACATTGGCCCATTGTTCATTCGACCACTGAACATGGTTTTGAGCCCACAAATATCGTACCTCTCGATTTCCTCTCGTTAAGGGTTGAGCTCTCCAGGGGCGTCTGCTTCTTAAGTTGACCTCTCTTAATCTATTGCGAACAGTGTCAGGACTAACGGTTACATTATGTGTTTCCTGGAGAATTAAACTAAGCTCTGGTGCTGTAAGAGTCGGTCGGCGTCGACCATTTAATTGTAAAAAATTATCTTGCTGAGGGGTAGTAATGCGATGTCGCCCTGTGTGCCTTTCAGCAACATCACCACTTTCACGGTAGCGTGCACTTAATCGCGATATTACACTTTGCGTTGTATTTAATGCTCTAGCTACGTCGATTTGGTGCATTCTAGCTTCGAGCATACCCATGGCCCTTAGCATTGCGTCTCTGTTAAAATGTCTACGCTCCATAATGGCGTTTAATACTAAACAGAGTGTTTTGAATGAATTCTGGCCAATTATCATAAAAACATAGCCAGTACAGATTAAATTCGAACAATTGATGCTAGTGCTTTTTATACATTTGACAAAACATGCACAAACACTTCTGCAAATATCCCAAATTTAGAAATAACTAGTGTGACTACTTCGTTTCAATCGAAGTAGAAAGAATCGGCCTACAAATATGTGGTTGTTTATTCAAAACATTTATTTTTAACTTTAATAAAATGTTATCCCTAGATTTTTCCGGTGTGTGTAGTACCTCTTCAAAATTTTTCGATCTTTTTTAGGTCAGAGGCTGAAACATTGGCTGGATATGATCAGATATCCTGATCATCGACACGAACAGTGGCATAATTTAACAGAAGATCTGTTGGAGTAAAAGTGAAATCGGTGACGTCTTATAGGAATAGTTAATATTACACATTCTAAAGTTAAAATAAATGTATGGCTTTTTATATAAGAGATCATAGTCTAAGAGCTAGCAACGTTTTCGAGAAAGTATTTTAAGACGTCTGGCTCTTTGATATATCTTTTACTATGCTCTCTGGAACAGCATGCGGCCCGTCTGCGTTTACTACTGCGCATCGGAAGAAGATCCTATATTTTTTATTAATTTAGTCGTATAAATTCTAGTATTGAATATAAATCCAACATGTCTCCATGGTGCAGTGCCTAGAGTTTCCCACTACGAACCGAAAATTCAGAGTTCAAATCCGGGTCAGGTCAAAGACTTTTTTATTTTATTTTTGTTTATATTCTGATAGTAAAGTATTAAATAATTCTGGTAATAAAAAAAAACAAATATTTAATGCTTTACAATCTGAATATAAACGAAAATAAAAATAAAAAAGTCTTTGACCTGACCCGGATTTGAACTCTGAATCTTCGGTTCGTGGTCGGAAACTCTACGCACTGCGCTATGGGGACACGTTCGATTTATATTCAATACTAGAATTTAAAAGACTAATAAAAATATAGGATCTTCTTTCAATGTGCAGTAGGGAACGCAACGTTTGCCGGCAGCCAGACGGGCCGCATGCTGTTCTAGAGAGCAGAGTAAAAGATGTATCAAAGACCCAGACGTCTTAAAATACTTGTTTTCCCGACGTTGCCAGCTCTCGTACTATCAGGGGGTCAGAAACCAATAAGAAATCAAAATTTTTAGAATCTCTACAAGTAGTAATACTGCCAAAATATTTAAATTATAATAAATCAATCACAAAGTTATTATACCGTATGATCGAAAAAAAAACGGCGTCAGCGATGGCTATGAAATGAAGATCGCCGTCATTTTATATGTCAAATTATATGGGAAATGTCATCGATCGTCATTTCCCAGCCAACTTGACGCAGTTCGCAACCTCTTTTAGTGTGAAGTTTACAAGATAACTTAATAGCTGTAAAAAACTCATCGCAGCTTTATTTGAATATTTTGAACGGGAAAGCGGTAGTAAAGTAATGACCCCTTATGGCCCTATGATAAATAATAACTGTTTATCCTAAAATATTTTGATTAAAAGAAAATATGTAAAAGCGGTCAACACTGTGCCGATCAAGCTTAATCACGTGGCTAAAAGTTTATACCGGGTGCGTCTCAAAAGTGGCTCACCCCTATAATTTTATTATTTTTTTGGTTAAAAAAACGGGATTTGGTATGTTAGTAAATGACATAAATTAGGATTGATTGACGTATTCAAATGTTTTTGGTCACTTCCGGTTTCACCGGAAATGACTACAAGTTTTGATTTTTAAATGGCATCCCCGGAATTTTATTACTTTATTCCAAATACGTTTAAATAAAATATACGGAGGGTACCGCTTAAATTCCTGTCCCGATATTGAAGGATGGCTATAGAATTTCAATGCATTTCCTACATAAGTCTATCCTTGTGTTGTAGGAGGTTTGACTAAACATGGATGAACTTATGTCCTGAAACCATTCAGACTCGATTTTCTGTCCTTCATTACTGGGACGTAAATCCTCTTATTGCTCTTATGGGGAGGCCGTCGTATATTTTATTTAAACGTATTTGCTTTATTCGATAGAACATGTCACTCTGAATCGAATGACATATTATATGTCAACTTTTGACCTTTTCGCATATGGCATAGATAAATGCAACAAGTTTAGATTGGAAAGCCCGTAAAAATTTCGTGTCGCGAAATTATTTTGGGTCGCGACCGTTATACGCGATCTGGCGTTGCCCTAGCGGTCGCTAAGAACAACGGCAAACAAAAACAGAAATAATTTTCTCTTGTCAAAGTCAGAATCTTCAAAAATCATAATAATCTTTCAAAATCTAAACCGCTCTCATTAAAGAAATTGTTTGAAAGTGTTCATAGCGTCCATTTTCAAAGTAATTATTGCTAACTTGTGAGTTTAATTCAAGTTTTATTTACTCCAACCGGTGATAATTGTGAAAAAGTGGCATTAAAGACTTAAAACGCTGTGCTGTGAACTGTGAACTGCAAAAACCATCGTGCATAACATCGGTTTCCAATGTTTCATAGGTATTTCTTACATGCGTCCTTATATAAAATAAAGTTTCTTTTATGCAACACACTGTATTTTATTTATAAAATTAAACGAAAATAATAATAAATTTGAATAAACAATATTTGGCGATATAGTTCCGGAAAAAGCCGAACCGCTCCGAAATTTTCAAAAGTTTTGGGTCGCGACCGGTGCAAGAATAGCGCCAAATAGTGTTTACATTGTCCTTATGGGCACTTTCCAATCTAAACTTGTTTCATTTATCTATGGCATATGGTTTATTTCAAATTATAACTTGAGGTTTGTAACGAAAATTTGACTCAAAATACCAAGTGTGTGGTATCAAATTATTCTTAAAAAAATGCTTTTTCCAAATATGCTAATGAGCCAGTCTTGTTCCATTTGAAAACATTGAGATATGATTAAAAATACGATTATTCGTATTATTATTCAATACGAGCATTTTCTAACTGGCCAGGACAAGACACTAAAAACATTAGACGATCAAATCTATTTTTCCAATGCTTCTTGATTAAGAATTAGTGTTTTTAACATATATTTTTTTAAGCAAGAATGTCAAAAGTTGATATATGTATGTCATTCTATTCTGAATGCCATTTTCTATCGAATAAAGTAAAAAATAAATTAAGCCATTTAAAAATCAAAATTTGTAGTTATTTCCGGTGAAACAGGAAGTGACCAAAAACAATTGAATATGTCAAATCAATCCTAATTTATGTCATATACTAACATACCAAATCTCGTTTTTTTATCTGAAGAAATAAAAAAAGTTATAGGGGTGAGCCACTTTTGAGACGCACCCGGTATAAAAGATATGAACTATACAGACAGGATATATTATATGATATATTTCGTGGGGTATAAAAAATTGAAGATATACGACAATATTAAACAGAATTGATGTCAAAAATTTATCTATTTTACTGTCGAGAAACTGTTAAAAGCTCTGGAGATCTTTTAAATAAGAATTTATTTTAGGTAATATTTTTATATAACTGAATAACAATGAAATAAATATTAAGTATTATAATTCATATTTTTACATAAGATTTAAATATTATAATAATGCGTATATTATTAAAAAATAGCGTGTTTTGCAAGCGAATATATTTTTTGTTGTCATAAGACTTTATAGAGCTTTATTGAATGTTGTTGCAAAATCAAGAAACTAATTGATGTTTATAAATAAATGTTAATAAATTTATTCTGTGTTTTATTTACTAGAGGTGTCTTAAGTCAAGAAATCAAGAAAATCAAGAAAATGCAAACGACCCGTTCGTGGACCTACTATTATTTATGTAGGAAGTAGAAAAGTAAAGATTTGAAGTTAACGTCTCCTTTTTGCTGCCAGGGCTGATCTGGACGGGGCCTACTTTGTTTACGCGGAATCCGAACCGCGGTCCTCAGCCATATCATGGTCAATGGCCTACCGACTTGGTAAGTGTCTAAATCGACTCTTACTCTCGAGATATCCGATCTCATCCGACCTCGAACCGGCGTGAATGAGCAGTGTGTGTCAATAGATTTTACACTTTTGCCTTTATTGGACAACAGCACGATACAGAGTTTCGAATCGGTCACCCGTCCATCCACTAGTATCGCCTTACGTCGCTTAACTTCGGTGTTATAATGGGAACCGGTGTTTCGACGTAGCTGGGCCGTTGCCTGTAGAAAGTAGAGTTCGGGACGCTTCCGCATCGAGTTTGAGACGACCCGTGTGTGCACGAGATCTCCGATCTCATCCGGCCTCGAGCCAGCGTGAATGAGTAGTAGGTACGACACGTACCTACTACTCATTCACGCTTCTATATTTTATTTTAAGTCTATGGTTGACACAACCATAGACTTAAAATAAAATATAGACTGAGCATCTCATTCATAAATAGCTGGAACATGCGGTCAGACACTGTCTTGTTATTGTTGTGTTATTGTTTTAGGTTATAACGAGTGCGACACGAGCGATAGATAGGTTGTCTCTGTCGTAACGGTCGTTCCCTGACGACTCTGCCGAGAAACACAACACTGTCATTCGTTTCTCAAGTACACCTGAACTCTCCGTATCATAGCCGGGTAATTTTTTTATTTTAATGAAGCTATAATTAAATTAAAAATATATCGTATTTAAACTTTTTTATATTTTATTAAGATTTAGGACAGGTTTTTTAAATAAAAGTTTAGAAAAAACAATTTAGTAGCAAAAAGGATAAAAATAATAAAATACACGTTATAGAAGAAATTTTATAATCAAAATTAGGCAATTTTTGAAATTAATAATAAATTATTAATTTTAGTCAAACATTTACAACCCCTAATATTAATCAAAACAGGATCTATTCCACAGATATAATAGAATCGGCGACAGGGAGAGAAAAAAAAATATGATTGTTGTAATTTTTTTTCTGGTTAAGTGATGTCTTATTATGTAAATTAGAGAAAACATAAATCTGTTCCATTAAAGCAAGGAAGGTGATAGAAGTGGATAAAATAAAACTACATTTATTTAACTCGGTACTGTCTTTATTATACCGGGTGCGTCTCAAAAGTGGCTCATCCCCATAATTTTTTTATATTTTCAAATAAAAAAACAAGATTTAGTATGTTAGTATATGAAATAAATTAGGATTGATTGACGCATTCAATTGTTTTTGGTCACTTCCTGTTTCACCGGAAATGACTATAACTTTTAATTTTTAAACGGCACCCTCGGTATATTTCTACTTTATTCGATAGAAAATGACACTCTGAATAGAATGAAGAATGATATATCATATGTCAACTTTTGACATTTTCGCATATGGTTTAATTGTTGCCATACCATGAAAAATGCTTTTTCCAAATATGCTAATGAGTCACCCTTGTTCCATTTGAAAAAATTGACATATGTATGATTAAAAATACGATTTGTACATCTTTTAACCGGCCTAGACAAGACACGAAACCTATTAGACGATCAAAACTATTTTTCCAAGGCTCCTTGATTAAAACTTAGTGGATTGAAAAAAACTGGATTGAAATTTAAACTAGGATATGTTTTTAAGCGACAATGTCAAAAGTTGACATATGATATGTCATTCTATTCAGAGTGTCATTTTTTATCGAATAAAGTAGCAATATACTGAGGGTGCCTTTAAAAATCAAAAGATGTAATCATTTCGGTGAAACAGGAAGAGACCAAAAACAATTGCATAGGTCAATAAATCCTAATTTATGTCATATACCTACTAACATACAAATCTGTGTTTTTTATCTGAAAAAAAAAAAAAGTTATAGGGTTGAGCCACTTTGAGACGACCCGGTATATTAAAAAATATTGTTTCATAATGTAATATCATTTTAAAATTCTTGTATGTTATTTTAGATTCTGAAGATAATTTTAGAATAAACCGGAATATATTTTTAATAAAAACATTATTTATTATTAACAGGGTTATAATTATGATTTTGTTACAATGTAAGTAAGTAAATAATGTAATGTAAGAGAAAAAAATCAGATTTTACATTTTACTAAAATATTATCTAAATAAGCGCCTTTCTACAACAACGCCACTGACTCCCAATGGGTAAATTGAGAGTTGCCTACCGGTCAAAAGTCGTTTCAAGACTTAAATGGATTATTAAAGTCAAATTTCTTGCAAATTTGGCACTGGCGAACCATATTTTATAGTTTTTGAACAGAAAAAGTCAATAAAATAAACAATTAAGGACTACAAGCTAAGAAAATGCGTTAATACAGCCGCGGAGATAGCGGCAACAAAGCTTTACCGCACACGTGCGACACGTACTACAAGGTAATAAATGAATGAATAGGCTCCCTCGCCTCTAATCGGTGTTGTCATATTGTAAAGAACTTATCCTTATTAAACAGTATCCGACTTATAATTTAGTAGAATAAGGACTATTTAATACATCTATGGAATATAAAACCTACTTTATTAAACTGTAGTATTAATATCTCAATATATGTGTATAACAAGAAAAAAAATATTGATAATATTAAAGACGTGACAACATAGGCTGGATGAGGAAGGCTCGGTCGACTGTACCCAGAAGTAAACATGTGTACAAAAAAGGTTGTTTGTCCGCGTTGAGATGTAAATAGTGTAGTCTATATTTTATTTTAAGTCTATGGTGTCAACATATTTTACACTCTTGCCATGGAACAACAGCACGACAGCATTTCGAGACGGTCACCCGTCCATCCATTCGCATCGTTTAACGTTGCTTAACTTTTGTAATTTATCGTAAATTGGCGTTTTTATCGTAATTTAGACGTGGCTGGGCCATTTAAATTATATTTAAATGAACTTGTGGGTATCCAAAAATATAATTAATGTTATTTTAAATATTCATAAAGATTAATCATTTTCATAGGCAGTTTTTATTTATAGGAATACTATGTCAATTTCAAATTAATAAATATATATAAACGATAATTTATTTTTAGTAGACACGCATATCATTGTGATAATTAATTAATAGACAAAATTAATTAATAAAATTGAAATTAAAATACTAAAATGTATTTAATAACCCATTGTCACGATAAAATCAGGGCACCTTAAAAATGCTATATATTTTAAGGTGAACAAAATATACTATACCTTGTATATTTTGTTCTAGCTGGCCGATTTTGATGATTTTTTAAGCAATTTGTAGTTAAATTATTGAACTTTTTAGTATCTCTTTCTAAATTAAAAATTAAAGTTTCCGTCTGTCAATTATACGAGGAAAAACAAAATTTTGATATTTTGGTGAAAGTTTGAAACGCCCTGTGGAATATGTTAACAAAGCAAGAAATTTAAAACTAATTTTATCACCTAGGTACGTCATTTCTCGATAATTTGTTTTTTGATTCTCAATAATTGATTCTCAATGAATCTCAATAGCTTTATTTTTATTGGACATATTAGCTTTTGAATAAGACAGTAACGATTTACAAATATTTTATTTAGCATTGGTTTTGAGTCTTCATGGACACACTTATACAGGGTGTCCCAGAAATAAGTGCAAATATTTTAACTGGTAGTATAGTTCAACCCCAGTAACACGTCTATGAGGTTTTTTTCGCCAAAAAAAAATGTTGAAAATCTGGAATTTTTTGAAAAAAATTTTGGAATTTTTTTTTTGGTTTTTTTTGTTATTTTTGACTTATTTGAAAAACGATAAAGAGAAAATATGTTTCTTTTATCGAGATCTACCACCCCTTAAAATACTCGCACGTATTTCTGGGACACCCTGTATAATAGTTTTTATGTATATTATGTTTCTATAATCTCACTGTCATTGATAAGTCGCATTATTGTTTATTGAAGTTTACTCTAAAATGACTCTACTAGTTGAAGCCTGGCGCATCCGCCATGACCTCAGGAAAAAATACTTTTTATATTTTTAATTAAATAAAAAACAAAAAATCCGGCCACGACAGTTTTTAGAAGAGCCAATTAGCTATCTTTTAGGTTAGGTTAGGTTAGGTTGCTGGGGTTTAGGATCATATTTGATCCCTCACTCGGAGGCCTTGGGCCCATTGCGATACCTCTGTATTGTTTTACCAAACCTTCCTCTCATTCTTTCTTTGCGTTAAAGCATTTCCAGCTCTTTGCAAAGCTCCCGATGTCGCTGATGTTGGCTTCTGCTGCTTCCTCTAGTCCCTCCAAAAAACCTTGCCCTAAAGTTTTAAAGCGTCGGTATTCCAGTGCCGGACAGTGGCACAGCAGGTGCTCTATGGTTTTTTCTTCCTCTCCGCATTCTCTGCAGTAGTCGTCGTCGGAAACTTTCCATCTTACGAGGTTGACCCCCGTGAGACAGTTTCCAGTGACGACACCTACAATTATTCCTACCAGGTCCTTTTTGTGCTCTAGTAGTTGTTTTGTCTTTTTGCTATCTACCGCTGGCCATAGTCTTCGAACTGTAGCGCAGTCCTCACGGTGTTGCCACATCTCTTGCTGCTTGGCTTTGATCCAGTATAGCCTCCTTCAGTATGTTGATCGTCACAAGTTGTGGGTCATCTGCCATGACCTCTCCCTTGGCTCCGTCTTTGGCGAGTCTGTCTGCTTCCTGATTATATTCCTGATATCCCTACCTACCACATTGCTGTGGCCTGACATCCAGCACAGAGTAGCCCCGCCCCGACGCAGTCAGGACAGTGCTTCTCGGCATTCCATCACAGTTTTCGATCTCACTGATTGCATGGTGATGCTTCTTAAAGCGGCCAAGCTGTCAGATTATATCACTATATCCCCTATTGGTCTATCAGCAATTTTCTCTCGTATACATCTAGACGCTTTCTTTATGGCGTAAACCTCTGCTTGTAGAACATTACAGCCATCCGATAACCTCAAAGATCGTCGGATGTCTAGTTTCTCTGAGAAAATGCCTACACCTGTGCCCCTGGAATTTGCGGAAGCATCTGTGTAGACTGATATCTCTTGAGTGTTCATTACTCGGTTGCTTTCCCATTCTTCTCTTGTCGGGATGCGAATCCTTATCTTTTCTCCAAAATCATGTTTAGTGAGCATATAGTCCGTTTTCTGGTCTAGCAGATGTGGACTCGTGTTCACCATGATTTTTCCTATCACTGGCAATATCCTCGAGTGACCGTAGTTGGTCTGGTTCCACAGATTGGATTCCCTTAATCTAAGGGCACCCTTAGCGGCCAGATCCTTCACGAGCCAGTCGATTGATTGCAAGTCCAGAATTGCTTCTAGCGCAGCTTGCGCTGTGTTACTCCTTGGTCCACTTGTACCTAGAGCTGCTAACCGCTGTACTTTTGTGAGGCTTTTTCTATTAGTCTCTTTAAGTACCGTTTCCCACCATACTAGTGCTCCATAAGTGATGATTGGTCTAACTATAGCAGTGTACATCCAGTGTATAATGTACGGTAGCAGACTCCATCTCCTTCCAAATAGTTTTTACATGCATAGAATGCATTTATTCCCTTTATCATCCTTTCCTCCGTGTTCCGAGCTATCTTTTAGTAAAAAAGCAACTTTCTAGAGGAAGTCGTTACTTCAGTAGAGACGCCACAGATAAACATTAGCATTTTATATATGTAGATTAGCGATGTTTTCTTAGTCAGAAGTATCGACTATCGCTGCTTTAATTGATATGGTAGAGATCGATTTTTGGACTTAAAACCATATCTATTAGAGTAACTGCCCAAACGACAATAATAATATAATTTTTCAAAGACAGTGATATTATCTATACCAATATATAAAATCATTAAGTGACAGACATACTGATTAATCACGATCCTACTCAAACCACTCAAAGTAAGAAGCTCAATTTTGGCATACAGGTTGATTCTAAGGTGTAGAGATTCGATAAGAAGGCATTTTTCGAAATTCTAGTTCCAAGAGGGTGAAACCACCCCTCAAATATTACAATATTTTTTATTTAAAAAACGGCCAAGTTTCCGAAAAAACGCTTAAACACGTATATTTTATTTTGTTTTTTTATATATTTTAAGATTTTTTAAAAATGTATACAGGGTGTTGCGAAAAATATGGTCATTGATTAATCACCATCCTGCTTAAAGCGCTTGACGTAAAAAACTGGTTTGAAAAACGGATTGACTTTAGGATGTAGAGGTTCGATAAGAAGGGATTTTTCGAAACTCAAATTCTAAGGGGGTGAAACTATCCCTTAAATATTAAAATTTTTTTATTTAAAAACCGGTGAGTTTTTCGGAAAAACTCTTAAACACGTATATTTTAATTTGTTGTTTTACATATTTTAAGATTTTTTATAAATTTATACAGGGTGTTTCATAAAATATGACCATTGAGTAATCACGATTCTGCTTAAACTGATTGACGTTTAAAGCTGATTTTTGGCAAGCGGATTGACTGTGGGGTGTAGAGGTTCGATAAGGAGGGGTTTCTCGAATCTCAAATTCCAAGAGGGTGAAACCGCCTCTCAAATATTACAATATTGGTTATTTAAAAAACGGTTAGTCTTTCGGGAAAACGCTTGGACAAGCATCATTTATTTGGATTTTTTTTACATATTTTGAAATTTTTTAAAAAATCATACAGGGTGTTCCAAAAAGTTGGGTAATTTCTTAACCACGATACTGCTTAAACTGCTTGACGTAAAAAGCTTATTTTTGGCAAACGGATTTTTCGAAAGTCAAATTCCAACGAGATGAAACTACCCCTCAAATATTACCAAGTTATATAATAATATCGCCATATTGTTTTTTCTCATGCTGACATAAATGTGAGAAAATTTTATCCAGTTTGTATGTTAATGGAAATTCTTGCTTTGCTTTATCATCAGCATTACAAATTAATTATTAACATGATTAATTCGACGCGAACGAAGTCGCTGGTACATGCTAGTATAAATCATAAACATAATTTTATAGGTCTATTGACTAGGACCAAAAGCAAAGGCATGGTTTGGTTTTAATGTAAAAAATACGAAAAAATGTTAATGTCTTCTTCAAAAGGGAATATCTCCAAAAAAAAAGCTATTGAGATGAATAAAAAAACAAACCATCGAGAAAAGATACACCTAGATGATAAAATGATTCTTAAATTATTTGCTTTGTTCTCTCTTACTCCACATGGCATTTCGAACTTTCACCAAAATATCAACATTTTGTTTTCCCTCGTATAATTGACAGATGACATCTTTCATTTTTGACTTAGAAAGAAATACTACAAAGTCAAATAATTTAGCTACAAATTGTTTAAAATTATCAAAATTGGTCCACTAGAAAACAATACTATATAAAACTATAAAATACATGAAAATTTTAAGGTGCCTGTTTTTCGTCATCAAAATAACCATTTTACATTTCTTTTTGTTGGATATTCTTTAAGAGATATAAATAAGAATAAGTACATTCATTAATAATATAAAATTTATTAAGTAATTAAACCACAAAATATTGCACTAATTTATCTAATAATTAAGGAAAACTAATTGCACTTCCCTAATAATCCCAGCTTAGAAAACTAAATATGGCAGGTTTAGTTTTTACACAGAATTAAACTTTTAAGCAATTATTGTAAGAAAATGCACTACATATTATTATTACAATTCTACTGTAAAAAATATCATAGTAAAAAATAAACAATACTTATATGTATTTAAATATAGAAACTCATTAAATAGGACATATACCTTATGATCAAATAAATTAGGGTCACGTGTATTCATTCTTGACAGGAGTTTCTTATTGTCATTTATATTCGATCATAAGATACATTTAAAGTTCACAATCGATTTCCCCATATTGCACCTTTCCCTTTTTACTAAATCCCATAAAACACTACCTGTATACAGGGTGAGTTTCCTAGGATCTCTATGGGTATCTCGGAAACTACTGGAGATAGAGAGTCAGTTAAATGGGGAAAGAATTGCAGTTTTGTGGGGTCATAAATATGCACCTTTCAGATTTTCAAAAAAGTTCATGGCTTACTAGATATTTCGAAAAAACAAATTTTGACTATTTTAAAAATTTTCCTTAATTCCATTATAATTTATTTTAGACAAAAAGTTTTCAAATAAAAGTTGTAGATAATCACATCCCTAATGAGGTTGTGCTCTCCGATTTTTTCTAAAGCCTGTCATTTTTGACATATGACACAAACATATGTTTTTTTAAATGGAAACCATAGTTGGCCATGACGTCATAAATAGCGTCATTTTTTAAGCTTTTCAGCGATATAAGCTATAATATGTTTCTTTCACAAAATTACTGAGTTATAGCCAATTCTTATCTTTCTTGACTAATTTCACTTAGTTAGCCATGGAAACAAGTTCAATCGTCGTTGCTCTCACAAATGTGAAATTGTCACATCCAATCTTTGTAAATTAAAATAAACAAAAATTGTAAATACGAGTTTTTCAAATGAATAAAAGCGTGTAGGATTATTGGTTCAACTTTTCTTGGCCATACAGTTTCGAGGATACGTTGACCGGTGAACGTTACTTACGTTTTTTAGAGAACGGTTTTCAAGACATGTTAGAAAACTTAAATTTAGATACTCGCGCATTAATAGAGTGGTTCCAATATGACTTTCATTATGACACACCAAACCCCTCTCCCACATTGTAAGAAATGTTAAAAATTATTTCATTATCATAATTATGTAGACTCAGGGATAGAAAGAGGTGGACCAATTGCATGGGTCTCCTCGGCGTCCTCGGTCATCTGACCTATCCATTTTAGATTTTTTTATACGGTATGGTTAACAACAAGGTTTACTAAAGGACTTATGAACTTATGAAAGGCACTCGAAGAGGCGAAACAGGAGAAGTTTAATTAAGTCGACCGGTCGTTCTGTGACAATAGCTAGAAATTCAGTTTTAAAAAGATGCATTTATGTACTCAAAACAATTGCGGATTTTTTGAACATTTCCTAAATTAACTTAAAGTGTATGTATTGATTATTTTTTTAACTTTTAGTTTGTGTAATGTAAATTGTAAAGAGCCGTTTAATAAAATATTTTGTCTTTTTATAAGTTATAAATCATAACAAAATTAGAACACCGTTCTCTAAAAAACGTAAGTAACTTTCACTGGTCAACGTATCTTGTATGGTCAAGAAAAGTTGAACCAATAGCCACTACACGCTTTTCTTCATTTAAAAAAAAATATTTTCAATTTTTGTTTATTTTAATTTACAAAGATTGGATGGCTAACTAAGTGAAATTAGTCAAGAAAGATAAGAATTGGCTATAACTCAGTAATTTTGTAAAAGAAACATATTATAGCTTATATCGCTGAAAAGCTTAAAAAATGGCGCTTTTTATGAAGTCATGGCCAACTATGGTTTCCATTTAAAAAAACATATGTTTGTGTCATATGTCAAAAATGACAGGCTTTAGAAAAAATCGGAGAACACAATCTCATTAGGAATGTGATTATCTACAACTTTTATCTGAACACTTTTTGTCTAAAATAGATTATAATGGAATTAGGGACAATTTTTAAAATAGCCAAAATTTGTTTTTTTCGAAATATCTCGTAAGCCATGAACTTTTTCAAAAATCTGAAAGGCGCATATTTATGACCTCACAAAACTGCAATTCTTTCCCCATTTAACCGACTCTCTATCTCCAGCAGTTTCCGAGATGCCCATAGAGAACATCGTAGGAAACTCACCCTGTATAATTTAAAAATCACAGTATTAACAAAATCTACAGCTACTAATATTAACAATATAAAGTAGAATATTTGTATACCATTTTAACAAAGAATACATCTGAGATGTTATTTATAACAGGGTTTAAAATATTTAAAGAATTATGACACATATATTACAAAGTTAAATTAGCAGTTCGTGCCGGTGAGTGTAGTTGAAAAAAAAAATATACTGGAAGTTATACTCACCGGCAAAAAAAACCGGCCTCTAAAAACTAGTCCCAATTTCAGAGTTGGGAAATCCAACTTTGAAATTGGAACTAGTTTTCAGTGGCCGTTTTTTTTGCTGGTGAGTTTATATTAATTTATAAATAAAAATTAGATACTTTGAATAAAAACAGAACAAAACTTATAATAAATTAAATAAATAAAAATGTGGTTACTAAAATGGAAAAAATAATAAATCTCAACATAAAACAAACTTTCTTTCATGAAAAAAAAATTTTGAACTGGTTATTTCAGAAATAACTACAAATAAAAAAGAACACTATTTTATACCTAGTATGTGTACATGATAATCAGAGGGTTAATATACTTGACGTCACATATTTTTTGGTAGAGAAGGTAAAGACATTTTATATACAGAGTGCTCAAATTTTTGTTGCAGACATATGAACTCTAAACAGTTGATAGAACACATGTTATAATTAGCATATTTTTATAATTTTTCAGTTACTATAAAATCTAGACCATCAAGTACATTTATAGTAACTATAAACCTAATTATTTCAATAAAAAATAATTTACTTTATTTTTTATTCTTACTTAAACAATTAAACTAGTAGTGCAGGTATTACTATGGTAGATATCCTAAAGAATTTTCAATATTTGAACTGACATTTCTTCTGTGACTGTACGCCATGCTATTTTCCCTTTTCCTTCTACCTTCACCGCTGACACTGCTTGCTCTGCTCTCGTCTGACTGACTTTGGATAGTATACAGTCCGTTTTTAGCCGAATACAGTTTGGATTTGTTCTTGGTCAAGCCTGTAGGTCTCGCGTATGCTGGTGGTGGTAAAGGTGGTTTGGGTAACGAAATAGCTTTGGAATCCGGTCTTGGAGGACCTTTTATAGGTTTACTATAAAGAGAAATATTATTATAAATGTTTTCGATAGTAATTACCCAAGTGCATCAAAATTACCGATAATTTTTCATAGAAGCATGTTATCTAAAAACTGCATGAGTTTATATTCATATTTTACCATAAGAAAATCAAGTCTTCAAATAAAAAAAAAGTCTTCCAAAATATGAATATAAATGGATGCTGTTTTTTTATTGACAATATGCTTAAATGAAAAATTATCACTAGTAATACCACTAGAGGTCAAATTATTTCCGGAAATTTTTTCGAGTTCATGATATTTTGAAAATTATCCCGAGTCGAAGACGATCTGAGATAGATTTTAGAAGAGAATTTTAGAGAATTCAGCTTTAATCATTTGCTGATGATACAAACATGGTTAGCGAAACGTGCGTTCGGTGCAAAAGTTAAGTGTTTTGGTGTATTTTGGTTAATTAGTGTTTTATTTTTTAACTGTAATCTGAGATATAACCTTGATATTAGAAATTTAGCCTGCATAGCCAACAATAGACATTTATGAGCCCAATTACAAAGAGATTATTTAATCAGGTGAGGAAGGTGGTTCAAGGCCCTCTAAGACTCTGCGGTGTTGAGATTCCTCTCTCGGGGGAGGTCAAGTATCTAGGAATCACGCTTGATACCAAACTGACCTGGAACCGACATTTGGAAAATGTCACAAGGAGGGCGGTGACTACACTAGCGGTAGTCAGACGACTTCATGGAAAAATCTGGAGCCTCAGACCACAGATGTGCACTGGTTGTACACTGGAGACGCCTTCAGTAACATATGCATCCTTGGTATGGTGGCCTAAGGTAATGCAACAAACAACAATGCTCAGTCTCAGCAAGGTGCAAAGACTTGCTTGTCTGAGCATAACAGGGGCGATGAAATCAACGCCCAGTGCATCAATGAAGGGGCTTCTGGACCTACCGCCTCTTCACATAGTGATCCAGGCGGAGGCAAGAATGGGACTCTATCGACAACAAAGTGTCTTGTCTCTGGGAAATAGGACAGAAACAGGACACTCAAAGTTGGGAAATTCTATCGAGAGACCTCTACTCCAAATGAGATCGGACCAAATGACCCCTCTTTATCACTACCACAAACCATTCGAGGTGAACAAAATGGATCGAGGAATGTGGACAGATATAACATTCCTTCAGGATGGACTAACCTGGTATACAGACGGGTCAAAGACCGCTGAAGGAACAGCAGCTAGAGTATTTGGGGAAAGACCAAGGGTAAGTTTATCCTTCAACACTCAACCGTATTCCAGGCAGAAATCTTCGCCATTCTACAATGTGCGAGAGAAAACAATAGAAGAGCTTATTCAGATAAGCTCATCAATATATGCTCAGACAGTCAGGCGGCACTTGGGGCGCTTATAAACCTAAAGGTATCGTCGAGACTCGTCTGGGAATGTTTAGGTGAACTGGGAGCTCTGGCTCGAAAGAACAGAATTAAATAATTCTGGCTGCCGGGCCGCAGCGGCATCCAAGGCAACGAAAAAGCCGATGAGCTAGCTAGGCAAGGATCATCGGCATCCTATCTTGGTCCAGAGTCAGTACTGGGAATACCCAAATGTATGGCTCGTAGTGCACTAAAACTCTGGATCAGGGAAAAGCAGAATGTCCACTGGAGAAACAGACAGGGGCACAGCAAGGCTTTTATCCAAGGACCTAGCTCTAAAACCGAAAAAAGAAATGTTAATGCTTAGCAGGAATAAATTGCGGATTAAAACAGGCCTCTTGACAGGTCATATGGCTGTCAAGCGTTACCTGAACAAGCTCAACCTGTATCAAGGAAGTCTTTGCTGCAGACTCTGCGATAAAGATCCTGAAACAGCGGAGCACATAATATGTCACTGAGAGGCTCTGGATCGCAAGCGACACTTTTTATTTGGGAAAGCTAGGCTAGAACCGGAGGAACTATGCTCCCATCCTATCAAGGACCTGCATAAGTTAGTGCAGGGCACAGGGATAGGAGAATTGGTGCAGATATAGAAAGGGGATAAACACAATAGGCCTCACAGGTCGCAGTGTTTCCGGCAGAGGACGGCCCCTTTTGGTGAAAAAAAGGCTATACAATTATTGGAAATGGTTGAATAAGCTGAAAATCATGATGATTTACCTGTACTTCGCCAATAATGACTGTTCACTATTATACAAATTCTTAGACTCGGTCATGTTGTTCATGTCAAAACCTTGCGGTGCCAAATGAGTGATGTCAGTTGTCTGAGTGAGTTTCATATCGGCGAACAAAGCAGCTATTTCTGCTGATTTTTTAACGGATAATGCTTCAGTACATGCTCCAGTAGTTATTGCTGACTGGATTCGTTGACCTCCTGACAAACAAAATAAATTAAAACACAATTTATAGATTAAAGAACACTATTATTTTAATCTTTAACCACACTACAATTAGATAAATACTTCTTGTTACCATACTTTTTCTTATTTCACTAATATTACTGAGTTTTGATCAATAAAGATAAAGTAGTTAGAAGAATATTTAGATTGGTAACAAAGTAATTGATTGTAGGGTAGTGATAATATCCTTACTTGGATCTATACCACTGTTTCCTCTGCAATAATCTTTAAAACTCTCACTGAAAGCTCCTCGGTATAAAGCCTCTTCTATATCTCTCTTCGACATTTTCAACACATCGTAGTTCAAGGCGGTTAGGTTTCCGCCAACCATACCCATTTGGACATTTTGGTGGGTGATCATGCTGAATTCCCCATCAATTATATGACCTCCAATACCAGAATGGCTGTTTCTTCGTTTCTTCAAGTCATTTTTGGAAGCATAGTGCGAGATTATTCTTTCACTGCCAAATTTCTGTTTGCTTTTGAGTTTTTCGTAGTATCCTTAAATTGGGTACACACTTAGAGTTATTTTTATTATTATATTAAGTATCTTACCTTCACTGGGGTTTGACATGTATTCTAAGCTTCTACTACTTTTAGTGTTTGAATTTTTCTTGCACAATTTTTTATGTTTTTGAGAGTGTTTGACCATACAATTGGAATGGTGATGAGAAGTATTTCTATTATTTTGGATGATGGGTCTGTTTCCATAATGACAGTAGCATTTGTTGGATTCAGCACAAGAATCGGTATCACAGTCACAATATATTAATGTAGGATCAGCTGCACATGTAATTTCCTCTTCTAAAACCATCAACGTTATGTCAGCAATATTAAAGAAACATTTTTAAGCTTATAATGTCACATTTATTAGAAATTGTAAGGAGTAACAGATCATGTTTGCTAGAATATTCTGAATGAAATATAGAGATGATTTTAGACTATAGATATCTACTATAGATAGCACACAGCTTACAGGTTAAAATATAGATATATACTAAAATAGTATCTATAAGAGTAAATTAAATATGACTATGTAGCATAGTAAATTTATTAGATACTCACGAAGACTACCCCTTCTACCATTTCCGATATTGCGCTGTCCCAAACTGCAGTAGCACTTGTCTGCTGATACGCAGGTGCAAGTGTCCGAGTCGTAGCTACATTCAGAGCATGAAACATAACCTAGACATAGAAGGGTATCTTAGTCAAGCATAGACATCAATATGGCGAAAGAAAAGAAGTACATAGACTACAAATTACAAATTTAAAGCAACTATATTTTCCTGTTTCAGGAAATTTTTGAACGAGTTTAATATCTATACCTGATGAGGAGTTTCGATTATGATTCAAAGTAAGAAGATTGGAGTTCTGATTTTTGTATTTATTTTGCCTTTTCAAAGACATGAAGTCCGATTCTTCACTGGTACTAGCTCGATCTCTTCTTCTATTTTTACTGTAATCACCTAAAATATTTAAAGAATGTCAGATAGAGCACGAAGAAAGTTAGCTAACTAATGTTTATACAGACCGGACCACCGTAGTAGTAACATAGGCAGAACCGGGCGAATTAGCGTATACCCGTCCGCTGCGGCGCCGGATAAAAAGCAAGCGAAAAAATGCGATAAAATAAAAATAGGTAGATATGTGATAAGAATGTTTCAGAATTTGTATTTATTTGTGTTTTAATAGCCAAAACGAGTACATAGATTCTCGCGACAGCTCTGGTGTAAAATTTATTTTTTAAGTAAAATAATGGATGTTTACGAAGTTCGTGAGAAAATTCAAATTGTAAAATGGTATTTCCAAAATAGATCTTATCGGGATATACAAACAATTTTTCCACAAACTTTTGTAAACAGGCCAATTCCATCTTTACCTACTATATCAAGAGTTATTAATAATTTTGAAACACATGTGTGCGTGTCCCCACAAAAACACAAAAAGCCTGATGTGTTGATTAATGAACAACAGAAGTTAAAGCAAGTGTTCATCTGTGCTACCGCGGATCAAAATCCCACGTTTTCAAGTAATCAAATTGTGGTAACAGATTCCTCACCTAGCACGGTTAAAAGAGTCCTTAAAAAGAATGGATACCGATCGTATAAAGCGCGCAAAACTCAAGAAATTTTCCATGGAGACCAATTTCGGCGTATGGCGTTTTGTGAATCTGTAATGGAAAAGGCCAATTTAGATGAAAACTTTATTCGGCGTATAGTTTTCACCGACGAATCAAGTTTTCATGTATTGAGTCGTCATAACCCTACACAAGTGCGATATTGGTCTCGGGGAAAATTTGCACAGATATTTTGAGATGCGCACGCAATATCCTCAAAAGCTAAATGTTTGGGGTGGTTTTGTAGGGGAGCATATGATTGGTCCATTTTTTATAGAGGGTAATTTAACTGTTGCAAAATATTTGGACTTGTTACAGCAGCAGATTGTGCCTAGAATTCGTGAGTTATTGGGAGAAAGATTCCACAATGTCTGGTTTCAACCGTATTGTTCAAGAATATTTGAACAATACTTTTCCCAACCGTTTAATTAATGGATATGGAACTATTTTGTGGTCCGCTAGATCACCAGATCTTTCTCTCAATGATTTCTTTTTGTGGGGTTATGTAAAATCCAAAGTGTACGGTCATAATAGGGCTAATAATCTGGATGAGCTTCAAGTAAAAATACGCGAGGCTTTCCAAACTATTAGCCCTGATTTTACGACCACCTAGGCTTCTGTCTAGCACAAGAAGGTGGTCTTTTTGAACACTTGTTATAACTATTTTTATTTAGAGTAATATTTAATTTTTTTTTATTTTATTGATGCATTTTTTAATTTTGGAAATGAGTTTTGGGTTTAGAGAATTTATTTATTTTTAGTTTTGGCTTGTAAACACACTCAAATAATAAATATTTAAGTATTTTAATTTTAAATGTTACCTTAAGTGAAGGTAAACACTTAAAATGAAAATAATAAATACTCGGCACTCCTCGCGTCGTATTCCTAGTCTGTCACGACCGACCCGTCCAAGCACAACTGCAACTGCGTACTGCCTAACCAGTTGACTAGCCGGCAGTGAATCTCAAGTACGAACGCAATCGGGTAAGCGTAAATTCGTCCGGCAAGTTGCTATGTTACTAGTAGCCTGGTCTTCTCTGTATGTTTCCTAAGTTACTAAAAACATAAAGCATGTCACTTTTACGAACCATGAGATTTTTTCCTGTATGCAGATTTTTTTCCAGCCAATTCTTCCTTAGTTCTAAATTGCCTTGTGTCGTAAGAAGAAGTACTAATACTACTTTCAGGCAATTTCGATTCGCCACATCCAGAACTTACAATATTTTTCAACTTACTATTTTCCATCAGTTTCTTATTTTGCTTTTCTCTAAAACTCTTTTGGAAAATATGCTTCAACCTCTTGAATTTTCCAGATATCAACGTGTGAGAAGCTTTCTTCACGCTAGCTGATCTAGAAGTTTACAAATGTTAGCTAAAAAGTGAAGAAAAAAACACTGCTTTACCTTTTAATCTGTTTCTTTTTTTGCCTCCTCATGATGCTTTTACTTTTCATATATAACTCGTCTTTTGTGAGAGTAAGTGCAAGTTTCAACAAAAATTCTTTGTAAATTGGTTTCAGGTCATTAAAAGACATTCCGTCTGGGTCGATAATGACCGAAAGGATGTCATCCATGGAATGTAATCCTTCTTGTAACGATAGCTCGTTAAATATTTCTTTAAAGCCTAAAGGAGATCCTCCACTAGCTGTCTCATTGTTTCTACAGTAAAAATATTATTAATTATAACATTCTTTCGTTTATTTTAATTTATGTTTTACCTAGAAACCTTATTTTTATACCTGGTTAAACCAGCAGTATTCAGGAAACTCCCTGATCGAGGAATGGTAACTTTGGTAAAAATATCACCGGAATGCTCCTTCTTTCTGATGGTATCATCGTTTTGTTTTCTGAAGCTTTGCACCCTTTTTAGTCCTTTATTTGAATCAGTTACCATTTGTTTCAGTTCTTCAGCAATTTGTTTTTGTTCCTTGCTCATAAACGTACTGAGTTTATCTAAAATTTAAACAGTTTAAATACTATGACTTACAGCATCTGAACAAATTATTCAAAGAAAATAAAGTCCTCCTACTCTGGATACCAGCCCACCAAGGGATAGACGGTAATAAAGAACCAAACGATCTAGCTAGAAAAAGAGCGAACCGTCCACTAGCTGAACCAGAACCGTTCTGCTTCCCAAGTGGAGACATACAGACAGCTTAAAGAGACAACTTAAGCGGAACTCAAGAACCTTGGAAAACTTCATGGGTAATCTGTAACGATAAGACACTCGAAGAAGTTTTCCAGGACTAACAACCGAGAAAAATCAAAGATGATCCTGAAAGATTGTGAGTTTTTTGAGTCCCCTAACCCTCGTCAGAGGTTTTACATAGATACATATGTACTCACACTGGGTTGGAGAACGTTTAGTTGGTAAATCAAAGATGATTTATTTATTTAAGAACAATCGTAGGATTGTCACAAGGTGTTTAACAGGACACTGAAATCTTCTCAATGAACACCTCAGTAGATTGAAGCTAAGAAACAACGACAAATGCAGATTCTGTGAGGAAAATGTGGAAATACCAGAACACCTCATCACTGAGTGCCTCGAGGCGACAACCATTCATACCATAAACTTTGGTACGCCTGATAGCGGATATAAATAACTAACCTCTGTAAAACCGTTTGTCAAAGCCCTGAAACTGTATGATGAGTTTATAACTCAAGAAAAAGGGACACAATAGATCTCTATAGCTCTTTATATCCTTACCAGAAAAAGATTTTGGTTTAATTTCTTGAACTCCTTGTTCATCTTCATTTGAAGGCTTTATTTCGCTAACCTCAGCACTTTTAACATCGATAGGCTCCTCGTACGGTACTATGGCATCTAAATCTTCTTGCTTGAATTGGTTAGGAACTTCAGGAGCTCTCTTAGCTTTTGTACTTTTCTTCGGAGCTGAAGGAAGATCTGAAGATAGAAGAGGTTGAGTATCTGAGACCTACAACAGAAACAACATTAAAAATAATACAGAAAATAAATAGTTAGTAGTTACATTGGCTATAGAATTCGTGTCACTACAAACTGAAGAGGTTGCACTACTTCTTTTTCTTCTGGGAGGTCTGACAGGGACAGACGCTCCAGTTTTATCAACGATTGTACTTGAAGTGGTGGACATGCAGGTGGTGACACCATTTTTGTTTTCGAAGCGCTTTTCTTTGTGCTTCATATGGTGTACGAGGGATTTATACAACGTGGCAGCAATAACTATGGCATCTTCTGACGTTTGGCAGACAAACCTATTTTATTTTAGACAGATTAGGAAAGTGGGGATATATTTTGAATTATCTTTTACCCATGGCATTCCAGCTGTTTTTGCACTCCAATCTTCCTCATTACTACAGCAAATAGAGGAGAGTGTTCTTCCTTGGTGATATACTTCTTTTCGTTATCTTCTAAATTCTTAAAGAGAGCCTGCTTGTCCATATTATCTGGATCAGTAATGAGAGGTAGAAAAGCGTAAGATAAACAATTTCCGGTTGTTTCTTGGATGACAAATTTAACTGCTGACCAGACAGCAATTGAAGGATACGAATTCATCTGTTCCAAGTCTCCTGATTGGCCTTGGTACTGAACTTTTAGACCTTGGGGAGATATCTCTAATCGACCTGATAATGTCTAAGAAATAATTCGAGTCAGTTATTAATATAATAATATTTAACAGTTATAGCAAACCTTTTTATTTTTAACTAATTTCTTATACGAAAAATATAGTTTTCTTAAAGGTTTTTGCAAACCACTTAAACTATTGACTTTATCTTGTAACGGAATGCTGCCTAAATAATCTACTGAGAATGTATGGACTCCTATTTGAGTGGGTAATAAACCGCTATCTTTAGCGACATCACTAAACATTTTTTCTATTTTAGCCTGGACACTGTTATGACTAGTGCTGGAATCTGACTCGAACATGCTGTCGATTTTTTGCTTGTAAATGCTGTATATCGATCCTGCATCGTCGTTGTTCATATTATTTGGAGAGTTGTTGTGCCCTGTAATCATCAGAATAATGATTTCAGATGACGCATTTTATAAATATTCAACTGAAAAAAGTGTAAATCACAGCAGAATAATAAAAAAAGAAAACTACAAATTTTATTGTAAATATATGCTAGGATAACTTGCAACTTATTATATTTGTTGCGCTTTTTCATTCTTACCATTTTCTCTTAATCTAAAACCATTGGACTTTTGTGATGTCACGCTTCTACTGCTTATCTTACTTCTGGTACTTTCGTTCCTTGTAATTTTTTTGTCCACCATTTTTTGTATTATTCGTCGTTCTTCAAAAACAGTTCTTTCTTCACATACCTATAGTAAATGCATAAAAAATATAAATATTATATTTTACTCTAATATAAACTTAGTGATTGAAATAAAAATTACTCTTATTAGAGTATTTTATACCCCATGTTTATATCGGACCTTTCTTTATATTTTTTGATGAGAAATCAATGAGTATCAACTTATTTAATAGTTTGGCCAGTTATTGACATTGGATTAAGGTATTAAATTTTGGTATTTAAGATAATTACAAAAAAAATTATTTAAATTATTCGAATCGCACTTGGAAGAAAATTACAATAAATCTAAAAAAATAAAGACTAACCCCCTGTATATTGTAAGTATAAAGATGAAAAACATACAAAGGCTAATAATAATTTGTATATACATATGTAGTATTTACCTTTTTATCACCTACCTCCTGATTCCTCGTTACATGAACACTAGATGACTCCTTTTCTTCAGTTTGCACCAATTGATTGTGTTGAGGTTTTGGAGGAGGCGGTGGTGGGGGCAGTGAAGTACCTTTTAAGGGGAAGGTAGGGACCAAAGGCCCCAGAGGTAGTGCAGGGGGTCTGGGTATCACGACGCTATCCATGGCACTGCACATTACCATGATGCTCAATTGTTAATTCATCCTATTCCACTTCATGGAAATGCTTGGGGTCAGGTTTGTCTCATGGCTGAAGTGTTTGTCTGAAAAGAAAAGAAAACTATCGGTTATTAGTGATTTGAATATTATATGTAAAGTACGTCTACAGGATCTGTGTCTACGAAAGGAATTTCAAGAATGCGGACACAATATTGGTGTATGATCAATTTACTACAAAATACATTTAAATAAATAGCAATATATTTTATAGGTCGTTACCTACATACAAGCAGCATAGAATACACGTGGACTTGACGAGTATGTCACCGCAAAACACACTCATTACATTGGCTACTTGCAAATTTGTTGATTTTTTATTGACGCGATAGTCTATTTTTTACGAGATACATCGATTAAAACAGTAGCAGCCCGAGCTTGGAGAACAGGGCAGTGGTTATCGGTAAAATAGATTTGTGATTTTATTGAAAATTGTTTTTCTTCTTAATGTTTTTGATTTTTAAATGGCTTTTGACTTTATGGCAACCTAAGTATTTTTTTTTATTTTATTTGATACACAATTATATGTCAACTTCTGACATTTTTGATTAAAAAATTGTATTTTAAATTTCAATCTAGTTAAAATCATCTCATGGCTAAGTTAAAAAGAGTAATTTTTAACCGTTGGAAAAAAAGATTTAATCGTCTAATATTTTTAGTGTCTTGTCATGGTCAGTTAATATGTGTAATTCGTATTTTTAAACATAACTCATTTTTTTTCTAAATAGAACAAGGGTGACTCATTAGCATATTTGAAAAAAGCATTTACTAATAATTTAGTAAAAAATGTCTATACCTATGTGGCGGATTCATTTATCTAAAAAATTCCTATGGGCATTTCGCCACTGGAAAAGTAAAGTCTGGTTCTCTTTCCTTCGTAAGCAAAAAATACAAATATTTAGTACCACACATTGGTATTTCGAGTCAAATTTTCCTTACATTTATGGCCAAGACACTCTAAATTGAAATTGAAAATGTCGAATATTTTGCAATTTCCAGTTAAACAAGAGGTAGGTAACCGAAATCAATTGAATACGTCAATTAATCCCAATTTATGTCAAATATTAATGTACCAAATCTTGTTTTTTATACGAAAAAATAAAAGAGCTCTAATAGGAGTCAGCCACTTTTGAGAAATATCCGGTTTAAATTTTCAAATTTTTGTTTATTTATGCTTAATTGAATTTTGATATATCATTGTTACTATGGCCTCTGTGAAGCCATCTGGCCTGTGTGGAGCCGTCTGGTTTCTGTGGAGTCGTCTCACCTGAGATGACCAGTACCTACTGGCTTTTGTGTCAAAGCCCTGGGATTGTATGATGAGTTATAACTCGTTATAACTTAAAAAAGGAGGACAAACAATAGATCTGAAAGGTCGCGGTAATTAACTCCCCTTCTAAACATTCTACACTCTACTATGTGTACTAGAACAAAGACTAGAATCACAGAATATCTAGCTACGCAACAGAAGCCTCGTTACATGTATAAAATCGTAGGTCTCCAAATCAGATATTTTGTTGCGGTAGTTTCACTACTACATAACAGAGGGCGATAAATTTAAAAGAAAACAGTTTTCTACAAACGAAATTTAAAAGAATTTTATGCAGTGTTGCCATTGTGTAATTTATATTGTAATATTTCCTGATAAAGCTTAGCTTCAAATTTGCTACATCATTTAAACATATTAAAATAGATTAGAGCTCTTTTTTCAAACGTTTAAGTATTTTCGCCATGTTAGTTGGAGTTAAATCTTACGAGCTGAATTAAAATCACTTCCTGACGTTTGATTCTAACTGAATCCTGAATTTTGATTGTAATTCGGCGACAATATAATTAGTATTGTTCTACTATTACGACACCATTTCCTGACGTTCGATTGTGCTCATACCGTATGATTGGGAAAAAACGGCGTTAGCGATGGCTATGAAATGAAAATCGCTGTCATTTTATGTGTAAATTTATATGGGAAATGTCATCGATCGTCTTTTTCCAGCCAACTGGACGCCGTTTTTTTCGGTATCGTACGGTATTTGATATATACTTGCGTATTTTTCATGAAATTGCAATATTATGGTACCATGAAGCATATCAAGTGATACCGTAATATAGTACCATATTACGATACATGGCGTTCGATTGGGCTTAAACTTGGTATATTACGTATCTTCAGTGACATTGTAATATTATGGTTTGGTTTGGTTTGAAGCATATCAAGAGGTGCCATAATAGTACATAGAGGTACCATATACGATAGAGGTACCATATACGATACCATTTCCTGGCGTGCGATTGGACTTATACTTGATATAGTAAGTATCTTCGGTGTGATGTAATATGATGGTACTATGATGCATATAAAGTGGTACCTTAATATAGTACCATATTACGATACCACTTCCTGACGTTCGATTGGGCTCATATTTGATAATACTTGCGTATTTTTAATGACATTACAATATTATGGTACCATGAAGCATATCAAGGGGTATCATAATGTAGTACCATATTAGGATACCATTTCCTGGCGTTCGATTGAGCTTAAACTTTGTATACTAGGTATTTTCGGTAACATCGTAATATGATGGCACCATGGAGCATATAAATTGGTACCTTCTATAGTACCATATTATGATACCACTTCCTGACGGGCTCATATTTGATATATACCTGCATATTTTTGATGACATTGCAATATTATGGTACCATGAAGCATATCAAGAGGTACCATAATAGTACCATATACCATACCATTTCCTGGCGTTCGATTGGGCTTAACTTGGTATAGTAAGTATCTTCGGTGACATTGTAATATGATGGAACTATGATGCATCTACTATTATGCATATATAAAGTGGTACCTTAATATAGTACCATATTACGATACCACTTCGTGACATTCGATTGGGCTCATATTTGATTAGACTTGCGTATTTTTGATGACATTGCAATATTATGGTACCATGAAGCATATCAAGGGGTACCATAATGTAGTACCATATTACGATACCATTTCCTGGCGTAGCTAGATATTCTGTGCTAGAATCATTGACATTGGCGTGTTCCTGGGGTCGAAACATATCTAATACCAATGAATTAAATTGAATGCACTTTAATTTACTAACATAGAATCTTAAATATTCCACATCCTTCTACGAAAAAAAAATGTTAGTAGTTCAGCACAGTATCCAATAAAATGATTTTGGTAGATTTCACAGACGATTATTTCCAAACAAACAAATTTACACGCCTAATAAAGCGATTAGCGCTAAAACAAGAGCGCGCAATTAAGAAACGTAATGCTTTTAATATGCCCATTTGTGTTGTTTTATTGTGTAAATGACCTGCAGCTATCTCCGTAATTCAATACTATCTGCTGAAATTGATCTGAATACGTCAGCGATAGCCTGAAAGCTGGAAACACACAACACCGTCAAAGGCAAACGCTAAATTAGCATATGTAAATTGGAAATGATACATTTCCTTGTTGAAGATTGAATTAAAAAGCATGGGCACGCGTTTGTGGAACGTTGTTTTATTTTGGTTCGGAGCAGGAATGTTTTATGCCGAACTTATCTTTTTTGAACCTGTGAGAATTCTAGGGGAGTGCCCATACATACCTCTATTACGTTATGTGTATACTGGGTGACTTTAAATTATGACATAACAGAAAAAGCTTTTCTAGAACTGTAAAAAAGTTTTAATTTTTTGTCAAGTGCGTAGTAAGTATACTCTGTTTTTTTTCTCAGGTAAGATTTCGACAGACGATGACAGAAGAAAAGCAGATGACGACCCATACCTATCTATTTATTTTACTAAAAAAAGTTTCTAATAATTTTTAAGTTAACTATGGATGGGTTTAAATATAAATTCGTCATGCGTCGTCACTTGTTGTTTTTAACCAGTTTTATTGGTTTATTTCAAAAAGGAACAGATCGTATTTCAATTTAATTGGTTTGACGGAACGATGAATGACAAACGGACGCCGATGCGTATGAACTCGCCTTTGGATTTTTGACGTTTGTCAAAGTCTTGCCAAATTATAGGTTATAATTTTGTTGCAACTTTTGTCAAATACCCTGCGTTTTGGAAGATGATGCATTTTGATTCGTGTTATTACGTGTGTTTTGTGTCTTTTGAAGTCAAGGAGGAAAAATCGAGTGAAAATTAACTGTAGAACCCAGAGCACAGTTTATGGTTAATACTCGCTGCCCAGGCAGAACGTCTTATACAGATACACCAATAAAGTTACTATCAATAAAGTTCGTATACCATCTCGTCGTAGATAAGTGCATCTCGAATATGGTAGAAGGACCATACTCTAAACACATACTAAAAACTGGAGTAGCTGTAAAATATCGACATCGCACGATAGGTAAATAATGGATTTTAGTACTGCAGAAAAATAATGTCAAAAGGTACTGGTTTAAAAAATTAAGATTAAAGTTAATTAATCAACCTGTGAGGTATAAAATTTGGTAAGTGTTATTATTAATAAAATAGTTTGTTTTATTTATGTTGTTTTATTTATTCCTGCGGAATATTACATATTTGTATTTATACATAACTTACCTATATTGATAAATATAATCATAAATGCGGGAAGTTTCATAAAGCTTGAAAGTAAGAAATAGTTCTTTTTTATATTTTTTGGTATGTGGTGTCTTGTTTTTGTTTGTTTTGTATTAACACATACCGTTTTTTATTAAATAAAATAACTCGATTACATTTTTTCAGTTTTATACAATTTGTTTCACAATATTTTGAAGTTACTTGTCAGTCAAATTTTAAATACATATATTAATTGCCTGCTATGCGTTCCAGTTGTACCAACTTATTTCTTTGTAAAATAAAATAAACTACTTTGAAATTAAAATGACAGACACATCTATCACTGTCAAGGATCTTCTCGTTGGACAGACTTATAGGTATTTAGTAGTATTTAAAACATTGTTTCATATAAACTAATCGAAAAAAGTTAAGTATATTGTGTTTTCGCTAGAAGAAAATTTTTCAGAAAAAAATGTGTTATAACTATTAGTTTGTCCTCCTTTTTTAAGTTATAACGAGTTATAACTCATCATACAATCCCAGGGCTTTGACACAAAAGCCAGTAGGTACTGGTCATCTCAGGTGAGACGGCTCCACACAGGCCAGATGGCTTCACAGAGACCATAGTAACAAAGAGAGACCAAGTACAATGATAAATCAAAATTCAACTATTATATATATATATATATATATATATATATATATATATATATATATATATATATATATATATATATATATATATATATATATATATATATATATATATATATATATATATATATATATATATATATATATATATATATATATATATATATATATATATATATATATATAAAATTGTTACCCAAACAAATAAATTGAATTAAGTGTGATACTACCTTTTGTTAATTTAACAAAAATTAAAGATTGTAGACTAAAATACTCAACGGTAATAAAAAGATGAACGTTTAAAACTTTATTTTAATTATGACAGAATTAAAACTAGACATAAACCTATAATTATGTGACAAAAATGAAATCAAATGCTCAAAATGCTTCCTTTCCTGTTTGCATACTACTAACTGCATAAAATAATTGTCTTTTCAAAAGGATCTTTTCATTTAAAAAGGCATATGTGGAGTTCTGCCTAGAAGAGCATCTACAATGATTTCTCTCATGTTGTCGTCAATAGTTGGTCGAGTTTTGTAAACACTGTCTTTAACATATCTCCATAAAAAAACCAGACTTGATAAAATCAGAAACATTTAAGTATTATATTAATTGGTGAATGCACACTGCAAATACAACCTAACTTAACAACACCAACTAATAGAATGATATCAATTCTCTCTGATGTAGGATAAGTTTGCATTTTCGGCAAATTTCTGAGAAATTTTTTTGTTTTAACTGACACAAAATGATAACTAGTTGTTAAAGTTTGATTAATTAGACAGCTATGTTGAAGTAACGTCAGACATATCAGAGCCACCTCACTCAACATTTCTTCTGAGCGGTATTGCCAGATTTTGCATCAAAATTTCAAACCGCATAAGTAGACGTTTCAAAAAAATGTGGTATCTAGGGTTGGATCTGGATTTTCAACAATTAGTTACTCATTTTACTACAACTGTAATAGATTACATTTAGCTTAAATATATTATCTTCATTTCAGTAGTATACATGAACATTTTTAACATAGTACCCACAGAAAGAAGTCATTGGGCGACAAATCAGGAGAACGTGGTGGCCAATTAATTGTGCTTTGTGTGGAAATTAGCCGATTGGGAAATGTGGTTTGAAGGAACAGATTTACGTTCCGCGCGTTATGCGCAGGACAGCCATCCTGCTGAAACCACACTTTCTCAAAATTGATTGGCAAGTTTCGAACTGCTGGTACAATTTGGTTTTGTAGCATATCCAAATATTTGGCAGCTGTTAACATACCATCAATAAAAAAAGGCCCAATGATATGATTTTGCAGCATGCCAGCCCAAACATTTAGTTTTTGTGGATATTGTGTCCGCAGTGCCATACTAAGGTGCTTATTTTCTCGAGACCAATAACGTACTATCGAAGGATTGTGGTAGCCATGTAAGGGAAACGAGCTTTCATCTGAGAGTAGTAGTATTACATTATAATCAAAAATGTACATCTGATTTTTGTTTATAATAGAACTTGTTTGCGTGTTGCTAAGTGCCAGTTTGCGATATTGTGGTTATTCTATCATCGATAATATGAACAGACGTTATTTAACAATAGAGGAAGCAAATCAAGCTATTGGGTCGATTCTTGGCGGTGCGCCACAGATCGATGTGGCTGATCCTAAAGTGGTCTGATCCTAAAGTGGTCACCTAAAGTGTAATTTCTAGGCTTAAAAGCCGATTTAATGAGACTGGATCTGTCATGGGGAGGCATAGGGAGGGTCGACCAAGGCTGCAATGCTAGGGAGGATCGAAACTTGTTGAGAGAAGCTAGGATAGATCCTGCAAGAAACTACACGTTGCTCAGCTAGGACCTTTTGGCTACCAGCAGAGTACGTATTATCCCTCGGACGGTCTTAAATCGATTAAAAAAGCAGGTTTACATTGTTATAGGTCTATAAGACGCCCTCCGTTGACCGCGAGAGTCAGGTTGAGGTAATAAAAGCTCAACGTTTGCTCTGGTGTAATGAAAGAGCTGGCATACTGCGATGTTCAGCGATGAAAGCCGCTTTTGTCTTCGTACTGACAGACGAACAGTTTGTGTGTGGAGACTAAGAAATACAAGACTTAACGACCGATATGTTCAAGAAGGGCATCCCTTTGGAGTTAGAGGTGTAATGGTCTGGGGTGGAATTTCTACGGGGGTTAAACGGAATTGTATGTCTGTGAAGGTACAATGACAGGTGAAATTTATGCTGACGACATCATTGGAGGATCACGGAGGACATCTTATATACCTATAGCAATGTAAACCTGCTTTTTTAATCGATTTAAGGCCGTCTGAGGGGTAATACGTAACCCTGATGACAGCCAAAAGGTCCTGGCTGAGCAACGAACGTGTAGTTTCTTGCAGGATCCATCCTAGCTCTTCTCATTAAGAGTCGGTCCTCCCTAGCATTTGTCGACCTTGGTCTACCCTCCTTATGCCTCTCCATGACAGATTCAGTCTCATTAAATCGGTTATAAGTCTAGAAATTACACTTTAGGTGACTTTAAATCGATCAACCACATCGATCTGTCGCGCACCGCTAAAAAGCAACCCACTGGCTTGATTTGCTTCCTCTATTGTTAAATAAAGTCTGTTCATATTAACGATGACAGAATAACCACAATATCGCAAAAATACCGCTTAACAACACGCAAACAAATTCTATTCCAAACAAAAATTAAATGTATATTTTTAATGATTTTTATTTGTTTGGGTACATTGGGCTTGGTGCATTTCAGTTGATTTCAAAATCCGACCACAGCGCTCTATCGGCAGAAGTCAGAAATTTTCGCTATAAATTTCACGCCGTCCCGCTTACAGTTTATGTTGATCGCATTAAGATAGTATTGAAATCGTGGCTTTGTCATAATATTGAAACTTAATGTTCACGCGTAAAGGTGGGCGTAATTACATGGTTGTTGGGTGCAATAACCCCCATTTAATAACTCAATTTTCCCGGATATGCAACTCTCCCGAAACAACATTTTATAGATTCAGAGCTTCTCATACCGATTTGATCAGAAGCAAAAATGGATTCAAGCAGTTCGACGACAAGTGAGTAACCAAAGTGCCCCATTACATAATAAAAAATTTAAATCGACATATACTATGAGAGGATAAAATATAGTTTGCAATATTAATTAAGTAATTAATCAACTAGTGCTTAATTTTTTATGAATATCTTTTAAAATTATAATTATGTACCTCTGAATGATCAAATTTCGCTATAGCCCAAATAGCCCAAGTTATGTCTCAGCTAACCCACTAGCTAAACCGGTGCGTAAAACTATGCTCGCTACAACCTAACCTAACCGTAGTTGAACTCATCCAAAGAGTTTTATTAGCTTCAATAATAAATTATAATACAAGTTAAACCTTCTGAAGAAATCCAAATATTTACTTTTTAATTTTTTGAGAATTTTCGCAAACTATACTTCCTAACACTTAAAATAATTATATAAACTTTTTTTCGTCTATTCGCCATTCAAACCCGTGTATATTTATATACCGATTGTTTACGATATTCTCCGATGGTGGCAGCACCGGCGGAGAATGCCACAAAGCCTATGTCCAAAATAATTCACACTAAGTGAGTTCATCAGTTCTAATCATCCTTGTTTACATATTCGTAACCAATCTGCCATTTTGTATTGTTCACTATTTGGTGTCTGTTGAAAGATGCAAGGACAAAGTTACATATTTCGAATGCTTTTTCTGATGAATTGATTTCTTTTTATGATGAATTGTTCTGACTCCCAAGTGGAAACTAACTTAAAGCGGAACTCAAGAACCTGGAAGACTTCATCCGTAACCTGGAATGAGATTCCTCCAATGGTCTAAAACACTCAAAGCAATTTCTCAGGACTTACGAAAATCTAAGATTTTCCTTCATTTAAGTCAGAATAATCTTCGGATTGTCACGGAGTTTTTAACAGGACACCTCCGCAATGAACACCTCAGTAGATTGAAGCTAAGAAACAACGGCGGGAAAGAATCTGTAGGGAAAATGGGGAAATACCAGAACACCCGATCACTGAGTGCGCCGATATCACAACCATATGTGAGAAGTAACCTCTGTAAATCCGTCTCAGATACTGGCTTTTATAAAACACCTCAGACTGATAGATGGGTTATAACTCACAATAGAGATAAAAGAATATAGGGGGAAACAATAGAGATATAAGAAATAAGTCGCGTTTAACTTCCCCTTCCTATACAATCTACATCTACATCTAGCCAAACCTTTATCACTCAAAAACTAGCTATTATAAACTGCTATAAAGTTGTTAGAGATACCTTTTATACTTTGCTGTTATTGTCTTTTGTTATTTTTTCTGTAATTATTAATTATGCATACTGCGCAACCTATTAAACGTATGATCTATACCAATATACAGGGTGAGTTTCCTACGATGTTTTCTATGGGTATCTCGGAAACTACTGGAGATAGAGAGTCGGTTAAATGGGGAAAGAATTGCAGTTTTGTAGGGTCATAAATATTCGCCTTTCAGATTTTTGAAAAAGTTCATGGCTTACTAGATACTTCAATTTTCAGATAAAAAACAAATTTCGCCTATTTTAAAAATTGGCTCTAATTCCATTATAAGCTATTTTAGACAAAAAGTTTTCAGATAAAAGTTGTAGATAATCACATCCTTAATGAGACCGTGTCCTCCGTTTTTTTCTAAAGCTTGTCATTTTTGATATATGACACAAACATATGTTTTTTTTTAAATCGAAACCATAGTTGGCCATGACTTCATAAAAAGCGCCATTTTTTAAGCTTTTTAGTGATATAAGCTATAATATCTTTTCTTCGAAAAATTACTGAGTTATAGCCAATTCTTATCATTTTTAAACAATTTCACTTAGTTAGCCATGGAAACAAGTTCAATTGCTCTCAGAAATGTTAAGCTGTCACATCCAAACTTTGTAAATTATAATAAACAAAAATTGTAAATATGAATTTTTCAAATGAAGAAAAGCATGTAGATACTCGGGCATCAATAGAGTGGTTCCAACATTACTTTCAGTATGACACACCACCCCCCACCTTTCATAATGAAAGAAATTTTAAAAATTATTTATATCATAATTATACAAACGCAGGGATAGGAAGAGGTGGACTAATTGCATGGGCCTCCTCGATCACCTGACCTATCCATTTTAGAATTTTTTATGTGGTATAGTTAACAATAAGGGTTTATAAAAAACTTATGAATTAAGAGAGGCACTCGAAGTGGCGGTACGAGAAAAGTTTAATTAAGTCGACCGGTCCTTCTGTGAGAATAAGTGGTTATTCAGTTTTAAAAAGATGCAACTCAAAACAATGGCGGATTTTTTGAACATTTTCTAAAATAACTTAAAGTGCATGTAGTGATATTATTTTTTTAAGTTTTAGTTTGTGTAATGTAAATTGTAAAGAACCGTTTAGTAATATATTCTGACTTTTTATAACTTATAAATCATAACAGAATAAGAATACCATGCAATCTAAGTGAAATTAGTCAAGAAAAATAAGAATTGGCTATAACTAAATTTAACTTTTCTAACATGTCTTGAAAACCGTTCTCTAAAAAACGTAACATTCACCGGTCAACGTATCCTCGAAAATGTATGGCCAAGAAAGGTTGAACCAATAATCCTACACGCTTTTCTTCATTTGAAAAATTCATATTTACAATTTTTGTTTATTTTAATTTACAAAGATTGGTTTGGTTTTAATTTACAAAGATTGGTTGATGTGACAGCTTTACATTTATGAGAGCAAAGACGATTAAACTTGTTTCCATGGCTAACTAAGTGAAATTGTTTAAAAATGATAAGAATTGGCTATAACTCAGTAATTTTTCGAAGAAAACACATTATAGATTATATCGCTAAAAAGCTTTAAAAATGGCGCTTTTTATGAAGTCATGGCCAACTATGGTTTCCATTTAAAAAAACATATGTTTGTGTCATATATCAAAAATGACAGGCTTTAGAAAAAAAACGGAGGACACGGTCTCATTAAGGATGTGATTATCTACAACTTTTATCTGAAAACTTTTTGTCTAAAATAGCTTATAATGGAATTAGAGCCAATTTTTAAAATAGGCGAAATTTGTTTTTTTTTCGAAATATCTAGTAAGCCATGAACTTTTTCAAAAATCTGAAAGGCGAATATTTATGACCCTGCAAAACTGCAATTCCTTCCCCATTTAACCGACTCTCTATCTCCAGTAGTTTCCGAGATACCCATAGAGAACATCGTAGGAAACTCACCTTGTATAAAATCCTTTAGTGACTGACATACTGATTAATCACGATCCTGCAAACCATTCAACGTAAGAAGCTCAGTTTTGGCATACAAGTTGATTCTAGGGTGTAGAGGTTCGATAAGAGGGGAATTTTCGAAATTCCAGTTCCAAGAGGGCGAAAACACCCCTCAAATATTACAATATTTTTTATTTAAAAATTGGTCAAGTTTCCGAAAAAACGCTTAAACCCGTATATTTTATTTTGTTTTTTACATATTTTAAGATTTTCTAAAAATCTATACAGGGTGTTTCGAAAAATCTGGTCATTGATTAATCACGATCCTGCTTCTTTAGGCAGGATTGTGATTAATCATATTACGCTTGACGTAAAAAGCTGATTTTTAGAAAACACATTGACTCTAGGGTGTAGAGGTTCGATAAGAAGGGATTTTTCGAAACTCGAATTCTAAGGGGGGTGAAACTATCCCTCAAATATTAAAATATTTTTTATTTAAAAACCGGTGAGTTTTTCGGAAAAACTCTTAAACGCGTATATTTTATTTTGTTGTTTTACATATTTTAAGATTTTTTATAAATTTATCCAGGGTGTTTTATAAAATATGACCATTGAGTAATAACGACTCTGCTTAAACTGATTGACGTTTATAGCTGATTTTTGGCCAACGGATTGACTGTGGGGTGTAGATGTTCGATAAGGAGGGGTTTCTCGAATCTCAAATTCCAAGAGGGTGAAAACGCCCCTCAAATATTACAATATATGTTATTTAAAAAACAGTTAGTCTTTCGGGAAAACGCTTGGACAAGCATAATTTATTTGTTTTTTTTACATATTTTGAAATTTTTTAAAAAATTATACAGGGTGTTCCAAAAAGTTGGGTAATTTCTTAACCACGATTCTGTTTAAATTGCTTGACGTAAAAAGCAAACGGATTTTTCGAAAGTCAAATTCCAAAGAGATGAATAATATCGCCATATTTTTTTTTCTCATACTGACATAAATGTGAGAAAATTTTATCCAGTTTGTATGTTAATGGAAATTTTTGTTTTGCTTTACCATTACTAATGATTAATTTGACGCGAACGAAGTCGCGGGTACACGCTAGTTAATAAATAAATATTAAACCGTGCATATTACACTAACAACAAGCAATAAAACTTTTACTAATGATTTTATTGCTGATATTTCAAGATGATCTAAATCTAAAATCTCAAAACATTACAACAGATACAACATAAACGACATTTATTATTTACTACTGCTGTTCTTCACATGAAGTGATATTTTAAAGAAGATTACCCCCATTTATTACAAGCTTATTCCTTTTCCTATATAACAAATTACGCGATAAACATTTGGACTGCGTAACAGCTTGTTATCAAGGTACACCAATTAATAATTTTAGAATTCCGCTCATGACAGCGATTGTAATTTGTTGCTTTTCTGCGTAAATTGTTGGTAATAAAATGACGATTAAATGAATCACATCGCGAATAGGTGTAGTAACAGGCGTCCTCCTGCTTAGAGAAACTGGATGATTGAGGATTCTCGCCATTGTTGACATGTCAACAGTTAGAATTTACTGCCAATTCGTTTTAAAGGATGACAGGAAAAGAATAAATGTCTCTTTATTCTGATTCTAACTGTTTACAAGTTACTGTACGAGATTATCTAGATGGTTTTATTAAAGTTTGTAGTTCCGACTTCCAGTTTATTTTATAATAGTAGGTTAAGAACTTGTCTGGGGGCTACACTGAGAAAAATATAAGTAATTTTACAAAAAAAAATGATATATTATAGTATTTCTAATAAAAAACTTGTAAAAATAAGATATTTTTACATAGCTTCATAGAAAATGTAATTTTGCAAAACAGTTTATTAATATTAAATTATTATTACAAAACGATATCATTTTATATGAGTTTTGTGTTTTGTGAGTTTAAAAATTAAATTTAATTCAGAAATACAATCTTGTAGTAAAATTGCATGTGTCTAGACATATTCACAAAACATGTGTAAATTTACCACAGTATTTAGTAAAAAATGACGCCACGTCACGTGACTTCTTGTAAAGCTAATGCGCATTATGTATTCGATTTAAAACGTAGTTAGGAGGAAAGACGAAGAACAGTTCAGGAGAATCAGGGGGTTGGTGATTAGTGTTTTTATAATTTAAGGCTAAGTATATTATAATAATTATGTTTATATGTAGTTTTTGTCAATATAAAGCCACCCCTCAGAAATCACAATCTCCATTTACTTATTATAATTATTTGCATTTTAATTTTAGCGATTTTTTTATGTAAACATAATTGTTCCATAATCTCTCTATATCAACATATCTTAAGTATTATTTATTTGCTCGCTTCATCCACGTTACCGTAGATGGAGCTGAAGTCTTGGTACATGGTACAAAGAATACAAGGTATGATATTGCGCAGGTTGGTCGCTACGTCACAGGTGATAACAGGCGCTATTGGTCAGCACGCTCCGCACGCCAGTTCAAATAGTCAAGATATTGTTATAAACCTGTTTTTTTTTTGTTTATATACCGTTATTGAATTATCGCTAAGCAAGTTACTGTGGAGCAGTGCATAAGGAGTCGGGCTAGGAAGCGAGAGACCGGAGTTCGAATCTCGGCCGGAACATAACTTTTTATTTATTTTTTAAATACTGTTGTAGGTATTCTATAGTTTATTTTTGTAGTATAAAAAAAGAACTATTTATTCTGTTATTTTTTAATCTCCGTTATTAATATAAATTGATTGTTAGTACAATACCTCATTTAATATAAAATAATATTCTACTTTTTGAAATGTATCGGGCCCTAATTGTACCTAAAAGTAATATATTTTTAGTGATATACCATATTGTAAACTATTTAATATTTCAGTCACTTAAAAAGTTAATTTGCTTGAATAATTGCCTACCATTAAAGGAAATTTGAGCTATATAATCCTTGATGGGCATATTCTGGGTATGCAAATACTTCCTTTAAATTTTGGGTGTCGTTCAACCGATTTATTCTCAAAACCAGAAACTTCTACATATAAAAAGAAGCAGAGGTCACTAATTATAATAAACTTCACCCTTGGTATTACTTCCACTAATTATAATAAACTTCACCCTTAGAATTACTTCTATCACAATTACAATACGTTCATCTGCATTGGCATTTTCTACTTTTCGATGGGAAACAATAAACTTCCCAATATTTTTTAAATGATGTAACAATTCCTCTTGTGGTTACTTTTCCATAGATATCCTCAACTCTGTCCTCATGTGAATTCAGAGGCAATGAAAATGAAAATTATTTACCATAAACATCGCAAACTAAAAACCTAATAAACAATTTTATACCGAATATAGAAATAAATTCAGTATTCTTACCTATCGTCCAAATCCATGTTAATAGATAATTATTATTTTTAAATATATTTTTGGAACTGCTGGTTTTAGTAATTATTAAATTAAACGAACTAAAAAGTCTTAAAATAAACAATTCTTAACCATAACCTCAAAAATGCAGATCTCCTGTCAACTTTCTTTATTTTTTATTTATTCATTATTTTCCTAGTGACGTCACAGGTGGTATGCGCGAACTGAACGAAATTGGAGCCGCTATCGATCATACCTTGTATTCTTTGTACCATGGGCTTGGTAGGGTTTATATAAACAAACAAAATACATGAAGCAGAAAAGGGGCCAAAAACCCTACATAAATGCTTATTCTCCGCATTAAGTTCATCAGACTGAAGGGAACAGCGATTCGACGACCGGTTTCGAGATTTATCTCCATCGGCAGGCCGACTTTGCTGTAACTCAATCTGACAAACGAAAAGCAGAGAATAACATTTGAGTACAAAACGTACTACTATGGCGAGTGCTAGACGCTCTCGCTATCTAGCGGCAGCTGTGACAATCACAGATCGTACCGCCAAAATTAAAACCAGCGGCCTACTGGACATACATGCTTGCTTCATCCACGTTACCGTAGATGGAGCTGAAGGCTTGGTAGGCTTTATATAAACAAACAAAATACAAGAAGCAGAAAAAGGGGCCAAAAAAACTACATATATGCTTATTCTCTGCATTAAGTTCATCAGACTGAAGGGAACAGCCATTCGACTACCGGTTTCGGAGATTTATCTCCATCGTCAGGCCGACTTTGCTGTATAGTAGTACGTCTTGTAGTCAAATGCTATTCTCTGCTCTTCGTTTGTCAGATTGAGGGTTACAGAAAAGTCGGCCTGACAGTTATCCCCTTCAGTCTGATGAACTTAATGCAGAGAATAAGTACAGTACGTCTGCTGGGTCTGTGTCTACGAAAGGAATGCGGACAAAAAACATTTAAATAAACAGCAATATATTTTATACGTCGACTTGACGAGTACATCACCGCAAATCGCTCCGCCCACTCATTTTATTGGCTACTTGCAAATTTGTCGAATTTTTATTGATGGGACGCGTCGTCTAATTTTTTACGAAAAACATTGAGAGAATATCTCTCACGGATACTCCGTAGGTACAGAACGAACAGACGTACTGCATATATGTAGGGTTTTTTTGGCCCCTTTTTCTGCTTCTTGTATTTTGTTTGTTATTATTTATTTTTTCAGACTGTGTTTCGGAGGATAAATTTAATAAGAGGACCGGAGTAGAGGATGACTCTATACATCCACAATCTCTAAGTTGGTATAGCTAAGTTGACTATTTTGATTAGATACCTTTTTCTGGCATGTTTATTTTTATTTTGTATCTAATGGCAATTTTGTTCCTATTTTCGTTAGGCTCAGAATTCCAGTAAGGTTCTTCTAGGCAAGAAGAGATGGCAATGAGTATCTTACATACATAAGTTCTGTTTTGTGACTTTTTATTAACCTTTATAATAAATATTCTAATTATAAACACGTATTCTATTAAATTTATTAATATTTACTAACGCCTTGTGAATTTACAAAAGTAATTGTAAATTTGCTGTTTCTCTATAGTAATAGTACAAGAAGTTCTAAAGGATAAATTTACAATGAATAAGTAAATTTACTATAAGATACACATTTTTCACATAAATTCACAAAGAATATTGGTGATTGTAAAGATATATTATACCATATTACATGCAACAAATTAGCCGTACAGCGATTACAAACGAGTTGTAAAATTAAAGAGCGGGTCGTAAATTTACTAACCTAATTGAACCTAACCTAATCTGTGGCAAGAAATAACCATCAATATTGTTACTAACTTCACAAATTATTTTTTTTAGTATAGGCCACATTACCTATGAAACTGATAACAATGATTGATTACCATTTCTATATAATTACCTGGAATGTGATATCTTTAGAAAAAATACTACTACAAACAGATATATTCTTAATGAGTCTTATCATAGTGTTGAACGTAAGATGGCTGATTTAAATTTCTTAGTTCATAGACTACTTACCAATGAAAGATATGAAATAGAAATAAATTACATTAGGAATGTAGCCGAGTGTAATGGATATTCTCCTTCATTAGTTGATGAAATAATTTGAAAACGTAGATATATAGGATAAGTTTGCGATCTCTGCAAATTCGATTTTTCAAGTGGAGAGAGATACATCAAAATATATTTCAATACCATTTGTGATAGAGAGTTATCCCGTGGTTTAAAAAAAATAAGAATGTCAATAATAATTATAAACTGGCCTATAGTGCTAATAATAAATTACCTAGTATTAGGTAATCATAAAGATAAAAACCTCTGCTGGAAAAGTCGGGTATTTATGAAATTTTATGTAAAGATTGTAATCAGAAATATTTTGGGCAAACTAGAAGATCAATATTAACTAGATTTAAAAATCTATAGCTCAGATAAAATATGGTATACACTGGCTAAATCTTGCGTTGCTCGACATATTGTTGATTGTAGACTTTTCTATAGATACTCAGAATTTAAAATTAGTTAAACAAGTCTCAAATTACAGGCAATTAGATGAATATGGAAGCGTCAAAACTAATAAATGTAAAGACAATATGAACATAGATAATGGTCCAATTCCTTCCAGTTCTTTGTTCCTTTAGCTCTAGCCTCGGTAATTAATTGTTTTGACTCGTTTGGATAGTTTTGACAAGCTTGATCAGTACCAACTAAGCCTCTATACAGGGTGTCATTGAAATGGTGTAAAAAATCTCTCTAAAAAACTCCTAAAAATAGTAAAAAAAGTTCCTATAAGTATAGGGCGAAAAATGCGTATTAAGGGAGTTAGGGACACTGAAAGGGTGAATTTAAAAAACGGTTGTTTTAAAATTGTAGGCTTAAGAAACGAGATAAAATTTCGAAAAAAAATCCTCTGCCATAAATTTTGACCCTAAATCAAATGATGATACTGAAAGATTATTTGGAAAAGCGGAAAGGGTAGTTTTTGCAAGGGTAGGAGGTTGTTTTGTGAATAACTATTTTGAGGTTATTTATTTTGCAACGTGGGTTCATTTTTTGAAAACTACATACTTTTTCCTACAAGAAAGGTACCCTTGTTGCACATCGCCCAGAGGCAAAGAGTTTGCTCTGATGGGTTGCTAACTGATTAATCAACATAAACTTACGAAAGTTGTGGCGGTTAAAAAGTAACTAAGTAGTTATTAAATAATTAATTAGAAAACCAAAATTTCATAATTTTTAAAACATCTTATTGCTTTAACAACGAAATAAACTTTTTTGGTTTTAAAAAAATTTGGTTTACTCAGTGCCGATTAATACTGAAGAGCAACTACGGCAACGCATTATTGACTGTTCCAATCAAATTCGGACAAAACCAAGGATATTCCACAGGGTACGCAGATCGTGGAAAAGATGATCAGATGTCTACATTGAAATGAATGGTGGTCACTTTGAACATTTACTGTGAATGAATTAAGGAATTCATTATTTTAATAAGGAATTTTGGTAATTGGATTATTTCGTTTTTTAAAGCAATAAGATGTTTTAAAAATCATGAAATTTTTATTTTTCAATTATTTATTTGATAACTACTTGGTTACTTTTGAAACTCCGTAACTTTCATACGTTTATGTTGATTAACCAGTTAGCAATCCATTAGAGCAAACTCTTTGTCTTCAATTTTCTCGAAAACCATCACTCCAGGCGATGTGCAACAAGAGTATCTTTTTTGTAGGAAAAAGTATGTAGTTTTCAAAAAATGAACCCACGTTGCAAAATAAATAACCTCAAAATAGTTATTCACAAAACAACCTCCTACCCTTGCAAAAACTACCCTTTCCACTTTTCCAAATAATTTTTCAGTATCATCATTTGATTTAGGGTCAAAATTTATGGCAGAGGATTTTTTTTCGAAATTTTATCTCGTTTCTTAAGCATACAATTTTAAAACAACCGTTTTTTAAATTCACCCTTTCAGTGCCCCTAACTCCCTTAATATGCATTTTCCGCCCTATACTTATAGAAACTTTTTTTACTATTTTTAGGAGTACTATCACTCCCCGATTTTTTTACACCATTTCAATGACACCCTGAGATGACATGGCACTGGCTACACAACATCAGTCCTTGGAAACAGGCGGCAACCAGCTTATGCGAGATCTTGAAATACTGCATGCATATTACAAGAAATGGTGCCTTAAGCCCAACCCGCTAAAATCGGAAACTGGGGCATTTCACTTGTCGAATAGGTTAGCTAAAGAGGAACTGAATGTATATTTTGGGGGAGAAAGAATTAGACACAACCAATGCCCAACATATCTGGGTGTCATGTTGAACAGGACTTTATCCTATAATCAGCACATTACAAAAACCGCACAGAAAATTAAATCCAGAAATAATATCTTGAGTAAACTCACAAGAACTTCGTGGGGTGCGGATGGGAACACACTCAGAACTGCCGCGCTGGCTCTAACTTACTCGGCGACAGAGTACTGTGCACCGGTATGGTACACACACACCGGTATACACCACACGTATAAAATCGACGTGCAGCTCAATGAAGCTATGAGAGTTGTAACTGGGACATTAAGATCAACCCCAACAGTATGGCTCCCGATCCTGGCGAATATTGCCCCCCCTCAAATTCGCAGAACAGCTATGGCAAAAAAGGAGTGGATGAAGGCTTCCACCCAAGACGGCTTACCTATTCAACTGTCTATCAATCCTCCTCCTTCTAAGCGCCTCAAATCTCGCAACCCAATCTGGATGGACGACGAACTTAAGAGCGAGTACAATATGCACTCCAAATGGAACGAGCTTGTGGCTAACAGTCTGGGAACACGCAACTTGAACTTAGTTGCCGATATATCGGGTGCCCTCCCGGGCATGGACCTTCCTCGTTATACCTGGAGTCGTCTAAATCGTTTTAGGGTGGGTCATGGCAGATGCCGTGATATGCTTCATAAATGGGGAATTGAAGACTCACCAGCGTGCGACTGTGGCGCCCCACGACAAACGATGGAACACATTCTGACCGAATGCCTTTCCTGGGGGCATCCAGAACTTATTTTGCGCTACTTCTTCGGCAATTTACTGGATAAATGACCTCAATATAAATGTTTAATGTAAATTTTGTTCCTGACTACATATATGTTTTATATATACTTGTAATATTTTTAAGTCCTTATATTTCTCATGCATGTTTTCTTTTTTCTTTTACAACTATTTGTTTGTTTATATATGCTTATCTCTGTGTATGTTTATAGAATGTATTCACATATCCTGTATTTGTGCTTCTCATACGAAATAAATAAATAAATGACACCCTGTATAAACACTCAATTTGTAGATATTAGTTTAGTTTTAATCTTCTGCTGATTATGCTAACTATTCTGCTGATTATGCCAACATAAAAATTTGTTTTGGTGTATTGCAGTGACTTAATCTTTTAATTTGGTGTTGTAATACCAAAGGTTCCAAACCCTAACTGTAAGAATATAAAGCATGTACTAAAAATATATTTCATAGTTATGTTGTCCTATATTCATTTTGATTATGTAAACACACTCACTTAAGATATAAGGAAAATCTAGTTAAATGTTCAAAGCCTGTAGCGGCGTATACGCAAAGTAACTTCTCAATCGGTAAATCACAGTGTGTTAGCTAAACTATCTGTTATACCACTTGAAAGTGCATGTCAACCGTATTTACGCGAAGATAAATATTGTGGCGCGAAGCATATGTCATGCAATTCGTTCCTCGTATCAGCAGATGTTGCTGGAAGCACATAAGTCACTTTACCTCGTTCCAACCAGAAGACGGTACATAATATGTATTTATTATGCACATGCACCATTCCATATTTGTTTTGATAACATAATATTATAATGTAATTTAATGACATCATAAAATATTGCATAACTCTTCATACTATTTTTAGCCGACTATACCAACAGGTATGGTAGGTGGTAGGGGCTATTAAGATCGGCAAAAAAAAAAGTTTTTTTTAATTTCACTCACACAAAATGAGTTATTTTGGTCATAAATGACCTAAATACAAAATATTTTCATGGTGTTTGTCTGTCTGTCTGTATGTCCGCCTGTCTGTAACACGATAACCCGAGAATCTGGCCATTAGTTTTTGGTGGGGGTGGGGGGTTGGTAACGGGGTATGGGAGGGGGTTAAAAATTTTAGAAAATCGTAACTTCAAAATTACAGAAGCTCGCGAAACGCGGTTTTCAATTTAAGATTGGGAATAATATTTGCAACAAAATTTCTAATAACACCAAAATCAGTCAAAGTCGCAGTTTTTGAGATAAAAAAAATGGAAAAATTCCTTTACTTTGAAACTAAAAGAACTGCCTACCAACTTTTTATTAACATATTTTAGTATCCCGGCGCCAATTTTTTCTATTTCTATTACCTACTAGTTTAGGAAATTTGCCTATATCGTACCTGCGCCTAAATCGTAATTTTTCAATATCTGGTCCATAATACTAAAAGCCTGTATTATTATCTATGGTCTTTTTCAAATAGCGCCAGTGCTTCAAGTAATAATACTTAAATCAAAGATTCTGTTTACCTGATGTGCTCTAATATTTCGATGATTTTTGGTTTGGTTAGGTTAAGTGATTTTGTATGCTTTAAGAGAATATTAATTATTTTCTCAAATTAGGAGAATTTTAGATGATGTAACCCAAACAGTACCACTGTACGAATATACGTACCAATAAAAGAAAAGGTGTGTGCACAATGTGCGCATATTTGAAATGAAACTTCTTTTTACTTCCATCTGCCTGTCTGTCTGAGGACTCCGTTCGGGTACCAAACCACGTGCCGAGATTGGTTCCAATCGACCCATAATTAAGAAAAATCCTGATGATTTCGTCCATTTAGAGGTATCGCGCATCGGTTCAAAACGTCGAAGATGTCATCCTGTAACCCATCCCCAATTATGCCGAAATTGACCCACATTTTTTTTCAATATCAAATCCTTAGTCGCACCCTGATGAAGACGTAAACGAAACATCGTATCCAACTTTGCAAGGTGGGACAGATGGAGAAATTTGGTCGCGATCGGACGACGTCAACTTTTGAAGTTTTTTACGTCAAAACTAACTGTCACAGTGACCCATAAAAAATGTATTTAAATCGGACGAATTTTTTATTTGATTCAGTGTTGATGGGGTTTCGTAATGTACGAAACGTTGTCAAAGTATCATGAAAAGATGGATCTCTTGGAGTCACATCTCCATTCCGAGTTTCGGCCCTTTAGCTCACATAGGGCCCGAGTTACGACGCTCCAAATACCCATTTTAAGGTATCAGTTCCATACTTTTTATTGTACAATTTGTATCATTACGAAAGTTTTATTTTAAGAACTTGTATCTTTTTAAAAAGGTAATAGATTTAATTAGGAGGTGAAAGAATAAATAAATATCAGCAAATTTTTAACAGAGCTGCTACAAATGTAAGAACAACGTACTTGACAATGTACTTCTTGACAACGCTGTTTCCTTGTTGACTACGCTTCAGTCCGTCCGCCAAAAAAATGTATGAAAGGAAAGGATATGAAACGCGGAAGGGAAAGGGATCGGATAGTGTGCATTGTCCCATTCATTTACATTATATAACATTTTTTGTAAACGGAAGGGAGCTGATGCGGAAGGTGTAGTGAGAATCAACCTTAAATCGGACAATTTTTTCTCCATTGATGATGGGGTTTCATAGTGCACGAAGCGTCGTCAAAATATCGAGCCATCTCAACTACAACTACTACAACTCATTGGCTTTTCACTTTTTTGATGTTTAGCATTTTTCCTGACGCTAGTTCGTGTGTCACGGCTTTGAAATTTTACTCCCAGCGCCAAGAAAGGAGTTGTACTTCAAAAATGGAACCATTCAAATTTAAATAACACAAATAAAATTTGATGCTATTTACCTGTAAACTTCATGAAATATGTCTATACAGGGTGAGTCTTAAATAAGTGCAAATATTTTCAGAGCTGATAGATCTCGATAAAAGAAACATATTTTCTCTTTACCAGTTTTCAAATAAGTCCAAAATAACCGAATTATTTAAGATTGAAAATTAAAAAAATTAAATTTTTTTGGCAAAATTGTAAGAGCCACCGGATTTTTTCTGTATTTGTATCCCTTTTAGTACCGTATTAACCATGGAGAAAAACCGTAACTATGGTAATATCAGAGATTAAGAAATTATACCGTGGAAAAATTTGCGGCGAACAGGCAGTTCTAAAAAGTTTTCGAAAAATATACAGGGAAATTTAAAAGAAAATGCACGATTTTCAACATCTTTTTTGCGAAAATAACCTCAAACGTGTTCCTGGGGTCGAAAAATACCACCCCTGAAAATATTTGCACTTACTTGAGACTCACCCTGTATAATTTCTAATTAGTTAGACGTCAAAATGATATGTATACTCTAATTAAGATATCATAGTTGTATTTTCATTCAATAAAGATGTATGTAAAAATATATGGCTGTAATGGCTCAGTTAATTTATTTTGACACATAATAATACGTAATCACAACCTAGCTAATTATTTTCCTATAGTATATTATTTACCTTAAAGAGAGCTGACGCATAATGAACAGGATAATAATCTTATAAATATGAATTAGCTCTAAAAATTATTATTAATTGATTGAAGTACTTCAAGTTGGTGTAAATTAGTTTCTTGATAACTGTTAAAAGTGATTGTAAAAAAAAATATCAAAAAACAATCTTAATATTAAAAACATAATGTATGTGACTATTAATTGCTTCTTTGATTTTTCATACAACACTACGTATTACAAATCTTAGTAAAAAAATAACCCCTTAATTAAATTAAATTTTAATTACCCCTTAAAAATAATTTTAATAATATACAAGGTGTTTCAAAAAACATGTGCCATCTCTCGTGGGGAGATTCCTCACGTAAAAATAAGATTTACTTCTTAATCAACAGAGGTCCGATTCTGCTTTTTTAAATAATTAATAATAAAAAAAGATCTTAACCCCCTGTAGCTACGAAACAAAGCAGAATCGGAACTTTTTTGATATAAAAAATAAATATTTTTAAGTGAAGAAAGTGAAGAATCTCCCCACGAAAGATAGCATATGTTTTTTGAAACATCCTGTATAGACAGTTAAATTATTTTGTAGCTAACTAGGTACAATAAAACAGTAAATCTATAAAATAATAATCATTAGTTCTTTTAATTGTTATTTTAGAGCTCTATAATCGTTTACCTCATTACCTAATGTAATTTTGCTTTTAAGTAGTACTTTTTCTATATTGCAGTAACAGTTAGACGATATTGAGAGCGTTTAAACCTTAATGTTCGAAAAAAGAGTACTTGTAGTACTCTACCGCTCAAAAGAGTCGTTTTGCCGTTATACCAAACCAGATTTGATACAGATTGCCAACGGACAAGCTGAGCGTTAATAAGACACATTTTGTGTCGTAGCGTTTATGCGATGCAATTAGACACAAAGATTGATTGAGCGGTTAAAAGGTTTTTGTTACATTATTATTATCAGAATTCACACGAAAATATATTTTTAGAAATTTGTAATCATCAAATTCCTATATACAATGTACAGGGTGTCCCACTAAGAATAGCTCTCGGCTGTATCGCGGAAAGTATTAGCCGTAGCGGCTCCGAAAAAAAAATATATATAAATAAGGAGGGCTATGGGAAATTGCTGGAAATTATTTTCAAGTTTGTAGAACGACCGCTAGGGGGCGCAACTGCAACAAAAAATAAGAAAATAAGTTTTTACACAATTTTGCCTAGATAAGGTATACTGTAAAGTAACAGCTTCATAATCTTCAGTAAATTTTGAATATTTTTTGTTAGAGCCATTTTCCCCTATCTACCAAAATAAAGTGGTGGGGGAAGGTTAGATCTGTTTTTATTTGAATATTAATAACTCTGGACTGGATGGCCGGAATCCAACAAGCGAGGGCTCGTTTAAAAGAGCGTCTCTTACTCTATATTGTACCATATAAACAATAATAATAAGTTTTTGAACGTAGACGCTAGGGGGCGTTGTCTTACTATTTAACAAACATTGCGCGTTTTTTTAAAAAAAATAAATGCAATAGTATATGTAATTTTAGCTAATAGTAAAGAGTAGTAAAAGCTTAAAAAGTCAGAGAAAACCGCATCTTGATATCTTCTTTCAAACCGAAGATATTAGCAAAATTACAATAAATACCAAAAAATAAGCCCTTAATTACCTTATTTTTCCAACACGGTATAAGTAGCCCTCTTGATTATGCCCATTCTAACCTAAAAATAAGATAGAAACAGTTAGTTTATTTTAAAATCGACGATATACCAGAATATCATAATATCAGATGTATTAATATCTAATAATTAAGATATTAATACTAGTGAACAAGAAAAGATGATTCAGTGATGTCATGGTAGGCTTTGGAAAAAGTTGCTTTTGACGTAATAGTATAACGTAAAATTGTTATTAGATCAACATTTTGATAGTCTTAGCAGCGTTTTTTATCTTTTGATTGCTTTTTCAAAATGCCAACAACTTCAACTACTTCAAATAATAAAGGCATTTTGAAAAAGCATTTAAAAGATAAAAAAACGCTGCTAAGACTATCAAAATGTTGATCTAATAACAATTTGACGTTTATACTATTACGCGAAAAGCAACTTTTTTCCAAAGCCTACCATGACTTTACTGAATCATCGTTTCTTGTTCACTATTATTAATATCTTAATTATTAGATATTAATACATCTGGTATTATGGTATTCTGGTATTTCGTCGATTTTAAAATAAACTAACTGTTTCTATCTTATTTTTTTATTAGAATGGGCCTAATCAAGAAGGCTACTGATACTGTATTGTAAATATAAGGTAATTAAGGGCTTTTGTTGGTATTTATTATAATTTTGCTAATATCTTCGGTTTGAAAGAAGATATCAAGATGCGGTTTTCGCTGACTTTTTAAGCTTTCACTACTCTTTACTATCAGCTAAAATAAAATATACTATCGTATTTAGTTTTTTTGAAAAAACGCGCTATGTTTGTTAAATTGTAAGAAAGCGCCCCCTAGCGTCTACGTCCAAAACCTTATTATTATTATTTTTACGGTATAATATAGAGTATGAAACACTCTTTTAAACGAGCCCTCGTTTGTTGGCTTCTGATCATCCAGTCCGGAGTTATTAACATTTAAATAAAGATAGATCTAACCTTCCCCCACCACTTTATTTTAGCAGATAGGAGAAAATGGTTCTAACAAAAAAAGTCCAAAATTTACTGAAGATTATGAAGCTATTATTTCTAGTACCCATTATCTAGGCAAAATTCTGTAAAAAAAAATATTTTCTTATTTTCCATAGCAGTTGCGCCACCTAGCGGCCGTTTTACAAATTTGAAAATAATTTCCAGCAATTTCTCATAGCCCCTTTAGTTATAAATATTTTTTTCCGTAAGCCCTACGGTTAATACTTTCCGAGATACAGCCGAGAGCTATTCTTAGTGGGACACCCTGTACCTTATGGTCCGTCCAGAGTTGTCAATAGGTTCCTACTTTGATTTTATCTCATTAGAACTAGATGCTGTATTTTGTAAATACACACAACCAAACTTACATGGAATCACTCTTTATTTCTGACTAAATTTCTTGCAAGGATAAAAATTGGTATATAACGCTTTTTGTTGCAAATAAACATGATAATAAAGAATAAACGACTGCTGCGATTTATTTTCTTTTGAATTTTGTGTTCAGTAGTAAAATCTCCATTGTCCAGTAATTTTGATTCGATCCAAAAAATAAAAAAATACCTTATGCAGGATTAACAGATGTTCAGAGGGGAAGAATTATTGCTCTCATTGAAGAAGGAATGCCCCAAACAGACGTAGCAAAGATAGTAGGCGTTACCCGAAAATATATGCAAGGTACTAGGAATTAGAAACACACAAGGACAGACCCAGACAAAGTCGTCAAAGAGTCACAACTGAACAACAAGACCGCCTTGTATGCCAAATTGCTAGAAAAAATCCCAACCTTTCTCATCCAGAGCTACAAAAACAATTTCTAGCAGCTACAGGTGTAAACGTTTCAGTTGAAACTGTAAGAAAAAGGCTTCGGGTTCGAGGGTTTTAAAGCAGGAGATAGTTACGGAACCCATAGTTATTTCGGCAAAATAAAATTGACCAGCTAAAGTGATGCCTTCAACATCAAAACTGAACAACGGAGAATTGGCAAAATGTTTGGTTTGGCCTAAGATCAGATGAATCGAATTGGGGTTCTCAGAGCTCCAGGAAGACGAGCGAGAAAACTCCAGCCTGCCAAATCTGTACCAATAGATAAAGGAGAAACTGTAATGGTAAAGTTCTGGGAAGGTTTGTAGCAATAGGAGGTTGTTGATAGGTTGGAGCAAAAACTCCATTGTTACCACTTCAACAAACTTTAACGGGTCGGAGGTATGTTCCTTTAGTGCTAGAACCAATCGTTAGTCTTTGGAGAGCTGCAATTAGGGACAATTTTAACTTCATGCACGATAGTGCACCTCCCTATACCAGCAGAGTGACTAGAGAATGTCTTGAAACTGAAGGTGTCATAGTTTTTGACTGACTATCGAACAAACACTTGTGGGACCAGCTCAAAAGAAGGGTTAGAGCTCGTCGAAACAATTCAGGAAATCTCGTACAGCTTATAGATGCAGCATTAGCAGAATAGGAAAACATACCCCAAGACAACGTTGATAATTTAATAAGAAGCATGTCATCGCGGATAGAAGCTTGCATAAAGACTAATAACAAGGATTATTAAAATTATCAATTTTCTTTTTGTGTTTGCTTTTTGGCCATTAAACCTTTAAATCTTAATTTCGTTTCAGAGACCAAAAAATACCGTTGTGTTTGTTTTGGGAACTGATTAATTTTTTTTATTGCTATATGGATTATTTTTAATTAAAAGTCATTGGTAAGGACTGACAACATTTTCAGACGTCTCAAAAATTATGAAAAATAATAGACGATTCCATATAAGTTTGGTTCTGTATTGTTTTTTTTGCAAATTTTAATACCTCAATGTGTTTAGTGGGCTATTTAAAATTAAGGGCATCTTACAGCGTAACTGCTTTTTCCTGAAACAACATTCGTACTGCGGCAGACGGGTAACAGTACCACCGCCGTCGGTTTTAAACGTTTTAACCAGCCGTAGCATCGAAATTACCGTGCTACTGGTCAGATGATCCCCTTATTTCGAGTGGTACCGTTACCAAATAAGCACAATGCTAGATGGAAGACGAAGGCAAATTGTTTTTTGTTTTGTTCCTAGCACCGCGGCAGATGGTACTGGTGTAATGGTATACGTTTATGACCATGTGAAATATTTCCGATAATGTTTCCTAGTGCGCTAATGTAAGATTACAATCAGGGTTATTAAAGAGCTTCTTCTCAATTAAATACATGACCTTAAATCTTACATCATACAGATGGCGAGTCTAAATGGTTTTAATGAATGAATTTTACAATATAAAGTCCGTACAGTATATTAACACATTCAACGCCAAGCCAATTTTATTGAATCGTGGCCCTAGGCCATTCATAATTTTTTTATCGCACCTATTATCGGCTATTGGTTTGGTGTATTCTCCGCCGCGCCGCACAGTGTTCAAAATTTGCAAAAAATCGATCGAAATTGAAAATTTTTAGTTTATTCGAGAATCGTCAAATTTATGTATATGTTTCTTTACGTCATTTTACAACTTTTAACCAAGCATTACTTTAATGGCTTTATCATGACTGCAGATCTTTATGAGCAAAAGCTAAAAAAATAATAATAATTTAATACACCATATTTTGGCAATAAAATGTACTCTTTTGCTTCGGCGTTAGCCGCGCAAAAATAAAGCGAAAACAAGTAATATTTTACAGCCCTTCTTTTAATTGCTAAAAATCGGTATTACACAGGAACTGTTGGGTTTATCCAAGGGCATTAAAAGTAAAGATCATTTTGCCAAAATATACCGTGCCTTTGGTGCAGTTTAGTTTGAATCTATTTCTAATAAAATTACTTTACTTCTTACTTTAATCAGACTAGAAAAAAAAAGCTTTACCGAGCTTTGGTCTCGGATTAATTTGACTAAAAAAAGCAACTGTTAGTTGCTTTTTAAAGTAGTGATTCTATAAATTTTATCGCCAGATTCGGCCAAGTTTGTTAAAAATTTAAAATAAAAGATAAACAGTGTGAAAAAAAATTAAAACTACTTTCTTCATTTTTGCAGATGCCGAAAACCGATTTTAGATAAATTTTGATATGAAACTTTATCAGTATTGTTGTTGGATTTGTCTTATTAGCTGGATAATAAACATGTCGCAATTTGTGATACCATACAGTGTTGTTGTGCGAGTTACTTTTTTAACCGCGAGTACCCTTTAGAGCGAGGTTTAAGGGAACAGTATCCAGAATTACAAGGAGAGCGGTTGTTGCTGGTAACTGGAGCCATAAAAAAGATTTCAACCCAACTTTGCCAAAAAATTGAGAGAGTGCATCATGTGAAACAATTTTTTTTTCGGAAGTATAGTGAGTGGTTGCAGGGCGAGTTTTTGGTTAATTTTCCTGAATCTGATCATGAATTCGAAAACAGAGTCATCCCTTAAGTCTGTCGGAGGTCGCCCAGAGAAACCTTTTGAAGATTTGTGTAAAAAGAAGTAAGCAAAATAAAATAAAAAACTTCTAGAGGATTTTTCGGATGAATTGATAATCGCAGCAGCAGAACAAATAAAAAAAGAAAAACAAGCTGATCCTATGAGGTATATTGACTCTAAAAAAGCCTTGGGTTTAATTCTTGACGCATCTTTAACAAAATATCAATATGAAATATTAAGAAAATGTGTTAAGGAAGTAGGCTGTAATATTTTCTTGTTATAACTTCTTCTATTTTTTAAACTTTTGAAGGAATTTTGAATTTGCCAGCCAGATTCTAAAACATTGTTTTATCGACTATCGAACCGTTCTTTGCAGTTTTTTTCAATTATTGGTCAGGACCCATAATACAGGGTAAAACAAAAATGCGCGCATTTTTAACAAAATTTTAAGTGAGCCTCATTTTGTGGGGGGATGGAGGAAATCCATTTTTTGTGGGTAGTTTGAAGGAGGTGTTTAATACTAATAATTTTATCTCATTGCGAAATGAAGATATCGTATTTTTAAGCATTATACATTTTAACGTACAATTAAATAAAGCAAACAAATAATTTTATAAAACTAAAAAGTGTTACAGTTATACAGGGCGTTAAAAATTTATCTAGCTGGTATATTTAAATTATATTAACAGGTTTTATTATGTATCTTGGCATAACAAAAGAAGCATTTAACACTTTTTCATTAACGATACAGTATAACTACTTAGTATAATCATTAGTTAATACGCATAATACTCAAAAATACAATATATTAATTTCATAATGAGATAAATTTATTAGAATTAAAACCTTACCGAAAATCATAAAAAAGGAAAACATCGCAGTAGAGAGCGATACCCCAAAAAACTCAAAAACGTCCCGAGGTATAAAACAGCTCTTTTAAAATACCCACAAATAATGGAAATCCTCCATCCCCCACAAAATGGAGGTCACTTAAAATTTTGTAAAAAATGCACGCATTTTGTTTTACCCTATATATTAGAAGAAGCGTTGTAACTAATTATTTCAAAAAATATGACAGTGGATCTATACAAATAAATTTAAGACGCGGAACGAAGGAACATAGGTTTGATCTCTATCCTCCCTACCATAAAATACTGGAAGTTAAACAGCAATTTTATCCAAGTGAGATTTTTGTGTCTGATATAAAATGTGAAGTTTTGTGTTTGTTTGTGATATAAAATGTGAAGAATGTGAACTATTATAATTGATATATGACTGCTATAGACTATTTGCTATAAAACATGTCAAAAATTAATGAAAAAGTCGTTTAAATTGGCGCAATAGGATTTACAGTTTGGACGTAATCAATTTTGATCAAGTTTTCATCAATTCTGAACACTGTGCGCCAGTAGAACGATCGTATGTTTGATGCTGGACATAACACTTAAAATCGTATTTAAACTTTTAATACAAATTTCTGCTCAAAAAGGTGCCCCCTGGAGGTACAGGCTCTCGTCTATCAATCTCAAGGTAGTGGGTTCGATTCCCGCACACCCGGCATTGCATCAGCCGACTAGTTTTATTAAAATAAAAATAGTTTGGGTGCCTAGGTCGACTCAGCCTTAAATGAGTACTTGGGATTCACAATCCTGAGGTAATAATAAGCGGTTGAAGCGTAGTGCTACCCACATTACCTTCCTTGTATACCGAACGGCTCTAGTATGGCAAGCTGTACCTTGCTACTCCCAAGGCGTTGAATGCTATATACGGGATCTATCTATCTATCTATCTATATGTGGGAAGTTTATAGAGCAAATTATGGATTAAATAAATGACTTAATTCATGTGCCTCATACAAAAGTTTTAGCCCATATTTTAACGAATAATTTAAAAGAAATTTTGAATCACTTGGGTGTTTATTTAACTCTATTCTCCGTGAAAATATACATTTTTCAGCGAAATTTATTACAGTTTGCATCTTTCTTTCGTAATTATCAAAAACTCCCACCGAGTCCTGATTATTTGTTAGTGGGTATGACTTCTCTATTTTATGCTAAACTTATGAATACAAAGTTTTATTGCAGCCGCTTGCAGCAAAGAGGCTATGGAAAATTTTGTTTAAAATTTAATTTTTTGTGATACACTATACAATAATTAAGAAATTATTGTTATTGAATACATGTTGGTATTAAAGAACTGGACAAATCGCAAGGTCATAATTCATATAGAATAAAAATATGATAAAAAGTTCATTAAGTTTTGGAATAAGTATGAAATTATGCAGTTTAATTTACAATAGTCAATTTAATACGGAAATTCAAATAAAATATATCGTCCCATTGCTGCCAAAAGTCACTAACTTACTTTTTATTACTTCCGAGAAAAATGCGTCTAAAGATGAATTGCATTGCATAAAGATGTTATAGTTAGTAACTATTCGGTATTAAAATAAAACATAAATAGCCAGAAATAGTAGTTAATGACTTTTGCAATCGATTCTCCGCTTCAAAACATAGTTAGTGATTGAATTTGGTTGTTCGGAAAAATGTTAGTTTGACTTTTGGCAGCAATAGGACGATATATTCTGGAAAAACACCCCTGCACTATTGAATACTAAGACTACTAAATTTGAAGATTTTAGAACACTTAAGACATTTTTTTATTCAAAAAAATGTCTTAAGTTAGAAATTTTGCATAATTGCTGAATGTCCAGCAAATTGCATTGCGTCGATCTACTGTGTGCCGGTTCTGTTACCATAGGAGAATATTGTAAACAGCGGAGACTAAACAAATACATGGATGTAAATAGCGAATACACGAAAAATTTGTTATATAATTATTTTAAAAGTGTTAAACAGCCTCTACACTATCCCCGAAATGTTTTAAGACATTTCGCAAAACATTTCTGGAAATATTTACAGAACTAAACTCAAATATAATATAAGCCCGTGGTAATAAAAATTAGTTCCCACGTTTCCTGAAATAGACCGAGACGCCCCGCGATAGGTTGTTTGTTTTTTATTGTTAATCCAGATTAACAATAAAAACTAACAACCAATCACGGCGCGTCTCGATTTATTTCAGAAAACGCGTGTTCAAATATCAATCTTGTGGAATATACAGGGTGTCTCAGATTTTAATCGGGAAAATTTAATAGACGATAGAACTTGCAAAAATAAAACAAAAAGTTCATATCAACTTGTAAGATTTAAAGCTTCCTTTTCGAGATACAGGGTACCACTAGAATACCAATTATAATATTAATTACCAATTAGAATTTTTTTTTTCGCAAGAATTAAGCAAGATAGACAAAAAAGTCAGGAGACAAAAAAATAATATTTTTAATTACTAAATCCAAAAATAATATTAAACTTCTAAAAAAAGCAGTGGCGTGCCTATTTTTTCCTTTAAAATAATTTAACAGTGATGCCCCACCGCCGCCCCTGGCCATAAACTTAAATCTAGTTACATCAAATTAAGTCCCATAGTAAGTATTATAAACGGGTCAAGTTATATCAAAATCGATTAAATAGTTTTTCAAATATCTAATTTTTTTTCTTTTTTAAGTAACTTTAACACCCTGTATCTCGAAAAGGAAGCTTTAAATCTTACAAGTTGATATGAACTTTTTGTTTTATTTTTGCAAGTTCTATCGTCTGTTAAATTTTCCCGATTAAAATCTGAGACACCCTGTATGTCAACATAAAACGAGATGTAACTAACGAAATATCATAGATGTAACAACAACTATTTTAGAAACGTCTAGGTTTACTTATTTCACTGAGATTTATGAAAAAACGTCCTTTGCCTCGGGTACAGATACCGCCACATTTTGGAAATAGCCCAAAACGAAACAAAATTGAATAAGGCAACAAGAAACGCCAAAAAAATCTCCGAAGGAGGGCGTGGTCCTCACGAGTAAGTTTTAGGCGCTTTTAAGGATCGACTAAGTAGGTCGAGGTAAATCTAAATGGGTCAGGACAACTGGAAATAAACTAAAACGCGACAAAGTTGGGCGACGAAATGAAACCTTGATCTGCTTCGAAGAGTTGTGTAGTGTAGATGCTGTTTTAGAAAGTTATAATTTGTAGAAGTTCATTACATATACATATTTTATTATTTTTTAATTTTATTAAATTAAAAGGCAAGTAAATATAAAGTCTTTTAATTACAATATTGTAATAATTTACATTTTGATGGTGATGACTTACTGAATATCAGGGAAAAGTCAATTTACAATAATTAACCCGCTACAAGAACATAAAATATAAATATTATGAGAAGACAAGAATGGCAATAAATGTTGCTAGAAAGTTAAGATGTAATCTTCCTTCATTCTACATAAATCATAGCCGTTGTACCTTTCTTGATTTTATTTGTTATGTATGACATAATGTTTACATGCCGCCTAAAATTAAAATATAAATAGATAAATAAAAACCTTCATATTTAGTTATAATTTAAAAATCACCAGTGTTAACTGCACAGTTTAAAAATTTAGTTCCCTCTCCTTTCTGTACACTTTCACCACTGCAGTCACATAATGTTCAGGTGTACTTTTTGTTTGATTGTACAGAAGCCCTCTTTTTATTGAACGTATCCAATCGAACTGTTATTATGATTCACTCTATGCTCTATAAACAATGGTTTTATTACTTTTAAATAACTTATCAAAAAAAAAATATCACCTTGATATTTTAACTTCTTTATATCAGCACTTAAGAATTTTAAATTGTCTATATAAAAACTGTCCACCATATACTCCGTCACCATTCGAAAATGATCCGAAAAAGTGTTTTCATAGTTTTGAGCCATTTAGATAAAATTAAAAGTTATAACCAAGAAAATTTACTGCTGAACAGAAAAGCACGAAGAAAAATAATAACAAAATCCAAAAAATGGCTGCGCCCGATACTTCTGTCTTGTGCTTCATGTACAAGCGTGTGCAGTGGCTTGTGGGTGATCTTTAATAGCTGGTCTATCCATCGGGAGGGCGAGCGGCCTCTTGGTCTTCTTCCCGGAACCTTGCCCTGTATAATGAGCTCTTTTCCATACAGTCAGTATCCCTCCTCATAACGTGACCGAAATATTTAAGTATACGTGACTGTATAGAAGTTGAGAGGCGTTCTGTGATGTTCAGTTCTTGGATTATGGATTCATTGGTTCGCCGGGCGTGCAGGCACGGTGTGAAAATGACTGCCTATCATAAGGATCATAGGCGTCGATAACATATACGTGACTGTATAGAAGTTGAGAGGCGTTCTGTGACGTTCAGTTCTTGGATTATGGATTCATTGGTTCGCTGGGCAGTCCAGGGAATTCTGAGCATTCGTCGCCAACAGTACATCTCAGTTGCGTCAATTTTTTCATTTCTGACTGTCTCATCGTCCAGGACTCAGAGCCATACATTAATATAGGAAATATTGGGCAGTGAACAAGCCTTTTTTTAAGTGTTAGATATGTTTTGTCTCGCCATATCTTTGAGAGTTTTCGCACTGCCACTCTTGTCATTTCATATCTTCTTCTTATTTCGCCTTCTAACGATCCCGTGTTGTTTATAAGTGACCCAAGATATGGCAAAACAACAACAAACCTACGGTAATCATAATTTTTGTTTTAGAGGGATTAATTTCAAGTCCAAGTTTCTCGCTTTCGTCTTCAACCAATTTTATAAGCTGCAGTAACTCTTCTTCGTTTCCTGCTAGAAGGACCGTATCGTCTGCAAATCTGAGGTTAGTAATTTTGTGACCATTAATTGTTGTCCCCCCGTGCCAATGTTCCAGTGCCAGTCTCATGATATATTCAGTATAATATATATTGAATAACTGAGGAGATAGTATGCACCCCTGCCTAACACCACAGGTAGGCTGGAAGTCTTCTGAAGTAACGCCATTGATGGTAATTCTACTTTTGGTATTTACATAGAGATTCTGGATCAATAAAATCAAATGAAGAGGCACGCCCATTTCTTTAAGAACCGTCCATAGTTTTGACCATTTGACTTTGTCAAAAGCTTTTCGATAGTCCATGAAAGAAATATAGAGCGGATTGTTAAATTCTCGGGCCTTTTCGATAATCTGACGGACATTCAAAATTTGTTCACGTGTTCCTCGACCTCTTGTGAATCCTGCTTGCTCTGGATGGATTTGTGGTTGAATATACGGTTTTAACCTTTCGTTAATGATATGAAGAAGAATCTTACTGGCATGTGAAATTAGCGCAATGGTACGAAAGTTGTCGCATTTGGCTGGAGATCCTTTTTTGTGGATGGTTATTATGGAACAATCGGTCCAATCTGATGGCCATTGGTGAGTATGCCATATCATATTACATAACTTGTGCAAGATGTCCACACCAAAATCTCCCGCCGCTTGGAGCATTTCCGCCGTGATGTGATCTGGTCCCGGGGCTTTATGATGTTTTAGGTTTTTTATTGCTGCTTCAATTTCCGATTTCAGTATGTCTGGTTCTTCATTAATTATATCACTGTGGAAAGAGCAAGTAGGCTGAGGATCTTTTTCTTTATACAGTGTTCCGCAGTATGTTCGCCATCGTTCCACTATTTCGTTAATTTCGGTTTTAAGTTGTCCTCGTTCGTCTTCTATTGCCCATGTTTTTGGCTTGGTCCAAACCAAGCGTATAGCGGACAAAAATTGGTTAACTCCCCGAGCCGTAGCGGACATCGTAACCGGACACAAAAAACTTTAATTTTTAATTTAAAAATAGGCTAAAAATGTCAAATAGTTTAGCTATTTGCTTAGCTGCTTCAAAATCACCAAGATTGAATCAACAGAGCAAAATATATTAAACTTTAAATTACGTTAAATTTTTTATTGGTCGTATCGATCAGTGTAGTGTAGTTATTGCATAAAATAACATTCACAATAGGTATATAAAAAATAAAGTACGTACTTATAAACAGTTATTACAATTCACTTAAAAAACAGATTTCTAGCAAATTATCAAGCGTTGTTACTATATTCCTTCACTTGAGCGTAGGTATTAAAATTGGTTAAAAATAAAGCACTGTTTGCATAACTAATTCTAAAATTGTAGTTTACAGTACTGCGCCAATTGTATGAACATAGGCCACAGATTTAATTCGTTCTAACGTTCTAAATTATTTAAATAGTCGAAAGCCGATTGATACTTATTTTTTTTTACCTCAGAGCAAAATTACTAGCAAATATTTGTGGAGCAAATTTTCCATACTGGATGAAAAACAAATAAAAATTGATTGCGAACGTAACGGTTGCGAAATAATATTGACAAATTTCTGTGGAACAATTACTATATATGCAACTGTAACGAAAATATTACATATGTTAATAAATTTAATTACTGTGCATAATCGACCTGCCTTTACTTTCAACTATATTTCATTCGATGTTGTTTTATACATGTATGTACACTCACCGGCACCAAAAACGGCCACCTTAAAATTTTAATGTATTTTAAAATTTGATATACAGGGTGTCCCAGGCTGAGCGTGCATTAGAAGTTTCTAGAGAACCACAATATCTAGACCGGAGATTTTTTGCACATCATTGTTTTACAACGAGATCTATCGATTAAAAATATTTTCAATATAGCGGCACTTCCGGAAATACCGGAGTTGGCGACAACTTTCTTATTTTAAATAGGTGCCCCCATTTTTTATTAAAAAAATAATTTATGATAACTTTTTAATCGCTCAATTCCATGACAGCTACCGTCATTATCATATGACATTTGAACAATTTAATTTTTGAAATAGATAGCTACATGTCTTCTCGTTATGTCACAGTAGCTGTAGCAATTACTAAATTTGACTTTTAGGCTATACAAATTTTTTTGACAGGTAGTTTTTTTCGTCCAAAAATTTTAAATATTTTTTTTCTCAAAAACAGTTAATGTTAGATATAGAGTGTTTAACATCAATATTCATAGAATTTTACAGAGAATGTAAGTATGTAATAAAAAATAGGGGCGGCCGTTTAAAATAAGTAAGTTGTAGTCAACTTCCGGTATTTCCGGAAGTGCCGCCATATTGAAAATATTTTTAATCGATAGAACGAGATCTATACAATGAAAAAAAAATGTCTTAAAACAATGATGTGCAAAAAATCTCCGATGTAGATATTGTGGTTCTCTAGAAACTTCTAATGCACGCTCAACCTGAAACACCCTGTATATTTTGATCTAGTACGCCGATTTTGATAATTTTTTAGTATCTCTTCCTAAATTAAAAACGAAAGCTCATGTATGTCAATTATACAAGGAAAAACAAAATGTTGATATTTTGGCAAAAGTTTGAAAACCTTGTGGAATATATTAAACAAAGCAAAGAATTAAAAGATTATTTTGTCAACTATATACGTTTTTTCTCGATAATTTCTTTTTTGATTCATTTCAATAGCTTTATTTTTATTGGAGAAATTCGCTTTTGAGTAAGACAGTAATTATTTACAGCCATGTCTTTGCTTTCTTCATCTACACACTTACAAAATATTGTTTATGTAATGTGAAAAGTCATATTATTATTGTTTATTGACGTTAACTCTAGTAAAGATGGTTTTAAGTTCTAAAGTATCGGCTATTGCTGCATTAAGTGATCATGGGAGAGATCAACCTTTCGGACTTAAAACTATCTCTGCTAGAGACTGCACAACAGGTGACAATAATATGATTTTTTGAAAGAAAGACATAAATCATAATACTACATAATTTATATATACATATAAATTTACATAAATCATAAATACTATTTTATAGGTTTGTTGACTACTATTGACTAGGACCAAAAGCAAAGGTATGGTTTTAATATAGAAAATACGAAAAAATGTTAGTGTTTTCTTCAAAAGCGAATATCTTCAAAAAAATATAAAGCTATTGAGATGAACCAAATAACAAACTATCGAGAATAGACACATCTAGATGGTAAAATTATTTTTAAAATTAAGTCCTTGCTTTATTAACTTAATCCACAGGGTGTTTCAAACTTTCACCAAAATATCAACATTTTGTTTTTCCTTGTATAATTGACAGATGCCAACTTTTGTTCTTAATTTAAAAAGAGACGTTAAAAAGTCAAATAATTTAGCTACAAATTGCTTCAAAATCATCAAAATCGGTCCAGTAAAACTCAGTATATAAAACTTTAAAATACGTAATTGTAAAATCGTAAATAGGCGGTTTCTCGTTTTTATTTTCTACAATATGCAGAATAAATTCTTTCAAAATTATTGTTCGAATTGATAATTTCTAAAGAGTTTTTTTATTAAGAATTTTAATGGCTTCCAAGGTCCTAAAGTGTGATACACCATAATTTTTGGAAACTTGGAATCTTATAGAATCCTTGATAATATAAAACCACGGCTGTATTTTTAAAAGAAAGATGATGATGACAACTTAAGGATAAAACGTCTGTTTGAAAATCTGAAAACACTATCTTGTAGAACAGAAAAGGTAGCAATGGCAATGTGAAATTTATTTTGCTATGTCTGTTCAAATGGAGACCGTCTGTCAATTTGGTGTTTTCCAAAAATCTTCGGAATTATTTGGGTACAACCCGTACATATATTTAATATGTGAACAACTAACCCAAATTTAGCATACACCTGAAAATAATAATACTCATAAAAATCGAAAACTGGCTTAGCAGCCTAAGCGAAATGTAACCTGCTCGCGATACTATCAGTTTAATATACATGAGCATATAACTCAAATCTGCGAGTAAAAGGGATATAATTATTACAAAAATATGGTTTATTTTTTCCGTGCGGCAGATAACAAGACTGGATATATAGGTTAATGCGATTGGCGGCCATTTTAAAAATGTTGAATTATTAACGCCAGCGTTGAATACGAATTAAGCTGGGCGTTGGAATAGTCGGGCGCTATAAATTATGTTTGTTATGTCATATTTAGCGTAATTCCACTCAGCATACTTTAATTAAGATGTCTAATGCGGCTAATGTATTGCCTTTTCGTGATGAAGTTTAGAAAAATGACGATTTCAAGGTAATTATAACATATACTAGAATTAAAGCTACGTGTATTTGCATTTGTCTATTTGAGGCTTCAACTTGCAATTATATTTATTTATCGTATGGCTCATATACATGCAAGAAAACCAGACACTTAAACATAGACATAAAATAAACTACAATGTAAATGAAAACATTACAATGTAAATATAAAAAAAAAACAAGTATAATATAAAAAGACAACATAAGAAACGTATTTACGAACACTATATATTAACATCTAGATGCCCTATCCATTCCAAAGCTGATCGAGAAGCCTCCAGAAAGTCCCTCCAGTCTTCACCATAAGCGCGTAGGTTGCACTCTCTAGTTATGTGATGGATGGTTTGGTGAGGGGATCCGCAATCACATTCTGGGGAAGGTATTTTTCCCCACTTATAAAGGGAATCCGCACATCTTCCATGGCCAGAGCGTATCCTATTCAAAGTTGACCATGTTTTCCAGTTTAGATCGGTACCGGTGTCTGGCAATAGTTATGTTTGAACCAGGAATATAGGTGCACGCATCGGCCATTTCTCTCTCCATAAATGAAGCCACTGTTCTCGAGGAATTGTAGTTACTGCTTTTTTAGTTGTTCAGCTGTTCGCAAAGGTGGATTCCTCGACTTAAGTCTATTCACCTGTAAAGCAGGAAGTGTTTCATGAACAGGTAGCGTTGGGGTAGCTATTATTTTATCAAATTCTCTAAGAAGAGCCTCGTTTCTGCGTAGATTTGGAGGTAGGATGTTACTCAGAACTGGAAGCCAGTAACTAGGTGTGCATCTGATTGTCCCTGTAATCAGCCGCATGGTGTTGTTCAGCTGTCTGTCTACGAGATTTGTGTGGTGGCTATTCAACCACAGGGGTGCACAATACTCTGCCACACTGAATACCAGACCAAGGGCGGAGATCCGAAGTATTGTTGCTTTTGCACCCCACGAAGTACCACAAAGTTTTTGTATAATGTTGTTTCGTGTTCTGATTTTCCCAGCAACATTTTCTAGGTGTTTTCTTCGAAATGAGAGTGTACGGTCTAGAGTAATCCCCAGATATTTTGGATATTTGTTATTACTCAGAGTGGTGCTACCAAACTGGACGCTTATTTCAGTATTCGCCAGCTTGTTATTAAGATGGAAGGTAGCCACTTCTGTCTTATTTGCATTGGGTTGAAGTCTCCATTTTATAAAATAGGCATTCAAGGATGCGAGATCCTTTGTAAGCGTTTCTTGGGTTTGATATAGCGATTCATATTCCGTTGCTATATATGGCTATATCGTCTGCGTAACAAAATTTTCTAGATTGCGTATCTGGTAAGTCAGAGATGTATAAGTTGAATAAGAGAGGGGCGAGAACGGAGCCTTGGGGTAAGCCGTTGTTAAGTTTTTTAGGTTTACTTGTGCTCTCTCCCTGAAATACTTGGATATATCGGTTAGTTAGCATGTTGTTGGTAACTCGAGCTATAGTTTGACCAGTAAGTGCTTTAAGTAATTTATAAACCATACCATCTCTCCAGACTGTGTCGTAAGCGGCTGTTAAATGGACAATAGCTATGGAGGTTTTAAGCTTAAGTTGGAAATTTCCTTCAATGTGAGATGTAAGTGCTCGAACTTGGTCACAGCAACTGCGTTTAGGAATAAAACCTGCCTGTTCAACTGGAATATGGTCTAAAATACTATCCTTTATTCTATTGAAAATAAGTGTTCTAGGAGCTTATAGGTACAACTAAGAAGGGCTATGGGTCGATATTAATTCTGAGGTTGATCTTTAGATTTTCCTGGTTTTAACACAGCTATTATTTTAGTTTTCTTTTAAATTCCCTTTGGAATGTTGCCGGTTGATAAAATTCTCGAGAAGAAACTACAAAGCCACTTGAGGGGCAGGGTTCCAGCGTAAATAAGGAATTCTGGATGAATGTTGTCATATTCAGGAGCTTTTGTTCGGCTTGATGTCTTTAATAGCTGTGACTATGTCTTCAATTTCGAAGGGCTGTGAATATTCCGAGATATGGGGAGTGGTTGTTCTTAACTCCTTCAATTTCCTCTTAATCTCAATTGTGTGCTCCTTATCACGTCGAGACCTAGATGTCTCAGCTATATAATTTGCAATTTGATTAGCTGATATTTGACAGCTTGGCCTATTTTGTCTTGTTGAACCTCCTAAATTACGTAGAAGGGTCCAGGCCTTCCTACTAGATCGATGGAAGTCTGTGTTTTCCACTGTTTCAATCCAGCGGTCTCTTCTAGCAGTGTCTAGACTATGGAGGAGGTTATCTGCAACTTCTTGATCTCCGCTCTCTTTGAATTCCTCGTATAGATGTTCACTGTGTTCGTTCCAGCCCGGTATGTATTCTTTTCTATACCCCCTAGGAATGTATTTATTCGCTGCTGAAATTACGGCCCCGATGAAACGATTATAGTTTTCTGGTTCAGGTGGTATAAAGCGGATACATTGGTCTAATTTTTGTGCATATTGGTCCCAATTAGCTTTCTTAAAGTTCCATCTAGGACGAGGTGTGGATCTGACCACAGGGATTGATACACCCACATTCAGGATCACTGGTCTATGTTGGCTGTGGGGGAAGTCACCGGCAACTTTTCTTTCGACTGGCAATGGAACGCCGTTATGGTTACTAGTAACAAAGCAGAGGTCTGGATTGTAGTCTCTTCTCCAGGCAGCAGATCGAAAAGTACCCTTATCTTTGGCATCGAAAATCAGGTGAAGGTTGTTAACTTCCGCCCAGTCTGCTAAAACAATGCCATTTTCATCATTACCAGTATAGTTCCACTGCTCGTGATGCCTATTAAAATCTCCCGCGAATATTGTTGGATGATTCAAGGCTGGGAGGATGTTTGTAGGCCACGGTTGATTTGGTGGTTTATATACATTGACAATGGTTGTTTCTTCAACTTTAATAATGACCGTATGGATGCTGTTGTCTGTTGTAGCAGCAATGAGATGTGCGTGTTCAATGTCCCTTCGAATGTATGTCGCAGTGCCGTAAAATTAACTGTATGTGGCTCCCAATATTTCAAAACCGTTTATTCTTCCCCTTTTTAAGATCTCATCATCAGATTTAGTATGGGTTTCTTGGAGTAATAAGACATCAATGTTATTGTCAAGAAGAAATTTCGAAAGAAAATCGCATTTTCCTTGCTGATTCCTTCTACATTTATTTTGGCAAATTCGGACTGAAGGCCCGAGTTTCCTCGTCAATAGGTCCTGAGAAGGACCTTTACGGATATAGTTGTCTTGCTCTTGCATGCTTGAATGACCAGGAGATCGCTAGGATAGACTGGTCGCCAACTGTTTTAGCTCTTTAGAGTTACCCAGGGTGCACCACGGGGAGGCGAGCTAAAATTACACCCCTTCAAGTTCAAGTTGCAAAACCCCTCTTAATAGTTAAGGGCCAATTTGTCAAAATACATAATTCCCTTGCAATTTCGTGAGGTAATGTTGTGAGATACCTTAAAATTTTCAGAGTATCATCTAGAAAACGATTTTTTTTTGGTACCAGCCCCGCATCCATGTCAGAGCGAAGAAATACCCCCCTCTTCTAGTTAGGCGGGGTCCAATTTTTGAAAATTTGTTATAGACGTAAATATTAATATTGGTGTCGTTTTCGTATAACTTCAGGCCAGCAAATTTAAATATGAGATCAATTTAAAAAAAAAAACATGGATAAGAACATACACTGCGCGTCTTTTGAAGTGGGTATTTCGATTTATTGCACAAAACAAAATACCACTGACATTTTGGTACAAAATAATTATATTCAACATTGCTAGTAGTATTTTGTAATGTACACATTAAAAATTACATATGACAAATTAAGTTGGAAATTGTTATTTGAAACTAAATTGTCAGTGGTGTTATGTTTTATGCAATAAATCCAAATATCCACTTTAGAAGAAGCGCAGTATATTTACCTATTTAATTATTTTAGGGTTAAATATGTTGTTTTTTAGACACTTTTAATACTAAAAAGTAATGTTTTTTATAATTTACTTGTAGGTATGATTCTATTGTTGAATATCAACTTGTTTTTGCTTTTTAAGGTTTAGTGTTACATATATATGTCATTTTTTCAGGACTTCTTTTTCAGGATTTTCTTCATATAAATCAAAAGTTTGACTGTTACCAAAAACTAAACAGCAATAATATATATATTTTTTAAATCTTGATATGTATGTTTCACGAGTTAACAAAGTTAACACCCGTAGGAATCGAAACATTTATCAAGATAAAGAATTGTTTGATTTTTGGTAGTAGTAAAACTTTTGATCGTTATTTTTTATTTCAGATAGTAAAGTGAAATTTATTAGAAGACAAAAAAACTAGTATAGTGATTGAAAGTGACATTAATAAATTAACAACTTAAATATAGTGCATCCAAGAAAAATGGATCCAGATAGTGAAGGACAGAATGCAGTTGAAACTTCTTATCATCTTCGAGTCTGTTGCTTGTGCTCCAATACAGATGATCCAATACAGAGCAAATGACGGCGTTAAAGAAGTTGGACTAGAAGCAGGACCGTCACAATTACCTTTCACAAGAACCAAAAGTAGTTAGTACAAAAAAAGACTAGTGTATTTTTTGTAATAAGGAATCCAATACACGAAACAAACTTCGTCATGTGTCATATGACGCCACGGGCACGTTATTACAAAAAGCAGCTGAAATTATGAAGAACCAACAACTAATTATAAGACTAGCCGAGTGTATCAGCCCCGGTGATGCTCACGCTATTGATGTATATTATCATCAAAAATGTTGGGCAAATAATGTTACAAACGTCCTAAGAAAACATAGAGGGGCCAATGCTAACTTTGACCAGGAAAATAATACAAAAATATTAGGTTCTTCCACTGAATTTCTCAGTTTCGTTCGTGAATATCTGAGTGAAGGAAATATTTGTTCCATTGGATATTTGCATGAAATATATCTTGACATATGCCAGTCAAATCATATTGATATTGATAATGTAAAAGTGTTTTCGAGAAGAGAACTAAAACCAGGACTAAAACTCTTTTTGCTTGAAGAAGTTACGGAAATTGTTTTCTCTGCCCCAAAAAAGAAAAATGATTTTGGACGTGTTTCACTTGCATCGACAGTAAATTATACCTTACAGCAAGTCGAAGAGGCTAAGGAATTTGAAGCCTTACACCAAGCTGCTTTGTTTTTGAGAAAAACTTGTCTTAATGCTCCAAAATGGAAATTTGGCGGTTCAATAGATGAACTTTAAAGTCCCGGAAGAAGTTAGCCTCTTTTTTAAATGGTGTATATCAGGGAGTATTAAGGAAATTACTCATGTAAACAGGAAAGCAGAAATAAGTAATAGAGTTAATAAAATGGCTCAAATATTAATGTATAAGTGTATTACGCCATGGCAAACTGGCAGTTCGTCTTGCCGTGAAGTCCAGAAAACTCGAGAGTTGCCTTTACAACTTGGAATCGGATTGTCTATCCATAAGAAAACACGAAGCAAAGCGGCCGGAGAAACCTTATCTAAACTTGGATTATCAAGCACCTATAAACAAGTTATCAAAACCGAAAACAATATTTCCAAAATCCTCTAAAAGCTGCAGCGCTTCCCGGTTTGCATGCATTGTCTGGCGCAGATGTAACGGGTTCTTTTAGAGGAAAATCAAAAACTACATTTTGGAAAAAAATCTTAGAAGCTTCGACACATACTCTGGAAACTTTGGCATCTCTGGGTGAAACCGAAGAGATTGAAAAATCAGTTTTTTTCTAAAATTGAACAATTTATATATTCCGTCTATAAACTAAAACAAAGAATCACAGTCCAACATGAGATGGTGGACATTTTCAAAAAAAAAATAAAGTTCTGATGCCTTACTTACTTTAGGAGCCTTAAAAGCTATAAGACGATGCCATTATCAATGTATGGAGTGGTGTCGTGATAATTGGCTCATCCAAACCTTCCATCACCGGATGATTACGGCTGGAAATTCGAAAATGGCAAATAGGAACCCATTACATCCGATTTATCATTAGCACCTGATTTTGTTTTAAACAATATAAAGTGTTCCTGTCAAAAATCAATCTGCAATCTTCGTTGTAGATGTGCGTCTAGCGGTTTGTTTATTGGATATTTATCGGAAGTTTATATTAATATGACCAAGTTAAAGAGCTGGAGAAAATAGAAACATATCCTCCAGCCTACACCTCACGGGTACTTCAGGAGGCATGCTCCTCGACTGTGAAGGGCACGGAAAGGCCAAACTTCAACCGTGGAAGCGTGTGTAAACCCTCGGAGGAACAACATCTGTTGTCAGAGGAGGATGGGAAATACCCTGTCCCCCCTACAAGGTGGATGGTGTGTTATAGACTGTGTGATGAGTTATAACTCAAGGAAGGGGGCACAATAGATTTTTAAGGTCGCCGTGATGAACCCTCCCTCTCACTCATTCTACATTCATATAAATAGGAATAGACGACTTTTGCTGCGTTTGGGACTGGGCGTTTATGAAGATTTGAAAATCCACTATTAATAAATGGTAATTAAGCCATTTTTTTAATTAGATAATTTATTCGCAAAAAATTGCAAACATGATATAAAAAGAATATTCAATACTAGATAATTAAAAAAGAATAACAGGAATTCTCTATTTCAACAAACGATGTTGTTTTTATATAATAATGCAGACTAGGCTAATTGAACATACGCCAGTAAACATCTGCCTATATAAATTGTATATTGCCTATATATATTGAACATACGCCAGTAAACATATACTAATGGTCGTTATTCTTTTTGGAAAAATAGCAAAGTCATTGTACGTTAACTATTGGTGTTAAATTAAAGATAGGGTCAAGCCGTTAGCCGATTGTAATACATAACCTATTCTATTTGGATGTAATATCATTTCCAATAGTACTTGTGCAGCTGAGAAGTGGTTATGAGTTTCTAATAAGCAATACATTATTTAAAAGAGTGGTTATTTACTCAATAGTTTAAATTATTGTTAAGCAAAACCAAACCTATTTTTGTATGTAACTTTAAACAAAGTTTGAGTAAAATGTTTTTCTCTCAAAATAATCAAGGAAGATTTGGTCAAACACAGATAAATTTATTATCTATTATACTAGGTGGTGCAAACTCGAAAAATTCGAAAAACTTCGGCTGCATATTCTTCAGATAAAAACAAGTAAAAAAGTTCGTATAAATATGGGTCCTAAAATGCTTAGTTTCGGAGATACAGGCTGTAAAAATTTCATTTTTATTTCGATTTATTCTAAATGATTGTAAAGTAATGTCACTATTTGGATGAAAATTAGTGTCTGGTAAATTTTTGACATGAGAAATTTGATTTTGATGTCAATACTCCTACTTTTAGAGGGCGCCACCTACATATTTTTAACTGGTTAATAACTTTTCGTCCGTACCTGTATAAAACTGCTGAGCAAAAAAATATACATATACGACGTTTTTTACGCAAAAAAGATCTCTTGGTAAAAATCGCTACGAGCAACCATTCTCAAGATTTTTAGAATGTTATTAGTCAATACATGTCATTATTGACAAAAAATAAATGTTGAGTAGCAAAATAAAATTACACTAAATCACCACAATACACCAAAACACTTTTACTTTTACACTGGACGCGCGTTTCGCTAACCATGTTAGCATCATCAGCAGATGATTATAAACTAAAGTACAATCTAGAAGTTGAGCGTTTATATACTCGCCCAGTAGGTACCGAGTGGGCGTGGCAAAATCTAGCTAACCGAGTCAGAGCCAACTGAGCGTAACAGTTAATTTCCGCCACTAGAGTAATAGGAACAAAGAACTTGCAGGAATTGGACCGTTGACTCTGTTCATACTATCTTTACATTTATTAATTCTGATGCTTTCATATGCATCTAATTGCCTGTAATTTGAGACTTGTTTAATTAATTTTAAATTATTAAGATCTATACAATGTTCTTTATCAACAATATGTTCGGCAACGCAAGATTTATCCGGTCTACCATATCTTATCTGAGCTAAATGTTCTTTAAATCTAGTTAATATTGATCTTCTAGTTTGCCCAACATATTTCTGATTACAATCTTTACAAGAAATTTCATAAATACCCGACCTTTCCAGTGGAGGTGTTTTATCCTTTGGATTACCTAATAATTGTTGTAATTTATTATTAGCACTATACTCTAGATAACTCTCTATCAAACGGTATTGAAAAATATTTAGACGTATCTTTCTCCGCTTGAAAAGTCGAATTTTCAGAAATCATTAACCTATACCTACGTTTTCTAATTAATTTATCAACTAGTGAAGGAGAATATCCATTACACTCAGCTACATTCCTAATGTAATCTCTTTCTATCTCATATCTTTCGGTGGAAAGTGGGAAACTAAGTAATCTATGAACTAAGAAATTTAAACTAGCCATTTTATGTTCAACACTATGATGTGATTCATTAGGAATATATCTGCGTGTGGTGGTATTTTTCCTATAGATATCAAATTCCAGGCAATTATTAGTATTTCTAATAACTAATACATCTAGAAATGGTAATCTGTCGTTCTCAATTTCATGTGTAAATTTAATGGAAGGAAAACGATTATTTAACTTAGAAATAAAATTATCTATGGTGTCTGAATGTGTGTCAAAAACAGCAAAAATATCATCCACATACCTAAACCATACTCTTGGAAAATACTCAAACTGATGCTTAGCCTCCACTTCAAACCTGCTCATGAATAAATTAGCCAAAAATGGAGACAATGGATTACCCATTGCTGTACCTTCCCGCTGTTCAAAAAAGTTGTTATTAAATTGAAAACAATTTTGTTTCATACATAACGATGTAAGCTCAATATATTCAATCACAGTTTTGTTGTCGAGACCATTTGCGTTCAGTAATTCCTTCAAGTAGCCTAAAGTATGTGGAATTGGAACACTTAGGAACAACGAAGATACATCAAAGGAGACCAAAATTTCACCTTCATGTTGAGTAGATAGTAAATGATAAATTTGGAAACGTTTATATTATTTTTTAAATTAATCATACATTGTTCGAAAAATGATGATAAAACAGTATCTGTTGAACTTTTGGCACAAAAGAATTTCAAATTTATGATTTCAGTCTAATAACTATTTAGTCAACGCATGTTTAATTTATGTCAATGATGACAGGGTATTGATAATTTAGATTCCAAATATCTCAAGAACCGTTACTTGTAGCGATTTTTACGAAGAGATCTTTTTTGCGTAAAAATGTATATTTTTTTACTCAGAAGTTTTATACAGGTACGGACGAAAAGTTATTACTCTTCAAACCAGTTAAAAAGCCTTTAAAAGTAGAAGTCATATTGACATCAAAATTAGACACCAATTTCATCCAAATATTGACATTAGTTTGGAAATTATTTAGAATAAATCGAAATAAAAATGAAAGTTCTACACCCTGTATCTCCGAAACTAAGCATTTTCGAACATACGCATTTATAAGAACCTTTTTACTTATTTTTATCTGCCGAATATGCTGTCGAAGTTTCCGGAATACAGTTTGGACCACCTGTATATGAACATCATAAAAACATAAAGAAGAGTACGGGCTAGGTAAATGACGCCTAGATGATAATCCAATACAGTTAAATATTTTAGAACTGCATAACATATCACAATGATTACATTTACCTACTAAGGCTTTTAATTCCATGGCAGTTTGAATAGTTTACATAAATGCGTCCAACCTTAATATGATATTGCCCGACCATATCATATATTTTGTCCTGACTTAATAATTATCATTCCCATTGAAATTCTCTGATATTTTTGAGCTAAATGGCTTCGTTAACGTAACAGCAATTACATTAATTGCATTAAATGAGAACAGCTCATTTAAAAATATATTCAACTACCTATAACTATGCGAATATTGAAATAAAAGTCTGAAATAAATCTATACCCTGTGACAAATATATATTAGCAAATTCCTTTCAAGGCTTCGGCTACGTGTAATATCACACCAATATATCAATCATATAATATTTTGATTTATATTAAAACCAGCGAAGTTGTGAAACAGGTAATAATAGACCTCAAAGACCGATCTACATACAAACTATATAATTTAATAAATTTTAAATACTTTCTATAATAATATTTTCCATATGTGATGCTGTAATATAACTTCTAATATTACGTGGAGAGCACAAATTAACGAACTAAATGCAGCCAGCAATCTCAGAATGAACTTAGCAAAAACTAAAATAATGTACAACTAGGGATCGGCAAGACAAGAAATCTTGTCTTGACAAGCAATTTCTTGTCTTGTCTTGAAATATTTTCAAGAATTAAAAAAACATCTTGTCTTGACCATTTCTTGAAAGTTGATTTCTTGTATTGATTCAAGAAATCTTGAAATTTCTTGATATCTTGACAAAAGAACCCCCGTTTAAAATTCGTTTATTAAAGGGGAACCCCCTGTTTAAAAGTCGCGGTGAGATTGGCTAATGTGATATATTTATGCTTTATGCGTAAAATCGAGGGTCAGGCATCTAATTTTCAAAAAATTCAAATACTTTGGGCTCATTATACTACAGTAGCCAAAATCATCAGATTTACATAATTTTGTTAATTATTATTATTATTATCTAACATTAAAATGAGTGATTTTGATGGTTTGTTGAGCAGCAAATCTGAGCCATTCGTAATTGAATCTGGTTCAGAATACCTACCACCTCAGACACCTGGACATAGAAGTTTAATTAGTGATTTTGACAGTAGTGACGGTGATAATACTACTACAGATAAAAACAACAAGATCAAAACAACAATGATAAAAGCTACTCTACTTCAGTGGCGCACACTAAAATGTGTTATTTTTTATTTTAAATGTTTTACGTTAATTCAAAAAGTCTGTATGCCACTGAAGTAGACCCTCTTTGCAATGTTTTTTTTATTCTAATATCGTAGGCCATAACATATCCAAAAAATTAGAAAAAAAAATAAACATTAACAAATTATTAGGCATTTAAAAAGGTTCCAATTTAATTTAAGAAATTTTAAAATTTTCTTTATTTCTTGTCAAAAAATCTTGATCTTGAGAAGTAATTTCTTGTCTTGTCTTGAAAACCAAAAATCATTTCTTGTCTTGATCTTGTCTTGAAATCAAGACAAGATCAAGACAAGATCAAGACAAGATCAAGAAGTTGTCAAGAAAATGACGACTCCTATGTACAACTAATGGACAGAGAAGACATTCTAGTAAATAATACTGGAATTAGTAGAAGAATACATATATCTGGGATAACTAAGACACAGCTCGGAATTTCTACTACCAGAAATCAACAGAAGAATTAAGTTAGCATGGAGAACTTATGAAAGAAACTCAATCATATTCAAATCTAGTTATGAATAACCAAGAGAGACCATAAAAGAATAGAGTGGTTACAACAAAAGACCCAGGTAATAGATATCATCTATAGAGTCAAATCCCTCAAGTGTCAATGGGCAGGACACCTGGTAAGAAGGACGGACAACAGATGGACCACAAAAATTACAGCATGGGACCCACGAGGAATTAAGAGACTTAGAAGAAGATCGAACCTGAGATGGGACCATGATATTAGGAAATTAGCAGGGGTAACTTGGGCCCGAATAGCTAATAATAGACAACAATGGGCCCAACTACAAAGAGAGTATCTAAATATTATGTGAGGGAGGCTACACCATAATTGGAAATTGTTGAATAAGCTAAAAATGATGATGATGAAGAATAAATGATGATGAAGCTTTTAACAGTCGCACACCTGCTTTATGTGCGAATATTTGGCCTGACAAGCTTTAAACAGAACGGCTGTTAAAAGATTTTCTCAACTATAGCCCTGCCGAAAAATGAGTACGCAATAATAGTTGAATTGTATACCGGGTGTTGCATCGTCGAGCGGGACATAGGAAATCCCATGTAAATTTTAATGTGGTCAATTATTTTAGAGAATAATTCTATTTAGGTTTAATGAAGAGCACTAAAACCCACATTCGAAAGAATAACCTTAGATATTTTTGATTAGCCCGTTTACGAGTTATCGTCGATTTCTTTTTAAATATTTCTCCTTTCTTATGGCCCTGTATTTATGAGTACCAGTTAAGGTAAAAGATAACTGTCAAATGAAGTTGTCATTTCAAAAATTTATCTATTTAGTGCTTTATTATTATTATTAAAAACTCATACCTACATCGAAAATATTAGCCATGAATTACATTACCGACGAAAAAGTATTAAATGGTATTATAAAGGAAATAGTTATTAAAAGGTGTCGAACATGTTTGCTGCTCTGTATCCGAATAGACCGATACCTGGAAAATCTACAATCGCAAGGAATATCCAGAGATTTGAGACCAAAGGTACCCTAATAAATAACTGCAGATATGAAGCAAGGCAGGAACAAAGAGAAGATGCAAGAAATGATACCGACTTGGAAGTTTTATTGTGCGTAGAAGAGAACGATGGAAAGATCAGCACAAGGAAACTTGAGGATGAAATAGGAATAGATCACACTACAGCGTTTCGAATTTTCAAACGACATAAATACTATTCCTTCAAATATGAAAAGCACCAAGAGCTATGAGATGGGGACGAAATACGGCGGCAGGCGTTTTGTTTTGATATGATGGAAAGAGCAAACACGGATAGGGAATTTTTAAAAAACATATATTTCACTGACGAATGCACGTTTACCTTAAAACCTTAAATAATGAACCCAATGTTCAAAATTATCGATATTGGAATAAAGAAAACCAACACAGGTTTGTCGAAACAAGGACGCAATATCCACAGAAAGGAAATGTTTGGGCAGGGATATTCGGACACAATATTATCGGGACATTATTTCTTATGCGAAATTTAAATGTTGAATATTATTTGGAACTACTCGAAAATCATATTTTACCTGCTTTACATGATGCCGCTAGGGAAAATCAGGAAGTTTCGCCATCGGATTCCGGCCCTGGCTGTTCGGGAATATTTAGACAATAGTTTTAACGGAAACGTTATTGGCCTAAATCATAGCCAGCAAGGTCTCCTGGTATTTCGCCAAATGGATTTCTTTCTCTGGGGCCATTTAAAAAACAGGATATACAAGGATAAAAAATACCCAAATCTAGACGAGTTAAAAAATGCTATTTCTGCCGAATGCAATAGAATTTCAGTTTACCAACAAGCGAATGTAAGAAGAGAATTTATTGTTTAGCAGTCGATGGAGGAATATTTGAACATCTTCTTAAATCCTAAAGTTCTAACAATTTAATAGTACCTAAATTAATAAGTTATTGAATATTGTAATAATACTATAATTAATCTTGTAATTGATTACTTTATCTTTTATCTTACTTTAATTCATATTAATTTGTATTTATAAATACATCTTTAAGATTTCCGATGTAGGAATGAGTTTTCAATAATAATAAAGCACTAAATAGGTAAATTTCTGAAATGACAACTTCATTTGACAGTTATCTTTTACCTTGACTGGTGCTCATAAGTAAATACAGGGCCATAAGAAAGGAGAAATATTTAAAAAGAAATCGGCGATAACTCGTAAACGAGCTAATCAAAAATATCTAAAGTTATTCTTTTGAATGTGGGTTTTAGTGCTCTTCAATAAACCTAAATAGAATTATTCTCTAAAATAATTAGGGAAGCCAATAATTGACCCCATTAAAATTTACATGGGATTTCCTATGTCCCGTCCGACGATGCAACACCCGGTACAGATAATCCACTTTATTTCGCATTTAGTTTTTTTACAACATAATACCAAGTTTATACAATAAAAACTTGGTATACTTCAATTTTTCTATATTTTTTCCTCTTGTATTTTGCATAATAAATATCTCGCTGTGATCGTTCCAGCAACCTGCTTTATATTTTCATCTTTCACTTTTCCTTTTCCGTTTTCTTGGTCATTTTATCATCGGCAGTACGTTTGTTGTTGCGCAATTGTGTCTAGTGCGTAACACGGTTTATTTTAATAAGCGACAGCACAAAACGTCTATTTCCTCGTCGTTATATCCCCAACTGTTCTAATTACGTTTTTGCCCATACTCTCGCATATTTTAAATAGACGTTAGATAATTTCATCAAACTAGACAGATTAATTTCACTATTAATCATTTTTTCTTCTGCTACGTAATGTGTAGTTAATATTTTCATAATGCAAGTGAAACAAATTTTGTATATTGAGTACGTTAATACTAATACATACTTGATACCAAATAAACTTTTAGTCACATAAAAAAGCTTGACCGGCCGCGGCACACGTTGTCCACTTGAAACAATAATAAATTAATTATAAATACAGGGTGTCATTGAAATGGTCTAGTTTGGTTAGGGCGGAAAATGCATATTAAGGGAGTTAGGGGCACTGAAAGGGTGAATTTAAAAAACGGTTGTTTTGAAATTGTAGGCTTAAAAAACGAGATAAAATTTCGAAAAAAAATGCTTTGCCATAAATTTTGACCCTAAATCAAATGGTGATACTGAAAAATTATTTGGAAAAACGGAAAGGGTAGTTTTTGCAAGGGTAGGGGGTTGTTTCGTGAATAACTTCTTAGAGGTTATTTTTTTTGTAACCTGGGTTCATTTTTTGAAAACTAAATACCTTTTCCTACAAAAAAGGTACTCTTGTTGCACATCGCCCAGAGCGATGGTTTTCGAGAAAATTGAAGGCAAAGAGTTTGCTCCGATGGGTTGGTATCAACATAAACTTATGAAAGTTATGGCGGTTCAAAAGTAACCAAGTAGTTATCAAATAATTAATTGAACAATCAAAATTTTATGATTTTTAAAATATCTTATTGCTTTAAAAAACGAAATAATCCACTAGATTTCTACTTCTGGGGCCACTTTGAAAGCTTTGGTTTACTCAGTGCCGATTAATACTGAAGAGCAACTACGGCAACGCATTATTGACTGTTCCAATCAAATTCGGATAAACACCAAGAATATCCCACAGGGTACGCAGATCTTGGAGAAGAAGAGCAGATGTCTGCATTGAAATGAATGGTGGTCACTTTAAACATTTACTATGAATGAATTAAGGAATGCATTATTTTAATAAGGAATTTTGGTAATTGGTTTATTTCGTTTTTAAAGCAATAAGATGTTTTAAAAATCATGAAATTTTGATTTTCCAATTAATTATTTAATAACTACTTGGTTACTTTTGAACCGCCATAACTTTCATAAGTTTATGTTGAGTTAGCAACCCATCAGAGCAAACTCTTTGCCTTCAATTTTCTCGAAAACCATCACTCTGGGCGATGTGCAACGAGAATACCTTTTTTGTAGAAAAAAGCATGTAGTTTTCAAAAAATGAACCCACGTTGCAAAAAAATAACCTCAAAAAAGTTATGCACAAAACAACCCCCTACCCTTGCAAAAACTACCCTTTCCGCTTTTTCAAATAATTTTTCAGTATCACCATTTGATTTAGGGTCAAAATTTATGGCAGAGCATTTTTTTTCGAAATTTTATCTCGTTTTTTAAGCCTACAATTTCAAAACAACCGTTTTTTTAAATTCACCCTTTCAGTACCCCTAACTCCCTTAATATGCATTTTCCGTCCTATACTTATAGGAACTTTTTCTACACAAAATTCACCTCTTTAACAGTACTTAAGAGACATAAAGGGCCATTTTACTACCCCTTGCCCGTTGAAAATATTCTAATAAGATTGCGATGAGATTTTAGCAACGACTATTAAGCTATCTTGTACACTTCGCACTAAAAAAGGTTCTAAAAAGAACAATGTTCGACTGCAAGGTCTGCTAGTAAAAATTGTTACGCTTAAAGTATCACAACAAAATTAATTTATACCAAAAACTCGTAATACAAAAGTAAATGGTCAAAACGAATGACAATGTCAGGAAATAAATAAATAAATGTGGCAACTTGACATTTTTTACAGCAGAGCTACCACCTGAATTCCCGGCGGGAAATTTAAAATCCAGTTAGTCAGGCCGGTGCCGAATATGTCCATAGTTGGCAACACTGAATTTAAAAATCGCATTCTCAATTACATAACTGAAAATTTAATTGATATCGCTTATAGATTTACAGCTTATTTAGTATCATATTTAGACACATTTCTTCCATATTTCCTATTCTCTTCATTTTCTCTATGCATATACTGGGTCCGTCTCAACAGTGGCTCACCTGGTTTTTTTATTTTTTCAGATAAATAAACGATATTTGGTATGTTAGTATATGACATAAATTAGGATTGAATGACGTATTCATTTCTTCTCGACCACTTCCTGTTTCACCAGAAATGACTACAACTTTTGATTTTTAAATGGCACCCTCGGTATTTTTTTTTACTTTATTCGATAGAAAATAACATTAATTCTAAATAGAATGACATATCATATGTCAACTCTTGACATTTTCGCTTAAAACAAAATGGTATTTTAAATTTCAATCTAGGCTGTGTTAAAAACGCAAATTTTTAATCAAGGAACCTTGGAAAAATATATTTGATCATCTAATGTTTTTAGTGTCTTGTCCTGGCCGGTTAAAAGATGCCCAAATCGTATTTTTAATCAAATCTCAATTTTTTCAAACGGAACGAGGGTGGCTCATTAGCATATTTGAAAAAAGCATTTTGACGTATAATTTGATACCACACACTTGGTATTTCGAGTCAAATTGTGATTGCTTGTTGCAATTTCAAATAAACCATGTGTGAAAATGTCAAAAGTTGACATATAATATGTCATTCTATTCAGAGTATCATTTTCTATCGAATAAAGTAACAAAATATCGAGGGTGCCATTTAAAAATCAAAAGTTGTAGCAATTTCCGGAGCAAGACCGAAAACAATTGAATACGTCAATCAATCCTAATTTATGTCATATACTAAAATACCAAATCTCGATTTTTTATCTGAAAAAATAAAAAAAAATTGTAGGGGTGAGCCACTTTTGAGACGCACCAGGTATATACAAGACAACACTAAAAGAAAAAAGCAGCCTTTACAAAGTAATTGATAGCAACTTTAGATAAGGTGACTCCAACATGAAGACCTACTTGCGTGTGAAATATTACTCAAGACAACCAGTAAATACTCTTTTATTTATGTTCTACGTATAGATTTTCAAAAATTGTCGTTTCCTTTTCTGTACCAACAAACTAAAGTAACCAACAGATTAGATTATCCTTCAAATTAGAAGTAAACTTCAGATAAAAGTGATTTTAATGGTGACTAGTGACTGTAACATGAGTACATCACACACAAAGACTTACTTAGGAGTAAATATTGCTCAAGAGGATCATCAAAGTTATTTCGAAGATTATTGCTTCCTATTTCTTAACAATAAAATAGAGGAACCACTAGATTATATTATCCTTCAAAATAATATACTTTAAGATAAAAGTGACTTTAATGACGACTATTGCGGAATCGAGGTGAAATAAATTTCAAGCGCGAAGAGCAGATGCTTATCAGGAACTGCAACGAATTATGCTTACACTCTGATGACGATAAGATTAGAAAATAAACAATGGCTCGTCTTGCTAAAGCAGACGGGTAATTGGGTTCTTATATTGTTTAAAAGTAGCGATTTGCACGCGATTCGGAAGCATTAAAATAAGGAAAAGTGGTTAAAGAAAAGCACCTTTAGTAGTACTATTTCAAATTGTTGTTTACATAAAAGTATTTTATGTCAGAGTATATGTCTGAGTTAATTTTACTCTCACTCAGTAACTAAATTTAGAAGTCTTTTTCTCAGTGGCGAAATCTTTGAATACATATTTTTATCCACAATTATAAAATAACTGCAGTTATTATTGTCATCATCATCATCATCATGATCATTCTCAGCTTATTCAACCATTTCCAATTATGGTGTAGTCTTCCTCACATATTTACTTAATCTTTGTAGTTGAGCCCATTGTTGTCTATTGTTGGCTATATGTGCCCAAGTTGTTATCCCTGCTAATTTCCTAACAGCATGGTCTCATCTTAGGTTTGGGCTTCCTTTAGGTCTCTTAATTCCTCGTGGGTACCTTCTTGCCAGGTGAAGTGGCGTAACTATCGATATGCCGTGTGTGCGCAGCACACGGGTCCAGGCCAGAGAAATAGAAGGGATAGAGAATGATGCGCAAGGTCTAATAGGATAAGGACAAGAAGGGATAGAGTCAACATGCGCAGAAGGTCTAATCAAGTTGGGCGCCATATTCCAGGTCTTCCTGTCATTTTGTATATAGGTGGTAATCTATAAGTAATCAAATATCAATTTGCTTTTTAACCATACGGGGGGCAATTTAAATTTAGTGAAATTCTATCATTTATTATGGTTAGCTAACATTAATATGATTTATTTAATTATCAGTTTCAAAACTGCGTAAAATATTGGTATATAATACACTAAATATACGAATATTCTGACAAAAGACGCTACGGACAGATGACCTTTTCGTCGTTAAACACTCGAAATGATATTAAATAAGTATTTACAATATTTCATGTTTACTTGTACTGAATTACGCGTTTCAATTTAAAATTTTTGCAAATTTGGTAAAAATTGTTCTAAACAAAGTTTTGTTCAAGTTGTATATTCATAAAAACATTTGGTTCATACATTATTTTTGATGATTACCTACCTTGTATTTTAATATAAACCTAGAAAAAAATATGTATTTTGTTTTATTTTTTTTATTCGTCCTTCAAATTGTGTTTCAAAAACTGTTACATAACATTGTCCTCTAACAAATATTTTCATAATACATAAACATCATTGATTTTATTAAGGGCATTATTATTAGTATTTATCCTGGTTTTGTCGAAAATAAAAACTCAATCTTGTAATAGAACATCAATTTTATATTTCTTAAATTATTTTGATACAAATTCAATTTGTCAAAATTCAAGTCATTAATATATTGATAAACAACCCAAATTATTCCTAAATTTTAATATAAAAAAACTGTTACGATTAAGTTTGTAAAACACATTATGGTTTGTCGTAATACTAGAAAAAAATCATTTATTTTACCAAAGAAGCTTGTCGATCCTTATTTGTACCATAACAAAATTCTGTATGTACAACATACATATACCTAATTATTATTAAAGAAATTAGATTATATGATCACAGAATTTTAAGAAAATTTTTTTAAGATATAAAAAGAGTTTCTTCTCAACTGTAATATTGTCAACTTTGGCCTGTATTTTATCTATTTAAAAACATGGGATTGAACAGTCCCTTACTAAAATACATACTGTACTATGGTACCGATTAAGTTTCATTGCATCAAATACCCTTTGCTATAAATCCTGGCTCACAATTTAAGGCCATTGCAAAATGCTTTTGAACTTCATCATAGATTTTACAAGAATAAAATTTTTAATATTGAAACAAAGTAACATTGTAAGCTTCAACTGACTAATAGTCTCATTTTAACCCTCTTTAAATATCATCTCGTTAACAATTATGAATATTATATGATTTTCTCAGTGATTTGATGTAATAGATACAAATTAATATATATGCCCCATAACAGTTTTTAAATAAGAAACTTCTGCCTACAGATTTAATTTTCTTAAATTTGGCATAATACGGATCTTTCTTCCTATATAAATCTTGCCATTTTTAAAGGAAGTCGAATGTTCCTTGTATTTACAGTAGTAGGAATACTAAAAATGTTGACTATAGAATTGATACTATGTTTGAAAAAGCCTTCATACCTGTAACTGTGCATAAATCTAATTAACTGAATTCTCCTCCTCTTGACACTCTGAAACACTGCTGCTGCTAATGTTAGAAACATTTAGCACAAAACTACTTTACAATAAAAATGTTAAATTTTCGCTGTTCGATTAAAATACCCTATCTTATGTTTTCTTTTCACTCCAAATAATCTTCTTGTCAAGTAAGGACCAATCTTATTTGAAATATTTCTGGTACACTTGAACTATGTGCTTTCATGGACACTATAAGAGTGCACTGTTTACAGAAGCACGAACATTGATTATTAAAGTATCTTCTTCCTACACACGTAATAAAACATCATTTTTAAATGGCCACATCAATACACTTATTTTTGACCATTCCCAATTACAATCACGATTTTTACAAATCGCCTTTAGGAAAACTAAAATAAACCGTTTTGGATCATCTGTAAACACGATTATGTTGTATAAACTTACACATGAAAACTAATCATTTTTCCCGGCGTATTAGCTTTATTAGAATGACTATGATAATATACACAAACGAAAAAAAAAACAAAACAAACAGATGTCAATTAAAGAGGGGAAGTGACAGCGAGACCTGGAAGATGTCTGCCATCTTGCCGTCGACAAAAATTTGGATGCGCACTCGTCGAAGCTCATTCTCCCACTTCCATATCTCTGGTCCAGGCTCTCGGAGGGCCGGGACCGCATTTCCATATCTATCACATGCTATCTCGAATCAAGAAGAATCGGGCGATCCCTAACTAAGTTCTTATCTATCACATGTCTTCTTAACTACTTAACTAGCACACGCTATCACGAAAATAACTTTTTACTTTACACTTGTTCTTGTGCAATTTTGTAGCTGTGTTTTCCTTTTTATTTTGCAAAAATAACTGGAAATATGTGATTTTTCATTAGAGAATTAAATTTGACAAAAAGGAAATTTGCTGTATTGTCACCTGATTTCTGTACCATCGAATAGAAATATAACTAAGCTAGTTGTACCATCAAAAAGAGCATGAAAAATTATACTGGCCAAACTAGTTAACTCAAAATAAACATAAAAAAATGTGTGATGATTTTACTTTAGTTATGGCAGAAGCTATTGATCTAGCGAAGCAATGGGGTACAACTCAATTTGTAAAGAAAAGGATGTCTTGCCCAAAAGTATTATGTAACCCTTCTGTTTCTGATGAGGATATATATGAAATGGGTCAGGTTCTATACCTTAAATACCCCGATGATATTGCCTATACGATTTATTCTCAATTACTCTCCTTCAGGCAATGTTTCCGAAATAATTTATATTAAATCAATTGCATTTTTGAACTCATTGAATTTTTAAAAACCTTTCATCGTCTTCTAGTTTCAGCGAGATTTTAACAGCGTGCCATATTCTGTGGCCTCGGCTGAAAGATCTTTTTCCAAATTAAAGCTTGTCAAAAATTATTTAAGAAATATTATGGGCGAAAATCAGCTTTGGCAATTATTTTAATAGAAAATGAAGTTGCTCGTACAATAGACATTGGTAATATTGTGTCAACTTTCGTCCATGCCACAGCAAGGAAAAAAGAATTTTAACATGTTCATGTTCCTATTTACATTGTTTAATTTACTTTAGTTAGTTTTATTGTTGTTTTCTGTTTTGTTTTTATTTATTTTTTTATTTATTTGATATCTTATATGTTTTGGGTTACATATTCTGTGTTGCAGAAATAAATAATACTATATAAAAATTAATTTTATAATGTTATTTCTAACCTAAAATATGAGTGCATATTATTCAGATTAGTATATAAGTATTGAAATATGTAGGTGTAATAGGGAAGTAGGGAACCCGGTAAAATTTTTGCACACAGGCCCGTGAGTCTGCTGTTACGCCACTGGCCAGGTGTCCTATCAAAGATCCCCATCATTTCATAATCTTTTGACGACGTTTCGTGCACTGTGAAACCCCATCATCAATGATGAAAAACCTGTGCGATTGACTGTATGTAGCTAGATTCGACCAACGCCAATTTGACCGTGTGAGATATGTGTCACTGTGACAGTTAGTTTTAACGTAAGAAACGTTTAAAGTCGATGTCGTCCGATCGCGACCAAATTTGGTGGGTAGGCTATTAAAGCGATAGTGTACACGCAGTACACGGTCCTATGCAAAGTTGGATACGACGTTTCGTTTACATCTTCATCCGGGTGGGACTAGAAAAATGTGGGTCAATTTCGGCATAAATGTTTTCGACGTTGACGAACCGATGGCTCTAAATGGACGAAATAATCAAGATTTATGTTAATTATGGGTCGATTGGAACCAACGACTCGGCACGTGGATAGAGGTGCCCGAAGAGAGTTCTCAGACAGACAGACGGTCATTTTAATACAAATTTTGTAAAAGCGAATCCAATTATTTATGTTCTATCCTTAAATGTTAAAAATATATCGTTTAAAAAATACATACATATATACATATGATATGCATAATAATGTAAACTAGGTTAAAGCAGTTAGTAAATCTGAGAAAATTTTACATCATCTTTATCATACTGTACCTTTCTTTGGATGGTATTTTAAACTCTGTCTAGTTTTAGCAGTATAACATAAATTATATGTAAAGTACGTGTAAATATTTGGCAACATTTCAATTGAAGAAAAAATGGTTCAACTAAGCTGACATTAAAGAAAAATTTAATTAGAACACAACATGGTATGACTAAATAATTTCTTATTATAAAATGCAATTACATGAAACATAATAATGAAATTAAGTGAATGGCTAGTGAGGTCAGTTCTGTAGAAAATTAACAATAAATGTATGTTGTTATTTATTTCACACGTTTAAAGAGAACTGTTATAAAAACATGATATATACATATATAAATAAATGAAATATAAAATATCGTTTTTAATGTTAAGCTGTTTTATTTATAAGATTACTTTTCGCCAATTTTTATGACAATATGTAAAAAAAAACGAAAAATCTTCAAGTTTGGCTATTTTTTACTGATTTTCATTGCACTTATCAAAAAATTAAAATTAACTTGTTTATAAAAATTTGAAATTTTCAAGGTTTATAAAAAATTTTAAGGTACTTAAATACTTTGGTTTTATTAGGAAATTGATTTTTTTAATCTTTATTTTTGAGCCATTGTAAGCGTAAGACCACAATGGTCTATATTTTTGTATTCTAAGCCATCTACTTAATAAATAACAGTAGTTATAGTAAAATTGGTGGCATGACCAAAATTGTCAGATTTCAATGATTTCATGACCATTTGACTATTTTTTACCCATTTTCAAGGATCTTAGAAATAATAGCAAACCTGGTCATCAATACTTGAAAGTTTCAGAGTTTGTAAGAAATCTTATGTACTTTTTGTCAATATAAAAAGAACAGAACTTAAATGCTTCAGTTTTATTAAAAAGTTGATTTTTTAAACTCTTGTCTTTGAGCATTTTTTTTGATAATTGTTAAAATTTTGCTTAAGTCAAGAACCATTGTTCTACGTCTTCTAGTTAATATAGTGACATGACTAGAATTGTCAAATTTTATAGCCATATGGAAAAACGTCGAAAAATTGAAAATTTTTGGCTTTTTTGCAAATTTTTTGATCTCTTGATTTTGAGCTACTTAATTTTGATGATGGTAAAACTATGCCTACATCAAATATCGTAAACGCAAGGTCATAATGGTCTATATTTTGTATTCCACATAATCTAATTAGTAAATAACAATCGTTTTATAAAAATCGGTAATTAGTATGAAAAAAAGTCGAAAAATTTGCCAATTTTGGGCTATTTTTTACCCATTTTCAAGGCTCTTTTAAAAATAGTAAATTGGGTCATACAAATACCGTAAAGGCATAGTAACAATACCCTATATTTTCTTATTTTACGTTATCTAATTAGTAACTAGTTTCTTTAATCAAATAATTCTATTACTATTCTTATTAAAAAAGTCTTAAAGTATAATTTAAAGTATAAACTATTTTTACACTCTGTACATAAATATTGTGTGTAATCAATCAGAGCAACGCGGAGAACTTGTCTAACATAATCGATTACAGCCATTAAGGTTTGATGGAAATTTCGCAAAGCCTCAATATTGCCTCGTTTGTTTTAATCGAAATTCGTTGTTAATACATCAAAACCGTTCGTTACTTATTATTAAAAATATTAAAATTCCTATCTAGGTGAAATTAATAAAATTTATGGCGTATAGCTATATAAATTACGCGTTTATAATATAAGAAATTCTGTTTCATAATTATACTTGGCCACGTTGCTATGCACATTCAATTGAAACGAACTCTTATGTGTATGAATGTATGATGTTTATAATATTATTTAATTTCAATATAAAATTATACAAAAATGTTTTTAATGTGTAATCTCCTTCATTTTTCTCAATTTTTTCATAGTATTAATAGGAAACCCATATAGTAGACAGCAAACTGCAGGAAAGAGGAAATGGCATTAGATACAGAAACGACAGCAGTCTGTTCAACATAAAAACACTCAGGGCAAAAACACGTACAAAATTCATCACTGAACTCCAATACGCTGATGACTGCGCTCAAGTTGCAAAAATGTTACAGCAATTACAATAAATGCTGAACACATATACCCGGGCATACGAGGTTTAGGGCCTTAACAACAATAAAATCAATAAAAACATCAATAAAACTAAAATCATGTGCACTCCCCCGGAACATCACAACAATGCTTTAAAAATCCAAGTGGTAACCAACTCAAGGCGAAACTCAAGAACTTGGAAAATTCCATCCGCAACCTGGAATGGAAATCTTGCAATGGTCTAAGACACTCGAAGAAGTTTCTGAGGGCTTATGATCAAGAAAAATCACAGATCTTCCTGGGTCAGGACACTGTCTCCTCAATGAACACCTCAGTAGATTGGAACTAAGTAGAAACGGCGAATGCAGATTCTGTGGGGAAGATGGGGAAACACCGGTACACCTCATCACTGAGTGCGCCGAGACGACAACCATTCGTGCCATGAATTTTGGTACGACTGATATTGGAGATGGAGAACTACCCTCTATAAAACCGTCCCAGATACTGGCTTTTGTCAAAGCCCTGGGACTGTATGATGAGTTATGATTCAAGAAAGGGGGACACAATGGATCTGTAAGGTCGAAGTGATTAACCCCCCTCCCACTCATTCTAAATTCTAAAATTCTAAATGCTTTAAAAATCAGAGAAGAACTATTAGAATATGTAGTGGAATTCAATTCCCTCGGCAGTTTGATTTCGGAAAAGGCCAATTTCGACTCTGAAATTCAGCACAGGAACTCGCGCCTCAATAGCGCCTCAATAGCATTCTGGAAATTAAAAGACAGGGTTCTCTACAATCATGACTTGAGCATTAAAACGAAACTTGCAGTGTACCGAGCAATAATAATCCCCACAATGTGATATGGAAGCTAAATCTGGGTGTCGTACCATCAACACATGAACGCATTAAATAAGTTACAACAGAGACAACTTAGACAACTGTTAAAAATCAAATGGCTCCACCATGTCTCATACGTATCGGTCCTTGAAAAAGCTAGTTGTGAGAGCGTTGAAGTCATGATTACTAAATCCCGCTTAAGATGGTCTGGTCACGTATACAGGATGCAAGAAAACCGCCTACCAAAATCTCTTCTTTACTGTGAGCTTGTAGAGGGTAAGGGAAAATCGGGTAGACAAGTCAAAATGTACAAGGATATTTTCCACGAAAATTTGAAGGGGAAAAGCATGCAGAATCAGTCGGAGGAAGCAACGCACAATAGAACGTAATGGAGAACAATTGTAAACTCAGTTAACAACGACAAACAAAAAGTAAAGAGGCAAGAAAGTAATCATATTTTTGAATGTCCGGAGTGCGGAAGAGAGATAACATCACGTATCGGGCTTTTCAGTAACAGAAAAGCTCATTAAAGAAAATTTCTTGCGTGACCATCTTCTGATGCGTGTTTATTAATGTTAATATACATAGTCGGTTATCACTATTTCCTGATAAAGATTTCGTCTTTTTTTTTTGGTTACACAAATTCGAACGAACGAACTAGAAGTTAAGTTATCTAAACAGATACAGTTAAGAGTTGAAGCAATTATTTTGCTACCAGCTTATTTGGAGCAATAAATATAAGCCCAGATCACATAACCTCGACGATATAAATCATATACAAGTAATTTTGCGAAATATAATTCAGAAATCTTGACGTAATCACGGTAGGTTAGGTCCGACCGCTGCACGCCTCATTGGACAGCGACGATTAGTGCTCGATCGTGTATAATCAATGATCCTTAATACGTCACGACTTGAACTGAATATGTTCCACATAACTATAGTAAAGATATCTTTTAAACTTTTATTTTCGTTCGGTATAGTTGGATGGATATTGATCTATTTCGCTGCCACCATTACAGATCTATTGTGGTCCTCTCCTTATTTCTATACGGAGCTACAAGTCAGTTTCAAAAAAACTTAAATCTTCTTAAGTCACTTCTAATATCAAAATGACATAATTATGTAGACTCAGGGATAGAAAGAGGTGGACCAATTGTATGGGCCTTCTCCGATCACCTGACTTTTTAGATTTTTTTTATGCGGTATGGTTAACAACAAGGTTTACAAAAGAATTTATGAATTAAGAGAGGCACTCGAAGAGGCGGTACAGGAGAAGTTTAATTAAGTCGACAAGTCGTTCTGTGAGAACAGCTAGAAATTCAGTTTTAAAAGATGCATTTATGTACTCAAAACAATGGCGAATTTTTTTAACATTTTCTAAAATATCTTAAAGTGTGCACATTTTTTAAGTTTTAGTTTGTGTCATGTAAATTGTAAAGGCGTCGTTTAATAATATATTTTGTCTTTTTATAAGTTATAAATCATAACAAAATAAGAACACCATGCCAACTAAGTGATGAAATTAGTCAAGAAAGATAAGAATTGGCTATAACTCAGTAATTTTTTGAATAAAACATATTATAGATTATATCGCTGAAATACTTAAAAAATGGCGCTTTTTAGGAAGTCATGGTCAACTATGGTTTCCATTTAAAAAACACATATTTTTGAGTCATATGTCAAAAATGACAGGCTTTAGAATAAATCGGAGAACACAAACTCATTAGGGATGGGATTATCTACATCTTTTATCTGAAAACTTTTTGTCTAAAATAGATTATAATAGAATTAGGGACAAATTTTAAAATAGCTAAAATTTGATTTTTTTCGAAATATCTAGTAAGCCATGAACTTTTTCAAAAATCTGAAAGGCGCATATTTATGAGCCCACAGAACTGCAATTCTTTCCCCATTTAACCGACTCTCTATCTTCTTCAGTAGTTTCCGAGATACCCATAGAGAACATCGCAGGAAACTCACCCTGTATGTTTGTTTACGGTTAATTGATTAATATAAGAGTAATATTGCTTGATGAGTAATACTGGTAACATTCTCAATATATTGAGCTGATTGGGAAAATTATTGATTGACCCGATGTCCCCGATGTCAATAAAAGTATGATCCACGGACATTTTTTAAACGCCATGTTCCTTTATTGGTCTTTAAACGATAATTTTATTAGTACCCCAGCATGGTTTGATATAAATCCATTCAACTATTATTTATTATGCAGGGACTTAGACAATAATTAAAATTAGGAAAACAAAACCAAATTCGTAAACTGAACTTTGCGACAGACTACAGTATAAATATAAATGTTACTTTACTCTTTACTATAACCAGAAATAAGAAATAATTAGAAGATTATTTAAATAATTTTGTGTATATTTTGTTCATGAGGCGCAAAACCCTGGATTATAAGCCGATAAATGGTAGCCCGCTAGTTAATCACTGTTTTATTTTTTTTACTATATTGTAATTAATAATATTCATATTAGTTTTTCCATGTTTATTTTTTCTGGCAACGTTTGACCTTGATTGCTTTGTGCTATTTCACAAAATAGTACGATAAATATAAGCCCGTGTTATAAAAATTAGTTACCACGTTTCCTGAAATTGATCGAGACGCGCCGTGATTGGTTGTTTGTTTTTTATTGTTAATCTGGGTTAACAATAAAAAATCGTTTATATAATTATATGGCTTATATTTATCGTACTATTTCCAGAAATATTTTGCGTAGTGTTTCACGAAATACTTCCAGAAATATTTTGTAAAACATTTCGGGGTAGTGTAGAGCCAGTATCGCAAATACCGAAGTCTACAAAAGAATAGATAGAGAAAGAGAATTGCTCAATATAATAAAAATAAGAAAAACATCATACTTAGGGCATATATTGAGAAATGAAAAATACCACGTCTTACAATTAATAGTTAAGGGTATAAAATTGAAGGAAAAAGAGGTCTCGGCAGGAAGAAACTATCTTGGTTGAGAAACATCAGAAACTGGACTCACCTAACTTTTGAAGAACTCATAAGGAAAGCCGAGAATCGTAAAGATTTTGCCAATGTGATCGCCAACCTCCACGAAAGAGACGGCACGTAAAGAAGAAGAAGAAGTAGAGGTTGTTTAAAAAGGTATTGAAATATATACAAATTACTTGGATCAAAATGTAAATAAATATATAAAGACAAAATGATAACAATCATCCAAGTTTGACAAAAAAACTCTAAATTCACTTCACTTACGAAGTTAGCCAGCTCAGATAGTTATTAATACTATTTTTTGTTTTTATTTCAATGATCCTGTAGTATTTAACATAAACATCAATCAGTGAATAACAAGGCAAGCTAAATTACCGCATACTTTCTCACAGTACAAACGGTTGACAATAAAATAAATTGCCTATTTACATACCACAAATAAAAATAGACAAATTAGTACAAAGCTAAACGTTCTTAACTTAAATTAAATTAACATAATAGGCTCGAGACCATTATCACTTATAAAAAAATCTTAATGGTTCTCCATCATTTCCTTTCGCAACGGTTGATAGACCTTGCTAACTAGTTACAGAGAATATACGACCATCATTGTAAAACTCTAACTGGTCTTAGGAAATTTGTCCATGTTTATAATTTTCTGACATGTTCAGTGTAAATATATTCGGATATTTAGGAGTGAGAATGTTTAATTTGTTAATAAAATGCAAAGACAAACTAGACTAAACTTTGAGGTCAAATTTAAATGGCTGTATTAATAAAAATTGTTCTATTGTATATATTATGTATATATACAATACTGTATTGTATATATACAAATAAAAAAAAGAAATCTGACAACAAAATTAAAAAAAATAATACCGTATATGATGAAAAAAAAACGGTGGCTTGGGAAATGACGATCGATGACATTTTCCATATGATTAATTTTATATAAAATGACAATAATAAAATAACAGCTGAAATACTGAAGTACGCTGGTAGGAGAACTTGGAAAATCCTAGCAAATATATACACCAGAAAGGCAGCGAAGAAGACATCAGAAACTATAGGCCAATAAGCCTACTACCAATAACATACAAGATATTTACAAAAACAATAACAAAATAATACAAAACACGCTAGACGCTGCACAATAGTGCACAACCACGAGACATACATACATACTGCCATTACTCGCTGAAGAGTATTCGATCACGGAAGGCGATTTCTTTCATGAGCTTTTCTGTGGCTGAAAAGCTCGATACGTGAAGTTATCTGTCTACCGCACTCCGGACATTCAAAAATCGCATTGCTTTGTTTTCTCTTTACTTTTTGGTTGTCGCTGTTAACTGAGTTTACAATTCTTCTCCATTGAGTTCTATTGCGAACTGCTTCTTCCCACTGATTCTGAATGTTAATCCCCTTTAAGTTTTCGTGGAAAATGTTCTTGTACCTTTTGAGTTGTCCACCCGGCCTTCTCTTACCGCCTAAAAGCTCACTGTAAAGCAGAGATTTTGGTATGCGGTTCCTGACTGTAAAGGCTGTAATGCTCTTTCCAGCGATTTCTGATTTGTTCTTCCTCTTTTATAAGTTCGCCATTTTGTGCCATGATGAAACTACAACCACGAGAACAAGCACTATAACCACTCTATCTAAAGAAGAAAACATTCGACCAATGTGTACTATACTACCAGTCATGTCCTATGCGAATATACGAAATAAAAAATAAATGAAATATGCTTGGAATAGTCAAATCCCTCAAATGGCAATGGGCAAGACACCTGGCAAAGGCAAGAAGAACAGACAATTAGCAGGGATAACTTGGGCCCGCATAGTCAACAATGGTCTGAACTACAAACAGAATATGTAAGGGAGGTACACCATAATTGGAAATGATTGAATAAGCTGGAAATGATGATGATGATGATAAAATGACAACGGTTTTATATAGCACATAATTTCTAGTAAATATTTCAGAGATTTATGCAAATAAATGTCTTGTTTATCGAAATGTCGCTCTAATAAAGGTACATATGCAAATAAAGATAGGTTTAATTTAGGCTTTTATCAAGACAAGATCAAGAAGTTGTCAAGAAAATGATGACCCCTAGTTAGGCGGCAGCCAAGCAGCAGAAAAATAAACAATGCTCAATACTACACACACCGGAAAAGTCTAGAGATATTACAATTTTATCCAGCCATCGTCAGTAATTTTATTATTTGCATTTCTGATATAATAAAATTAAAATTAACACATAGTTTACAGGACGTATTGGAAATAAATATGCGAAATTTACCGAATTTTTCAAATTTACCTTGATTTTTATTGAACTCAAAAAAATACACACATTTTTTTTATTCTAAACTGTGAATTAAAAAAAAAAGATAAAACCATTTTTACTTAATAAAGGGTATGGCCTCCTCTACTGTTCATTACAGCCCTACATCATCTCTCCATGCTCCTGATCAGGTTGTCAATTTCTTTTTGAGGTACAGCCTGCCACGCTGCATTCACGGCCAGAACCAGATCCCTACGAGTTTCACGAGGCATGTCCATTCTCAAAATTCTTCTTTGGACCGCGTCCCATATGTGCTCGATGGGGTTGAGGTCAGGAGATTGTGCCGGCCAGGGTAAGATGTTTAATTGATGAGCATTGATAAACTCACTTACCACTGTGGCTGTATGAGGCCGTGCATTGTCATGCATGAGAATGATGTTTCTCCCAAAATCATTGGCATATGGTAACACGACAAGCTCAAGAATTAAATCACGATATGTGATTCCTGTTAGAAACATTTCAAGAAAAACGAGATAAGTTTTTCGGCCTAACTGGACTCCTCCCCAGACCATAACTGTTCCACCTTGATAAGGGTGCACTTCCTGAACATGATCCAACCGAATAAGATTTCCCGGTTCTTTCCATACCCTAAGTCTTCTCGAATCCGGATGAATTCCAAAGCATGACTCATCCGTGAAGAGAACATTGGCCCATTGTTCATTCGACCACTGAACATGATCCTGAGCCCACAAATATCGTACCTCCCGATTTCCTCTCGTTGAGGGTTGAGCTCTCCAGGGGCGTCTGCTTCTTAAGTTGACCTCTCTTAATCTATTGCGAACAGTGTCAGGACTAACGGTTACATTATGTGTTTCCTGGAGAATTAAACTAAGCTCTGGTGCTGTAAGAGTCGGTCGGCGTCGAGCATTTAATTGTAAAAAATAATCTTGCTGAAGGGTAGTAATGCGATGTCGCCCTGTGTGCCTTTCAGCAACATCGCCACTTTCACGGTAGCGTACACTTAATCGCGATATTACACTTTGCGTTGTATTTAATGCTCTAGCTACGTCGATTTGGCGCATTCCAGCTTCGAGCATACCCATGGCCCTTAGCATTTCGTCTCTGTTAAGATGTCTACGCTCCATAATGTTGTTTAATAATAAACAGAGTTATTTGAATGGATTCTGGCCAGTTATCATAAAAACATAGCCAGTACAGGTTAAATTCGAACAATTGATGCTAGGTGCTTTTATACATTTGACAAAAAATGCACAAACACTTCTGCAAATATCCCAAATTTAGAAATAACTACTGTGACTACTTCGTTTCAATCGAAGTAGAAAGAATCGGCCTACAAATATGTGGTTGTTTATTCAGAACATTTATTTTTAACTTTAATAAAATGATATCCCTAGATTTTTCCGGTGTGTACTAGCAAATAAAACGTTAGTTTTTCGGAACCGGTATTGATTACCTACTGCGTAGTGAGTAGTAAGTCTGTTGTCTCGCAAGTGAATCCCCGACTCCGTTATGTAGCCCGAAAGATCAAAGAAAGAAATTTATTTCGAATGTATTGAAGAGTACCTTAAAATCCTCCAGCCCTTAGCTTATGACATCGATATATTACATAGTGATCAAAACACATCACCCCTTTTTAATAGACATGTATTCGATGACCTCTAAATTGTAATGGATACATATAAAGTACTACAAAATCGGTTAAATTTTATAAAAAAAACATACATTTGTGTTTGTAGTTGTTCTGAAAATTAACCATTTTATTTTATATGGTTTTAAAGGTACTTAAATTGACTTCTGGTTGTCTTGATTTGAGAGTAATTATATTAGTTTAAGTCATTTTACTGACTTAACTTGGAGATCATGATTTAAGTCAAAAATATAGACTTAAGTCACAAAAACGACTTAAATAACGTCATTTATGTCTTTACAAAAATGACTTGACTTGAAATAAAATGATTTAAGTCAAAGCCTTAAGACCTGATAATCTAATAACTAACCTAATCATTTGAACTTTGTTTAATTTGACTCAAGACTTAAATCATTTTGTTTTTAGAAATGACTCAAGAATTAAGACTTAAGTTTTTTTAAAACTGACTTGTTGTAGCTCTGTTTGAACTGTTTGTTTTATAGTGTTCCATATTTAGGTTCGTTTATGTTCAATTTGGATCCTTTGTTCAATCTTGTGTTTTTGAGAAGCTTTTATACTTTTAATTAATATATAAACCGAAAACAATAAAATTATTAAGTTATTTGCAACTGGATGATTTCCAATTACTTTAAAAAAAAGGTATTGATTTACAATACCTTTTTCTTATATAACACAAACACAAATGATTTTCTATATTTGATTACCTTCCTCTACCTTTTTCAAGAAACAATTTTTTTGACTTTTCAGTATCTGCTTTATATCTAATTCAGGCCACATATGTTTCTTAATGATAAATTAATTCATGTAATTCACCCATATTCTATTTTTTCTTCACGCATCCTGCCTTACTGACCTCTAAAACAAATTGCACTGTAAAACTTATATCATCTCCTATGCAAATCTACAATTACAGAAACAGATACTTGCATAACATTATACATACAATTAAGTACAAATAATTAATAGCAACTTCATAACTCGGTCGAAGATCATCTGCTGAGCTTTAATCGTATATGATAAAACCTAGCCCATAAAAAGCAATTACTATTTAAATGAGTAACATGACTAATAATCACTAAGCAATAAATAACTTTAATCATATTTTATATTGGATTAATATACGTTCATGTAAAATTATCTGTATATTAAAGGAAAAGAAGTACTGATAAGGTGTTGATTTTAATTGCATACACCAACTGTTTCAGTAAAGTGAAAAAAAATGATAAATAGTAGGTCACAGTATAAAATAATCATTAACAATAATACGTTCAAAACATCCCTAAGTAATATTCAGTTATTAAAATAGCTATAACGTAAGATAATGACTATGCCTTTGAGATATGAAATAATCTACTGACTTACAAGTAAAAATTAATAAAGTGAACTGTAGGCGTACATGTAACTGAATAAATACGGGCAAAATACAAAAAGAAACACAAAATAGCATGCCTATATACAAGATGGTTTTCCGGGAAAACTACTTGATTGGTATACTGTATGATCGAAAAAGACTCGAGGAAGTACCTACAAGGAAAGGTTCAAAATCAGGGTTCTGAGGATGTTCCGGAAATCTCTGTAAGTGAAATTTACAATGCTCTAAAAAAGATGAAGAACAATAAAGCTCCGAGGGATGATGGTGTCGTCACAGAAGCGATAAAGATGGGAGGAACAGTATTAATTACCAATATTCAACGGCTGTTCAATCTCTGGTATAAACTATATACCCGAATTATAACAAATAGACTAGAGGCAAAATTGGACTTCTACCAACCTAAAGAGCAAGCTGGTTTCCGTTCCGAATTTGGTACCAGCGATCATCTGCAGTGTTTAAAAACCTTAATAGAAAAAACCATCGAATACAATCGTCTCCTAGCACTGATATTTGTCGATTTTAAAAAAGCGTTCGATACGGTAGAATTACCGGCCATCCTAACAGCGCTACAAGAATGTAGAATCGACCATCGATATTGTAACATAATAAAAAACATATATGACAATGCTACAACAACTGTAAATCTACATTCCACAACTAACCAGATAAAAATAAAAAGGGGAGTTAGGCAGGGCGATACCATGTCGCCAAAATTGTTTATTACTGTTCTTGAGCATGCATTCAAAATGCTGGCTTGGCAACAAAAAGGAATAGTTATCGATGGAGGGATACTCAACCATCTACGCTTTGCGGATGATATCGTTATAGTGTCAGATAGTCTGGGAGAGATCAAAGACATGCTTCAAGAACTTAACGATGCATTACACGAGATTGGACTAACAATAAATTTTAACAAGACTAAGATAATGTCTAATATGGTGCCCAGCGAACACATACAAATTCACAAAAACAGAATAGAATTAGTCCACAAATATGTATACTTGGGCCATGAGATCAAAATAAGCAGAGATAATCAAACCTGTGAACTGGCTAGACGAATTACCTTGGGATGGGCGGCTTACGGAAAAATGAGGGACATCTTTAGAGCAAATATCCCAATACACCTGAAAAGAAAGGCATTTAACCAATGTATCCTCCCGGTATTGACCTATGGCGCAGAGACACTCACTCTAACAAAAGCAACCGCAGAAAAATTGAGAGTGATACAGAGGCGGATGGAGAGATCTATGATTGGCCTGACTTTGAGAGATCGAGTAAGAAATGAAGAGATACGCCGACGTACGGGAGTGGATAACATTATCCAGCAAATCACAAAACAAAGGTGGAGATGAGCTGGACACATTGCTAGAATGGCAGACAGGAGATGGACCAAAAGACTTATAGAGTGGAGACCAAGAGCCGACAACCGTAGCCAAGGCAGACCTCCCACCCGATGGACCGACGACCTGAAACGAATAACAACTAACTGGATTGCAACAGCTTAAAACCGCGAGAACTGGAGACGTTTGAAGGAGGCCTATATGTTCAACTATGGATGTGAAAGGGGGCTGCGTGATGATGATGATGATGATGATCGAAAAAAGAACGGCGTCAAAGACGGCGGGGGATTGACGGAATTATTAAAAATTAACACTAATTTTAGAAAGATTAAATGAGGGAAGTGCGACACACAAATCTATTTCCAAAAAAATTTCTGGAATTTTAAACTATACACCATTTAAAAATCATTTTTACTCAGTATAAAAATAAATTACAACCTTCTTAAGGCCAACTAAAATATTTTAAAGATTTATTCTAAATCTCTATTAAATAAAAGATAAAATAAATTCTACTTTTTCAAATTTGTAAGCCACTAATTATTTTTTCTCTAGTATTTTACCCTGTAAAGGAGAAGAAAAAATATAGTACCTCAAATATCTGCGAAATTCTTAACAAATTTTAGACAAATTTTGGACATTTATATATAAAAAATATTAATTTTTTAATTGTCTATACAGGGTGAATTTTAAATAAGTGAAAATATTTTCAAGGCTGGTAGATCTCGATAAAAGAAACATATTTTCTCTTTACCTTTCTTCAAATAAGTCCAAAATAACCGAGTTATTTTACGCTTATAATTTAAACAAATATATAACGGGTGCGTCTCTACAGTGGCTAAGCCCTATAACTTTTTTATTTTTTCAGATAAAAAAACGATATTTGGTATGTTAGTATATATTATATACTAATATTTACATTATATGTTAGTATATATGACATAAATTAGAATTGATTGACGTATTCAATTGTTTTCCGTCACTTCCTGTTTTACCGGAAATGATATTCGATAGAAAATGCAACTCTTCTTTTCTTTATTCGATAGAAAATGCCACTAAGACCTTAAATTCTTCCCCTAGGAGATGCAAGACCTTGTCGTTGGTGGGGAAGCTCCTAGTCAGGTGCTGGAGGGAATCCCCCCTAGCACTTGGCTTGGTCTAAGAAGCATCTCACTCATCGTCTTGTCCCTGACTGTAGTGTCGTGGCCAGGGAATTGCACCAAGACATATAACGATACCGGGCGGGGCTACGGGCAGCCTCAACCTTGGTGCATCGGGAGGCATTGTATTTTACCCCTTACTTCTACATGCGGGGCTCTGTAGAAGTGGACCGACTGTCCCTAGCGACTATGAGATCTAGTAATAATAGTAATAAAAACATCACCGGTGAAGCTGTGGGGAAACCCCCTAGCGACACTGGGAACAGTAACAATGAAAGTTCCAAGGGGCCAAACCCAAAGAGAACTACAGGAGAGGTGGCTGACAGTTGCGGGAGACCATCCTCCGCAAGTGGCATACAAACTACCACCTCCTCCCAGGATCGGGCTATGCTACCTCTAAACCCAACAGGCGACACAAGCTACCGTTTCGTCTACCCGGCCTGGGTCGTAGCTCCTCGACTGTGAAGGACACGGGTCTCCGTAGGAAGTCCTGGGACTGTATGATGAGTTATAACTCAAGAAAGGGGGACACAATAGATCTCTAAGGTCGCAGAGATTAACCCCCCTCCCACTTATTCTAAACTCTAAAAAAATCTAAGACCTTAAATTATATTACTCTACACGAAATGCTAATAATAATTTTTAGCGCTAAATACAAACAATAAACGGTAAAAGTATTATAAATTTCAAATTAACGTATGTATTATTTTTACTTCAAATATACTGTAGGCACGCTATACCTACTATTTAAATTATTATGAATTCCTTTGATTAGTTTATTAATATTATGTTATTTTACCTTGAAATGAGCGCAATCATAAAATTTTATTAATATTATCGTAGATTTTTCTACTGTCAGTTTTACTAATCAGAATGGAAATAGAACAGGGCAATGCAATAAATTTATTTATATTTTTTTAATTATAATAATGTTAATAGACGTATAATATTTGAATTCGTAACGACAATGGCCTTGCAGTCTGAAACTGAAACGTTTTAGTTTTTAAAAGTACGTTTAAATATTTACACAAAATTAGAACTTTACCATACAGTATGAGTTAGTAGAGAAGATCTAAATAAGGTAATGTTGGTAATGGGACGAAAGATCAAATAACACTTGAAATATATAATATGTACAATAATTGTAAGTAGTTTTTATGAATCTGTTTGATATCTACTGCATTGTTTTTATATTTCTTGAAATATATATTTTTTTACTTTACAAGATACACAAACAATAATAAAAAAATACAGTTACTCACTAAAAGCACTTAAGGTTTGTAATAGATGTAGTTAGAATATCACCTTATACTTAATAACACCAAACCAAACCAAAAATTATGTTTTATTTTACTGGTATTCCTCACATTTGAAAGGAAAGTAATTTCATAAATAAGCAGAAAAACATCATATAGTACACTCTGTATTAATAATTCTTTTTTATCCTAGACTTGTTAGTTATCCTAGGTTTGTTAGTTATAGTTGTGGTTGTGACATATTCTGATGTGTTTCTGGCAATTTAAAATAAGTTAATATTTAAACAAACATTTTCTGGCTTTCCTGACAGGAGTGTGAATACAAATTTAATAAAGGTATAATGTGGATAATGTTCTGATTATTACAGTTTGCATGGATGACTGTTATTGTATGTTGTTATTTTTAATAAAGTGTATTTAATGAGTTTTTCAGTATTTTCTTTTCCTCAGAGGATTGTGTTCTAATCTTTATATATAAACTTTCATAAATTATATCTACAAAATATATTACCTTATAACTTTTCGCTAAAGCCTTTGTTGTTGATACAGTTTAACAGTATATAAAAGAACTATTTAAATAAGATGTTTGAAAATATATAGCTGTTTTTGCACACATCAATTCAATTTGTGATTAACTGTACTGAAATAAAAACAAATTAAGAGAAATGGGGTGATCTATCAACTATAACATGAAACACATCATCCTATTTCCAAGTCTTCTGTTAATTTCATTTATAAAACAACTAGTTCTTACGTCTCTTTAACTAAAATATAAGAAACACACAGGAGGGTTAATATTCTCACTCAAAAAGTTTATAAAATACCTTTAAGTAAAATCTCTTCGGATCGGCGGTAATAGCTATTTATGTAACTAGTACCTAAAATGATGTTTTTTAGGACGAATCATTACTGTTTGCGGACGAGGCGTTAGCCGAGTCCGAAATAGTAGATGAGTCCTAAAAAACATAATTTAGGTACGTGTTACATACACTATTTTTTGTCATACGCTTTTTACAGTTTTTTAGAACGCATATTTGCAAATTTTCCATATTTGAAATTATAATGTTTGAAAAAGTTGGCTTATAAATTCATATCTTAGTAACGAGTTTGTTTATTTCATCGCATTTTGACATGTCATTCGAAATTTGTCACAAAATCACACAAATTCATCAACAATTTAGACATTTTAGTCCATAAAGGTTGCCATGACGACCTTTACGGCCTAGGCCGAAAAAGAAACATTTTACGGACTGAAATGAGTCCGTAAAATAGCTGTTTTTGGGAGCGTATGACAAAAAATACCTTTATTCTTATTAAATAATTTCAATAATCTATGTTTTTATTTATGATTTATGACAACCACCTAATAATCTAACTTTAACGTCAACTTGACAATCCTGAAAATTTTTATTGTTAACCAAAGAGTAAAATCAATTTCTGAATTCGCTAACGCCAACTTATTTTTCATTAAAAAAAATTACCAATTTTCGTAACTAGGTCGGCCATATTGAGGAACTTTTAAAAGAATTGTACTATAGTTTCATAAAAAAGCAGCAAAGTAATGTAAAAATCGCATCATTGTATCTTTACTTATAAACGAGACATCCCATAAAACACACGTAAATGGGATAAATATTTGAATATTTTTAAATTGTAGCTCTAATAGTCCTTCAACGAACCCCAAACTTACAATTTGTAAAAATATCATCGTTTAGCCACAATACTCCGTGTCGTATGTGGTGAACAACCCTGTATTTTTATTAAGGTTGGATTAAATTTGTCAGGAAAAGTTTCAAAACGTCCGTTATCGTACAATCTTTCTCCGTTGACGGGTTGGAGTTAAAAATTTACGGATGAAAAGTGGCGCGAAAACGTTATGACCAATCAGAGCGCCGTCGGAGCATCGTATCAACGGATAACGGACGCATGAAAATCAGACTTAAAGTATAATATGAATAGGGGAGACATTATTTGGACAGTTTAAAACTTTATTACGGAATTTCCTATAATAGTAGGTGTTTCTACGTATACCAATAAGTGTGTCCCAGAATTTGTTTTGAATTATTTTCAATTATAAAATTATGTTAGCGAGTTCCATGAACCGTTAACAAAATATTACTAATCTACTTGTGACTTAATTAAAAGGATGAATACGTACTTAGATTCATATTACTTTGCATATTTTAATTCAAGTAGCAGATGCTATATAAATACAGTCGGCAATAGATGATTTTATTAGCGTAATTTGAGTATGCATTCTTTGCAATTATCAGAGACAGTTACAGATGAGAAATAGCAAAACAAAATATCTATGTTCGATACCAATTAAACTTTTAGTTACGCAATCGAAAGCGCAATTTTTAAATTCATTGTTGCCAAGTGTGTCCATATTCGGCGCCGGGCTGAGTAACTGGAATTTGAATTTCTCGCTGAGGATTCAGGTGTTAGCTCTGCTGCTGTAAAAAATTTCAAGTTGCCACATTATTTATTTATTTCCTGAAATTGTCATTCGTTTTGACACTTCAGTTTTGTATTACGCGTTTTTGGTTTAAAAGAATTGTGTTGCGATATTTTAAGCTTAAAATTTTTCGCTAGCAGACCTTGCAGTAGAACATTGTTCTTTTTAGAACCTCTTTTAGTGCGAAGTGTACAAGATAGTTTAATAGCCGTTAAAAACTCATTGCAATTTTATTAGAATATTTTGAACGGTAAATCGGTAGTAATGACCCTATATGTCCTTTAAATGATGTTAAGAAGGTGAATTTTGTAGGTGTAAATAATAACTGTTTATATATCTATAATTAATTTATTTTCGTTTCCTAAAATATTTTGATTAAAAGAAAATATGTAAAAGTGGGCAACGCTGTGCCGGTGAAGCTTAATCACGTGACTAAAAGTTTATTTGGTATGAACTGTAGTTTAGTTTTTTAAAACCAAATTTATTTTTTCTTGAAAAACGATTAAATTATGGACTACCATTAATAATTTTTCCTTCTACCACATGAATAGGTTGCTATTGGTTAAAAATTACGAAATTCTATTTTTTATCTATATGGCTTTTTGCTGGAAACAACTTAATACAACAACAAGTCCACAAATGACGCTATGTTTTCCCTCCTTAATAAAGTTTACTCCAGCCTAAACAACCATCATTCTACAGCAACAATTTTCTGTGATTTTTCTAAGGCGTTCGACTGTGTAAATCATAAGATCCTAATTAATAAACTGCAGCACTATGGGTTCAGGGGAACATCTCTCGAATGGTTTAAGTCGTATCTGAGCAACAGAAGTTAACTTGTGAGGGTGGAGACCACGTTGTCTTCTAGCAAGCCAATAGATTGTGGAGTACCACAAGGCTCAGTGCTAGGCCCTATTTTGTGTCTTCTTTTTATTAACGACATTGCTAACATAAGCATCAGTGGCAAAATATGTCTTTTTGCTGACGACACAAGGACATCACGGCACTTCATATGATTATATCAAATGACTTAATCACCATTAAATTTTGGTGCGATTCGAACCTCCTGAATCTCAACATTTCTAAAACTAAAGCTTTGTCGTATAAAAACTCGCTACAGCCTTTTGTACTTAACAACACCAACATTGACGTCGTAAAATCTGTAAAATTCTTAGGGCTTATTGTAGACAATTCTCTGAAATGGGACATGCATATCGAAACTTTGTCGAAAAAGTTGAGCTTTGCCTGTTTTGAGTTAAGATCTGTTTCTAAGGAGCTTAACTTGTCAGTGTCTAGAACTGTTTATTATGCACTTTTCGAGTCGCACCTCAGGTATGCCCTTCCATTCTGGGGTACGTGTTGTGCGATTCAATTTGACCGCATTTTCGAGCTCCAGAAGAGAGCTCTTCGATATTCACTGGGACTAAACAGCAGAACTCATTGCCAGGATTTTTTTAAAAAATTAAAAATATTAACTCTTCCTTCCTTATTTATATTTGAATCCGTTTGCCTAATACGTAAGCATGTATCAGCTTCTCAAGAAACGCCATCTCACACTTATCCACTCAGGAACGCGGAGCAAGATCTTTACCTACCTACCCCACGCTCAGAGTTAGTTAAAAGTTCAATATTATACAACTCGAAAAAAATGCACAATCACCTGCCATTTGAAATCAAATACATAACATCATTTTCTTCATTTCGCAAAGCATTGAACTCTTATTTACTAGACAAGGCTTTCTACGCCGTGAATGAATTATATTTTGATAATCGAATTTGATCTTGTAAACACTGATCTAATGTTTACTATTGCTAATGACACCGAAATAAATTTATTTAGAGGTCATTGATATTTTTACTATAAACTAACTAAATTTTTGAAATATTATTTTTATTTTTTTTATTCTTTGACATTGTAAACATTTATATAAATGTTTATTTTAAACAATAAGACTGACTTATTTGTATAATGTTTTGTATTATCTTTTGTTTGTTTGTTTGTGTACCTTGTTTGTTTACTTTGTTTGTTTATTTTACCTTTGTCTACAAATTGTAATTTTTTTTGACAATAAAGGCATTTATTTATTTATTTATTTATTTATTTAATAATAATAGCTCCCGTATATAGCGTTTAACGCAGGGTTTCACGCCTTTGGAGTAGCAAGGTACAGCTTGCCATCATACTAGAGCCGTTCGGTATACAAAGAAGGTAATGTGGCTAGCTACTATACGCTTCAACCACCTATTATTACCTCAGGATTGTGAATCCCAAGTACTCATAGACTGAGTCGACCTAGGTACCCAAACTATTTTTATTTTATTAGAAATAGTCGGCTGTTGAAATGCCGGCTGTAGGATTCGAACCCACAACCTTCAGATTGGTAGACGAGAGCAGAGCTGTACCTCTACGCCACCGGGCACCTTTGGACACAGCTTTCAACCAATAAAAAACATTTTAAGCTATATATTTTTTCAAATGTAAATAAATGTAATCCATAAATAAAATAAAATCACATATTTTCACTTTCAAACTTGATCTGTATATAGTATAACCAATTAAACTAATTTAATAATTAAAACATTTTTTATTTCGTAGGTATTTATGAAATTAAATGAAAACTTTACGTAGAATACGGGTTTATAAAAGACAGAATATACCCTAAACACTTATTAAAATTTGATATACTCTACTTTCTGTAATAGGATCGGAATTTAATTACAGCGTATCGAACGAAATGTTTAACATTATTTCTAAACTTCATAAACTCAATTTACGTCAGAAAATAATTTGATATAACCACTAATATTAACTTTAATAGGAAATCCTAAAATTGTTTGTCCTTATTTTATTATACTTGTATAGAAGTTGTAGATGTTTCAGATAATTATTCGCATTACTACATAACATGTTGTGTATAAAATGGGTAGATATGCTAAAACGTAAATATTTTCATTATTTCAATTATGAACATAGCAAGTAACGAAAGAATTTTATTAATTTATGCATTTTTGCAACCGCAAAGACATATACAACTGTTTTTATCTAAAATTGATCTAAACAGGCATGACTAAGGAATATTGAGAATTCCCGTTCCGATCTGTACCAATGACATTAGATTTACTTCTAATTACTTCTAGTAACAAGTTTGCATGTAGTAGATGTAGATAAGAGTAACACAACTATAAATAAGAGTTATGGAATTGTATATAACAATAATTTACAGACAAAATTGCTAAGTATTTGACAATATTTGTTTGCAGTCTTGATATAATTTACGTAATTGCTTAATAAGATAATAATTGCCAATTTATTCTCAGTCAATGTCTTATCCTAATTGTCTAAATCTGCGTAACTCTGCCTGATATCGATAACATAAAATTTTCTTAGACACGAGTGGTTTTTCCATGTTTTTCGACGATGTATGTTTAGGGCAGGGGTGGATGGGCCATATGGGAAAACGGGAAAATTCCCGGTGGGCCGGTGGGCCGATCCCGATCAGAGCTCAAAAAAGATTGGATTAGCAAAAATTAAATGGTTAATCTTCTAACTAAAGTGACGTAAGATCCTTAGTGACTCTATAACTAATTAATCAATTTTCATCAGTATAATCGTCAGTTGCTTTTAAACATAAACACCAATTTGTAAAATAACTATTGTAAAATGTGTTTCTCTGAGACACTTATAATTTTAATAATCATCTGTTGTTTGTTCGGTTTGAACATTTTTATTATACAAAGTGAGTCTATAAGGAACAAATATTTTCAGAGCTGGTAGATCTCAATAAAATAAACATAATATATTTTCTTTATTGAGTTTCAAATAAGTCCAATCGAGTTATTAAAAGTTATAAATTAAAAAAAATATATATATTTTTTTAATTTGAGCCACCTCAATTTCGATATTTGCATCTCTTTTAGTGCCGTAATATCAGAGATTAAGAAACTATATACAGGTGGGAAAATTTGTGGTGAACAGGAGTTCTAAAATATACAGAAAAATTTAAAAGAAAATGCTCGATTTTTAACACCTTTTTTTGCAAAAAAACTCATAGACGTGTTCCTGGGTGGAAATATACCACCCCTGAAGATATTTGCACTTATTTAACACTCACCCTGTATAGTTTTACCCAATATTCTTATATTAATAACTAATAAATATGACTGACTGGCAGCAAAAACAAAGAATGAATAGCATTAGGTAAATTTAAATACTGTCGATCTAAATGTATATTAAGAACACGGTAGCGTAGATTGACAACTGGGGGCCTCGGTGCAATATTTTTCGAGCTCCCCTTTGTAAGAAGGTAGACGAATTTGACGCGAACTCTGCGGTTAACAGAGAAAACATATCTGTGCTTGGCCTGAATTAGGGAGGGAACTAAAAGCCAAGTTTAAATTGTTGTTTAAAATGTTGCTACAATGAATTTGCTAAAAATTACTGAGACAGCAGAGAAGAGTTAAATAAGGTGTAAACTAGATTAGATAATAAAATATTAATATGTCTCGAAAATCCAAATATTCGTTATTATGGACTGTAACATAACATTACATCAGAACCTTATCAGAACACGTTTATATCCACTGCCTAGGTGAACTTAGCAGCCAAAAATTGCCTAGGTTCTTCTCGTTTGAGTCATGGCATTATCATACAAGATGCCAAATGTACAAAAGTATAGAGGAAAAGTGATAAGAACTATATAATAACCTAAAAAATGCTCCAGTTTTAATGGCGACCGCGGTTCATTCAGTTAAAACCACGTGTACACGAGGAGGCTGCTGCTGTAGCAGAAAAGAGAGAATTTCTTTCTACAATGTGTAAGAAAGTATATACCCGAAAAGCTAAAAGTAATGTATTTCACAGAGGATTCGGTCAGCTGGCTGAACTGAATGAATCAGGAAGTAAAGTTTCTCAAAATCGTGACTCAGAATCGTAGCCTATTCAAGATCAAATTACCGTTATCGATAATGGAAATAAAGCAGTAGAACCCTGTAAATTTTGAGAACCACTGGATCTTTTCTGGATTTTCTTTCTTGTAAATTTAATCTAGTACCTACCTATGTTGCCATATTATCAAGAAATTATGTTTTTTAACTAATAACTAAAAAAATCCAAAACATTTTTCCAAAAAATTAGGAATTTTCAAAAGTTTTTTTTTGCGAAAAAAACCTCATAGGCGTGTTTCTGGGGTTCAACTATACTACCAGTTAAAATACATGCACTTATTTCTGGGACACCTTGTATTAATAAATAAAATATGTTTCTTCGTTATGGTCATTTTGTTTTTGTGGATTTGGGCCGGTTGTCTGTTTTTCCCCGGCCGGTTTCCACTTCCCCATCCACCCCTGGTTGGTATGTTACTCTGTAGGGAGGCAGAAGTTAGCTTGAACAACATACCAGCTGTTGCGAAAATGAAATAAAAGAGCCATGACACCAATATATTTCTCAAAATTGATTATACATCCTCGGAGAAAGAAAATATAGCCTAACATCAAAAGACAACTACTATTGCACTAGAGTATGGGAATGACATATATTCGAACACAGTACCCAAGTCGCATTTTCACGACTTGCGACCACATGTTTACTAATCACAACGTTGGATTAGTTACAAAAAATAGTTAGCTCCCTACCTTGGGTATTAAAATAAATTTAAACGTTTTTATAACGTTGTGCCGACGTTGGACTAGTACTACAGCAAAGTAGGAAGCTTCTGCGACGTCGAATAAACGTTGTCTTGTAACCTTTTTTGCTTAAGTGATCTTTAGGTGATTCGGACAACGTAATTACAACGTTGGACAATATAGAGTTTTCCGACGTCAGTTTCAGGACCTATTCCAACGTTATGCAAACGTCGTCTGTTTTACTAATTCCAACGTTGTTTAGATTTCCTTACTCTTACGTTGGTAGGACGTCGAGTCACTACCTTTTTGCAACTGTATTGAACCATAACCTTAAATCTTAAATTTTCACTTCATTGTTCTGTTCAGTCAGATAGTTCAGTGCTGTTTTTATTTTTATAAAAAAAACTTAATTAAAATGGGACATAAGAAAGGTACATATAAAACTAAATTTAAATATACATCGACATATATTACCGATAGTTTATCCACTCCCTCGTTAATTTAGATTATAGAGGGCGGCACAAGCTAGACTCTAGGATGACTAAATTAGGCAATCTTGCGACTAGTATACTACTTGTTAAGGCCGAACTGCGACTTTATTAGTCCAGTATGCGACTACTCGAACTACTCCATCTTAATCTCCAAAACAACAAAGTTAAAGCCGCCATGTTGTTAAATAAGAAAATGTTTCGTTCCTAAAATAGCAATTCCTGCTTTTTGAATACGTTAACTTGAAATATTTGACCCTAAAAAACACGCGGAAACAATTTTTTCGACTGCGAATAAATTATTCACATTTTACTAAAAAAAAAAATCAAGAAAATTTTTAAAACTTCTTTAATTTTAAGGCCCATTAGTATTTTTCAAAGTAGAAACAATACATTTATCAATAAAGTTGTTTGCGTTTAACTTTTTTGCCTTGGGTAACGAGTTACAGAGTCGGTTAAAGTGTTTTCAATAATTATGATCTTCAAACATCCTCCACACTTAAATACTTTTGTTTTGTTTTCCTTCACTGCCATCTGACATATGTCTCTAACTAAATCATAAAAGTAATATTTTTACTATAATTATCCCAATTTAGGATAAAACGCGACTTAGATGCCATATTAGTTGTGTATTTCTGTGAATTAGGATTTTAAACAACGTTGCAGTTTGTACTAAATTAGGCTTCTAGCCAACGTCGGTATCCAACGTCGTTTCGACCCAAAAATTATTCTCCAAACTAGTGCAGACTAGGGTTGGCACGAGGTTGTGGCGACGTTGCGCCCCGACGTTTGGTCGCGTGACACAACGTTGTCCCGACGTCCAAATGCTGCTTGGGTATTTCTATCATTTGTATTTACATTTCAAAATGAAATGCTGTTTAGAAGTCTAATGGATTCACACCAAACGCTACTTCAAAAGTCAGTCTAATAGTTTATTTGATGAATAGATATTAAGTAGGTACACATAAATATGTGTTTATGAATATTTTTTTATATAGTTTTATACTTTTATAATTTTAGAATGCCACATTATCTAACGAAGAAAACATTCGATTAATGTGTACTACCAGTTATAACCTATGCATGCGAAACCTCTGAACATTTAAAATGGATATTATAAGGAAACTACAGGTCGCACAACGCTCAATGGAACGAAATATGCTGGGAATAACCAAGAAAGACCGTAAAATAATAGAGTGGATACGACAAATGACACAGGTAATAGATGTCATGCACAGAATCAAATCTCTCAAGTGAAAATGGGCAAGAAGACACCTGGCACCTGGCAAGAAGGACAAACCAAAGAATGGACCACAAAAATTACATCATGGTACCCAGGAAGAATTAAGAGACCTAGAAGGAGACCGTACTTGAGATAGGACCATGATATTAGGAAATTAGCAAAGATAACTTTGGCCCAACAATAGACAACAATGGGCCCAACTACAAAGAGGGTAACTAAATATGTGAGGAAGGCTACACCATAATTGGAAATGGTTGAATAAGCTGAAAATTATGATGAAAATTTCACACCTCTACTTTTCAACCAATAACATGCTTTAATGTTGACTAGTTACCATGGCAACTGAAAAAATTTCCGGAAATTTTTTCGAGGCGCCACGAAACTTTAGTGGAAATTTTTTGACAGTTGAAAAGGTAAACATAAGATCTACAATCATAATGTGAATGAACTACAATGTCTATATATTGAAATATTACCCATTTGAGTTTTAGCATTTGATGTAACTAAGGTTAGTAATATTTTTTATTTAAGGAAATATGTTAGATATACCTACATATGAATTTCTTCAGAAATTGCCATGTTCTAAAAATTACAGTTCTGCCGCCTTTATTTAACTAAAGCTGGTATTTTTCGGGTGTTATCTGGTTTTATTTTTCAATTTCTTCTTTAATGACTTGTTGGTTTACTTTTCCAAATCGCGACATTTCGCTATACACTTCTTACTCTACGTACAGATGTTTTAAAACTAGTAATAGCTTAATGACAGACTTGCAAACAAAAATGACAAAACACATAATATGTCAAAAACATCAATACCTTGGCCAACTTAACAAATTGAAATTATTTTAAAATGTCATGTTGGATTAATATTTTTTGTTTCAAATTTAGGTGTGAAATTTTCTTACCGAATACCACGCAAGCTTAAATTATTCCTGGAAATTTTCTTTCGGGCACGAATATTTTAGGAAAATTATCCCTCGTCTTCGACTCGGGATAATTTTCAAAATATTCGTGCCCTCAAAAAAATTTCCGAAAATAATTTAAGCTCTTCTTTAATTTTGTGATCTATTTGTTGATTTTTTTATTTAAATCCTATGATTTAAATGTTGAACATTGCAACATAATCAGGTTTCGCTAGACAAGAGAAATATATGACCATGAAAGTGTATAGAAGATAGGCCTGAAAATAATAATATTCACTGTTAAAATAAAATAAAAGTGTTTCAAGTTATAAAAGAACTAACCAGTGTAGAAAATTCACTTTCAAAAAGAAAACATAAAAATGGTTGTAAGTAAAGAAGCTTATATTCTATTATTTCTTTATATAAACTATTTTGTTTCATTTATAACATCCTAGTTTAAATAAAATATTTCCTATTACTACTTTGGTAAATAATTTTAAGTAATCGGGTCTAATCAATTTTATAATAGTTAGAAAATAAATTTGTTATATTTGAACGTATATTTTTTTATATTTTATATTTAATTTAATAGGTAATTGTTTATATTAACTTTTACACATGTATTTATAATCATCTCTTAGTTATAAGTATTTATAAAAAGATCGTGTTGCAGATAGAGGTGATAAGCAATATGTAAAATTTGTAGGTACAGTTAAAGTGGAATGAACTGATATTTTTATAGAAACAGAACGAAGAAAAAGGTTTAAATCAAGTTGAGGATTTCATGGTCTCGGCTATTAAACGAGACAAAAGATTGACAAAAAACTCACTCTCAATTCTTTTCACTTCACTCAAGCTGGGTCCGCTAATTGTTAATAAAATATATATAATCTACTTCGTAACAAAAAATGATAAAATCATCAGACGATAAGAGTGGGAAATAAAAAGTTTCTAATGCATAAGGTTCGGCAATAAACAACCAACAAAACCTATTATTTCAATTTATAATAATTGCTTGAAAGATTTTCTTGTTTTTTTCACTAACAGATACCACCATAATTGACTTTAATAGTTTAATTCGAAGTTGCAATTAAATAATGTAAAAGTATTTTGGTGAACTGGTACAGTAAGCAACTTTCATTCGCTTTTTGCATAATACGGTATAAAGGAAGCCGTCCATAGACTTAAAATAAAATATAGACTACACTATTTACATCTCAACGCGGACAAACAACCTTTTTTGTACACATGTTTACTTCTGGGTACAGTCGACCGAGCCTTCCTCATCCAGCCTATGTTGTCATGTCTTTAATATTATCAATATTTTTTTTCTTGTTATACACATATATTGAGATATTAATACTACAGTTTAATAAAGTAGGTTTTAATATTCCATAGATGTATTAAATAGTCCTTATACTACTAAATTATAACTCGGATACTGTTTAATAAGGATAAGTTCTTTACAATATGACAACACCGATTAGAGGCGAGGGAGCCTATTCATTCATTTATTACCTTGTAGTACGTGTCGCACGTGTGCGGTAAAGCTTTGTTGCCGCTATCTCCCCGGCTGTATTAACGCATTTTCTTAGCTTGTAGTCCTTAAGTGTTTATTTTATTGACTTTTTCTGTTCAAAAACTATAAAATATGGTTCGCCAGTGCCATATTTGCAAAGAATTGACTTAAATAATCCATTTAAGTCTTGGAAATGACTTTTGACTTGTTGTAGAAAGGCGCTTATTTAGATAATATTTTAGTAAAATGTAAAATCTGAATTTTTTCTTTTTACATTACATTATTTACTTACTTTACATTGTAACAAAATTCATAATTATAACCCTGTTAAGAATTAATAATGTTTTTTCATTAAAATATATTCCGGTTTATTCTAAAATTATCTTCAGAATCTAAAATAACGTACAAGAATTTTTAAAATGATATTACATTATGAAACAATATTTTTAATATACCGGGTCGTCTCAAAAGTGGCTCAACCCTATAACTTTTTTATTTTTTGATAAAAAAACAGATTTGTATGTTAGTAGGTATATGACATAAATTAGGATTTATTGACGTATTCAATTGTTTTTAAGTCTCTTCCTGTTTCACCGAAATGATTACATCTTTTGATTTTTAAAGGCCCCCTCGGTATATTGCTACTTTATTCGATAAAAAATGACACTCGCTTAAAAACCTATCCTATTTTAAATTTCAATCCCAGTTTTTTCAATCCACTAAGTTTTAATCAAGGAGCCTTGGAAAAATAGTTTTGATCGTCTAATAGGTTTCGTGTCTTGTCTAGGCCGGTTAAAAGATGTACAAATCGTATTTTAATCATACATATGTCAATTTTTCAAATGGAACAAGGGTGACTCATTAGCATATTTGGAAAAAGCATTTTTTTATGAATATATTGATACCACACACTTGGTATTTCGGGTTCAAATTGTCGTTATGAACCGCGTGTTACAATTACAATTAAACCATATGCGAAAATGTCAAAGTTGACATATGATATGTCATTCTATTCAGAGTGTCATTTTCTATCGAATAAAGTAGAAATATACCGAGGGTGCCGTTTAAAAATTAAAAGTTATAGTCATTTCCGGTGAAACAGGAAGTGACCAAAAACAATTGACGTCAATCAATCCTAATTTATTTCATATACTAACATACTAAATCTTGTTTTTATTTGAAAATATATAAAAAAATTATGGGGATGAAACCACTTTTGAGACGCACACGGTATAATAAAGACAGAACCGAATTAAATAAATGTAGTTTTATTTTATCCATTTCTATCACCTTCCTTGCTTTAATGGAACAGATTTATGTTTTCTCTAATTTACATAATAGACATTTGTTTAACCAGAAAAAAATTTACAACAATCATATTTTTTTTTCTCTCCCTGTCGCCGATTCTATTATATCTGTGGAATAGATCCTGTTTTGATTAATATTAGGGGTTGTAAATGTTTGACTAAAATTAATAATTTATTATTAATTTCAAAAATTACCTAATTTCGATTATAATTAATTACGATATATTTTTAATTTAATTATAGCTTCATTAAAATAAAAAAATTACCCGGCTATGATACGGAGAGTTCAGGTGTACTTGAGAAACGAAAGACAGTGTTGTGTTTCTCGGCAGAGTCGTCAGGGAACGACCGTTACGACAGAGACAACCTATCTATCGCTCGTGTCGCACTCGTTATAACCTAAAACAATAACACAACAATAACAAGACAGTGTCTGACCGCATGTTCCAGCTATTTATGAATGAGATGCTCAGTCTATATTTTATTTTAAGTCTATGAAGCCGTCATTTTCATAATTACCCGGCGGAAAATAAAAATCATCGAAACGATGACCACATGTCGAGGATTTCATGGCCTCCGCTATTAAACTTGAACTTTTTTTCACTAATTTAGATTCTATCGTATTCAGATTTTACGTTCTCTTCGACGTTTATTGGCAGGGCGATGGAGTCGTATTTTTCAGTATTATATCACTTTATTAGTGAGCAGCTGGTTATGATTTCCTGCACTTACTTTATTTATTCTTTCGATAATTTACTTACTAGAGTAAACTTAGTTAAATAGATAGGTACTTTTCTAAAAAATAAATGTATTAATTTGACTATACAGGGTTGTTCACCACATACGACACGGAGTATTGTAGCTAAACAATGAGATTTTTAATAATTTAAGTTTTGGGTTCGATGAAGGACTATTAGAGGTACAATTTAAAAATAATTTTACAAGATACAGAGTGTCCCAAATAAGTAAAAAATATCAAAGTTGTATTTTTTTAAATGGAACACCCTGTATATTATTACATTTTTAGTTTCTACGATTAAAATAAAGGTAAATTTGATAAAGGTTTATTATACTTACACCTTACCGTTTTTGAAATATTTTCAATTTTGTGAAATTGCAGGAAAAATTTTAAAGCTTCATTTCTCCAAGGGTATCAAAGTTTTTAATACTAAATATTTACTGAAGTTTATTTACTGATCAATTATTGTGTTGCAATAATAAAAATAATACCACCTTATACAGAGTGTCTAAAAATTTATTTTAAATAATTATTAGCTTCAAACGGCAATAACTTGTTTAATTTAAATGGAACACCCTCTATATTTTACGAGAATCAGATGCACAATTTAATTGTCTATCAAATTATATTATACCATTTTTTACCTATCTCTTTAAGTTTCCGTAGAAAATGCATTTCCTTGTAATTTTAAATTTATTTATCAATATACCCATGGAATACTGACATGACTGTATATATATATATATATATATATATATATATATATATATATATATATATATATATATATATATATATATATATATATATATATATATATATATATATATATATATATATATATATATATATCATAACGTGGTATACTTATGCTTCCAAAATCAAAGCAGAAACAGGGATAAGAGTATTTGGACCAAAAAAGAAATACTCCGAACCATTGGGCACGTCATCATCATCATCAACCAGCCTGAAGTGTCAATTGCTGGACGTAGGCCTCCCTCAAATATTTCCACTCTGCTCGAACCTGTGCCACTTGGATCCAGTTTTCTCTAAATATCTTTAAGTCATTTGACCATCTTGTCGGAGGTCTGCCTCTGCTTCTAAAAGCATCCTGTCTTGGTCGCCATTCTAGTATTAGCTTGATCTACCTAATGTCCGTTCTTCTGGCAATATGCCCAGCCCAGTTCCATTTGAGTTTTTTAAGCAGATATATCTTCTTCTTCGGGTGCCATGTGCTATGCCGCACGTTGGCGATCATTTGCGTCTGTTTTATGGCTATAAGATGACTAGGGTTCCCTCTTCGGCTCGTCGAAATATGGTTGCGGCGTCAGGTATGCCACTCCAGTTTCTTATGTTGCGAAGCCAAGAATGCTGTTTTCCACCCGGTCCCCGTCGGCCTTCGATTTTCCCCTACAGTATCAACCTGGGTATAGAGTATTGACGTCCTCTTAATATATGTCCTAGATATGATACTTTGCATTGTTTTACGGTATCCATTAGATGTCTGTCTCTGGACTTCATCATTTGTTACATGCTCCGTCCAGGGTAAGTGCAGCAATAAAGTGTCCACATTTCGAAAGCCTCAATTCTGTTTATTGATTTTATCTTAAGTGACCAAGTCTCAGCACCATGCAACATCACAGGCCACACATAAGATTGAATTACCCGTATCCTGGTATGTAGCTGCACATTTCTATGCAGGAGTAAATTCTTAAGTTTAAATAAGGTTGTTTTTGCACGGCCGATTCTTCTCTTAAGTTTCTCATCGCAATCCCACCCTTCATTTAGAGAGGCGCCAAGATAGGTGAAATTTGTGACCCGTTCGATGTTCTCTCCATTGATGTTAAGATGAGTGTTGTACTGGTGTCTGCTGAGCACCATCATTTTAGTTTTTGCAACGTTAATATGAAGCCCAAACTGTTCACCGCATTCGTTTAGATTATTTAGCAGAATCTGGATATTTTAAAGGTTTTTAGCCAGAATTGCGGTGTCATCTGCATAGCAGATATTATTTATTGGGATGCCATTGACTTTAATACCGTGCGTCTCACTCTCCAAGGCCATTAGAATGGGTGATATTACATATACAAACCAAACTCCCTTCAATACGCTGAAGGTTTCCTTTGTTCGATCACAATCAATACGGATCTCCGCCGACTGCTGCCAACACAGTTCTTTAATTGTTCTTATGTCCTTGCCATCCACGCCTATTTCCTGTAGTCTCTCCATATCCAGAAGCAGATCTCCATAAGCAAATATATAGCATCCGTTATTCGTGTTAGCTGTTTTATAACTGTATTGGGTATCTTGTCTCTTAGAGATATACCAAGCATTGCTCTTTCCATAGCTCGTTGGGCTACACGGGTTTTTTCTATGGACTTTTTTGTCAGTGTAAATGTTTCTGCATCATATGTAAGTAGTGGCATAACGGACTGATGGGACATCTTCCTCTTTAAGCATATGAACACGTACAGGTAGAAATCTACGCTATCGAAAGATAAGTACAATTTATTTTAGATAAGAACTACCGGCAACAAGAAATAGCTATGTTATCCGCTAGTCAAGCAGCATTAAAAGTGATCAACTCAGTAACCATCAATTCAAAGCTGGTCAAAGAATGCCTAGAGAAACAGAAAGAAAATAAAGTCCTCCTACCTTGCGTGCCGAGCCGACCAAGGTATAGAAGACAATGAAAAAAGAAACAATCTAGCTAGAAAAGGAGCGAACACCCTACTAACTAGATCAGAACCGTTCTGTTTTCCAAGTGAAACCCAACTTAAAGCGAAACTCAAGACCTGGAAGACTCCACTTCAATCACTGGATCCTAGTCACTTCAATATATCTTAGTCACTTCAATTCACAAAATTGTTCTATCAAATTTACGATTGAAAAAATTAAAAACTTCCATCTCCTGTTTCTGGATGTTCTGATCAGTATAAATAAGAGACCTATTGCCACTTCTGTGTATAAAATACTAACACAGACAAAAAATAGTATCTATTTAAATTCTCAGTTGAACCATTCTCAAACAACCAAAATACTAACAGTCAAATTAAATTTTCTGATAATATATTTAATAATTTGGTTTTAAAATCCTTTTTTATTGAGCACATACCTAACATATCCTGGTTAGCATTTACATGAATAAATAACAAATTTTTCAAAAATAAAAAAATAGGCTTCTATAAATATCAATTAATAAAACATAAAATAATTTGTAGTTTATCACTGTATTCCTTATTAAAAAACTGCCTACATCCGACGCTGGAGTTAATATCTTTAACAGATTTATTACCATTCAATTAACATGTCTCAGATTATAGCACGCATTTGCATATGGCGCCTTGTTTATATGTTGATTCATCTTTAGTTGCTGGTAATTTTTCTTAATCTGGTAATGATCATATTGGAGAAATTATCATCTAAAGGATTGCCGTTAATTTTTGTTTTATCCAAAATTATATTAAAGGTAAACAAATATTTTTGATTAATTGATAGGAACTATCGGAAATAGTCATCTTATCCAATAGTTAAGCAACTCTTAAGGGCGATCAACTCAATAACAAGTAATTCGAATTTGGTGAAAGCATGTCTAGAGAAGCTTAATAAATTAAGAAAATAGGAAAATCAAGCCCTAGGTAGCAAAATAGCTCATCAGTTAAAAAAGTTTTTATGATAATCTACATAATAATCTTACTAGTAATATTTTTTGATTTAAATTTACTAGTAACATTATTATGTAGATTATCATAAAAACTTTTTTATTGCATATATTCTTGTTATTCTTGTTATTAGTCTGTTTTTTTGTTTAAAGGCTGTGTATGTGGAAACTGGTAGAGACCCATTATTAATAAAAAAGTATTACCAGACGGGTATAGTTTATTTAATAATTTATTGTTTGATTCAGAATCGATAGTGGCCTTTTCCCAAATCAACTGATTTCTGAAAAGGCCAATAACGACTCAGAAATTCAGCACAGAATTAGCAGCGCCTCAAGAGCATTCTGGAAATTAAAAGACAGGATTTTCTACAATCATGACGTGAGCACAAAAACGAAATTTGCAGTGTACCGAGCAATAATAATCCCCACCATGTTATATATGAAAGCGAAACCTGGATGTCATACCGTAATAAGTTGCAACAGAGACACCATAGACACGTGTAAAGAATCAAATGACACCACCGTGTCTCAAACGTATCGGTCCTTGAAAAAACTAGCTGCGAGAGCGCTGAAGTCATTATTAATAAATCCCGCTTAAGATGGGCTGGTCACAGTGGTCGCGTATGCATGATACAAGAAAAACTCCTACCGAAATCTCTTCTTTATGTTGAGTTTGTAAAAGGTAAGAGGAAACTGGATGGATAACTCAAAAGGTACGTGGATATTTTCCATGAAAACTTAAAGGGAATAAACATGCAGAATCGTTGGAAAGAATTGTAAACTCAGTTAACAGCTACAACCAAAAAGGAAAAAGGCAACAAAGTAATGAGATTTTTGAATGTCCGGAGTGCGGAAGAGAGATAACATCACGTATCCCAAGAAGCATTTTTTGTTTTATAAGTGTGTTAGGAAACTTCCCAACACACCATATTATACAACCTAAACGCATCTAGAATGGCTGTCGTGAGTTATTGGTAACCATTATATAACACTTATATGCCCTAAACGGTCCATTTTATAACTGTTCCTATGGTAACCCTTAACACTCAAGGTGTGCAACCAAAGTCCTGAAAACTTTCTCAACACCTTTATATATCCTATCGAGTTACCGCTATAAAACTGAAAAAGGGTATATAATAGTTATATAGTGGTGTTGAGAAGGTTCCCAGAGACTACCACTATAGAAATATCGCGCATGCGCGTTTTTTGAAAATATACTTGTTTCTTTCTGACTAACTACTTTAATATTTGCCTCTTTTTTAACATAAAAAGCAGATATGATCTTATTGCTCCAAGTTGTCCTACGCAGATAATCCAGACCAGAAACAAAAGAGACAAAATGACGCCATCCCTGTCATAGCCCAAAAAAGCGTTTGCGTTATGCAAATGACTTTATAGAAATTACTGGCTTAATAACATCTACTGTGCCTATCCAGAGTACCAAATACATATGCGATATTAAATGTACTGTGTGAAAATCAATTTTACCTCCAAAAAACACATGCGCCCCCAAAAGCAGAATTATTTAATAGATTTTTTTATAAACAAAAAAATATGGTAAAATTTTTGTAATGAAAGTCAAATTTATTAATATAAATAATAGAACATATGACTTTTTTAATACATAGAAATAACTGGCAACTGGCCAAAATATAGTTTTGTACCAGTTTTCAACGTTATCTTAGAAATACTCATTCTAGCTAAAAATGAAGACATCAATAATAATGGCAATAACAATTATATAAATTTGGTTAGTTAAGGTTGCATAAATGAGTTTGGTTTATTTAAAACACCAATTTTAGTATTTTATACAACTAAACGTGATACAAATCACCATTATAAATGCCGGGGTGTTTATGGCTACTTTTAGTCACCCAGAAAACCTTTATGTAACCCGTGGTGTCGACTGTAGCGACTCCCTGTGAACGAAGTTAGACATTACAGCAATTTGACAGAAAATGTGCAGAAAATAAAACATAACCTCATAAAATTGAAATAATACTGTTTTGGTTCAATTTGATCTATATTTAAAGTGGTAAGAGTTTGCAAAAGAGTTCTAGGGTCCTTTGGTACTTTTGTAGAACAGTTATGAATGAATTGACTATAGAAAAAAGCTCTTTAAGTGCAGAATGTGTAATTTTAAAGCGCAAAGCTCATTTTCTTATGTTAGAGAATGCCTTAACCAGGCATCTTCCTGTTCCTGATCGTTTTGGCAACTTTCTGTTGGAAATATCTCAGGTTGATCCTGATCTCTGCTTGTGGATGGTAAATTTGCATGTTGGCTTTCAATATTGGTAGATGTAGTTTGAATGAGGTTTGGATTATTCCTAATTGTTTTTAAATTCTGAAGAACTTTTCTTTTGAACGTAGATGTATTTTTGTGTTTTGTCCAGTTTATTTTTTTATTATTCATTGTAATACCGAATTGTTTGCTTGCTAATATATTATTTGTTTTGATTATATTCAAAATTTGAGGTTATGTCATTAGATTTGATATTCGGTAACTACAGGTTATATAAAGCATGCAAACATTTGAAAGGTGCAAAAAACGATTTGAGGGAACAATTATATAACTTGTAGTATTATTGGTTACATAATGGTTCTTAATAACACCTTTAGTTATATAGTGTATATCTTGCGTACCTTTATAACACCTAATACCAGAAGTTATATAAAATAGATGTGAATATCTTTATAAAACCCTACTATGAAACCTTTAGTAACAAGAACCTGTAGTTTGATAAGGAAAGTGATAAACAACATTTCAAGGTTACTATTAGTGATAAGTAGTAACCAACGCTACACTTATATAAATCAAAACACTGTAAGATACCAATGAGACATTTATTAAACCTTTGAGTAACCATCTTCTGGTGCGTGTCAGATACTCGTCAGCGAGTAATGGCTGTAAAAAGTATATGATTGTTGATTTGTTAATTAATAAGTGTAATTCTAGTAATTTGAAATTTACATTTCATTTATATGTTTTCATCTATCAGTCTAATCTGTAACAAAGGAAACATTTAAGAATAATAACATCGTATTTTATTAAAAATTTCAAAATTTCTCAAAATTCTGGTCGAGGATACTTTTGACTTTTGACAAATAAAAAAGGCCGAGAAAGGAGAAATCTTAATAATTACTTATATTATTTATTACATTAAAAAATAGCATAACACATACAAATTCAAAATGATCTCTTTCATGTAAAAAACCTCACTATAAATTTAATTTCCTGAATTGGACATGACTTAATCAAGATTAAGTTTTCACTTCTCTGTGACGTTTCTAATATTATTCGTCCTCAGAAGACAGGTAGTTATTCCGAAAATTTTAAATATACGATTTCATCTTCAACTTCGTGACATAATTACGAAGAACTGTTAAAGAACCATATGGTAAAACTAATAACATTACCGAACGATGTTCGGTTTAGGCTAACTGTACATTGATTTTAATAAATTTTATATAGTAGTGATGCTCACCATAGTTAGATTGGTCGAAATGAAATATATTTAATAGCACGATACACGAGTAGTTTTAGTATCTGTAATATACTAACTGATCTTAAACGACGTCGTATATTAATTAAAGTTTATTTATAATTTATATACTGACCGGTACGATAAACGTACGCTTTAAAATTTTCATTATTTTAAATTATTTGCCTTTTTTATATTCTTTCTAAATTTAAAATAGAAGTTCTTTTTTGTCAATTATACGAGGGAAAACAAAATGTTGATACTGAGCAAAAGTTTGAAACATCCTGTGGAATCGTATAATAAAATAAAGGTACTTTTAGACGGTCAATTCAGGTTTCCGTTTAGTTTCAGTTCCTAAGGCTAACTGGCAGAAATCGTCATTAAAAAATAAAGAAGAGTAGGGAGCCAAGTAATGACGTCTAGGGCTTGACCTCGCCAAAATTTCATGGATTGTCATACCCCAGTCGCCTTTGAGGTCATTGTTTTCGACCGTATGGTATAAACAGATAATAAAAAGGAGCTGATATTACTGTAGGAAATTTAAGACCTCGGTAAGGACTACCAGTTGCCAAAAATCTTACAGTTGTACCGGGTGGCCCACTAAGAATGTACGCCGGCTGTATCTCAGAAACTACTTGTCATATAACTTTGGGAAAAAATTATAATAAGTAAATCGACGAAGAGAAATCGCTGGAAATTATTTTCAAGTTCGAAAAATGTCCGTTAGGGGGCGTTTCTCTGATAGCTAATCAGAAAACAGGGTTTTTCTCAAAAATGTGCAGGTGAACAGGTATTTTAAATATTACTATTGTAATCATCGAGAAATTTGTATTTTTTTTTGATATATAGTATTTTGCTCTATCTTATAAAAAAAGTGGTGGGGGAAGGTTAAACTTGCTTTTATTACAATAAGGATAACTATTTTGGTTTGGTTTAGCCCATTTAAACAAACTATGGCTCGTTTAAAAAAGCTTTTCTTCTTTAACGATATCCAGTATAAATTTTGTTAAATAACAGATATTGCGTTTTTGCATAATAAATTTAAATAGGAGGCTATATTTCTCTCTGCACAGTTAAATAGAGCACAAAATTTCCAAAATATCAGCGCAAACCGCGCAAATATCTCTCGTTACGGAAAAGATAGAAAGTTGCGGTTTGCGCTAGTATTTTGGAAAATTTGTGCTCTATTTAACTGTGCAAAGAGAAATATAGCCTCCTATTTATTTTTTTTATGCAAAAGCGCAATATCTCTTATGATGCCAAACAGCGCCCTCTAGATACCACGAAAAAATAATGGAGATCGATACTGGAGATCATTAAGGAAGAAAAGCTCTTCTAAACGACCACTAATTTGTTTAAATCGGCTACCCTAAATCAGAGTTATCCTTACTTAAATAAAAGCATAATATTTGATGGGTAGTTTCATCTCGTTGGAATTTGACTTTCGAAAAATCCGTTTGCCAAAAATGAGCTTTTTACGTCAAGCAATTTAAACAGAATCGTGGTTAAGAAATTACCCAACTTTTTGGAACACCCTGTATGATTTTTTAAAAAATTTCAAAATATCTAAAAAAGCCAAATAAATTACGCTTGTCCAAACGTTTTCCCGAAAGACTAACCGTTTTTTAAATAACAAATATGGTAATACTTGAGGGGCGTTTTCACCCTCTTGGAATTTGAGATTCGAGAAACCCCTCCTTTTCGAACCTCTAAACCCCACAGTCAATCCGTTTGCCAAAAATCAGCTTTAAACGTCAAGCAGTTTAAGCAGAATCGTGATTACTCAATGGTCATATTTTATGAAACACCCTGTATAAATTTAGAAAAAATCTTAAAATATGTAAAACAACAAAATAACATATACGTGTTTAAGAGTATTTCCGAAAAACTCACCGGTTTTTAAATAAAAAAATATTTTAATATTTGAGGGATAGTTTCACCCCTTAGAATTCGAGTTTCTAAAAATCCCTTCTTATCAAACCTCTACACCCTAAAGCCAATCTGTTTTCCAAAAATCAGCTTTTTACATCAGCGCTTTAAGCAGGATCGTGATTAATCAATGACCAGATTTTTCGAAACACCCTGTGTACATTTTTAAAAAATCTTAAAATATGTAAAAAACAAAAGAAAATATACGTGTTTAAGCGTTTTTTCGGAAACTTGACCCTTTTTAAAAAAAAAATATTGTAATATTGATTATATTTACAGCATTTTTAATTTTAAACGCATGCCTTTGCTTTTGTTTCTAATCATCTACAAACTAGTGCTTATTGTTCTTGTAATGTCGCTGTTATTGAATTATGTAGAAGGTTTTTTTTTTTACTTTTTAGAGTATTCTTTCATGGGTAAAAATACAAAGTTTTTCAGATTTATGTTTCAGTAACGAAATATACAGGTTTTTTATAGTATATTTTGTAATATATCCTAGAAATTTTTTAATCAAGTAACCTTTTAACTTCAATTAGTCATGCAATATCTCCTAAAAAGTAAATGCGAAAATATATTTGCATTTATAAATGAAAAGGAAGTTTACGTGTGTGACATTATTGTTAAATTAACTAAAAAGTAGTCAAAGTAAAGCACGACATTCAGGCACGACTTAGCAAGATACCCACATGCTGTTAAATTTTATTGCTTTGAACAACGTAGTTACAAATTACACGGTGTTTGAGTCTTTTTTGTACTTACACGGCATTGGCACTGCTTTTACAACAGAATACACCCATATTTTTTTATAGTATATTCATTAAATACGTTCATACATTATTTTAATTTCTATGCAGATATTGAAGGCTTTTAAATTGAGAAAAACAAGAGAAGTTTATTTTTAAAGATATTCGAACTGATATTAATGGGATACCTTCTACATAACTTTCTTATGAATTAGAATAAAATATAAAAAAAAATAATTAAAATTCAAGTGATGGTAATAAACAAGCACGTGTCGAAGTGATATATCAATTAGTGATTGAATCTATTAAAATATATTACTTATTAATAATGTTCGAAACATCTATTAATATGTTTTAATCTAAAGAATACATTTCTATATTTATATAACAATAATAGGAACAGTGGATTACAAATTTTCAGAAAATAAGATGGTTATACGTCACCATTTTGTTTTATATATTATCTTTTATCCAATTTAATTTAAGGCTGTACTTAAACTGCCGTTAAACGGTAGCTTACTAAAATGCCGTTAATAGGTATGACGTCGTTGATGTGACGCACTTGACGGCTTTATGAAATATAGAAATTTTATAAGGACTAACCAACACTATCCACCCCACCAAATAACCAACTTAACCAACGCAACTAATCTCGACACTGATAAAAAATATGAAAAACAAATATAAATTAGTAAAAATCAACCAACCCCACCAAATAACCAACTAACCAATGAATTAACACCCTCCAAATAACCACGCTAACCAACCCACCAAATAACTAAACCAATCCAACTAAAAAGAGTGAAACCAATGCAATAAGATCACGCTATAAGCAAAAAAAAATATAAAAAAGTCTTGGTCGGCGTGAGATTTGAACCACGGACCATTCGCTTACCAAGCGATAGCCTCAGCCACTGACCCACAGGTGCTCTTACAGAATGCTTAAGGCTAGGCATTACTTTCCGCCGACATGAACGACGTCACAATATCTATTAACGGCATTTTAGTAGGCTACCGTTTAACGGCTGTTTAAGTACATCGTTAATTTAAAATTCCTGTAACCTTCAAGGTCAAGAGCAAAATAAAACAACAATACACCAAAACACTTTACTTTTACTCCAGACGCGCGTTTCGCTAACCATATTAGCATCATCACCCAGATGATTAAAACTAAACTAATATCTACAAATTGCGCTTTTATATGGGCGCTCAGTTGGCACCGACCAATCGGCGCGAAACAAGCTAAGTGTAACTATTATTTATCAAGACTTAGGGCAATAGGAACAGAGAACTGCAAAGAATTGGAACTGGACACCATTATCTTTACTCATATTATCTTCACATTTATTAATTTTGACGATCTGATATGCATCTAATTGCCTGTAATTTGAGTCTCTATAATGATCTTTATCAACAATATGTTGAGCAAAGCAAGATTTATCTGCTTTGTAATATCTTTTCTAAGACATATGTTCTTTAAATCTAGTTAATATTGATCTTCTAGTTTGCCCAACATATTTGATGACAATCTTTACATGAAATTTCATAAACACCTACCCGACCTTTCCAGTGATGCTGTTTTATTCTTAAGGATTATCTAATAGTTGTTGTAATTTATTATTAGCACTATACACAAGTTTATAATAGATTTTCTTAAAAATTCATTTGAACCACGAGATAAGTATAAAGGGGTAAAGCATATTTTAACGTATCCTCCAATTGAAAAATCGAATTTGAAGAAATCGCAAACTTATACCTACGTGTGCCTACGTTTTCTAATTATTTTATCAGCTAAGGAATCCAAGTGGTAACCAACTCAAGGCGGAACTCAAGAACTTGGAAGATTCCATCCGCAACCTGGAATGGAAATCTTGCAATGGTCTAAGACACTCGAAGAAGTTTCTGAGGGCTTATGATCAAGAAAAATCACAGATCTTCCTGGGTCTGAGTAAGAACAATCTTCGGATTGTCACGGGGTTTTTAACAGGACACTGTCTCCTCAATGAACACCTCAGTAGATTGAAACTAAGAAGAAACGGCGAATGCAGATTCTGTGGGGAAGATGGTGGAACACCAGTACACCTCATCACTGAGTGCGCCGAGACGACAACCATTCGTGCCATGAACTACCCTCTATAAAACCGTCCCAGATACTGGCTTTTGTCAAAGCCCTGGGACTGTATGATGAGTTATGATTCAAGAAAGGGGGACACAATGGATCTGTAAGGTCGAAGTGATTAACCCCCCTCCCACTCATTCTAAATTCTAAAAAATTCTAAAATCAGCTAAGGAAGGAGAATAACCAAAGATATTTAAGGCCTTGACCATGCTTTGCCGCACGAGCTAGCGAGAAAAAAAGTGGTACAACGCTTTCGGGGAGCGACTTCGAGCAAGTATCATGAGTTTATATGAACAATTTCACATGTATTGTATCGTGTATGCTCCGTCCGGATGATGTTTTTTCAAGATAGACGTCGGACGGAGCATACGCGACCATGTGAAATTGTTGATATAAACTCATGGTACTTGCTCGAAGGGGCGGACGCTCCGTCGCGCGCGATCCGCTCCATCTGAAAGTGCTGTAAGGATCGCGCAAACACTAAAAAAACGTTTGATTTAAAGCTAAGAAAAGCATTATAATAAACTTGGTAGCTCTGGTCGTGTGCTAGGAAGTAATTTTTTTCAGTTTGTAGCTTCTGAATAACGGTCTAGGTCCTAACACTATTATAGGTTTATTTCAATATTTGAATAAACCTATAAATTTATTCTTTGAAATAAATTTTAGCTTTAACATTATTACGCATTGGCATAAAAGTGTGTATTTTGGGTGGTATTCCACAAAATTTGCCGGCTGTTGAGGTAACAAATAATTTACAGATTACAGAAATAAATTGCAAATAATATTTATATTAAAACAGCATATATCATTTTTTCAAACAGTGCTTCGTGGCAGATCATTCTGGACGAAATGCAAAAATGGGGTATAAGTTCGTCTCTGACTAACATGGTGGCATCTTATCTCTCTGAAAGGACAATTTTAATTGAAGACGATACTGCTAAAAGGCAGATTAACGTAACCAGTGCCACAGGGGTCAGTACTTGACCCAACACTATGGAATATCCAGTACAACGACCTACTGGAAACGGTTATGCCCGAAGGAGTAACACTAATCGGCTTTGCCGATGACGTAGCGATGGTGGTAACGGCCAAAAACGAAAAGACACTCATGAGTGTTGGCTTGGAGTTTGGCTTGATTCAAAGCTTACATTCGGCGAGCATATAAATCAAGTTATACGAAAGGCGGAACGAACTTTGACTGCACTGGGTAGGCTGATGCCTAATATAGGACGGCCACTTGCTTCCAAACGTAGAATCCTAGCCTGTGTAGCACACTCTCAACTGTTATATGCCGCCCCAGTGTGGCACTTCGCAATATCAAAGGGATATATAAGGCAAAAACTTAAAGCTATACACTGTAAACTGAACCTCAATATCTGCACTGCATATAGAACTGTCTCCGTTGAAGCATTAAATGTCATATCCGGGGTGCCGCCTATTCACCTACTTGTAGAGGAGAGAAGAGAGAGACACAAAAGGACATCAAAACTGGAGGCAAGAAGCATACTGATGATTGAATGGCAAAAGGAGTGGGATCTAGATAGATATGGTAGATGGACACATGATCTCAAACCAGACATTAATATCTGGTTAGACAGAAGCTTTGGAGAGACGGACTATTTCCTAACTCACGGATTGACAGGGCTCGGATGCTTTAACAACTATTTGCATAAAAGGGAGAAATCCACCTCAAATTTGTGTATGTATTGCAAGGAAGTTGACAGTGTCGAACACACACTATTCCTCTGCAATGAATGGAAGCAGCTTAGAGAGTCATTCCAACGGGACAGTGGTGGACAAGTCTTTAATGCCAAAAATATGATGCAAGTGGTGAAACATCATGGAAAATTACATATAGATGCATTCGAGAAATAATAGAAACCAAAGGAAATAGAATGCGGGGCCTAACCGCATAGACAGCCTTCCAGCTGAAGTAATGCGCAAGCGGTTTTCAGCTGGATAGAGCGATGGAATGCGAGGAGGGTTTTTTTAGTTGGTAGGAATCCGACACTACCCAACGGTGTCTTATGCAAGATTTTCCCCTCCTCCTCAAAAAAATGTCACTTTTTCAAACATATCCTTCAAATCCTTCAATTTAATAGCTGTTAGTAAAAGTTTCCCGTCAAATATGCACACATAGTGCACACAGTTTTTTTTTGCTTTCATTTCTACTTTTTCAGCTAGTCAAAGATTCTTCGACTATCTCGATATATCAAGATCTAAAGAAATTATCTATAGGCTTCATCGATTTATTTTTGTTTAGCGTGATTTTTCAATTATTTACAACGAAAAACTACCAACCATTTTACTATGTAAATGCCGCAAGACATCGTAAATTACAGGTCTCTGAAACTTAAACACCATTTATTACGGGTAAATAACTATAATCCGTAAATAGTTATGCTCGCTGAATAGTAATCTTGAGTGACATCGGCCTGGTCTACGTATTACCTCGTAAATTTGAAATATTGCCTCCGATGCACCACTAATCACCTGCTTTGCTTTATTTTCTTCATAAAGCACAAGATAAATTGGTTTATCTGTCGGATTAATTCGTTTCTTTTATAATTTTGCGCTAGATAGATTGAATGAGTGATGCTAAATTAATGAGTTATGGCAAATTGCATTTGCGCCATTGCTATTTGAGTTATTAGTCTACAGGGTGATACAATGTTCTGCAGAAGCTCCAAAGAAGTTTCTTATTTTCAGTTTGCAATTCCTTTTTTACTCGGTTTTTTATTACAAAATAGGCAGTATATTCAGGGCTGGTAGATCTCGAGAAAAGAAAAATATTTTATCCTTTACCGTTTTTCAAATCGAAAATAACCTAAATATTTTACTTTGACATTTTGAAAATAAAGTTTTTTTTGCTTAAATTTGGATAACTGAATCTTTTCTGGATTTTCTTTTTTTTTATTTAATCTACTACATATATGTGTTCATCATCATCAATCATCATCATTCTCAGCTTATTCTACCATTTCCAATTATGGTGTAGCCTCCCTAACATGTTTAGATACTCTCTTTGTAGTTGGGCCCATTGTGGTCTATTATTGGCTATGTGGGCCCAAGTTATCCCTGCAAATTTCCTAATATCGTGGTCCTATCTTAAGTTTGGTCTTAAAAGTCTTACTTCCTGATGGGTACCATGCTGTAATTTTTGTGGTCCATGTTTTGTCTGTCCTTCTTGCCTTCTTGCCAGATGTCCTGCCCATTGCCACTTGAGGGATTTGATTTTGTGGATGACAACTATTACCTGGGTCTTTTGTCGTATACACTCTATTCTTTTACGGTCTTTCTTGGTTATTCCCAGTATATTTCGTTCCATTGAGCGTTGTGCGACCTACACTTTTCTTATAATGTCCGTTTTAAGTCATGACTGTCATGACTGGTAGTACACATTGGTCGAATGTTTTTTTTCCTTTAGATCCAGTTGCATTCTAGATTTGAATATGATTGAGTTTCTTCCATAAGTACTCCATGCTAACTTAATTCTCCGGTTGATTTTTGGTAGCAGAGATCTCGAGGTGTGTATAGTGTATTATGTATTAGTTGTCCCAAATATATGTATTCTTTTACAGATTGTACGAAGGTTGTATTTCGAAGGTTGTACTTCTATATGTTGTCATATTATCAAGAAATTATGTTTTTTTTACTAAAAACTAAAAAATTTGCAAAGATTTTTTAAAACATTCCAAATTTTCAATATTTTTTTCGCGAAAAAAAAACTTATAGATGTGTTCCTGGAGTCAAAATATACTGCCCTTAAAATATTTGCACTTAATTAAGACTCACCCAGTATTATGTACTATATTAAACTACTTTGTGAGTGTGTGCTTTTTTGATAGTATTAAACTATTAGCTATTATTAACTATTTAAATGTGGCTGTATTATTATAACATTATGTATTTTTACTCAGTAAATTTGTTATTTGCCAAGCAGTTTTTATGCCAAAAATACCAAAATATTATACCCAATCTATAGGTATATATTGGTTTTTAAAATATGACCAATATTGTTCATATTAGAAATGTAAAATTGCAATTTGGATGTTTTTAAAGTGGCGTCTTTTATAAAATTGATGATACCTAAAACTTCAATATTTCATAGTTTATACAGGGTGAATTATAATAGATGTTGTATAGATATTGCATTTTTATGTGGATAACCTGGAGTTTGTTGCTCTAACCATTATTTTTTTTTCTAAAAAAAGTTGTTAACAACTTGCCCTCCAAATTTCATTCCTATTGCCATTCAAATTTCATTCGAATCGCTAAAAGTAATTGAAAGAAAAGTATAATAAATCGAACAAAGATGAAGACAAACCCGCTGAAGCTACGAAACTAAGCAGAATCGGACCTATGTTGATATGAAAAATAAATCTTATTTTTACGACAGGAATCTCTCCACGAAAGATGGCACATGTTTTGAAACACCCTGTAAATATACTAAATACCTATGTATTTATTTTCCATTTTGCATGGCACACATAACATTCCTTCGTAGTTTTAATTCAATTTCCAACCTACCAACATATTTATTTCCTAGCCAAATATATATAACAAAGACCGTATAATAGTTATTATAACAACACCCTTGAGGGACATTTCATACATTTAAAGTTCACTGTACTATATACTCTATCGTTACCTCAGAATAATGATAGAGAACGAAACCCACGAACAACGAATTTTATAGTAGCAACAGCTTTTACACATACACTAGATGCCCCCATAGGAATACTGACGAATAGCATGCATATTTATTAGGTGCAGTTTCCCCAGCTGACGTACCGTACTAACCTAAGGCAAGGTACTCATTACCAGGCGGCACAAGTCCATTATCCTTGTTAGCAGATAACTTACGATCCATATTAATGTACCTACATGTAGAGTGCGGTGGATGATTGAAAGCAATGCCGGCTAGCTGTAAATCAAGTTGAACGGACCTACAGACGTTTTTATAAGCATCACACCTAGGTTTCTCACTCAATAAAAAGATTGAATGCGTTGAAATAAATATCAATTTATAATATACAGTGTACAGGGTGCGTCAAATTCGTCGCTTTTAAAGGGCCTATAGAAAAGGCTTAACATCTTTTTCTATAGGAGATAGACGAAAACTAATATTGGTGTCTGGAGCCTAATTTTTATCAAAAACATGATGGTGAAAACCGTACATCGATATCTGTTACCGTTTCGGAGTTACGGGGTGTTTTTCAAAAATCTGCATTTTTAACAAAGCGCTGTAACTTTTTTGCTATGAAAAATTTTGTATTTTTATGAAAATATTTCCAAAGCACCTTTTTATGTAGAATTTAATAATAATAATAATAATAGTTTAAGTATAATTTTTTTAAATTAATAATTTAAGAGTTATCATGTTATCAACAGAAAAAATGATTTTTATTTGGGATACCCTATATATTTTGAATTAACTGAAAAGGACTTAAAATTACCTTTCCAGAAATATAGCACATTTGATATTTTGTTATAATCCTCTTCGAAATACAGAATTTTTAAAAGTTCGCCACTTTTAACTAGTAGGCTTTGGACCCCTTATTGATAGTCTGCTCCTAATGGAACTCGAAAACATATTTTTCCAGCAAAACGATGAACCGCTTCAGAACGCTGAAGTTATCAGGAAAAAAAATGAAGTTGAAATTTTGTGGATTTGTCAGTCTTTACTGAACTTATTTTATGTTATTTATTATTTATTCTACAACTGGTAGTTATTTAGAGGTAGTAAATCTAGATGTTTTTTGTTGCAGAACTTAAATTAACAATGACTCTATTGCGATTTATCGAAAAAGACTGTAATAGTATATTGTGTAATAAGCTATGAAAAAGGCTCTTTGCACACGGGTGTGACGGTTTATCGCCTACGGCTCGTGCCATAAGTCCCACGAGTGTGCAAAGAGCCTTTTTCAAACGTGTTGCACACTATACTTTTTCTGCGACTGCATATCACAAAATAACAAATATTCTTTGTAAATTTATTTAAATTTCCAACAATATTATTTAATGATGATAATAGGTGAACAAGTTTTCTATTTTGACATTTTTGAAATAACAATAAATTTGAATTACTTATTAAAGTTATAATTAATGGTAACTTTGGAACCGTTTTTAAAATTAATTATTGGAATATCCCTTATATTTTCATAATTTTCTGTAATATTTAGAGAATATTCGGACGAATATGATTGGGTCACTGGATCATTCCTTGGCAAAGGCTGCAAAGGGATTTTTGAGGGAATGTTGGACGATGATGGCTTCACAGACTTCATTATTTTATTAGATACTTCTATTTTGTTTTCAATGAACTCGCCAATATATCATTCGGCAACAAGGCGCTTCAAAGTTAGTAAGTCACCTCCTGCATTGACTAATATTGTGGCTGATGATCGCCGAAAGCAATGCCCCGTGTATTTTTCTAGATTCGGAATATTCAGAAATTCGGCGATTTTTCTTGCCATATTTCCTATTTTGTTGATACCAACAACCTGTTTTGTGCATTTACCATTGCGATAATTAAGAAAAAACCTGTTTTCTGTTATATTTTGGGGACGAAGTAAGGTAAGTGTGCGCAAAGATTGCACACTACAAAATTTGCGCACGGTGTGTGAAAAACGCGAGGAAAAACGTCACTTTCAGATCGACTTTGGCGTGCGTTTTTTTTAAAGTTTTACATGGCAGTCGTAGAAAAAATAGTTGGTTGCGTAGAGTGCGTTAGATCTCAGTCAAAAATCGAGGGAAATAATGGAGAATAACTTTTCACTAGTAAGTAACTATACAAGGTATTTCAAAAAACATGTGCCATCTCTCGCTGGGAGATTCCTCACGTAAAAATATGACGTATTTTTCATATTAACATAGGTCCGATTCTGCTTTGTTTCGTAGCTACAGGGTGTTAAAGTCTTAATAATCTTTTGATTTATTATAATTTTCTTCCAAGTACTTTTTTTGATGTCAACAAATACATAAATTTTCGCCAAATTGAATTAATTTGTCTAAAAAATACTTAATTAACTAATTTAAAATAACATACTTAATATTTTTATATTAAATAATTAGAATTAAAATTAAATCACACCAAGCATCCGTTACAATCGACATGCACTTTTTCGGAACCACCAAAGAAAGAACCAACCAAGATACAACGGTACCATGCGGCAGTTACACCGAGCCATCGATACAATTAAAGTGCAGAGATGCCTTCCAAGTCATCTACTGGTTTCTAGACCGGGTACTGCTCACTGCAAGCCAAGACAACCGTTGTTCAAAAGTCTTATACGGCATACAATAGGGTATTTATGAGTTCGCAGAAGTAATGGCGAGCAAATATCATGGTGGTGTGGCGTTCGAATGGGAAAATCGATATCGTAGGTGAATTACAACGATGTTCGGCGAGCTTGCAGATGTGCAATGGGTCTAAATTGCGTTAAAATATGTCTGTTCAGGTGGACATCTTGCTGATAGTGAAGATAGACATCTAGGTCATGTAGTTTTCGATTTAAATATTTTTATTTAAATTTAAACACTTACTGAAACATTATGATTAGAGCGCGGATTTATAGGCATTAAAAAGCACCTAAAATAAGCACTTAAAAAAGCCCAAAATACTTCGAAAATAAGCACATAAATATGCACGTAAGTTTAAAAAAAGCAGGAAAAAAATGAATAATTTTTATTAATTTAATATTTTTTAATAAACGGGCATTATAAAATAGCAAAATAATTATGCAGAATAACATAAACTATACACTTATATGAACAAACTAAACTATAATGAGTTATATACCTAATATAATTGTAATAAAAAATTAATTAAAATAACAAAAACAAATGAAATTAGGACTTAACCTAAATAAACTAATCATAGTTTTGAAATAAACCAATAACTAACTGTTTTTCTAAATTTTCTACAGTAAATCCCATTCTCCTATCACTAAGGATATATTATAAATGGGAAAAACTTCGTTCAACATCTACACTTGTAATCGGGGCATATTTAAATTTCGGAATTAAACTGGCATTAATAGTGCAGTGAGATCTTCAACAATGTTTCCTTGAATAACATTTGCTATTTGAGTTAAAAATTTATACCCTGTATTTTTATTTAAAACGTCAGTCAATTTATTAAAAATTATAGTTCCTGAAACGCCACACACTTTTGAGATCTCCGTCTGAAATTTCTCATTTCCTGCTGCTACAGCTGCTACTATTTCCACTGCATCTACTAGCGCAAGATCCTTGTTTTCGAGTTTTGTGATAGCTTCGCTCACAAAGCTGTAGTTTGTTTTGATAAACGCTAAATTTTGTTTTATCTCTTCATTTTTCACAATCTCTTGACACTTTTCAACTGCTTCGGTAGCAGATTGAGGAGATTGTAATATAATTTCTTTAAAGGAATCCAAATTATCAGCATAAAAATAAGCAGCATCCATCCACGTACCCCACCTGGTAATCATCGGTTCAGGAGGAAGTGGTATACCTGGCATTCTTTCTCGATAAAATTGGACCCTCAAAGGAGCTTTTACGAAAACTTTCTTTCCTGTTTTGATTAAAGTATTAACCAAAGGAAACTGTGCTCGAATAGTTTCAGCCACACGATTAATTCCATGTGCTAAACAAGTACAATGGACTAAGTTTTCATAAAAGCTTTCAAATTTGTATATGCTTTTATCATGTATGCAACCGCGTCGGAAAGCATTAAGAAAATCTTCTGGAACTAGGATGGGCAAAAAAAAAACTCATCGTGAATGAATCTCGTAATAGTATTATTATTTGTTTGTTCTAACTGCTTAGAACCTATCAAATAAACACTAGTTTGACAATCTTCGTTCAATATTTCAATCATTAGGTGAGCTATGTATCGACCACATGAATCCGTAGTTTCATCTACGCAAAACCATATGTAATTGTTTCCAATTTTCTTCTTAATTTCTTCGATTACGTACTTGTAAACTAAGTCAACATAGTTTTTGCGTAAAGTAGATTCGGCGGGAACATGTCTTCCAGGGTATTTTTATAAGAAGGTATTAAACACCTACCATACCAACAGGTATGGTAGGCTATTAAGATCGGCAAAAAAAAGTTTTTTTAATTTCACTCAAAATTAGTTATTTGGGTCATAATGACCTAAATACAATATATTTTCATTGTGTCTGTCTGTCCATCTGTAACACGATAACTCAAAAACCGCTAAATCGATTTTAACCAAATTTGGCACAAAAATACTGTGGCACCCGAGAATCAGGCCATTAGTTTTTGGTGGGGCTGGGGGGTTGGTAAGGGGGTATAGGAGGGGGTTAAAAATTTTAAAAAATCTTAACTCCAAAATTACAGTAGCTAGCAAAACGCGGTTTTCAATTTAAGATTAGGAATAATATTTGCAACAAAATTTGTAATAACATCAAAATCAGTCAAGGTCGCAGTTTTTCAGATAAAAAAAAATTAAATATTGTTTAAAAAATTATAACTCAGAAACAAAACAACTAGCAAAACGCGGTTTTCACTCTTATGTACCGTAATATATTTTAAACAAAACTTTATATTTTATTTATATATTTATATATTTTAGCATGGGTGGCTATACGTGCTATACGTGCTATACGTGCTATACGTGCCTCCCGGCGCCAATTTTTTTAAATTAACACTGAACAGGTAACAATGCAAAACTAGGGAAATGCTAACATACCTTAAGTTGTCAACCTATATAATTTTGTCAATGTCAAATTGTATTTTCTGTTAAACTTTATTCAGAATCTCGCAATTAGTGTGTAACAGTCAAATTTCCTCGCAACGACCTCTGTGCGCTAGCTCATAAATTATCGCAAATAACTATTATTTTTGCATCATGTTTACTATAATTTTATTGTTAAATATAATTTTATTTAAATTTTACAATTATGCAACCCGATATACACCGCGATATACAGCTATAGATACACAATATTGTCACTGGACCAGGTACACCAGCAGTAGTAGGCTGTTTGTCCATCTCTCTATATCTATGATCATCACCTCCGTCACTTGTCACTGTCAGATCAAATCAGATGTTTTTGGATTTATTTATCCTTTGTTTTGGTTATTGAAATTTTATAATTATCAGATAAAATTTCGTAGTTATTTGGTTATTTTATTATGTGGATATGAAGTATATATTAATTGGTTATTTTTTATGTGGATCGCAGTGTGCAATTCGTTCTTTTAATTGTGGAATTTCTAGTTTTAGTTCGTTCATTGACCGGATATGGAATATGGCTGAGGAGAAAACATCATTTTTTATTTATACCTTTTTGTGAGTTGGACTAGTCAAGATATATAGTTCTCTATCTATATCCTGGAGGGAGATTTCCGGTTGAAATCTGATTTTGTGAAGGAAATCGAATCCTTGCATCACTTCTTGTGTATCCACCGTCAGAATATCGTCGTGAAGAACTGGCTGCCGTTTCGTGAAGCATTCCCTGTTGGTGAATAGCAGGTCTTCGTAAAGAAGGATTAAGGTTTCCGAAACACCTTTGGTCAGAGACGTGGTTGGATTTTGTTGATTTGTATGGACCGCCGACCAATTTCCGCAATGGGATTAAAATAGCCAAATTCTCCGACCGATATTCCGATTCCACGTGCCCAAGAAGTCCCCGAATAGTTCCAAGGTATGCTATAATTCTTCTGCCTATTCTAAGTCAATGCTCAACTGATTTTTGTTCATATTGTTGTCTGGTTTTCGACTTTTCCACGCCCACGTGGTGTAGAAAGATTAGTTGAGTGTTATCTTTCTTAAGTCTTATTTGGTTGTTCGTAATTGTAGAGCAAGAAGACCGATCCAGACCGTACAGCACAGAACAGTCCAGAATTCCATCCGTTCCTGTTGCCCGTGTGTAGAGTTACCCGTTGGACATCATAAACCCGCGTTGAGGTAAAGTTCAGATTTGATTTGTCCTTCTTTATTACCTTTATTAACTCCTACACGTTGTGCTAGTCCTTGTTCTATAATTGAGGCTCTTTTCTACAACCAATGTTATTTAGGGTTTTTTTATGTTCATCATTTAAAACACCTGCCATGCATCTGTACCTCTGCTGACATCCGTGGGCTCCAGTGACATTGCATCGAGCTGCTGTACACCGTCGTAGCCACCCTGTAGCTATGCACTATAGCTAAGCCGGAGGAAGTTTCAGTAGTTTGCAAGTACTTGTCAAGACATTACGTTAGAGTAAGATCGTTTAGATATTAGTTAGATTTAGTTTGATATTTGTATTCCGCCCTTAGAGCATACTTAGTTTTAGTTAAGGGGGATGACGTCTTAGTTTTAGTATAGCTTAAAACATTTTTCATTTTGCATACGTAATTACTAATTCTTAACAATTTAAAATTTCTTAACATATTTCGATCATTTACATTTCATTCATTTCTTTCCTATATAACTTTTTAATGTTTTAATAAATTGCTTAAATATTTTTAGTAGTATTATTTACAGTCTAGTCTCATAGTTAAGTTAGAGTCACTTAAGTACAAATAGTTATAGAATATTTGAAGTTCATGATAGTTGCACTCAACAGTTCGAGTTTAGTGTTGAAGTCTACTTAATAGTTACATCTTTATTGCCGAGTTCATAGAGTATAATCTCGTGGCGCCCTTTTATTAATATCTTTAAACCCTGACTACCAGGCTGTTAAAAATTGAAAAGCTAGTGGCCTCTATGTAACTCATTCTGCATTAAGTAAACTTGTGTTTTATTGAACTTCAAATTAGAAAGGGCGTGGCAAGTGGAACAAATTAGTGGTTTCAAATACACTTCATACTTTTTAGTTTACGATCATTGACAGTGTTTAAAAAACACAATTAAAACTAATAGAATGTCCTAGCAACAGCTTGCGTTAGTCAGTTGTATCCACAGAGAAAGCCTTATTTAACTTATAAAACAGTCAACTTTTGATTTCTAACCATAATTTGTCTTGACGGATGATAATCAAAGGCCAAAATGACATTTCCTGCAAATTTTTTTAAAATATAATTAGCGGAAAAGTTAAAATTTTGATAACTTTTTCTACTAATTGAAAATGTCTACCACTAATTTTGATTTTACCGTTCTGAATGTTTACATTGAAATTAAAGGAACAAACTTCTACGCTAATTGATACCATTGAAACCACTAATTTATTCCACTAATTGCGAGGTTCTGAATGAAGATTTAAGCTTTTGCTTCAATCGAACAAATTTTTAAATTACAAAATTGCATATCACAAATTACATTCGACCAGCGGCGTGCGGTCCATGGAAGCGGGGGAAGCACCGCTTCCCTAAACGTTCTAAAGATAAAAAAGATAAATAGTTAAACGTTAATAATACTATTATTTTATAACAAAAGATTAATTTAATTTGTTAAAATTATTTATTTGAAACCTTACATTAACGTAGTAAATTTTATTAGCCTTTTACTGCATTGATGCGCGTCTGGAAATCGCCGCCGGTCGCCTATCCCTTCTTCATGTAGGTGTTATTGACCTCGAACGCAAACGACAAATGTAAGCCGGAAAATCGCGCACAGTTGCTAGCCACGGCAGCGATCGTTCAGCCGCCTTCCGAGGCTTTTAATTTATCGGGACGCTTGCGATTTTGTAGGTAATATTGTATTTTTTTCGGATTTAACTTAGTGTTTACTGTTTCGTTTGTAATGTGATTAAGAAAATGTAAAAGTAATGTCTCGAAATAGGTTATTTTTACAGATTCGCTTCCCCGCCTATAATTGTAACCGCACGCCGCTGCATTTGACAATGATAAAATCATAGATTGACAATTGCCGGGTTTTGCATTGTTATACCTGTTCAGTTTTAGTTTAAAAATAGATGTAATTTTTCTTAAATTACTTAAAATCGGCTTGTTCTAAATTGTTCAAATTTGGCATGTGTATTCAACATACTCAGACCTTTATAAAACTATTTACGACTTTGCCACAGACTTTGCTGTAAAACTAACAGGGGAGCCAATATTTTGACAGTTTAAAAGTTGCATAGGATTTCCTATGTCTCCAACTACGATACACCACCATTGTTAAAATAAGTTAAAAATAACCACTGAAATAATTAAATTAAAATAAAATAACACAAATAAGCAAATAAAAAGAATAATTATTTTATTCGTCCAGTTAAATAATGACCTTTCTAAATATTTCTATAAATTTTGGTTTATGACATAAGCAAAACTAATAAAATACCTGATTTAAAATATCATAGAATTAGAATGTCATTTATTTTTAAAAATATTGCATTGACATTTAGCGTTATTTATGTGGCTGAATAAAAGATCTAAAGTAACCTATTGCACAAATGATAACATTTTAACTGAAGAAGCTTTTACTCAACAAAAATGCTGAAAACAAATTGTGTTACTTACTGTACTGTGTAGCTATAATTACTTTGTTCTAAAGCAAAGTTTACATATCAAATGTTTGCACAACACGCGAGGCTTATTGATTTTTCCGTTATTATTAGAGATTCCATTGTGGAAGTCAATTATATTACAAACTGCTAATATTTTTCAAATGATCATAAACTGTAAAAGAATGAAAGGCATTAGAAATTCAAATAGTTCTTGATTCAGTGGTTAAATTTAAAAAAATGCAACTTTTTTGGATCGGATGGTTGTGATTTTTGCGAATTACAGCTTATATATTGTCAAGGTGTATGTGGCGCCATCTGTCGGAGAAGCGAGCAACTAAAACCGCAACGTGTCCAGAAACCTGAAGACAATATTTTGTTGTAGCGCCATCTCTTAATCAAGTCGACAAGTAAGCGAAGCAGACAATGTTGATTGAAAGAACTGGGAAAATAAAGGCTGATTTGATTTCCCCTTACGTTTCAAATGTTGTACGGTGGAGACACCAATCGTTCTGCGGTCAAGGCATAAAACACTTAATTTTCACTAATTCGGCCAGCGAATAAGGCATATCGAAGACGGTGTGGATCTGGAAGCGACAGTGTTGCCATATTAAAATGTGTAATAGGTATATGTAATAAGCGCCTGTCGATCACGTGAAGCACGGTAAAGAGAGGCAACGCCGATGCATTTGAAAATGACTCTTATTGTTTTTTCATTATTTCTGTTAATGTAATCTTTATATTTTGCGTCATCTTGGATTACTGTGTTTGAACTTTGACAAATATCAAAAGTATTTTTAACTCGAAAGAAAAACGTTCGAAATTTTCACAATTCCAAACCTAACCTACAACCGAAACTGAGAGTTTATAAATGCAAAAATATTGAACCTCAACTGCCGCAAAAATATTGAACCTTCTGGGACATGAAACCTCAGACAAGGATTTACCTTAAGAGGATTCTATGTTTCTATTGGATATGAAGTGTTCTATACTTTGTAATTGATTATTTTGAATAAACATTTTTATTATTTATTATTATTATTATTATTCTAAGAGCTAGTAACGTTTTTGAGAAAGTATTTTAAGACGTCTGACTCTTTGATATATCTTTTACTATGCTCTCTGGAACAGCATGCGGCCCGTCTGGCTGCCGATACCCGTTGCGTTTACTACTGCGCATCGGAAGAAGATCCTATATTTTTTATTAATTTAGTCGTATAAATTCTAGTATTGAATATAAATCGAACATGTCTCCATAGCGCAGTGCGTAGAGTTTCGGACCACGAACCGAACGTTCAGAGTTCGAATCCGGGTCAGGTCAAAGACTTTTTTATTTTATTTTCGTTTATATTCTGATAGTAAAGTATTAAATATTTGTTTTTTTACACATAGTTTAACATAGTTTCTCGATTTATAATTATTACATACAATGTATGACATATATTATTTGGAACCTTTGAAATTATTTAAAAAAAAATTTTGTCGTTGGTCAAAAAATCGCATGTTCTATTTGGAGTAAAAATGACATTTTGTGCCTCGGCTGTATGTCGTCGTTATGAACATTTTAATATCGTAGATTTTGATGAAAAATTACCTGATATTGGGTATTTATCTTCAAACAGCGTCAGAAAGTGTTTCCTTCGTGGAATTCCTCCAAATATCGTAGACGCATCGTGAACCGGTCTTCTTTAATCGTTAACGAGATTATATTTAAAATACGGAACCATATGGGCACCAGGACAAAACTAAGCCAAAACCTACTTTATGGAAAATAATCTCGAAAATATATAGAAATTCAGATACTGATTTCAAATTTGTTCAATTTAATTGGTTGCTTCTGTCACTCGACCTTGTTTTGATTTTGTTTGTTTATTAAAAATTAATTTCATATTTTTTTATTAAAATCACTAATTTCTATTCCATATTTTTGGAGGTTTTTTGGATATTTATTTAGTAAGTGCATTTGTTTTGTACAGTAATGTTTTTCTACAGTTCATACCAAATAAATTTTTAACGTGATTAAATTGACCAGCACAGCGTTGCCCACTTTTATATATTTGCTTTTAATTAAAATATTTTAGAAAACAAAAAAAAATAATTATAAATATACAGGGTTGTTCACCACATACGACACGGAGTATTGTAGCTATTAGATTTTTACAAATTGTGTTTGGGTTTTGGGTTCGTTGAAGGACTATTAGAGCTACAATTTAAAAATATTTTGACAAGATACAGAGTGTCCCAAATAAATAAAAATATCAAAGTTGTATTTTTTTAAATGGAACACCCTGTATATTATTACATTTTTAGTTTCTACGATTAAAATAAAGGTAAATTTGATTGAGGTTTATTACACTTAAACCTTACCGTTCTTGAAATATTTTCAATTTTGTGAATTTGCAGTCAAAATTTTAAGGCTTCATTTCTCCAAGGGTAACAAAGTTTTTAATACGAAATATTTACTGAAGTTTATTTATTGATCAGTTATTGTGTTGCAATAATAAAAATTATACTACCTTATACAGAGGGTCTAAAATTTTATTTTAAATAATTACTAGCTTTAAACGGCAATAACTTGTTTAATTTAAATGGAACGCCCTGTATATTTTAGGAGAATCAGATGCATAATTTAATTGTCTATCAAATTCTATTATACCACTTTTTACCCATCCCTTCAAGATTTCGTAGAAAATGCATTTTCTTATAATTTAAACCTCATTTATCAATATACCCATGGAATATTGACATTTTAAATTGTTTTTAAAGCAACAAATGTACAAAATGTACGGGCTTGTAATATTATCGTTTTTAGCAAAATGATAATATTACTAGCCCATTTGTATGCAAAAAGAAACTATTTAAATCTTTATAAAAGAATATACCATTAATTAAGTATACCACCATTATTTCCGCCCAAATACTAATTAATTACATACTTAATTATGTTCGTTAATAAATTATACTAAATAAATGTGGATTTGGAATCAGAAATCAATATAATAATAAGTTATAAAAATGGATGTCTCTGTTGTTATAAATAAGCATTTGCCAAAAATGAAATATCATTTTTAAAATGTTACTTTTTACCACACTGTCTAATACACATAAAAAATTAAGTTTTTTAATATTTGGACCAATTATTATTAATCAACGCAAACAGTCAACAATTGATGCATATGTAGTTTGAATACTGGAATCATATTAATTGGTCCTCTATAACAAATATTTAAACAGTTTTTTTATTTTTTAATGAAATAAACAAACTATATCGACAATATTAGTATCTGTACTCTTTAAAAATTTGGTACATCTTTAAAAATAATCTAAAATGTCAGTATTCCATGGGTATATTGATAAATGAATTTAAAATTACAAGACAATGCATTTTCTACGGAAACTTGAAGCGATAAGTGAAGAACGGTGTAATACAATTTGATAGACAATTAAATTGTGCATCTGAGTCTTATAAAATATACAGGGTGTTCTATTTAAATTAAACAAGTTATTGCCGTTTAAAACTAGTAATTATTTAAAATAAAATTTTAGACACTCTGTATAAGGTAGTATAATTTTTATTATTGCAACACAATAACTGATCAATAAATAAACTTCAGTAAATATTTAGTATTAAAAACTTTGATTCCCTTGGAGAAATGAAGCCTTAAAATTTTGACTGCAATTTCACAAAATTGAAAATATTTTTAAAACGGTAAGGTTTAAGTGTAATAAACCTTTATCAAATTACCTTTATTTTAATCGTAGAAACTAAAAATGTAATAATATACAGGGTGTTCCATTTAAAAAAATACAACTTTGATATTTTTCATTTATTTGGGACACTCTGTATCTTATAAAAATATTTTTAAATTGTAGCTCTAATAGTCCTTAAACGAACCCAAAACTTACAATTTGTAAAAATCTAATCGTTTAGCTACAATACTCCGTGTCGTATGTGGTGAACAACCCTGTATAAACAGTTATTATTTACATAAACAAAACCCATCTTCTTAATAGCTCTTAAGGGACATACAGGGTTATTACTACCTCTTTCCCGTTCAAAATATTCTAATAAAGTTGCGATGAGTTTTTTACGGCTATTAAGCTATCCTGTACACCTCGCACTAAAAGAGGTTCTAAAAAGAACAATGTTCGACTGCAAGGTCTGCTAGTAAACATTTTAAAGCTTAAAGTACCACAACACTATTTATTTAAACCAAAAACTCGTAATTCAAAACTAAAGTGTCAAAACGAATGACAATTTCCGGAAATAAATAAATAAATGCGGCGACTTGACGTTTTTCACAGCGGAGCTACCACCTGAATCCCCAGCTCGAAATTTAAATTCAAGTTAGTCAGCCCGGCGCCGAATATGTCCATGGTTGGTAACCGTGAATTTAAAAACCGCGCCCTCGATACTTAACTAAAAGTTTAATTTATATCAAATATATTTACAGTATTAGTGGATTAGTGGAAAAGGTATGGCAAAGGTAGCTGTTGGGAGACTGACCAAGATCTGGAAAGACCGCCAGATTTCAAGAGCCACCAAAAACCGGCTAGTCAACTGTTTGGTACTCCCAATATTGACGTATGGCTGCGAATTGTGGACTCTCAGGCAGGCGGAACGTAAGAAGATCGATGCTACCGAGATGTATTGTTATAGACGTATGCTCCGTATCCCATGGACTGAACGCCGTACAAAACGTTTCCATTATAAATGAACTTAATATTACTAACAGGCTTTCCTGTAAAATCCGACTAAAACAACTAAAATATTTTGGACATATAATGAGGAAAAGTCCGGACAATATGGAAAGACTCATAATTCAAGGCAAGGTGGAGGGACGTAGACCACGTGGCCGCTCTCCAACTCGATGGATACTACGACTAGCTGTAGCAAGCCAATGATCACGACTAGCTGTAGCAAGCCAATGCACGATGTCATCGAGATAACAAAAGACAGAGACGCATGGAGAAAAATCATCCATGATGTTACGCTGACCACTACACTCCCTAATGGGGGTCAGGACTGAAGAGAGAGATAGGGAGATATATAGGGATTAGTGGAAGGTGACTGTTGATGTATTTTTTTAGATATACCTATATGTACTTATACAATAGAAGATACACCGCGTATGCTTTTAACATTAAAATAAAATCAAACATAACCACCTTGCAGTGATTTTATTATGCATAAGCCGCCTGTCTCCCATTCCATAAACTCGTTTTTTCCAAACAAAAACTTCTAGTGAAAAAAAAAATGAGAAATGCATGTCTTACGACACCGCTTACTAAGTTTCTAGCGTTTTCAACAAAAAAACCACACCACTCAGTATTTACGACATAATCGTATTCCAATTATCGTTGTATAAATTATAAGATTTTTATATCGCATATCCGGTCTTGATCGACCCCTTTTACATTAGTAGTAGCCAACAAACGCTTTTAACTATAATTAGATTAAAATATACAAAAAGTTGCCAGGCGCTGAAAATGTGTTTAGAATATGCATATTTTATACTAGGTTGTGTCCCCTTTTCTTGAGTTATAACTCATCTTGAAGTCTCACGACTTTGACAAAAGCCATTATCTTAGGCGGTGTTACAGAGGTTAGTTCTTTAGTCAAAATCAAAACGTTGTTTTTTGCAAAAAATTCAAAATACCCTGTGGAAGAAATGAGACGGGCATTTTGGATAAAAAAAACTTTCCTGTAACCTCATAGATGTATTCTTAACAAAACTAAACGTTTAAACGTTCTCTAACCCAGTGTGAGTACATATTATCAAAGCAATTATAAAGAAGAGTTATACAATTTATAATTACAATGAATGAGTTGTGTAAATGTTAACAGCTCTAACTAATTTTATTTCTTCCGGGTGGTTGTACTTCCTAGGTGACTTTTGTCTTTGGGCCTGATGATGGGAATAGTTTAAATTCCCGAAGCATGTCGCTCCCCTTGCTTTTTTAAGCATTAAAATTTAAATTAAACAACTTAAAGATTGTGAGTTATTGTCCTTTTACCCGCCTTCAAAGGTTTTGCTTTGGTATTTTTAACATTTCATTTTTTTAATTATCCCATTATCTCTCTTCTTTTTTGAGCTACACATTTTTAACTAAAATATTGATTTCAGAGATTCTTTTATCGACAAAAACAATAATTTTATAATACTTTTAATCTACGAAAATGTCATTATGACACATTTAACATTGTCATTTGGATGTCATTATAGCTTTCATAATAGCATTATTCAATTCATAATAACACACAAATTTTAAAATAAGAAAAAGGCAAAAAAGGTACCTAAATACGTTTATTTATTGTAAACATTAATTATAATATCAGTACAATTGGTTAAATTAATTCTAGACGATGACAGGTGAGTTGAATTTTTAGAAAGTAAATTTCCTGAGTGCTTGAACTTGTTGAAGACCCATCATTGCCAGAAATGTTACCCAAAATATTACATGACACTTTTTTCTTATTTTCTTTGGAATGTTCTATATAGTTCTCTGCCACTGTGTTAGAGCGCCAACGAGGGATGTCTCACGCGGATAAAAAATGTACATGTACTGCCAAAATATCCTTCCACTGCTAAGTGACTGCCAAAGACTATGAAGAAGACTGCTTATGACTGCCATGTAATTATTATAGGCGACTGCCATAAGACTGCCAATGACTGCCAGCGACTGCCAAGAAAATGTACAGGTAATTCCAATAGTGAAACACCCCTCGAGCGCCAACCACCATGTTTTTTAACAGTTAATAAATCCACTCCTGAATCCGCAAGCAACGACGCAGACGATCTACGGAAACAATGTCCAGTGTATTGTTGTGGATTTGGAAGACTTAGGAACAATGCTATTTTATACGGCATTTTCCCTAAAGTATTAATTCCAACGGGTTGCTTAATCATAATACATTCGATTTCTGTACCACACAAAAAATCGAATATGCTCTGTGTTGCTTGGCCGCATAGCTATATATCTTCGAACCATTTCCACCATATTTATTCCTTCAACATTCCCTTTCGTTATAAAAAAATCTCGTGATATCTTTGTTTTCGTAAATGGAATAATGACATGAATGCATTATCCTTCATCTTTAACATTTTAGCAGCTGAAAATTTGTCAACTCGATACGCCGGCAGGCTCCCGCAAGTCCCACTATCAATGAAACTTTTGTCAGGAAATAAGATTTATCATCAGCTTCCAACAAAAAACGAGTTGTGTCTTCTTTTCTTAAAATTCTCGATTTTTTTGACCGAAATCCTTCCGATTTTCTTTTTAGAAATACAATTAAATGGACGTAATTATTAATATCTGTATTTTTCTTCACTGATATAACTGAACGTAGCATGGAATAATATACCCAAAGTGATGAAGCCTTCCTATATGTCTTGAAAAATGTTCAAAATACGCCAGGAGAACCTTTTCATTATTACTATTCTTGATTCCTTTCCCTTTACACCAATCTTCAAGTTTTACATAGGCTTGCTCGTACGTATGTCTTGATTTTCCGGGAAGTAGGAAATCGACAACGTTTTGCGCAATGCCTTCAATATCCGAAGGGACACTTTCAGAATCAGAATCACCCATATTAATATTATTTTTTGCTTTTTGCTAAAACTGAATATTTAACACAAAAATGAACATCAATAATTGAGTTGTCAAAGTCAAAATAGAAACAATCTACACGGTTACCACGGCGTCGACTAATATGGGCACCTGATAATTTTCAATTTTAATTTTTATGAGGATATCTCTGATATTTTAAATTAAATCAAATCTCTTTGGATCGTCCCTCGTGTCGCGTCGTAGATTAAATTTGGAATGATACACGTTCGATAGGAACTTTTTAATGAAACTTGAAACTTAATGATGTTCGTATCGAACTTGTATCATTAATAACTATAATAGTGTGTATTCTACACCTAACCTCTCGCATAAATAACCGTTCGCGAATTCGTCGTATCGAATGAATAAGGGAAGTTATTCTTTCTTGATCTATAGTTTGATGAATATCAAGTTATAGATCAATAAAACCCTTTACAAGTGTTAAAGCTAGCATTAACGGAGGAATCGTTAATGCTAGCCTTAGCACTTGGAAAGTTTGCGGTGGAATAAGACGACGACGAACAGCCCTTTTAAGTCCATGTTCGCAGTGCTTGTTCGAGTGGCACAAATGTTCGAGTGGATTGAGGTCGGGACTACAAGGAGGCCATTCCAGTCTTCGTAGTCCAACCTCATCCAGGTACTTGTTAACTACTCGTACTCCTAACTCGTTACCCTGGGCAACGTGAAACCTGGGATTATCATGCTATCATGCATTAGTATAAACTGATTTCCATTGAAAGGAGCAAATGGAACAAGGACATCCTCAATATAACGGTGGGCACTAAGAGCTCCATTTTCAACAAGATTGTAAAAATGTCAGTACTTTATTTAAAAATGTGTAGCTCATAAAAGAATAGAGATAATAGGATAATTAAAAAAATGGAATGTTAGGAACACATCTAAAATTACAGGAAAGTATTTTTTTTTATCCAAAATGCCCGTCTCATTATTTCCACAGGGAGTTTTGAATTTATTACAAAAAACGAAGTTTTGATTTACCCCGGTATAAACACACCTAAAGTACTCGGTGGCGTAGAGGTACAGGCTTTCGTCTACCAATCTCAAGGTCCACTACCTTGAGATTGTGCCAGGGAGTTTATAAGGATAAAAGAAGTAATACAGGTAATACCTTCTACCCTAATCGAAAGTACCCTTTTACTGTACCAGGGCTGTTACAGAACTCTACATTACTGCCATTCGCTTTGACATCATAATAAGAGTACCAAATTTCAAGAAAGACTGTTGACCAATATGTTCTTAAAAATAAACAAAATATATTAATTTTATTTACCATGTCAAGGACTGTAACTTTCTCGGAAAGCATTTTAGGATATAGGTTCATGGGAACTAACCTAATCATGCAAAGTTAGATACACTGTTTTTTGACACCCTGTATATGAAAGTAATAATTTCTAGCTGACATGTACGCTAGAAACAATATAATTGAATGCATTAAAATATTATTAAATTAATTTTCAGACTATCTACTTATTCAATTACATATACAGTTTTAATGTGGTGTAACCCAATAATAAAACATAGCAATCATATTCTAATAACAACGTATGTCAAACAAAGCACAAGCACAATTATGTCTACATTAAGCCTTTTTGTAGCCTTCTTGAATCAGTCTGATTAAAGTTCTCGTTTTAAATTGTTTAAGTTCCTGGTAGTCTCGCATTTTAAAAATGACGTATATTAAGTAACACCGAATCGGAATAAAAATCTGCCTCGTACAAGCGGCTAACGGTTTTGTAAAATTCATACAGGAAACTCATGCGGCTTTAACACACTATACCATTACTTTATCGTCAGGGTTGAGTTAAATGATACTTTAGTAATTAATTACGTAATGTACTTCAATGTGATTAATGTTTTAATTGCCCATTTTGGAAAATCTGATAAGTTTTTAGATCACAAAAAGATGAAGATGTCTTCAAGGTGGTGTATAAAAGCATATTTTAATAATAAAATCAGTGTTCGTAAATTTAATTCTTCTCTTTGAGAAAATAACTAATTCCGATACTGTCATTGTTTCATTAATTCTATTAATTCTAATAACAATTCGTTATACAATATGTACCCGGATTGTTTTTAAAAGAGGAAAATTTAACTATTAAAAAACTAAAACTTTTGTGTGCTCTAAAACTGTTAATACCGTTTATACTTGTCCAAATTTTTATACCGTTTTAAAGAAAAATACAAAAATTTGAAAATATAGTTGAGTTTCCCAAAAATCAAAACGCGTTTCTATGGTAATATCATTCCGTTTTCATTCCTTGAGAGATTTTTATTATTAATTTTGCTTAACATCATATATTTTGTTATTTTAAATTCCGGAGCAATGAAGTAATGAAATTTTCTGTTTTTTAACATATTAAAACAGCAAAAAATATAACCTAAAATAGAAAACCTATTTGTACAGAGTGGGTCAAATTCGACACTTTTAAAGCGAAACACCCTTTTCTATAGGAGATAGATGAAAACTAATATCGGTATTTGTAGCTCAATTTTCATCAGAAACATGATGGTGAAAACCGCATATTGATATCTGTTACCGTTTATGAGTTACGGGGTGTTTTTCAAAAATGTGCATTTTTAACAAATCGCTGTAACTTTTTTGCTATGGAGGATTTTGTATTTTTATGAAAACATTTCCAAGGCACTTTTTTACGTAGAGTTTAATGGTTTAAATATAATTTTTTTAAATTAATAATTTAACAGTTATCAACAGAAAAGTTGATTTTTTATTTGGGACACCCTGTATATTTTTAATTAAATAAAAAGGACTTAAAATTACCTTTCCAAAAATATAGCACACTTGATATTTTGTTATAGTATCCTTCGAAATACAGAATTTTTAAAAGTTCACCACTTTTAACTGGTAGGCTTTGGACCCCTTATTGATGATAAGGCCCGTAATAGAACGCGAAAACGTTCCAGCAAGAAAAGGCACCGCCTCAGGACGCTGAAGTTATCAGCAAATTTTTGCAGTCAATTTCGATAATAACTGAATAACTAAGGTCCCAGCCGTTGGCCATCGAGGCCTCCGGACTTAGTGCCTATGGATTTTTATCTTTGCGGAAGAATATAGCTGCTTATTTTTAATTTACCGTATTATCTAGACACGATTTAGAAGTAATGAATTCCGCGAGAAATGTTCAAAAACGGTCCCGTCTGTCCATAACTGAAGACGGTCGATATGTCGAACATCTGTAGCAAAATCTCATGTCTTGGGTTGTTATTCATTTTTATTGTTATTGATATATTTTAAATGTGTTAATGTTGAAAATATTTTAAATTGTTATAAAATTCTGCATCTCTCATTGCAAATATTATTTTCGTTTTAATTGCTGCTCACGGCTAGAATTCTTTTTTGCATTACAGCCAGCGCCGTTCAAAGCCTACTTATTCAAAGTAGGCGAATTTTTAAAAAATCTCTACCTCGAAGAGCAATCCAGCACAATATCAAGTATGCTATATTTTTGAAAAAGTAATTTTAAATAAAATTATTTTCATTTAATTAAAAATATACAGGGTGTTCCATATAAAAAATCAAATTTTCTGTTGATAATTCTTAAATTATTAATTTAAAAAAAATACTTAAACCATTAAATTCTACGTAAAAAGGTGCTTTGGAAATGTTTTCATAAAAATACAAAATTTTCCATAGAAAAAAAATTATAGAGATTTGTTAAAAATGCACATTTTTGAAAAACGCCCCGTAACTCATAAACAGTAAGAGATATCGACGTGCGGTTTTCACCGTCATGTTTTTGATAAAAATTGAGCTCCAGACACCGATATTAGTTTTCATCATCTCCTATAGAAAAGGGTGTTTCCTTTTAAAAGCGTCCAATTTGACCCACCCTGTACCTATACCTTAATATAATTATCTTACAATTTTTATTGTATTAGAAGATAGAGTAAATATAGTAATTTCTGCTTCAAAAATATCATTTGATTGAAAAAAAAACGGCGTCAAAGACGGCTGGGGAATAACAGTCGATGATAATTTTAGCGAGGTCACACCCTAGACATCATTACTTGGCCCTGACTCTTCTTTATTTTTTAATGGCGTTTGGCTAGTTAGCTTTAAGAAGGTTGGTTAGGTTAATTATTTATTTTTATAATGAATAAAAATTATTTTTTTTTGTAAATAGATTTGTGCGTCTGGAAACGTTCTATCCTTTTTTAATCATTTTATAATTAGTGTTAAATTTTGACAAGTTTTATGTCAATTTTTAGTATGAATGACGTCTAGAATTGAACTCAAAATTCCCCATACGTTTTTGACGCTGTTTTTTTTCGATTATACAGTATAATTAAATATCATACACCTGGATCAAAATTATACCCATTGGTATTATCGCAACTAGTACTATGTAATATTTTTTTATACTAATTATTCAGTAAATTTAATAAAATCAGCTTTGAGAATTTTACCCAGCCCTACTTGTATCGGTAGACATATCTTATTGGCGGCCTGCAGACTCCTGCTGTGAAGTCACTCTTTATGCGACCAGATTTATTTAAAGAGGTCGTTTAATATAGCTTTAAATGTTGTTTGGTAAAGAAATAAATGGCTATATTTTAGCAGAATTCTGAATATAAAAGGAAAAGTATTATTCCCATCGTTATGATGAAATAATACCTGAAAGTTCATTTCTATTTGTCACTTTTAATGATCCTCTTGAAGGAATTATCCAAAATTGTAAATGTAGATTTCCTTTGATCTTTGTCTCATCCAAAGGGTACATTAAAGTTGAAGGACGAAAAAATTTGATCCCCGACCAACATTTGATGAAAAATATCTGAATTCGATGATTCGTCCAGAGAGAGGCTCAGTAAAAATTGTAACTTGGAAATAAACATCAATGACATTTCCCATAGTGATGTGCTGTTCTGCTGTTTCCACAGTTTCCACAAAAAAGTTACATTTGCCATTGTTTATTAGCTTCAATCTATTGGGGTGTCCATTGAGGAGACAGTGTCCTGTTAAAAACCCCATAACAATACGAATATTGTCCTTACTTAAATCAAGGAAATCCTTGATTTTTCTCGGTCCTAGAGACAAATTTCTTAGAGTGTCTTAGACTGTTGGAGGATTCCCATTCCAGATTCCAGTTCTTGAGATCCTCTTTAAGTTGATTTCTATTTGGGAGGCAGTGCGGTTCTGGTTTAGTTAGTGGAGTGTTCGCTCCTTTTCTTGTTTGCTTTTTCATTACTCTTTATACCTTGTACTGGTATCCCTTATGCAGGTACCTATAGCAGCACGAGTGTATTTTCTTTGCCTAAAGGTAGATAATAGAGATGCAATGAAATGAAATAGATGCAATGCAATGAAATGAAATAGAGATGCAATGCAATGAAATGAAATAGAAATAGAGATGCAAGACAGGCAACGGAGGTAGTCGTAGGTGGGACACCAATAGCAAGAGTCTCAAAGTTTAGATATTTGGGCAGTTGGATTAGTGAAGACCTAAACCCAGACATTGAGATCAGAGCTCGAATTGAGATGGCTAGATCAAACTTCCTAAAATTGCGGAACCTACTGTGCGATAAACGTCTCAACATCCATATAAAAGACAACTTCGTCAAGTGCTACGTACTTTCCACACTTCTCTACGGGGTTGAGTCGTGGACACTCAAAGTAAGCGCAATGAATAAGTTGGAAGCATTTGAGTGTGGGTATATCGCAAAATGCTGAGAATACCATGGACTGACCGTGTCTCGAATGAACGAGTTCTAAACCAAATGAACAAGGACCGAGAACTCCTCGAGATAATAAAAAAGAGGAAAGCAGCCTATTTGGGCCATATCATGAGACATAGCAAGTATGAATTCCTTCAGCTCATCATCGAGGGTAAAATTGAGGGAAATCGCGGACCCGGGCGACGGCAATGCTCCTGGCTGAAGAACATCAGAGATTGGACAGGCCTGGACTCACATACTTTGCTGAGAAGAGCGAAAAATAGAGAGGAATTTGCCATGGTTGTTGCCGATCTTCACTGAATGGAGAAGGCACTTTAAGAAGAAAAGGTAGATAATGTGACACTTGCAAAAGCTTAAAAAGTCAAAATTTAATTTAGTTTAATGTGCGGTATATCTAGATCATTATAACCCAGTCCTATTTTATAATTAATAAATTAAATTATTTATTGAATTTTAAGATAGCTATAAAGAGTTGATAGCGACGCCATCCTGCGACTCCTTGTCCAGTTTTACGAACCGCTTGATTCATTATCGTCGAATTAATATTAGTATTAAATAGTGATTATAAATTAATTTGCATTAATTATTAGATTCAGATTTTATGATCTCCATTTTGCAGCTGTCGATAATAAACATTGATTGGTGAGATGTAAAACAAGTATAGTCTAATCTTGTATTTAACAATGTAGCTGTTTATGATTTTTTAAATTTTGTGTTACTTTTTATATTATAATAATTTTAAATTAGTTTTTAGAAATTTTGATAAACTTTCACGTTTAAAAAGTTAAAAAATTACCTAGTTTTAAATCGTAATATATTTATACATAAAGGACATCATAAGGAAAATGCAGGTTGCACAAAGCTCAATGGAACGAAATATGTTGGGAATAACCAAGAGAGACCCTAAAAGTAGAGAGTGGATACGACAAAAAACCCAGGTAATAGATGTCATCGACAGAGTCAAATCTCACAAATGGCAATGGGCAGGACACCTGGCAAGAAGGTAAAAGACCTAGAAGAAGACCTGAGATGAGACCATATGATATTAGGAAATTAGTAGGGATAACTTGGGCCCTCATAGCCAACAATCAACAACCAATGGGCCCAACTACAAAGAGAATATCTAAATATGTGGGCGAGGCTACACAATTGGAAATGGTTGAAGTGGGAATGATGATGATGATCATGTAATAATAAATTGCATTATATTTTGCAAAATAACGTAGTGTTAAAGAACAGTGTTAAAATAACAGGGTTGTAAAGACAACATTTAAATAAATCTAATTAAAATAGAACTAATAATTATTCATAATAACTATGTCAGTCTCTTTCTAGAATTGCAATTCAAAATTTAAACAAAATAAGACACATTTATCTTATAACGAAATGTCAAAGCTTATTCATTCCATAGTATTAAATTATTTAAAGACATCTGGTTAGGATAAATTTATGGTTTCAACATAAATACCATCACAGTCTAAAGCATACATTTTCTTTATAATTTGATTCCTAATAAGATTTGTAGATATGTTTCATATAGGTTTAGACAAAAATAAAATTTATATGTCCACAACATACATTGTGGTGCATTCTTCATAAACATTTTTGCTTGTTCTAAAATGGTTAATTCCGTTTATAATAATAATAATAATTGCTCCCGTATATAGCGTTCGCTAGAGCCGTTCGGTATACAAGGAAGGTAATGTGGCTAGCACTACGCTTCAACCGCCTATTATTACCTCAGGATTGTGAATCCCAAGTACTCATTTAAGGCTGAGTCGACCTAGGTACCAAACTATTTTTATTTTAATAAAAAATAGTCGGCTGATGAAATGCCGGGTGTAGGATTCGAACCCGTTACCTTGAGATTGGTAGACGAGAGCCTGTACCTCTACGCCACCGAGTACCTTAATTCCGTTTATACTTTTTTAAATTTCCATACCGTTATGTGGCGTTCATAGTGGAGCTGTGATCTCTAAAGTCTTCCTACGCTGGGTGCCTGCTCATCAAGGGATAGAAGGCAATGAAAAAGCGGAACTGAAGAATCTGGAAGACTCCATCCGTAACCTGGAATGGGTGTCCTCCAACGGTCTAAGACACTCAAAAAAGTTCCTCAGAACTTACGACCGAGAAAAATCAAAGGTTTTCTTGATTTAAGTAAAAACATTCTTCGGATTGTCACGGAGTTTCTAACAGGACACTGTCTCCTCAACGAACACCTCAGTAAGCTGAAGCTGTGAAACAACGGCAAATGCAGATTCTGTGGGGAAAATGGGGAAACACCAGATTACCTTATCACTGAGTGCGCCGAGACGACGACCGTTCGTGCCATGAACTTTGGTACGACTGACGTCGAGGATGGAGAGCTGGCCTCTGTGGAGCCGTCTCAGATACTGGCTTTTGTTGATGCCCTGAGACAGTATAATGAGTTATAACTCGTTATAACTCAAGAAAGGGTTTTTATCTGCAGTTTTAATAATAATATATTTAAGAGAATTTGAAGCTAAAAATAATTCTCTTTGAAATCACATTTAAAACAAATTACACACAATAGATTTTAAACAAATATATTTTCAGTCGATTGATTTGGTCTCAACGTCTACTTGCAAAGCAGAAATCGCCGTTACTATCACAGCTCCACTATGAACGGCACATTAGGGTGCGTTTATGTTGGAGCTGCGATAAACGATAAAAGCAGTGATCAAAGCGACGACAAGAGCTGTGCAAAATTCACTTCTATAATGTGCCGTTCATAGTGAAGCTGTGATAGTAACGACGATCTCTGCTTTACAAGTAGACGTTGAGACCAAAGCAATCGATTGAAAATATATATGCTTAAAATGGGTGAGTTCGAAGAGGAATTATATTTAGCTTCAAATTCTGTTAAATATTATATTGTTAAAACTGCAGATAAAAAACGCAAATTCTGTGCATACTATAAATACCAGAAGGTATAAGTTTGGAGAATTTCACAATTTCAATCTATTATGATGGTTTTATTTGTTTTGTCCCACAAGGCAGGTTTAATAAATATATCACTTATTAAATTATCGGTATTCATGTCGATCACCCTTGATATAAAAGCAAAGAAAAGAGCCAAAACAATTAGCGCTGCTCTTATCGTTGCTCAACTGCAAAGCGTGTCTCGGCGCGTCGCTCCAATATAAACACCTACATATAAATTAATATATTAATATTCTTTGCATCGCTACTATCGCTGCTCTTATCGTTTATCGCCGCTCCAACATAAACGCACTCTTATAGAAGTGAATTTTGCACAGCTCTTGTCGTTGCTTTTATCACTGCTTTTATCGTTTATCGCAGCTCCAACATAAACGCACCCTATTGAGACATTTAAAAAAAAACATGAGAATATGGTTCAATTTTCCTAAAGATCAATTAAGTCCTAAAAAATCAAAACGCTTTTCTATGGTAATATTATTTCGTTTTAATTGTTTGATATATTGTTATTGATAGAATTTTAATTAACGCCATATTTTATGCTGTTTTAAAATGTCGAAGAAGCACAAAATTTATTTAGTTTAATGCTACGGAAAGAGTGATAATAGTTATCGGAAAATGTGGTACTTTTCTCTAAAACGGTATGGAAATTTGAAAAAGCATAAACAGGATTAACCATCTTAGAACAAGCAAAAATGTTTATAAAAGAATTTTCTTAAAATCATCAATAATAAGTTTTCCCTCTTGTAGAACCATCCGAGGTGCCATACTGGCAGCATCCGACAAAACTTGATAAAAAAAATAATTAACTTTAAATTGTTATAAAGAATATTGGCTTTAATAAATTTTTTTGTTTATATGTTTAGGATTATCATATTTTGGTGAAATCTGAAACCCTCGAAATAAATTATTTTTTCTCAAAATGTTTTTTTTTATTTAAATTTTTGGACGGAAAATTGTTATTTTACTTTGGACTGTTAATTGTTTATAACCATTCGGTGGCATTAAGGTAACGGGTGACTTCCGTTATGCTCTTCCCGGCAACATCTTCAAGATTTACAAAGCTATAACCACCGAGAAAACGGCTGCGAGTCCTATACAAAGCCGGACAGCGGCACAGTAAATACAGAATCGTTTCCCCTTCCTTCGGGTCCTTGCAGCTTCGGCAAACTTCGTTAAAAGGGATGCCCATTCTCGCCAGACCTCGATATACTGTTTCTCGTCGGTAATCTTCCAAGAATACTGCAATGACCATAGAGTTTCTCCGTCCAGCAACCAGTTTCTCTAAGCCTGATTGCACTACTAGAGGCCAGATTCTAAATATGAAGATCTAATGGGAGGAGATGGGGGAGCACATTTAGAGCATCTGTGGTCTGTGCGCGTCGATCTTAACGCCCCTGTAATGCACACACACGCACTCCTTTGTACTTTTCCAAGGTTGGAAATATTGGTTGTCTTCTCCAAAGCTGGCCACCATTCCAGGGATCCGTATGTGAGGATTGGTCGCACTATGGCACTGTATATCCACTTAGCCATACTTGGTTGGAGTCCCCAATTTTTACCATCATTTTTTATACGTAGGCCTTTTTTATTCTTTCTTCTACGTTGGTTCGCCAGTTTAGTTTCGGATCAAGGATTGTACCTAAATACTTAGCCTTGGATGATAATGTCAGCGTAGTACCGTTGAGTCTTGTTAGCGCGAAAATAGGCACCTTGGATTTGGTGGTAAAAAGAATTAACTCAGTTTTTCCTGGATTGACACTTAGTCCACATTTCTTGGACCAGTTCGTTATTTTATTAAGGCTTGACTGCGTAATTTGACTCATTACGTACAGGGAAAAGCCGTTGACTAGCACTGCTGGGTCATCAGCATAGGCAACTGCCTTGACCCTGGGGGATGACAATCGATGATAATTTTAGCGAGGTCAAACCCTAGACGTCATTACTTGGCTCTGATTCTTCTTTATTTTCTAATGGCGCTTGGCTAGTTAGGTTTAAGAAGGTTGGTTAGGTTAATAATTTATTTTTATAATGAGTAAAAATTATTTTTTTTGTAAATAGATTTGTGCGTCTGGAAACGTTCTATACTTTTTTAATCTTTTTATAATTAGTGTTAAATTTTGACAAGTTTTGTGTCAATTTTTAGTAAATGACCTGTAGATTTAGACCTCCTTAAAATTCCCCATACGTTTTTGACGCTGTTTTTTTTCGATTATACAGTTTAATTAAATATCATACACCTGGATCAAAATTATACCCATTGGTATTATCGCAACTAGTACTATGAAATATTTTTTATACTAATTATTCAGTAAATTTAATAAAATCAGCTTTGAGAATTTTACGCAGCCCTACTTGTATCGGTAGACATATCTTATTGGCGGCCTGCAGACTCCTGCTGTGAAGTCACTCTTTATGCGACCAGATTTATTTAAAGAGGTCGTTTAATATAGCTTTAAATGTTGTTTGGTAAAGAAATAAATGGCTATATTTTAGCAGAATTCTGAATATAAAGGAAAAGTATTATTCACATCGTTATGATGAAATAATACCTGAAAGTTCATTTCTATTTGTCACTTTTAATGATCCTCTTGAAGGAATTATCCAAAATTGTAAATGTAGATTTCCTTCGATCTTTGTCTCATCCAAAGGGTACATTAAAGTTGAAGGACGAAAAATTTGATCCCCGACCAACATTTGATGAAAAATATCTGAATTCGATGATTCGTCCAGAGAGAGGCTCAGTAAAAATTGTAACTTGGAAATAAACATCAATGACATTTCCCATAGTGATGTGCTGTTCTGCTGTTTCCACAGTTTCCACAAAAAAGTTACATTTGCCATTGTTTATTGTGTCCTGTTAAAAACCCCATAACAATACGAATATTGTCCTTACTTAAATCAAGGAAATCCTTGATTTTTCTCGGTCCTAGAGACAAATTTCTTAGAGTGTCTTAGACCGTTGGAGGATTCCCATTCCAGATTCCAGTTCTTGAGATCCTCTTTAAGTTGATTTCTATTTGGGAGGCAGTGCGGTTCTGGTTTAGTTAGTGGAGTGTTCGCTCCTTTTCTTGTTTGCTTTTTCATTACTCTTTATACCTTGTACTGGTATCCCTTATGCAGGTACCTATAGCAGCACGAGTGTATTTTCTTTGCCTAAAGGTAGATAATAGAGATGCAATGAAATGAAATAGATGCAATGCAATGAAATGAAATAGAGATGCAATGCAATGAAATGAAATAGAAATAGAGATGCAAGACAGGCAACGGTGGTAGTCGTAGGTGGAACACCAATAGCTAGAGTCTCAAAGTTTAGATATTTGGGCAGTTGGATTAGTGAAGACCTAAACCCAGACATTGAGATCAGAGCTCGAATTGAGATGGCTAGATCACACTTCCTAAAATTGCGGAACCTACTGTGCGATAAACGTCTCAACATCCATATAAAAGACAACTTCGTCAAGTGCCACGTACTTTCCACACTTCTCTACTGGGTTGAGTCGTGGACACTCAAAGTAACCGCAATGAATAAGTTGGAAGCATTTGAGATGTGGGTATATCGCAGAATGCTGAGAATACCATGGACTGACCGTGTCTCGAATGAACGAGTTTTCAACCAAATGAACAAGGACCGAGAACTCCTCGACATAATAAAAAAGAGGAAAGCAGCCTATTTGGGCCATATAATGAGACATAGCAAGTATGAATTCCTTCAGCTCATCATCGAGGGTAAAATTGAGGGAAAGCGCGGACCCGGACGACGGCAATGCTCCTGGCTGAAGAACATCAGAGATTGGACAGGTCTGGACTCACATACTTTGCTGAGAAGAGCGAAAAATAGAGAGGAATTTGCCATGGTTGTTGCCGATCTTCACTGAATGGAGAAGGCACTTTAAGAAGAAAAGGTAGATAATGTGACACTTGCAAAAGCTTAAAAAGTCAAAATTTAATTTAGTTTATTGTGCGGTATATCTAGATCGTTATAACCCAGTCCTATTTTATAATTAATAAATTAAATGATTTATTGAATTTTAAGATAGCTATAAAGAGTTGATAGCGACGCCAACCTGCGACTCCTTGTCCAGTTTTACGAACCGCTTGATTCATTATCGTCGAATTAATATTAGTATTAAATAGTGATTATAAATTAATTTGCATTAATTATTAGATTTAGATTTTATGATCTCCATTTTGCAGCTGTCGATAATAAACATTGATTGGTGAGATGTAAAACAAGTATAGTCTAATCTTGTATTTAACAATGTAGCTGTTTATGATTTTTTAAATTATTTGTGTTACTTTTAATATTATAATAAATTTAAATTAGTTCTTAGAAATTTTTATAAACTTTCACGTTTAAAAAGTTAAAAAATTACCTAGTTTTAAATCGTAATATATTTATACATAAAGGACATCATAAGGAAAATGCAGGTTGCACAAAGCTCAATGGAACGAAATATGTTGGGAATAACTAAGAGAGACCGTAAAAGTAGAGAGTGGATACGACAAAAGACCGAGGTAATAGATGTCATCGACAGAGTCAAATCTCACAAATGGCAATGGGCAGGACACCTGGCAAGAAGGTAAAAGACCTAGAAGAAGACCTGAGATGAGACCGTATGATATTAGGAAATTAGTAGGGATAACTTGCTCCCTTATAGCCAACAATAGACAACCAATGGGCCTAACTACAAAGAGAATATCTAAATATGTGAGCGATGCTACACAGCTGGAAATGGTTGAAGTGAGAATGATGATGATGATGATCATGTAATAATAAATTGCAATATCTTTTGCAAAATAACGTAGTATTAAACAACAGTGTTAAAATAACAGGGTTGTAAAGACAAAAATTAAATAAATCTTATTAAAATCGAACTAATAAATATTCATAATAACTATGTCAGTCTCTTTCTAGAATTGCAATTCAAAATTTAAACAAAATAAGACACATTTATCTTATAACGAAATGTCAAAGCTTATTCATTCCATAGTATTAAATTATTTAAAGGCATCTGGTTAGGATAAATTTATGGTTTCAACATAAATACCATCACAGTCTAAAGCATAAATTTTCTTTATAATTTGATTCCACGTTTTGTAGATATGTTTCATATGACGTTATTTTAGGTGTAGATAAAAATAAAATTTATATATCAACAACATACATTGTGGTGCATTCTTCATATAAAAATTGTTGCTTGTTCTTAAATGTTTAATTCCGTAAATACTTTTTTAAATTTCCATACTGTTTTAGAGATATTAACAAAAAATAAGAATTTAGTTCAATTTTTCTAAAGATGAATTAAGTCCTAAAAATCTAAATGCGTCTATGGTAATATAATTTCGTTTTCATTCTTTGATAGATTGTTATTGATAAACGTTTAATTAATGTCATATTTTATGCTGTTTCAAAATGTTAAAGGAGCACAAAATTTATTTAGTGTAATGCTACGGACAGAATGATAATAGTTATCGGAAAATGTGGTACTTTAGTAACTCAACTAACTTAATTACTCAAAATTTATATTAACCATTTGTCAAAAAATTAATTCAAAATGCTATTTCCATAGAAACGGCTTTTGATTTTTAGGACTTAATTTTTATGAAAAAATTGAACTATATTTTCATGTTTTTTGTATTTTTCTATAAAACGGTATGGAAATTTGAAAAAGTATAAACGGGATTAACCATCTTAGAACAAGCAAACATTTTTATAAAGAATGCATTTTTCTTAAAATGTCAATAATAAAAAAGTTTTTTTCCTCTTGTAAAGACCATCAGGGGACGTACTGTATAAACATCCGACAAAAAACGACAAAAAAATAATTAACTAGTGTTATAAAAGAATATTAGCTTTAATAAATTTATTTTTTGTTTATATATTTAGAGATTATCATATTTTGGTGAAATATCTACCAAAACCCATAATAAATTATTTTTTTCTCCAAAATGGAATGTTTTAAATAAGCTTGCATGAAAAATTGTTATTTTACTTTAGAAATATAAATCTTTGTGACAGCAATAAAAAGAAAGTAAAAAACTTCCACACAGTTTTTAGTGCTTTACTTTCTCCCATTCCACTCAAGCATATGCTACAAATAATTAAAACTAATCTAAATGTTATTTAAAAGAAAAACGATAAAATAATTGTTACATAAAGTAAGTGATTAAGATTATTAAAAAATATATGATATTTTCCGTTTATTTCTTTAGATATAAATAAAGTCTGGTATTTAGTTTTACTAAAATTATTAAAAATGAAGTAATATATAATGTCATCCATATTCATCAGCTTTATAACGAAAAAGCGTATCTCGATTTTTGGCATTTTCGAGATAATATCAACTTCCATGGGTCACATAGATAAATGAAACAAGTTTAGATTGGAAAGTACCCATAAAAATAATGCAACGGTTGCCCTCCAAAGCTTTTGATAATTTCGGAGCGGTTCGGCTTTTTCCGGAATTATTTCGCCAAATATTGTTTATTCAAATTTATTATTATTTTCTTTCAAGTTTTTTCTTTCAAGTATACAGACTAGTCCGAACTGTATTCCAGAAACTTCGGCATCATATTCTGCGGATAAAAATAAGCATGCTTCATGATGAAGTTAGCATGCTTCTTCGCGGACTTCGAATAGTTTCGTGACGGTGCAAAAAGTATCAACGTTGGAACGCTTTGTGGATTATTTTTGGGGCTGTCAAAAGTGTCAAGTGTACGTGTATCGATCGGTTTTTTGTTTTTGTTTAGAATTTCGTAACATAACCCTACAATTTTTGTTTGCAATTTGCAATAATAATTATTATTATTTTCGAAATGGTAAATCAGAATTCAATAATTGTTGGAAAGTGTTCTTTCAACTGTATACTCACTATAATTCACTTACCTATCCTCTCTTTTATGATCCTCTGTTATGCGTAGTTTCCTGTTATTTCATTTGTAGTGGTTGAATCTTTGAACATTATTTTATAAATAAAAAATTAATTAAAATTTCCCAACGATTTACTCCACACAAACTCATAAGCAAAAGTATAACGCACACGTATTAAGTAAAAAATAACCAAAACAGAAGCATCAGCCGGACGCCGCGGACCAGAATCAGCTGTTAAAAATCGATAATCCCTGCCAATATGCTTTAATGCGCAAGTCAACCCAAACAGTTCTTAATTTGGACCATGTACCGAAGTTGCCGTTCTGAAATCGTAACTAAAAGATCCCAAGGTAGGTACGCAAATAGGATCGTCCGATAACCGTCAAATCTCGGTTGGAACACATTTGAATTACTGCGCACGATCGTGATCGTTCGGTGACGGTTCTGCGGCGGGTTGGAACAAACCTACTAACTTTTTTACTTATTTTTATCTGCAGAATATGCTACCGAAGTTTCCTGAATACAGTTCGGACCACCCTGTATAACTCAAGGAACTTTATTAAACAACTATACATATAATAAAATGTTCAAATAATCCCTTATTCACAGCCAAGAAAAGATCAGAGGCCTGGCAGGTAAATTAATGGTGTGATATTTTAGCCCAATTACGCATCCTGCAAATATTTTATATACAGGGTGGTCCGAACTGTATTCCGGAAACTTCGGCAGTATATTTTGCAGATAAAAATAACTAAAAAAGTTCGTATAAATGTATGTCCTAAAATGCTTCGTTTCGGAGATACAGGGTGTTGAAGTTTCATTTTTATTTCGATTTTTTACAAATAATTTCTGAACTAACGTCAATATTTTGATGAAAATTGCTGTCTGGGAGTTTTTTGATATGAGAAATTTGATTTTGATGTCAATATGACTCTTATTTGTAGGGGGAGCCACCTACATGTGTTTTAATTGTTTTGTCCGTAATAACTTTTCGTCCGTACCTGTAAAAATCTACTAAGTAAAAAAATATACATTTCCGTAACTTTTTACGTAAAAAAATGTCTCTTGGTAGAAATCGATACGAGCAACCGTTCTCAAGATATTTAGAATGGAATTAGTGAATGCCATGTCATTATTGACAAAAAATAAACACACGTTGAGTAGATTTTTTATTTTTTTAAATTAATTATAAATTTTTCTGGGAAAAAATTATCATAAAACAGTTTCTGTTGAACTTTTGGCTCAAAAACATTTCAAATTTATGATTTCAGTTTAATTACTATTTAGTCAACATGTTTAATTTATGTCAATGATGATAGGTACTGATAATTTCGATTGTAAATATCTCGAGAATCATTACTGGTAGCGATTTTTACCAAGAGACCTTTTTTACGTAAAAAACGTTGTAAATGTATATTTTTTTACTCAGTGGTTTTATACAGATACGAAGAAAAAGTTATTAGTCTTCAAACCAATTAAAAAACATGTAGGTGGCGCCCTCTACAAGTAGGAACTAAATTGACATCAAAATCAAATTGCTCATGTCATAAAACTGCCAGACACCAATTCTCTTCCAAATATTGACGTTACTTCACAAATTATTTGGAAAAAATCTAAAGTAAATTAAAAAAACTAAGCTTTTTAGGACCATCCTGTATAATTACAAGGGAATGTGCAGGATAACCACCCATTAGAATTCATGGACGAATTCTTCTAAAGCCCGCCCAATTTCTTCTTGCAATTATCGGAAGTATTCGAAGATTAATAGGTAACATTCTATTCTACTAAAATTGAATACGCTTTGTTCCTGTTATTAGCGCTGAAACAAAGAGAAAGGTATATGCGTATACGTTTCTTTTAGTCACAGTTAATGTCTTCATCAGTAATAACATTAAAAATCGTATCGCTTCCATAAATACGTAAAAGCAGTTCATCGTGTTTGCACATACTATATTTCAAAGCCATGTTAGACAAATCGAACCAATTACCGGAGAGAGTACCTACCATAGATTAAAATATTAGAGGATATACAGCATTAAAATTATTATTAATAAAATTACGGTGTTATAAAACAAATCATAAACTTGTTTGTGTGAATATGAAATAACTAGTTTTTAGTTGGTAGATACGTCAACTTTACTTAACTGTTACAAGTGAAGAAAGTTTACGGTGCAGATCTTAAGTAGCATCATTAATAACTTTTGTGATTTCTGTTTTAATGTTTTTTTTCTTAACACTAAGCAGCGAAAAATAGACTTAATATGTCCTCCTTATACTAATGCCTATGTACAAACATTTAAAGAGAAATTGCCAATAAACTTGTGAACATTAAAATTGTTTTTGTACTATGTTTTGTACTATAATCGAAAAAAAGGCGTCATCGATGGCTATGAAATGAAGATCTCTGTTATTTTATATCTCCGTAAAATTATATGGGGAACGTCATCGATGTTCATTTCCAAGCCAACTGGACGCCATTTTTTCGATCATACGGTATTTATTACACGCAAAATTGTGCCATAAGAACTCCCACGTTGATTTGGTTAGGTTGTGTGAAAATGATATCATTGTTATGAATTAATGATAATAGCAATGTTGTACTTTTGTTTCTTTTATTGGGGGGTTTCCACTGGAACAGTTTACTCTATGACACTTAGACAACTAATATACATACGATCGAAAAAAAAATGGCGTCAAAAATGATAATGATAATTTTTAGCCATATTTTAGATACTGCTGGACTTAAGCCTCCCTCGTTTGCTTCCATAACTCCCTATATTGAGCTATTTACATTCAGTTCCAGTTAAGTCGTCATGGTATCTGGCTGGAGTACGGCCCCTGCTCCTGAATGCATCCTGTCTTGGTCTCCATTCTATTATTTTCTTTGTCCATCGGTCATCGTTTAGCCTGGCAATGTGCCCTGCTCAATTCCATTTCAAAGTAGTTATTTTATTTATGGCATCCATGACTTTTGTTCTGTCTCGTACTTCGATATTCGGTACTTTGTCTCTCAGAAATAGCCCCAACATTGATCTTTCCATTGCTCTTTGCGTTATTCTGATTTTGCTTACTGTTTCTTGGTTAATGTTAAGGTCTCCGCGCCATACCTTAGAAGAGGTAGTACGCATTGATTGAATACCTTTATTTCCAAACATAACGGAGGTGCCCCTTTGAAAATGTATTTCAATCGTCCATAGGCGGCCCAAGACAGTCTTATTCGTTTGTTAAGCTCGCAAGTTTGGTTATCGCGGTTTATACGTATTTCGTGTCCCAAGTACTGGTAAGCAGTTGTTTCTTCTATTTGATATTGGTTAATATACAGGGTGGTTCAAACTGTACTCCGGAAACTTATTCTGCAGATAATGCAGTTAAAACAAATGTAGATGGCGCCCCCTATAAATATGAGTCATATTGACATGAAAATCAAAATTCTCATGTCAAAACACTCCCAGATACCAATTTTCATCCATATATATATGGACGTTACTTCAGAAATTATTTAGAAAAAATCGAAATAAAAATTAAACTTCTACACCCTGTATCTCTATATAATAATAATAATAATAATAGCTCCCGTATATAGCGTTCAACGCCTTGGGAGTAGCAAGGTACAGCTTGCCATACTAGAGCCGTTCGGTATACAAGGAAGGTAATGTGGCTAGCACTACGCTTCAACCGCCTATTATTACCTCAGGATTGTGAATCCCAAGTACTCATTTAAGGCTGAGTCGACCTAGGTACCCAAACTATTTTTATTTTAAAAAAAATAGTCGGCTGGTGCAATGCCGGGTGTGGGAATCGAACCCACTACTTTGAGATTGGTAGACGAGAGCCTGTAGCTCTACGCCACCGGGCACCCTGTATTTCTATAATAACGTTAAATTTTCAGGTGCTAGCCATCTTTGTACATTTCGTTTGGAATTTTTTTGACGTGATCGGTGACAATTTTGACGATGTCAAACCCTAGACGTCATTTATTTGACGTCTGCACTTACTTCTTTATTTTTTAATGGCGCTTCCTTCTAGTTAGCCTTAATAAGGTTGTAATTTATTTTTATACTGGGTAAAAATGATTATAAACGGTGTAGTGTAGAATTCTAGAAGAAAAAAATATTTTTTTTGGAAATAGATTTGTTTGTCTGGAAACGTTCTATCATTTTTTAATCTTTTTATAATTAGTGTTTAATTTTGACAAGTTTTATGTCAATTTTTAGTAAATGACGCCTAGAGATAGACCTCGTCAAAATTATTGTCGATTGTCATTGCCCAGCAGCCATCTTTGACGCCGTTTTTTTTTCGATCACATCATCATCATTTAGCTTATACCGTCCACTGCTGAACAAAAGCCTCCCTTAACTCTAGCCATTTCCTTCTATTTTGTGCCACTTAAATCCAGTTTCCAGCCACCCTCTTAATGTCATCTGTCCCACAAATCTCTTTGTCCACCGTCCATCTGTCATCCTAACCACATGTCCTGCCCAATTCCATTTAAGATGTAAGACAGATATCACCGCATGTCTTACTCCTGTTCGATTTCGTATTGTATGATTGGGTATTTTATCTCTGAGTGTACCTCCCAACATAGACCTTTCCATTTTCCGTTGCATGACCTGTATTCTATGTATGTTCTTTTTTGTCAAAGTAAGCGTTTTAGCTCCATACGTGAGGACAGGCAAGACACACTGATTAAAGATCTTTCTTCTTAAACATATGGGAATATCAGATCTCAGTATATGCCTTAGTTTGCCAAATGCCGCCCACGACAAACCTATTCTTCGTAGAATTTCGTGGGTCTGATTATCCCTTCTAATACCGATCTCATGCCCTAAGTATTTATATATATGCACTTGTTCCAAAGGTATGTTATTAATGTTTAAATTTCCACTTAGTACTAGGTTTGTCATGTATTGTGTCTTTGACAAGTTAATTTTCAAACCGACTTTTTCCGAAGCATCATTCAGCATATCCAGCATATTCTGTGCCTCCTGTATGTTGTCTGTTATTAAAATAATGTCATCTGCAAAACAGAGATGATTTATCAATTTGCCATCGATGTTAATTCCTGTTGAATCCCAGTTTATCATTTTTAGCATACTTTCTAGCACAGCAACGAATAGTTTAGGGGACAGTGTGTCGCCTTGTCTTACCCCTCGATCGATATTGAATTTATCTGTGCATTGATTTGTCGATATTCTGACGTTTGCCGTGGCATTATCATATATATGTCTTATGATTGAGGAGTATCGATGATCGATGCGACTCTCACTTAGTGTCTCTAGAAGCTTCCGCTGGTCTACCGAATCGAAGGCCTTCTCGAAATCCACGAAGACAAGCATTAGTGGTCTATTATACTCAATGCATTTCTCGATAAGGACCTTGACTGTTAGAAGATGGTCATTTGTTCCGTAACCTGATCGGAAACCTGCTTGTTCGCTCGAAAGAAAAAAGTCTATTTTATTTGTCAAACGCTTGGTGAGTATTTTAGTAAATAATTTGTATACGTGGCTAAGAAGGCTGATGGGCCTATAGTTTTTAAGGTCTGTAACGTCACCTTTCTTGTGTACAATAATGATAGTTGCGTTGTTCCACTGTGATGGGGTTATTTCTTCTTCAATGCATTTATTAAATAGGACATTTAAAGCTTTGATGATTTCTGGTCCTCCTTCTTTGATTGACTCTATTACCAGTCTATCGTCGCCGGCAGTTTCGATCACACGGTACTTCTATATTTTCTAATAGATACTCTTTACTATATAACTCATATCTCACTCACTTTACTTAGACTCTTAAATTACTAGAACGATTAAATTCATCTTTACAAAAAGTAATAGAAAAATTAGTTTTTATTACTTATTAGCATATATTCTACTACCAGTAACTCTTTCCTGCATTTACATATTTATGCAATTCGATAAGCATTATTCTAACACATAAGTTTAGCTAAAACATGTACCCGTCAAATACCCAAGCAAATACATATATAAATTATAAACAAGTAACGCAGTGTAGTAATATCATTGAGGAAAGAAATGAATTAAAATCTATAGCTCTATCCCGTGACGACAAGTTTTTATAATAAACTGCAAACGATACTTGTTTTAGTTTGATTAAGTATGCAGAATAATGATGAAGAACCTACTTTTACTTTTCATTGGGTGAATTATTTGTGTATTTGCAGCCTAATGTAGAAAGTGTAATGCGTTTACTAACGTTATGTTATGGAAATAACTAGAATTATAACAGCTTGAAGTGTGATAACAGTTAAACCGTCTAACACAGTAAGTTTATTAAAAGAAACATTTATTTAACTTTTAGTCCAAGAGTCCATTCTCATAAAAAATACACTACATTAATTTAGGAGACCAGAAGAGATAAAAATGATCTTCTGAAGAAGAAGAAACTTTTAAAAAAAAAGATAAGAAATCCAGGCCTGTGTGTGATGATGATATCCCGGAAACCAAATGTCAGTTTGTAAATCTAATATCAACTTGTAGAGCAGAACATGTATAATAGCATTAGAATCTAAAATTTGTATTTTATACAAATATATCTTTTTATTATTTTCGTATATAACTTTTTAAATAGGGTCAAAAAATTAAATTATCTTCGGAAGTAATCGATATAATTTACGAATAATTTTTATATTTTGAAACATGACGTTATAAAGTTCAGGGAAGCGCAAATTGTCTATAATTTAATAATCTTTTTTAACTATTTTTGGTTACGAGTTATTTATAAAACATACACTCACTTAAAATTTTGATGTAGGTATTTTAAAATTTAATATATTTTGTTCTAGTAAGCCGATTTTGCTGATTTTTAAAGCGATTTGTAGCTAAATTATTTGACTCTTTAGTATATCTTTCTAAATTGAAAACGAAGTTTCCGTCTGTCAATTATACGAGGAAAAACAAACGAAGAAAAACGAGGAAAAAAGTTTGAAATACCCTGTGGAATATATTGGAGTAACTGCCCAACAGGCAGTAATTATATGATATTTTTAATGTAAAAAGTACGAAACAATTTTAGTGTCTTCTTCAAAAGCGAATTTTTCCAAAAAAAATAAAGCTATTGAGATGAATCAAAAAACAAACTATCGAGAAAAAATACACCTAGATGATGAAATAATTTTTAAATTCCTTGCATCGTTAACGTACTCAAGGGTGTTTCAAATTTTAACCAAAATATCGATATTTTGTTTTCCGTTGTATAATTGAGAGATAACAACTTTTGCTTTTAATTTAGAAAGATATATTAAAAAGCCAAATAATTCAGCTACAATTTGCTTAAAAAATCTTCAAAATTGGTACACTAGAACATAATATATAAAATATTAAAATCTCAGGTTAAAATAAACTTACGTGCATAGAAATCGGCCCACTGTGAACTTTTGGTTTTAACTGTGTCTTTTAGAATCTATTTATCATGGCAAGTAAAAAATACGAGCTGTTTCAAAGACAATTTAACATACTTTAATATGAGCATAAATTTATTCAGGGTACTTATCGTTTATATGCGTACCAACGGGTAAACAAATAAAAGGTATTTGTGTTGTGGTGACAATAAGAATAACAAACTTGTCAAATATTGCAATTACTACCTTTGTAATCGAAATTTTCACATTGTTCTTTTATTCTTTGATTAGTTTTGTTTCATTGTTTGATTAGTGTTTCAATTTAATGCATACATCACCGGAAAAAGCTGCCCAAGTAATCGCTTTAATCGAAAATGGACTTAAACAGAGAGATGTAGCTCGGCAACTACATATAACACGCGGAGCGGTTCGAAGAATGTGTGAACGATATGAGGAGACTCGATCCTTTCGTAGTCGACCTCGAACTGGTAGAAAGAGATATACAACGGATCGTGATGACCGCTTTATTGTGTCAACAATGTTAAGAAATCGGCGTCTTAATGCTATTCAGGTGCAACAACAGCTCCGTGAAACACGAGGAGTGACTATTAGTCAGTGGACAGTAAGACGAAGATTGAAGGAAAGTAACATGACCCCCAAAACACCCGCAATTGGTCCAAAACTTACCCCAGCTCATCGTCAAGCACGCCTGCGTTTTGCACTGGAACATCTGAATTGGACACTAGAACAATGGGAATCTGTTTTATTCTCAGATGAGACCAGGATATGCCTCTATGGTGGCGACCAAAGAAGAAAAGTGTACCGGAGGCCAGGTGAGCGATTCGCAGAATGCTGCATTGAGGAGCGGATTGCTTATGGAGGTCGTTCCTCCATGATCTGGGATACAATTTCTATGACTGCGCGAACCGACCCAGTTTTCATCCGTTGGGGCGACCGTCGCGTCGGTACGGGAGACAAGGTTTAACTGGTGCTAGGTATATTGAGGAGATTTTAGCAGTTCATGTGGTACCTTACGTCGACTACATTGGAAACGAATTCACTTACTTATGCATGACAATGCGAAGGCACACACATCAAGAATCGTACACGATTACATTTCAGAAGTCGGATTTCGGGTTATGGAATGGCCAGCATGCAGTCCAGACTTAAACCCGATAGAACATTTATGGGATGAGCAAAAACGAAGAATTCCCAAGCAAAAACGAAGAAGAGCCCCAACTGCTATCCCAGAGCTCATTGTTGCAGTAGAGGAAGAGTGGCTTAACATCCCGCAAGAAACAATATCAAATTTGATCGAATCTATGCCAAATCGTATGAGAGATGTTGTTAGAGCAAGAGGGAGTCATACCCTTTATTGAAAATTTAGTTTAGTTAATTGTCGATAAATAAATAAATAAATAATAACACACCTCTTAGTAATAAAAAACGATAATTTGTTTCAAGCATTAATTTAATAATTTTAATTCAAAGAAACCAAAATACAAATTAATATCTCTAAACTCTTTTCAAAGAATATGAAATTGTCTTTCAAACAGCATGTATTTTTTCTTAATCTGACAAATAGAGTCTAAAAAATATATAGTTACTAACTTTAAAATTTTGCCTGGGGCCGATTTCTATGCACGCAAGTGTATATGAAAATTTTTGAGGTGCCCGTTTTTCGTGCTAGTGAAAAAAGAAGTTAAGAAGAAAAAATATTTATTATATGTAAAAAATACCGAATAACCTATTTTAGTTTAATAATAAATTACATTTGATTAAAATTGTTATATATTCGATTTCCTGAAAATCACGTTACTTAAATACGTTGCAATCGAGTTTACAGGATAAGTAGAGATAACGACTTTCCATATAAACTGTATTATATAGCATTTTATTCAACTGTTGACATTGACATACTGCATCCGTTCACCGCAGTGACCAAATATCTATTTTCTCAATTTGAAACCATTTATATAATCTTTTAGTATTTTAACTTTAAATTGGCTTCGAGGAACAAAATGATTTAAAGCTCTGTCAGAACAGCGTAATTGAAAAGCATTAGGTTAATACAATACCAGAAGCATAATGAGAAAGAGAAGTATAATTCATGTATTTCCCACTACTAGCTTACGTTACTAAAGTAATTTCCACAAAGTCACACTTTTTATGGCTAATATGTATAGTGCATTTGAATATTTTAGTGCTCAATAAGGAAGCCCCAAGTGGCGTAACTGATTTTTCTGATTTTTCAGTTACGCCTTTGCGTGAAATAGAGGACGATATACAGGGTGGTCCAAACTGTATTCCGAAAACTTCGGCAGGATATTCTGCAGATAAAAATAAGTAAAAAAGTTCGTTTAATGTATGTCCTAAAATGCTTACTTTCGGAGATACAGAAAATACAAAAAAAGAGATACAAAAATGATATATTCGATGATATTCAATCTTAAGCTAAAAACACACTATTTTATGCCATCAGTGTCAGTTTTTGGAATATATTTTGAGTATGTAAGACTTTTCAATTTTATTTCTTTTGTTTCAGGATAGAATATAAGTAGAGCCTTTGATGCACGTGGAAAAAATATCGTATTGTAGATTTGTTCGCCCAAAAGATCCAAAGAAAATACTGGCAATATGATGAACTTCATGTTATTTTCGACACGTACTTGGACGAATCAATAAAAAACCTTACTAGGGATAAGAGGCTTCATGACGGTGTCACAACACAGTACAAAATATGTGACACAACTGACATATCAAACATAAATTTGAAAAAGTTGTTGTCACATACTCGTACCAAGGATGAATTAACCGCTGAAACAAATGCTGATGAATGAATAGAATTTACCACCTATCTTGCACATAGAATTCCAAGATATGCCGAGATATCAGCCAAGATATCAGCAAGATTCTGCGACGCACTGCTCTTTGGATTGTTTAAAGAGTACTCAAGAAGAAGCCGACACAAAAGTTATACTTCATGCTATTAATGCGAAAGTTAGAGGTGCAAATACACTACTGGTATTTTCTAATGATACAGATATTTTAGTTTTGCTAGTAAGGCGCTATGCAAGGCTGTCCGAAAACACCTTTTTTTGTACCATCGTCAGGCGAGGCAATATCAGTTAAAAACATATATATTTTACTGGGACTACTAAAATTTTCAGCACTGCCCGGGTTCCATGCAATATCTCGTTGTGACACCACCGGAAGTTTGTTTGGAAAAGGAAAGTTGTTATACTGGAAGGCATTTGTTTCAGCGAGTGAAGAAGAACTTACTGCTTTGCAGAAACTTGGTACCAGTGGTTTAGTACTTGATGATATTTTGCATCAGCTAGAAATATTTATTTGTCGAGTTTATAAAGCAAGCACTCTAACAAAATCACTTGCAGAATTACGATGGTCAATGTTTACTGCCAAACAAGCCCTTGGAGATAAGTTACCCCCCGCTAGAGGTTCCCTTGTACCCGCAATTAAGATGATGAACCAAATGCAGTCATCCCTAATCCAGTTGAAGGTCAAAAGGTGATGAACCAAATGCAGTCATCCCTAATCCAGTTGGGCACGGCTGGTATTTGGAAGAGGGAGTACTTACCCCTGTTATGTGTGAAAAACCATGTGCTCCAGAGTCTCTACTTCAACTGATTAGGTGTTCGTGTCTTAAAAATCTATGTTCACCACCATGTCAATGTTTAGCAAACAATATGCCTTGCACAGAAATGTGTAGTTGTAATACGGACCAATCAACTTGTAATAATTTGCATCCGCCTGATTTTGCCGACGAAGGTAGTGATGAAGTTGATAGTGATGATGCCGATTTGTAATTTTATTAATATATATGTGCAAATGTATCACTTAATTTTTTTTTAAATACATGAACTCATATAACGTAGACCATATTTTATTTTGGTAAGAGTAATATAACACAATATTTTTCAATTTTTTTCACTTTAAATCCAACCAGCAACCAAAATATTATTTTTTCGCAATACTTAATAAAAATTAATGCAATACATAATTTTTCTGAAAAACAACTCCACTGGCACCTTCCCTTCATGAAGTTTCCCACGGGAAGCTATTTTTATACGTTGTGCTCCCCATGCAACTAATTTATTTCGTCAACATTTGGATGAAAATTGGTGTATGGGAGTTTTTTCATATAAGAAATTTGACTTTGATGTCAATATGACCCTGTTTGTAGGGGGCGCCACTTACATGTGTTTTAACTGTTAAGAATAAGATTAATAAATTTTCGTCCGTACCTGTATAAAACTACTGAATGAAAGAATATACATTTCCGTGAAAAATGTCTGTTGATAAAAGTCGCTAAGAGCAATTGCTCTCGAGATATTTAGAATGGAAATAGTCAATACATGTCATTATTGACAAAAAACACGTTGAGTAGATAGTTTTTGAGTGAAATAATAAATTTGGGAAATTTTTATTTTTTTAAATCAAAGACACAAAAACATCTCAAATTTATGATTTCAGTCTAATAATTATTTAGTCAACGCATGCATGTTTAATTTATATGAATGATGACAGGTATGGATAAATTTGATTCCAAATATCTCGAGAACCGTTACTCGTAGAGATTTTTACTAAGAGACCTTTTTTACGTAAAAAACGTTTCAAATATTTATCTTATTACTCAGTAGTTTCATACAGGTACGGCCGAAAAGTTATTACTCTTCAAATCAGTTAAAAAATATATACGTGGCATCCTCTACAAGTAGGAATCATATTGACATCAATATCAAATTTCTCATGTCAAAAAACTCCCAGACACCAATTTTCATCCAAATATTGACCTTATTTTTATATATATTATTTGAAAAAAATCTTAATAAAAATGAACTTTCCACACCCTGTGTCTCCTATACTAAGCATTTTAGGGCATACATTTATACGAACTTTTTACTTATTTTGATCTGCAGAATGTGCTGCCGAAGTTTCCGGAATACAGTTCGGGCCATCCTGTATATTATCGGAGACCCTGTATAGTGTAATATCTAGTGGTATCATATACGGGCGAAACTACCAATCGGCAAAGTATTACTTTACCAGTCTAGTTAACGCGATAAATATTCAAATGGAAAGAGAAAGAATGGATTTACATAGGAAGAGCGTCGAATTGTAACAGAATCGTGACGCGCTAGTTAATAACTAATTCAGCACCGGCTTTGCTCGGTTTTTAATGAAATTATATACTTATAGTAAGTTTAAATATAACTGTAACTATTTCTTGTTTCATTTAATTCTTAGAGTGTGTACAAGTAAAAAAAATCAACAAAAACTTTATACAGAGTGTGTCATATAACAGTGGTTAATACCAACTTCAGTAATGATATATAGAACAACCCCAGAGTTCTCAACTAGCAAAGGAGTACGATAGGGAGATGCGATATTCCCAAAGCTGTTTAACGCAATACTATAAGAAATCTTCCGTCGATTTGACTAGACCAAGAAAGAATTAAAAATAGATGGAAAATATCTTAACCATCTTGATTCGCCGATGACATAGTCCTAATTGCCAATAGTTCTGAAGAATTACAAACACAAATTGATGAACTAAATACAGCCAGCAATAAAGTGGGTCTCAAAATGAATTTAGCAAAAACCAAAGTAATGTAAAACGAATTATAGTCTGTCCAACGACAAAATCCTTGACAGTGATAGATGTGTCTGTCATTTTAATTTCAAAGTAGTTTATTTTATTTCACAAAGAAATAAGTTGGTACAATTGGAACGCATAATTTATTTATAACTTCAAAATATTGTGAACAAAAACGGTATAGAACTGAAAAAATCTAATCTTGGTTAATTAACTTTAATCTTATTTTTTTTCTGTAGTACTAAAATGTATTATTTTCATATCGTGTGATGTTATTTTACAGATACTCCAGTTTTTGGTACCATCTACGAGATGGTATACAACTTTATTTGTGGCTAATACAACTCTCTGGCCATAGTCTCTGACAAACCGTGTCTCTGGCGGTCTCTTTGCACCGAATATTAACTGTAAACTATGGTCTGGGTCAACACTTAATTTTCCCTCGAGTTTTCCTCTACTTAATTTTAAAAAACACGAAACACAAGTAACAACACAGTCCAAAATGCAAAACACATGCAAAATGCGAAACATTTATCATTTCTATTTAACATAATTTGACACAAAATTGTAACCTATAACTTGGCAAGAGTTTGACATTTCTCAAAAATTTTAAGTCGAGTTCATACGCATAAGCGTCCGTTTGTGGTTCATCGTTGCGTGAAACCAATAATAGGGAAATATGATCTGTCATTTTTGAAATAAACCAATAAAACTGGTTAAAAACAACAAGAGACGACGCATGACGTATTTATTTATAAACCCATCCTTAGTTAACTCAAAAATATTAGAACATTTTTTTAGTGAAATAAATGGATTGGTATGGAAGCCATTTGCTTTTTTTCTGTCATCGTCTGTCGAAATCTTACCTGAGAAAAAAAAACAGAGTATAGTGGAAAGAAAAGACATTCTAATAAATAACACAACACTGGAAATAATAGAAGAATATACCGGGTGCGTCTGAAAAGTGGCTCATCCCTATAACTTTTTTTATTTTTTCAGATAGAAGGACGAGATTTGGTATGTTAATATACGACATAAATTCGAATTGATTGACGTATTCAATTGTTTTTTATCACTTCCTGTTTCACCGGAAATGACTACAACTTTTGATTTTTAAATGGCACCCTCGGTATTTTTTTACTTTATTTAATAGAAAATGACATTCTGAATAGGATGACATATTATCATATGTCAACTTTTGACATTCTTGCTTAATAAAAAATCGTATTTTAAAATTCAATCTAGAGTGCCATGACTATGTTAAAAACACTAATTCTTAATCAAGGAGCCTGGGAAAATGCTCAAATTGTAGTTTTAATCATATCTCAATTTTTTCAAATGGAACGAGGGTGGCTCATTAGCATATTTAGAAAAAGCATTTTTTCACGAATAATTTGATACCAGACACTTAGTATTTTGAGTCAAATTTTCGTTACGAACCGCAAGTTATAATTTCAAATAAACCATATGCGAAACTGTCAAAAATTGACATATGATATGTCATTCTGTTCAGAGTGTTATTTTCTATCGAATAAAGTAAAAAAATACCGAAGGTGCCATTTCAAAATCAAAAGTTGTAGTCATTTCCTGTGAAACAGGAAGTAACCGAAAACAATTGAATATGTCAATCAATCTTAATGTATGTCATATACTAAGACACCGAATCTCGTTTTTTTAAATGAAAAAATAAAAAAGTTATAAGAGTGACTTTGTGTGATACTTTGTGTGATACTTTATAAGAGTGACTATAAGAGTGATACTTTTGAGACGCACGCACCCGGTATATTATATTTGGGACAACTAATACTCAGCTCGGGATCTCTACTACCAGAAATCAACAGAAGAATTAAGCTAGCATGGAGTACTTATGGAAGACACTCAATCATATTCAAATCTAGAATACCACTCTATATAAAGTATAAAATATTCGACCAATGTGTACTACCAATCATGACACATGCATTCAAAACCTGGACACTTAAAACGGATATCATAAGCAAACTGCAGGTTACACAACGCTCAATGGTACGAAATATGCTGGGAATAACCAAGAGAGACCATAAAAGAATAGAGTGGATACGACAAAAGACCCAGGTAATAGATGTCATCCACAGAGTCAAATCTCTCAAGTGGCAGGACACCTGGCAAGATGAACCACAAAAATTACAGCATAGTACCCAAGAGGAATTAAGAGACCTAGAAGAACACTTGGGTAGATAACTTGGGCCCGCATAGCCAACAATAGATACCAAAATCGGCCCAAGTATAAAAAGAATATTTAAATATGTGAAGTTTTTTAAAATAACATGAAAATTTTAATATGTAGAGGCCAAGTAAAGACCTCTAGGGCTTGCCCTCGCCAAAATTATCATCGATGACTCAGAAGAATCGATTTCCCAGTCGTCTTTAACGCCTTTTTTCGATAGTATATATGTATATGTCTAGAATTTTCTGTAAAATCCTGATTTATATAAATTTTATAGTTACAGAACACAGCTACATCGCACAATAATATTACATATCGCAAATATAAAAGAATTACCTAAGTTACAACTTTAATCAATGAAATAGAGTGAAAAAATAAGTGAACAATAAAATAATACATATCGTTCACCGTTCGATGTTCGCTGATCCAAGTAGTTCAAAAACACCGTAAACGTATTATGTTTTTACTGGATTCACAGAATGGTAGAATTCTCAATCAAATTTAATCCAGCAGATGTTGTCTTGCCGAAATTTCTATAAACGTGATTTTCATCGTTAAACTAAGGTATTTAAAAACTTTATCAAGATACATCTTTTCTCCATAATTTATTTTTAGATTCAGTTTAACAGTTTTTTTTGTTGGATATATTTACAGTAGCTATCTTAGTATTGAAAGCATGTCTAGCTTTTGGTCCTCATCAACATACCTATGATATAGATGTGTTTTTTGTTGTTGTAATGTCACTGTCAAGAGTATACTCTGTTTTATTAATCAGGTAACATTTCAACAGACGATGACAATAAAAGCAGATAACATCCGTAACAATCTATTTAATTTACTAAAAAAAAAAGTTTTTAATATTTTTTAAGTTAACTATGGATGGGTTTATTTATAAATCCTTCATAAGTATCTTGTTACTTTTCATATTTCAATATTATTGAAGTGACGGAAGCACGTACGGACGTAGATGCATACGAACTCGACTTAAGATTTTTGGGGCTTATCAAACTCTTGCCAAATTATAGGGTATAATTTGTGTCAAATTACGTCAAATCACCTGCGTTTTAGAAGATGATAAATAGTTGCGAATGGCTTTTGCATTTTGGTTATTGTTGTTCGTGTTTTGTGTTTCTCGAAGTTAATTGAAGGAAAAATCGAGGGCAAATTAATTGTAGACCCAGAGTACAGTTTATTAATTTGTGGTAAAGTTGCCACCAATAAACTTTGTATATCATCTTGTATATGGTACCAAAAACTACTACTACGTAAAACTGGAGTAGCTTTAAATAACATCACACGATAGATAAATGCAGATTTTGGTACTGTAGAAAGATAATGTCAAAAGGTACTGTTTAAAAAAATTAAAATTAATTAATCAACTTTTAAGTTATAAAATTCGGTAAGTGTTATTATTAATGAATAATTTTTTTTTTGGTTTATTTATGATTTATTTATTCCTGTGCAATATTAACCATTTTTCATTTGTACATAAGTTATATTAATAAATATAATAATTTCCGCAGGAAGATTTTTGAAGTATGGTTTGATTTGGAAAGTAGGAAATTGTTCTTTTTTATATACTTTTTTGTATGTGGTGTTTTGTTTAATAACCCTTGTTTGTTTTGTATTAACACATAGCGTATTTTTTTTAAATAAAATAACTCGATTTTTTCAGTTTTTGCAGTTTTTTTTTCACAATATTTTGAAGTAATCACTTGTCACTCAAATTTTAAATATATTAATTTCCTGCTATACGTTCCACGTTCCAACTGTAGTAACTATTTATTTGTAACATAAAATAAACTACTTGAAATTAAAATGGCACATTTATCACTGTCAAGGACATTGCCTGGAAATTTATATGGTAAAATTTTGATAAAATAATTTAGTACATACTAAAAACACGGTATGTCGCTAGTGATAGAAAAATAATTTTTAGAGGTTACTAGTTTATTTGGTTGCCTGTGATATGCATATACAGGGTGTTTCCCAATTAATCTAAAAAATAAAAAATCGTTAGAAAACGAATTAAGGCGGGCTCTTAATAAGTATATTTATTTTTTCTCGACAACCGTTTGATGAACAAGAAAAACTCAAAAGATCAATTTTGTTGGAAAAGGATGGCTAGTCAAGAAAAAAATATATTTTCTTTAAAAAAGCAATCAGAAAGGAAGTTCTTTAGACCCAATAGTTATATAAAAATTGTTTTAAGAACACATGAGGAATCACACCATAATTTTTTTAGACTAATTCGAAAACACTCTGTATATTGTCAACTTGACAATGACTGCTAATATCAAAAAATTCCTTTTCAGTGAAAAAAGCCTGATTTTCACAGGAAAAGTTTTGATTTTTATTGAATTTGGGCCTGCGTCTGCAACTACTGGTTTGTTTTTTAATTGTCTATCTATCTAAATTTTAAATATCATAGTCAGTAATAGTTTTATTATTTATTAACTGTAAAAATGGTGTTTTCTTGTTGTGTTGCATCTTACAAAGAAACTAACAAAACTGCAAAAATGCACGTGTTTCCAAAAGACGATAATGTATGGATCTTAGATAAAAGAAAAATATATGGTATGTATTCGTTGTTTGATTTTTTTTTTCATTCACTTTAAAATCTATAAATCTCGGTCTATTCATTAGACAGCCAGTCGACTTTACATGAAAGACTTTACATGAAATTACATGACACTCTGTAAAATAAATAAAAAATAAATTGTAAAATATATATATATATATATATATATATATATAGTATATATATATATATATATATATATATATATATATATATATATATATATATATATATATATATATATATATATATATATATATATATATATATATATATATATATATATATATATATATATATATAGAGTATATATATATATATATATATATATATATATATATGTATTTATAAAGTTACTCTGATATACTAATATATCAGTGTAACTTTAAAAATAAATCCTTTGAATTCAAATATAAACATAAAAATCATTTACAGCAGAAGAGGCGAAGGCGCTGGGTTAAACGTAGTCTCTACTAAAAACACGGAGGGGCGCTTGGAGCCAAAATTTTACTATTAAGTTTCATATCTATCTTAATAGTAGATTATTTTCTTTTATCTATGGTAAAGGATTTTGTCGTTGAACAGACAAATTATTATTATAAAATTAATAGGGGAGCGGGGAGCAATGACGCTCAGCTCTAACAGAGCCATATTGTCGTTTTAATTGAACATGGTAAAGATCAACTTCTGGACTCTGCTAAAGCAACTGCTAACAAACGATAATAATATACATTTTCAATGACAGTGACATTACAAAAACACTACTATTTCATAGGTGTGTTAATGAGAATCTGCTTTTAATACTAAAATTGCTGTAAATCCACTAGTATCTTCTTCAAAGGAGAATATTTCCAATATATTTAAAGGTACCTATTGATATGATTCAAAATACAAATTATTGAGAAAATATACAACTTGATGATAATGTAGTTTTTAAAGTCATTATTTTCTTAAAGAACTCCACAGGTCCACAGGGTGTTTCAAAGTTTCACCCAAATAACATTTTATTTTTCTTCAAATAATCTCAGATGCAAAAAAAAAACGCAACGAAGAAATTTTTGGGAAAATTGAAAATGAAATTTATATTTTTGTTATTTTTAGCCCTATTTTCGTGAATTTTTTAGCAACCTGTATATAATTTTATCAACTTTAATTCGTAAACTTAATTTTTGATAAACTTTAGTATTTATCATATTATACAGGGTTAATCGAGGGGTTGTTTTTTTAGCCTAACTTTAAAACACTTTGTGCAATAATTTCGTGTGTCAATTTTCCTGAAATATAATTTTACAGTCAGAACCATGTCTCCTAAGCATTTTGTTTTTTGGATCATGTCAAAATACGCTTCGATTAATTTTTAAGAGCGAAATGAACTTGACACCATCAATTTGCAATTTTTTCAATTATCATTTCTTTTTGAAGTTATTTTTCAATATGACAAACCGGCTTTGGTGATTATTGTGAACTGTATAGTATTATGAACTGCCTATCATTTTCGACGTTTGGGACATGCTTGGCAGGAGGGCTAGAGGTGGCGAAGCTGTACCAGCTACATTAAATGAACTTCGCTTGGTTCTTAAAGAAGAATAGGAAAGCATAACGCAATATGATATATGCAGCATCAATGACAGTATGAACGGACGTATACAGGCAGTTATAATAGCCAAGGGAAACAATGCAAAGTATTAGGGTACTTTTTACAATTTTTTTTCTGTTTGTATACTTAAATTTTACAGATGCTTTCTTTAATATCGTCAGTTCTGTTAATGTTTATTATCATTATTAATGATGATGATTATGATACCTATATGCAGCATCAATGACAGTATGAACGGACGTATACAGGCAGTTATAGTAGCCAAGGGAAACATTGCAAAGTATTAGGGTACGTTTTACATTTTTTTTCCTGTTTGTATACTTAAGTTTTACAGATGCTTTCTTTAATATCGTCAGTTCTGTTAATGTTTATTGTCGTTATTAATGATGATGATTATGATACCTATATGCAGCATCAATGACAGTATGAACGGACGTATACAGGCAGTTATAGTAGCCAAGGGAAACAATGCAAAAAGTATTAGGGGTACGTTTTACAATTTTTTTTCCTGTTTGTATACTTAAGTTTTACAGATGCTTTCTTTAATATCGTCAGTTCTCTTAATGTTTATTATCGTTATTAATGATGATGATTATGATACCTATATGCAGCATCAATGACAGTATGAACGGACGTATACAGGCAGTTATAGTAGCCAATGGAAACAATGCAAAGTATTAGGGTACTTTTTACAATTTTTTTTTCTGTTTGTATACTTAAATTTTACAGATGCTTTCTTTAATATCGTCAGTTCTGTTAATGTTTATTGTCGTTATTAATGATGATGATTATGATACCTATATGCAGCATCAATGACAGTATGAACGGACGTATACAGGCAGTTATAGTAGCCAAGGGAAACAATGCAAAGTATTAGGGTACGTTTTACAATTTTTTTCCTGTTTGTATACTTAAGTTTTACAGATGCTTTCTTTAATATCGTCAGTTCTCTTAATGTTTATTATCGTTATTAATGATGATGATTATGATACCTATATGCAGCATCAATGACAGTATGAACGGACGTATACAGGCAGTTATAGTAGCCAAGGGAAACAATGCAAAGTATTAGGGTACTTTTTACAATTTTTTTTCTGTTTGTATACTTAAATTTTACAGATGCTTTCTTTAATATCGTCAGTTCTGTTAATGTTTATTATCGTTATTAATGATGATGATTATGATACCTATATGCAGCATCAATGACAGTATGAACGGACGTATACAGGCAGTTATAGTAGCCAAGGAAAACATTGCAAAGTATTAGGGTACGTTTTATATTTTTTTCCTGTTTGTATACTTAAGTTTTACAGATGCTTTCTTTAATATCGTCAGTTCTGTTAATGTTTATTATCGTTATTAATGTTTATTAAAACCAGGACTGTATCGTTGGTCTTTAACGTTTTTTTTTATTTAGTATAAAGAATCCAAATGCAGTGTAATATGATATTACGACAATTGTCACCAAAACTATCTCGTCATATTAAAAAATTACATCAAAAAGGAATGATAATTGAAAAAAATGGAAATTGATCGTATCATTTCATTTCGCTCTTAAAAATTAATCAAAGGATGTATTGACATGTATTAAAAAACAAAATGCTCACGAGTCATGGTTCTGACAGTAAAATTAGATTTTCGGAAAATTTACACACGAAATTATTGCACAGGGTTCTAAAGTTAGGGTAAAGAACAACCCCTCGATTAACCCTGTATAATATGCCAAATAATAAAGTTTATAAAAAACTTAGTTTACGAATTAAAGTTGATATAATTATACACAGTTTGCTAAAAAATTTATGAAAATAGGGTTAAAAATAACAAAAATATAACACTTTAAATTTGACGAAAATTTTCTCCGTTGCGTTTTTTTGCATCTGAGTGTAGGAAAAGGGTTAAAAAGTCATATAATCTAGGTAAACATTACTTAAAAAATCAAATCGGCTCACTAGAGCAAATATATTAAACTTTACAACACATGAAACATTTTAGGTATCCGCATTATTTTTTTATAATATATATGGGTTATATCACATATCAATTAATTTTTTTTAAATCTACTCACTGGTTCATAATCTCCAATCCAAATAGTTAAAAAACACCACTTCCAAATTGAGTCTTTTATTTTTTTCTATCAGAAGAAAAACGCGTAAAGTCTAATTGTTAACTCGAACACATACGCAATTTCTCCGTACTTTCCAATAAAAATGCGGCAGTCTGCCTCAATTTCACCAATAACACTACTTTTTTCTACGGCCAGGTACAATCTAAAACCAAAATTCTACCACTGAAGAGTCAAAGAACATCCGTCACATTTTTGGAAATAATTTAGTTATTGTCAAATACCACCAAATGTTCAAAATACACAACTTCTTTTTTTAGTACTATATTTCTCCAAAACAAATTAAAAATTAAAGAACTACTGGAGATTGGTTAAGTATAACTCGCGTTATCAATTGGTGCGGCTACTCGAGTTATCAGCGCGTGGTCTACCGGTACAAGAGTTGCATTTGCAAGCGCAAATCTTCGGGTTCTTTCTCTGATAGACTGTCAGGGTTCCCCTTCTTAGCAGAAACCGACCGTCGACGGTACCCAGCGTGGTACTACAGCCGGATTTTTACTGACTGGAACGCCGAGTTTACAGTTGGGTGATGGGCAATGGTTCTCTTCTTGGCTCGGCCGAGATCTCATGATCATGACTGCAGGTTATGCCTATTGCAGGTGGTACCTTTTATGAAATGGCTAAAAAATGTCAGGTACTGTATCTGAATGTTGTAAAAAATAAAAGAAATTGTATTATAGCAAGTCCAAAAAAGGATAGATTATGGAATTAAGCTATAATAGTTGATATCATGATTGTCGGGCATTGTTTGTTAGTAACCTATATCCTTTAGGTAAATTAATAGAATGGTTTGTTTGATTTGTACTTTATTTAGTTATTTTACTTATTGTGTTTTATTTGGAAATATATTTTGTTTAGAATAGCTGTTGAAAATATTATACAGGGTAGCCCAAAAAAATTCCAAATAGGTTTCATAGGTTTGGTTTGGATTTTTGGATTTTTTACTTTTCCTTATAAAATATGAAGGTTTATAAAATATGAGTCCAAGAGTTAATTCAACGCCAAAGTCTACCTGACGTGGAAACCGACAAAGAAAATCAAGTAGAAAAAATGATCGTTTATGATTCAGCTATGAAAGACACGGTAACTCAGATGAAGAATTAGATAAATAATAGAAAATAATAATTTGTGTGTTTATGCCTTGTTTGGAATTTATATGATATTTCTATATTAGGTTATTTCTTTATTAGTTTTTTAATTGCTGTTTCTTTTTTACCGTTTCTTTATTTAATAGTACAACGTTTCTTAAATGTTATACAGGATATACCAGAAATAAGTACAGGTGTTTTAATAGGTTGACCCCAGGAACACGCCTATGAATTTTTTGAAAAAAATTTTGGAATTTTTTTGAGTTAAAAAACATTATTTTTTGATAGTATAACAACATAGGTAGTAGATTAAACAATATTAAATTTACAAGAAAGAAAACTTAGAAAAGATCCAGCGGTTCTCAAAACTTAAGGAAAAAAATTTTTTTTTTGGACATTTTTAAAAGAAAAATAATTTTCAAAGTATAATAATCGGTTATTTTGGACTTATTTGAAAAACGGTAAAGAGAAAATATGTTTCTTTTACCGAAATCTACTATCCCTTAAAATATCTGTACATATTTCTGGGACACCCTGTATATTTAGATGTAGATTTTATTGCTTTAAATAAAATATTTTGAAAATGTTATTTTTTAACAACAGATTTTTAGATAATATTTTTTTTACATAATTACAATCGGTCTGTACTATACGAGTAAATTAATAATTTTATTTTTTTATTTTTATTTACTGTCTATTAACGCTTTAATTACTAATAAAATCAAAATGAATTTAGCAAAAACTGAACAACGAATTAGTTGTTTAGAATAGCTGTTGAAAATATTATACAGGGTAGCCCAAAAAAATTCCAAATAGGTTTCCTGTTTCAGATTTTTTACTTTTTCTTATATAATATGAGTCCAAAAGTTAATTCAACGCCAAAGTATACCTGACGTGGAAACGGACAAAGAAAATAAAGTAGAAAAAATGATCGTCTATGATTCAGCTATGAAAGACACGGTAACTCAGATGAAGAATTAGATAAATAATAGAAAATAATAATTTGTGTGTTTATGCCTTGTTTGGAATTTATATGATATTTCAATATTAGGTTATTTCTTTATTAGTTTTTTAATTGCTGTTTCTTTTTTACCGTTTCTTTATTTAATAGTAGAACGTTTCTTAAATGTTATACAGGATATACCAGAAATAAGTACAGGTGTTTTAACAGGTTGACCCCAGAAACACGCCTATGAATTTTTTGAAAAAAATTTTGGAAATTTTTTTTTTAGTTAAAAAAACAATATTTCTTGATTGTATGACAACATAGGTAGTAGATTAAACAATATTAAATTTACAAGAAAGAAAACCATCCAGTGGATCTAAAAATTTAAGCAAAAAAAAAATATTTTATTTTTTTATTTTTATTTACTGTCTATTTACGCTTTAATTACTAATAATTTATATACAGTTGTGGAGATTCTAGAACTTTCAAACATGTCGTTACTAACTTACAAAATGGCAATCAAATGCCAAAATTTCAAAAGTGACTTCCCTGTTCCATGCTTAGTTTAATCATTACTCTACAAAAATTCGATCCCTAATTTTCCCCATTGACACTTATGCCTCAGAGACCTGGACATCGAAGTTGGCAAATGAAACGTAAAATCGATGCTTTTGAAATGTGGTGTTATAGACGAATGCTGCGAATACCGTACACATCTCACCGTACAAATATTTCAATACTGGAACAACTGAATATCGAATCTAGACTGCCGATATCAATAAATCAATCATACTTGAGATACTTTGACCACATATCCAGGAACACCAATGGCCTAGAAAAACTAATTGTGGAAAGAAAAGTGAATGGAAAACGTCCTAGAGGGAGATCTCCAAATCGTTGGGTGGACCAAATGAAGACGATAATAGGTCATAGCTTGCACGAGGCCAGTACTGCTGCGCAAGAACAACATGGAGAGACACAATAAACGCGATATCATAATACTCTTATAGAGTAATAGGAAGGAGGAGGATAGAAAAAATAAATACTTATCAGTAATAAAAAAGCCCCCCCCCCAAAAAAAACTCGCGGGATTTAATATTTCGACCGGACTATAACGATTTTTGTTTACTTTTTGACTTTACGATTTATTGGTGCAGTTCAGTTTGCGCAAATTAACTGAGAGTGCAAATGGCCCTTTGAGCATTGGATAAATTCTGCTATTTTTACAGCACACATCCATAATGCGCTTTTTATAACCTTGGTGGTTTATAGCAAGTTTTTCATATTTTCTGGTAATTTTCTATTTTCTATGTCGTTACAGCCTGGTGGATAATATTCATTAGTACCCATATGTTTTATCAATGGTTTTCTGCAATTCTAGTGAGCTCCATGTTTTTTTATCGATCCTCGTTTGCAAATATATATTTATTATTTTGTGCCTCCCTGTTTACGCTAGTCAACCGTACAATCTCGTCAAAAAAAGTATAATTTTTACTCCTTACACAATACACTATTCTTCGGAAATAGTCTTAAGTCGAGAATGAAATTAGTATTATCTGTTGTCAAAGTGTAATATACTTACTGCAGATCAAAATTTTGGTAGAAATTTGGAAAGAACTAGAAGATAAATTGATGAAGGCAGAAGTTATCTTCATCAATATACAGCTGTTTCAAAAAAGATATAAAACAACATATTTTCTGACAACGATTTGATCGAGAGACATCTAAAGAACTTTTTTCTGCACTAGAGGTTGCGAATGAAATGTATTCGTTTTTTTGTCACTAGTACATCAATTTCAAAGCAAATCCCTGTCCTTTAGTCTAATGGATTCACACAAAATTACTTCTAAAATCGGTCCAACATTTTAGTTGATGAATAGATATGTACTAGGTATAGGTGTGGTATAGGTATGTGTTATACAAATCATGTTTTATATAGTTTTTTAACATTTACAATTGTTGTTCGATTTATTAAAAGTATTTAAACGTGTGACAGTGTAACATTTTATTTAATAAATAGATATACGGTATATCTGTTATAAAAATATTTTTTATAGTTTTCTAGGACACATTTTTATAACTTTTACATTTATTTTTCGATTTATTGTAAAGTTTTAAAAAGTAGATTTTTTTATTTAAATCAATGATTAAAATTAAAAAAATCATTTGATTTAAATCATGCCAACCCTGGTTGAAAGACATTATAATAAATAACAAAACACTGGAAATAGAAGAATATATACAGGGTGGCGCACCTCATTCGCCTCGGTTGATTATACGAAAACGGAAAGATGTAGAAACAAAATATTTTATGGGTACATGTGGGAAGGCAATATGCATAATTTAAAATTATTTTGAAATGTTCAGGGTGTGTCAGAACTAAGATCCATACCAAAGTTATGTTTTTTCTTATGGAACACCCGGTATTTTATTTCATTTTTGGATTCTTGGGCATAAAATAAGGCATTTATTATAAGGGTTTAATATGTTTAAATGTTTTGGTTTTTGAGATATTTAAAGATATTTAAATATGCATGCTATAATAAAAAAGTTTGTCAACACCTCGTACATTACTTTTCAGAATTAATTCTTGTGCTGACTTTCAAGCCAGAGAAATAAACTTTACTAAAAAACTTGATTGCTTCCTTAAATGTATACAGGGGTATTAAAAATTGCTGGTCTATTTTAAATATTTATTTTACATAAAAACTTCGTTATTTCAAATACAACACCCTGTATTTTTTAAAACAAATCGATGCAGATTTAGATGCCCTTTCAAACTGTATTAGGGTTTCCTATACCTATGTGGCTCAGATTTTGAATAAAAACGATTTTTCAATAAAATTGTAATATGGCTGGTGTCGCTATGGCAATTTTCTAATGACACTTAGTAGCTATTTTCAAAATCGACATTAGTTTATAGACTTTATTTAAATTTATAACAGTTTATTTTTATTTAATTTATCTACAATAAGGTTAATAAGTAAGTATTTATTATTTTATGAAGAAAAATGAAGCAGTATCTGCTGGCCGAAGAAATGGATATGTTACAGTACATCTGCTGGATCTGTGTCTATGAAAGGAATGCGGACAAAAAACATTTAAATAAACAGCAATATATTTTATACGTCGACTTGACGAGTACGTCACCGCAAATCGCTCCGCCCACCCATTTTATTGGCCACTTGCAAATTTGTCGAATTTTTATTGATGGGACGCGTCGTCTAATTTTTTACGAAAAACATCGAGAGAATATCGTTTCCCCATCGTGTCCCCTCTCACGGATACCGCGTAGCTACAGAACGGACAGACGTACTTGTACTAGTGATTTTATTTTGTGAGGACAATTGTTTGGGAGGGGGGAGGTTAGCCTGAAGGGTTTATGCTCAAAGATATCCAAATAGGAATTTTCTTGACAAGCGTACCTTTGAAAAACAACTTTTCCTATTTCGCAGAGCTGATAATGTGTTATACGAAAGACCTATAATAGGTCTTTCGTATAACCTAATTCTGCCTAATAATTAGGCAGAAACGTGTCGTTGGAAGTGAAGAAAATGAATTTGCCTTAATTGGTTCTTTTATAGAAAATCCAATATTTCTACAAGTCATCGTAATATAAATCAAAAAGAACTACTTCTTTATTTTTCTGGATAAAGTAATGAATACTTCCTTATTAAACTATTGTAGAAAAATTAAATAAAAGTAAACTGTTATAAATTTAAATAAAGTCCATAAACTAATGTCGATTTTAAAAATAGCCATTAAGTGACACTAGAAAATTGCCATGGCGACACCAGCCATCTTGATTACAATTTTATTGAAAATTCGCTTTTTATTCAAAATCTGACCCACATAGGTATAGGAAACCCTGATACAGTTTGAAAGGGCATCTAAATCTGCTTCGACTTATTTTAAAAAATACAGCGTGTTGTATTTGAAATAACGAAGTTTTTATGTAAAATAAACATTTAAAATAGACCAGCAATTTTTTGATACCCCTGTATACATTTGAGGAAGTAATAATTTTGTTTAGTAAAGTTTATTTCCGTGGCTCCAGACACCGATATTAGTGTTTGTCTATCTCCTATAGAAAAGGGTGTTTCCATTTAAAAGCGTCGAATTTGACCCACCCTGTACAGAGTGTTTACAAACTTTTTTATTATAGCATGCATATTTAAATATCTTTAAATATCTCAAAAACCAAAGCATTTAAACATATTAAACCCTTACAAGAAATGCCTTATTTTATACCCAAGGATCCAAAAATGAAATAAAATACCGGGTGTTCCATAAGAAAAAATATAACTTTGGTATAGATCTTAGTTCTGACACGCCCTGTACATTTGAAAATAATGTTAAATTATTCATATTGCCTGTCTACATATACCCATAAAAAATTATGTTTGTACATCTTTCCGTTTTCGTATAATCAACTGAGGCGAATGAAGTGCGCCACCCTGTATATACATATATCTATTATCAAATGTGTCAAATTTGTGATAAATTTGGTCTGAATCAGAATCTTATTAAGTGTAAAATTTACTGGGTTCCAAGAACATGATAATTATTAACATCACACTGCGTTTTCTATGTTAAACCACCTAATATATTTCTATATAAAACACGTACGAGTAATACATAAACAAACTTGCTTCAAATCTAAGAAAAAAATATGTTTATTGCTGATCAAATGTGTTGTTTTTCCATAATCATACCGTTATGCAATTTAAAGAAAAAATAAGCCACGACAATCGACAATACCATAGAAAAGCGATGGGTATATGGCCGTATTCGTACGCTTCTTGGCCTACTTCCCCAGAACAGAAAAGCGCGACGTGATTCATCATGGACAATCTCCAATCGCTGGAGACCACAGCTGGAGACATAAAAGCTCAAGCTCGAGTCTCAAGATCAAGGTTGGCGAGGTGAGGCGAAGCCATCTGCCGAAGTAAATCAAAATCTTGGTACTTTAAAATATAGTAGAAACCTGTAATCTGACTTAAGTCTGCATAAAATAATTTTTGACTTAAGTCACAGCATAGCCACAGCTTAAGTTTTGTAATATTACTAGAGACATCTTTTACTAACTTTAGAAATTTTTGTACTGGTAGATATTGACTGCACAAAAACATAATAAGAATATTACAGAAAATTATATTACATTAAACAAATCTCTGTATTTTTATGTATACTTTTTACGTTTTGAGGTTATAATAAATCTAAAGCTAAGGTTATAATAAATCCGTAGTATGGCCTAAAAGAATTATTATATGATCTAAAGGAATCTGTCAACGATGGAAGCCCAAAGCAGGAGTAATGATATATAAAACAACACCAGAGTTCCCATTGTTCCCAAATGGCAAAGGAGTTACACAAGGAGACCCGCGATATCCCCAAAGCTGTTTTCCAGCAACATTAGAAAAAAATCTTCCGTCAACTGGACTCTACCAACAAAGGATTAAAAATAGATGGAGAATATCTTTACCATCTAAGATTCGCTGATGACATCGTCCTAATAGCCAATAGTCCTGAAGAACTACAAGCAAAAATTAATGTACTAAATACAGCCAGCAATAAAGTGGGGTTCAAAATAAATTTAGCAAAAACTAAAGTAATCTACAACAAATTAATGGGAAGGAAAGACATTTTAATAAATAAAACAACACTAGAAATAGTAGAAGAATATATATATTTGGGACAACTAATACTCTGCTCGGAATTTCTACTACCAGAAATCAACAGAAGAATTAAGTTAGCATGGGGTAATTATAGAAGAAACTCAATCATATTCAAATCTGGAATGCCACTCTATCTAAAGAAAAAAAACATTCGACCAATGTGTACTACCAGTCATGACCTGTGCATGCGAAACCTGAACACTTAAAACGGACATCATAAGGAAACTACAGGTCGCAAAACGCACAATGGCATAATATGCTGGGAATAACCAAGAGAGACCATAAAAAAACAGAGTGGATACGATAAAAGACCCAGGTAATAGGTAGATGTCATCCACAGATCCACAAAGTCAAATCCCTCAAATGGCAACGGGCAGTACACCTGACAAGAAGAACAGACAGAAGGACAGATGGACCACAAAAATTACAGCATTCTACCCACGAGGAATTAAGGGATCTAGAGGAAGACCGAACCTGAGATGGGACCATGATATTATTAGGAAGTTGTCAATCTTTACTGACATTTATTACATTGACCTCAGTGCGGATCTCAGAACTCGAATGGCCAGATGCTACGTCTTCTCTGTGTTACTCTATGGATATGAGGCTGGACACTGGATTCACAGACCGAGAAGAGAATAGAAGCCTTCGAAATGTATATATACAGACGGATGCTGCGAATCTCATGGGTACAAAGGATCACCAACAATGAAGTACTCCAGCGCATGCAGAAACAAAAAGAGATACTGAACTCCATCAAGGAAAGAAAAATGCAATACCTGGGTCATGTGATGAGAGGTGGTAGATACGAAATATTGCGCCTCATAATAGAGGGCAAAGTGCAAGGGAAAAGATCAGTAGGAAGGCGCCAGAGCTCATGGCTAAAAGATTTGAGGAAATGGTTTGAACGCTCGTCTGCGGAAATCTTGCGGGCTGCAGTTTCCAGAGCCACAATTGCCATTTGGATCGCCAACCTTCGGCAGGAGAGGGCGTGATAAGAAGAAGAAGAAGAAAGATTGACAAATTCACAAAATTTCAAATCAAATTCAAATGTGTCAAGTGAATCATATGAATGAATCGTCAAACAGAACTGTCAAGGATCCCTACCCTAGAGTTCTTTTTCCGCCCAACATGCATGAATACATTGATAGCATTATAGTTAAAAAAAAATCGTGGTGAATTTTTGTAACGCTTATGGCGTGGTGGGGACCGACGGACCCCAATTTTCTTTTCAGTTTAAAGTACATGATGAAGAGATTTTATAAAAAGCTTGTTATTTTAACACTGTTTACAATATATTCAAACTTGTGAACAAACAATTTCATTAATTTTCAACAAATTAATAAGAACGGACACAGAAATAAAGTAAAACGCATTTTTTAGGAATTTTTGACAACAAAAATATAACTTGGCTAAGAAACCCATAGAAATTAAAAATATATATATTTTATGGTTTTACCGTATTATTAAAAGTACAAACAACTGAAATGTGAAGCTAAAGTAATGAACATAAATTATTTTCAACAAAACTCCAAACCTTAAATCTACATAACTTTTTCAAATACAGTTTATGCTAATTTTCATTTCATGAGATTTTTGTTTTTGTCATTTATTCATTGACATATGGTTGCCATATACCACATCTCTTCCTTTTCTGGTATTGATTATTCAATTTTTGTCTCTTCTATAAGTAAGAGATTCAGAATCGGAGTTATGGTTACTCTTCGGAGAAAAATCAATGTCTCGATAGTCTTTGTTAAGAAAGCGGCTATGTTAAGAAAAATATGTGCCACGGCACTGTTTGGAAGAATGGTCACAGTTTGGTCTCGGGTGCTATTTGTCCTTGTATTCTTTAGTCACTGGATGTTATAGTATATTAATTCACAATTGGGATTGTTTATTTACAAAATTGGCGGATGCGCCAGGTTAATTGACAAAGTTAAATGGATATAGGAAATCCCATGGTAAATTTTCAAAATGATGAATAAGTTTTGCTCATTTTATGTTACTAAAAAAATTATTTGAAACTTTTTAAACTCCTTAAAATGAAGCAAATTGTTCATTTTGAATGATTTATACGAATTCGTTCTTGTTTTGAGAGATATAAAAGAGAGATAAAAAAATAATACGAACAACAGAATAACAAACAACAACTTCAAAATCGATCTTTTAATTTCAAATTGACTTTATTGTTACCAAAAATAATTTTAAATTAAATCTTTTTTTAATGTGATATTCACTTTATACGTGCGAAATACAAAATACACAGCTAAAGAAAAAAAAATAGTTTACAGATATTATGGACGAAAAAATCTACAGGCTTTAAAGGACTTATGTTCTGTACACTTTCCAAATATGCCAGACCAGTGATTGAAGGCTATAAATAGGACTGTTTGGCAAAGGACGGCTCCTTTAATAGCCAGGAAAAAAAATCATATTTATTTTATGTATGTTTATGAGTATTCCTTCATTAAAACGAAAGACTTAAAATCTTTCAAAAGATTTCTAAATTAGATAAAAAAAGGATTTGTAATCTTTTTTTTTCTATAGGTATTTTTAAAGTTAAAATTCATTTAACTGAAATTTTAAATATTGGTTACTGGCTTTATTAATGCAAGATGATAAATTGATAAGAAAAAATAGTTAAAAGATAATAATTATTATCAAACAAGATTCATCTCGAACACTCCACTAACTGGACCAGAACCGTTTTGCTTCCCAAGTGGAAACCAACTTAAAGCATAATTCAAGAACCTGGAAGACTCTATCTGTACCCTGGATTGGGAACAAGGTTGGAAAAAATTAAGATTTTTTTTAAAAATCAAAAAAATCAGATTTTTTTTATTTCAATCAGATTTTTTTTTATTTAAACCAGATTTTTTTGATTTTAATTCAAAAAAAACATTTAAATCGGATTTGCAAATGACTAGGACCCTAAATGGCTAAATCTTTATAACTCTGCCTGTTACCGATAACATTAACAATTCTACGGCGCGTGTCATTTTTTCACATCGGTCACCAATATATTCCGCAAAAAATTCGCTCGCTTCAGATCAAAAGGATTTTTTTTCAAACGTCTCAAAGATATTAACTTTTGTCATTTTAACGCCTAGGCATAAAAGTAAAGCACTGTTACGCCTAAGCACACAAGTACAAAAATATATTATTAAACTGATATTAAGTGTCAAATTCAATGAGTGTACAAATTGTTGCTTGATTACTCTTCATATTATTTGCAATGTTTGAAATTGATTAAAAAATTATTTGTAATGTTTTATGAAAAAAAAAACAGTATGTTCTATTCCGAGTAAAAATGTACTTTTCGTGCCTCCCTGTAACGTCGGAATAGCTTCGGAAAGATGGTCCTTCAAAGGTACAGCATCGTCAAACAAAGTATAATTTTTACTCCTAATAAAACAATTTATTGTTCGGAAATAGACTTAAGTCGAGAATGAAATTAGTATGTATTATCTAATGTCAAAGTGTAAAGTACACACACCGGAAAAGTCTAGGGATATTACAATTTTATCCAGCCATTGTCAGTAATTATTGCATTTCTGTTATAATAAAATTAAAATAAACAAATAGTTTACAGGACGTAGGTATTGGAAATAAAAATGCGAAATTTACCGAATTTTTCAAATGTACCTCGAATTTTATTGAACTCAAAAAAATACACACATTTTTTTTTTATTCTAAACTGTGAATTAAAAAAAAAAGATAAAACCATTTTTACTTAATAAAGGGTATGACCTCCTCTACTGTTCATTACAGTCCTACATCGTCTCTCCATGCTCCTGATCAGGTTGTCAATCTCTTCTTGAGGTACAGCCTGCCACGCTGTATTCACGGCCTGAACCAGATCCCTACGAGTTTCACGAGGCATGTCTGTTCTCAAAATTCTTCTTTGGACCACGTCCCATACGTGCTCGATGGGGTTGAGGTCAGGAGATTGTGCCGGCCAGGGTAAGATGTTTAATTGATGAGCATTGATAAACTCACTTACCACTCTAGCTGTATGAGGCCGTGCATTGTCATGCATGAGAATGAAGTTTCTCCCAACATCATTGGCATATGGTAACACGACAGGCTCAAGAATTAAATCACGATATGTGATTCCTGTTAGAAACCTTTCAAGAAAAACGAGATCGCTTTTTCGGCTTAATTGAGTCCCAGACCATAACTGTTCCACCTTGATAAGGGTGCACTTCCTGAACATGATCCAACCGAATAAGATTTCCCGGTTCTCTTCATACCCTAAGCCTTCTCGAATCCGGATGAATTCCAAAGCGTGACTCATCCGTGAAGAGAACATTGGCCCATTGTTCATTCGACCACTGAACATGATCTTGAGCCCACAAATATCGTACCTCTCGATTTCCTCTCGTTAAGGGTTGAGCTCTCCAGGCGCGTCTGCTTCTTAAGTTGACCTGTCTTAATCTATTGCGAACAGTGTCAGGACTAACGGTTAAATAATTATGTGTTTCCTGGAGAATTAAACTAAGCTCTGGTGCTGTAAGAGTCGGTCGGCGTCGAGCATTTAATTGAAAAAAATAATCTTGCTGAGGGGTAGTAATGCGATGTCGCCCTGTGTGCTTTTCAGCATCATCACCACTTTCACGGTAGCGTACACTTAATCGCGATATTACACTTTGCGTTGTATTTAATGCTCTAGCTACGTCGATTTGGCGCATTCCAGCTTCGAGCATACACATTCTTCATTTGTGGCCCTTAGCATTTCGTCTCTGTTAAGATGTCTACGTCTAATACTAACCAAAGTTATTTGAATGAATTCTGGCCAGTTATCATAAAAACATAGCCAGTACAGGTTAAATTCGAACAATTGATGCTAGGTGCTTTTTATACATTTGACAAAAAATGCACAAACACTTCTGCAAATATCCCAAATTTAGAAATAACTAGTGTGACTACTTCATTTGAATCGAAGTAGAAAGAATCGGCCTACAAATATGTGGTTTGGTTTGGTTTATTCAAAACATTTATTTTTAACTTTAATAAAATGATATCCCTTGATTTTTCCGGTGTGTGTACTTGCTGCAGATGCTGGTAGGAATTTGGATGTCGGTAGGAATTTGGAAACATACAACGGTTTCAAAAAAATATAAAACAACATATTTTCTGACAGCGATTATAGATTCCCGCGAATGGAGATATAGTCTCTATATCAGAAGAACCTAGTTCTGGCACAAGACTTTGCGAATGATATGTATTCGAACAGCGACTTTTTGTCACTTATACATAAATTTTAAAATAAGTCCCTGCGTTTAGCGATCTAATGGATTCACACGAAATTACTTGAAACATCGGTCCAACATTTAAATTGATGAATAGATATTTTTATATAGTTTTATAACATTTACAATTATTTTTCGATTTATTATCTGTTATAGAAATATTTCTTTCTAGTTTTCTAGGACACAGTTTTATAACTTTTACAGTAATTTTTTGATTTATTATAAAGTTTCAATAATTTTTTTTTATTTAAATCACGATTTAAATCATGCCAACCCTAATTGAGAATCCTCCAACGGTCTCCAGTACTTATGACCGATAAAAATAAAAGATTTTTCTTGATTTAAGTAAGAACAATCTTCGGATTGTCACTGGGTTTTTAACAGGACACTGTCTAAATACAAATCTCTTCAAACACCTCTTAATTTAAAGAAAATATTAAGCAGTAATTAATATTTCAAAGTTAATTTCAGAGCTTAAGTTAAACTTAATATTAAATATTCTCCAAAGTCAAAAATTTAAAAATCAAAGTATATTTTATATCTATGTGGTTTTTACTTATACATTCTATTATTTTATTTACAGCTCTTTCGTTACATAATATTCATCTATTATTAAAAAAAAACTTTTTTTTGTAACCAAGCCATAAAATTTAGCATTCTTATGATGTGGATCACCTTGCGCATCTGCAATTTAGATGGGGTTTTTATGTCGCAAAAATTCTCCATTATGAAACCAGCAATTCCTTCAAACGGTCTATGGAATTATTCACATTCCTGTCATTCCATTCACCAACAGCGTAAGAACAGATCTCACACATACCTGTTCGAGAGATTTTATCGTGATTTATCGGAATTTTCTCTATTAAGACAATCTTAGTTAAATTGAAATATTTTAGATTTAAATGATAAAAAATATATATTTTAAATTATTGTTGTATATTGTAGATTGCATAGGAGGGGTGAAGTTAATTTCCGCTACCTTATAGATCCCCCTTTCTTGAGGTATAACTCATAACACAGTCTCAGGGCTTTGGCAAAAGCCAGTATGTGAGACGGTTTTGCAGAGGTTAGTTCTCCATCTCCGATGAGTCGTACCAAAGTTTATGGCACGAATGGTTCTTGTCTTGGTGCTCTCATTTATTAGGTGTTCATGGTATTTCCCCATTTTCCCCACAGAATCTGCATTCACCGTTGTTTATTGAGTTCCGCTTGAAGTTTGTTTCCACTTGGAAAGATTGTCAGTGACGAAACGAAGAAGCCGCGGGCCTGCGTTCAAGAATTTTTTAGGCCCCTTGCCCCCGCAATAAATATGTTTTAATATTTTAATAAAAAAAAGAAACATTTTATATTATTATAATATACAGGGTGGTCCGAACTGTATTCCTTAAACTTCGGCAGCATATTCTGCAGATAAAAGTAAGTAAAAAAGTTCGTATAAATGTATGTTCTAAAATGCTTAGTTTCGGAGATACAGGGTGTAGAAGTTTCATTTTTATTTCGATTTTTTCCAAATAATTTCTAAAGTAACGTCAATATTTGGATGAAAATTGATGTCTAGAAGTTTTTTGATATGAGAAATTTGAATTTGTTGATAAATATGATTATACATACAATATGACTCCTACTAGTAGAGGGCGCCACCTACATGTGTTTTAACTGTTTTGAGGCGTAATAACTTTTTGTCCATACCTGTATAAAACTGCCGATTAAAAAATATACATCTCTGTGACTTTCTACGTAAAAAATATCTTTTTGTAAAAATCGCTACGAACAACCGTTCTCAAGATATTTAGAATGGAAATAGTCAATACATGTCATTATTGACGAAAAATAAACACAGTAGATAGCTATTTCACTGAAATAAAATAAATTTGGGAAATTTTTATTTTTTTAAATTAATCATAAATTTTTCTGCAAAAAAATGATGATAAAACAGTTTCTGTTGAACTTTTGACACAAAACCATTTCAAATTTATGATTTCAGTCTAATAACTATTTAGTCAACATATATGTTTAATTTATGTCAATGATGACAGGTATTAATAATTTCGATTCCAATTATCTCGAAAACCATTACTCGTAGCGATTTTTACCAAGAGACATTTTTTACGTAAAAAACGTCGTAAATGTATATTTTTTTACCCAGTAGTTTTATGCAGGTACGGATGAAAAGTTATTACTCTTCAAAACAGTTAAAACATATGCAGGTGGCGCCCCCTACAAATAGGAGTCACATTGACATCAAAATCGAATTTCTCATGTCAATAAACTCCCAAACACTAACTTTCATCCAAATATTGACGTTACTTCAGAAATTATTTGGAAAAAATCAAAATAACAATGAAACTCCTACACTCCGAAACTATGTATTTGAGGACATACATTTATACGAACTTTTTTACTTATTTTTATTTGCAGAATATGCTGCCGAAGTTTCCGGAATACAGTTCGGACCACCCTGTATATTTTTTAAAAGGAAAGCAAATGCTATATTTTTAACATAAAATATAAAATATGTAAAAAAAAATTATTATTAAATACAAACATTATTTTGGATTTTTTTAATATGTGTTCAAGATGTTTGTTCTGGATCCAGAGATTCTGAAACAAACATTTTTGGTTCCTATTGCAATTCTGCATCGAAATAGTTGGAAAGTACAGATTTTTCTAAAATTTTAAAGTTACTTTCCACTTACTATAAATCATAAAATCTGTGGAATTAACTTTTAATCCACAATTTTTGTAAAATACATTAATTCAAAAAAATGTTCGTTTGTTTCGAGGACATTTTGATGGTTTTTTTTCCATAGACTTTTACTAACAAATCGTGCTATAATGTTTCACTCAGTTGCAGTTGAACGCATCTTTCGATAGGGTAGATTTTTCCCTGAAAGATGCTGGTGTATGTGGTGTCCATTACTCCATGTTAAATACTGCAGTTATATTGAAAAATAGTAAGTATTTATATTGACAAATATATCGATTTCACAAACTAAAAAAACTAAAAAACAAAGGAAATCCAAAAAAATTGACTTTGATTTGAATTGAATGAATCTGTAATTTGTTTTAGCAACAGTATCAATTACTAATCCAATAATCCTCAAACATAGTATTTCAATTATTATATATATTGATCGCTTCGTACGTACTCAGCTAGTTTTCTAGAAATCAGGAATAACCTTTGAAGATAACCCAACCCTAACCTAACTAGTACCACCATAGCACCACATCTACCGCCTCTGCGGCGTTGCCGCACGTTACACCGCCACGAAATCGCCATTCTTCTGTTTCTTCGCGTGTCGGTTCGCCGCTAGACGCGTCATCCAAGTCTCCGCTCGCCCAGGCAAGTACCTGGGTCGTACCTGGCCCCCCCTTTCACCCGCGCAACCCGGCCACCACATTCTCCAAGCCGAATCGTGGCGACCGCTGCAGCAGTTACCTGTAGTACCGTCGAGGTTCTCGCTCCTCTCGACTCAAGAATCCGTTAATTGCAAATATTTGTATTTGTTCACGTAAAAAAGTTCTCCGAGAAGGGATTTTGAAGGGTTTGGGCCAAGTACTGTTAGACGGGGGATCGTGGAGCTAGACGTGTCCGCCGGTACGGCCAGATTTGGTGCTCGCGGAGTGCGCTTTCCGAAAGAATTCAAGGTGTGTTTTATAACAGGAATTCCGAGGTAACTGTAGTAGGCTGTCGCTGGTCGCGAATTTTTTGTGTGTTTGTATGGAATTTTGGGTGGTTCATACGGATTAGCTGATATTTGGTAGCTGATTTTATTTTGAGAGGTAAGGAGATATGTTAAAATCTACTGTAATAGGCGATAATTGAAAATATAAACACACATGATCTTTTTGAAATTTATTAGATGTAAAATTCAGGGTTTTTTTCGACGAAATTATTGGAATAGGATGATCAATAATGTCAATCATATTTTTTAGAGTAATTTGAGATAAAACGATTATAAATAGTGTTTATATCAGTCATGGAAAAACAGACTGTTCACTGGAAAAACAGACAAGGGTACAGACATAGCAAAAACTTCATGCAAGGACCTTATTCTAAAGCTACAAGGAAACTGATAATGCTTAGTGGGAATAAACTGCGGTTTACAACAGGTCTCTTGAGGCTGTCAAGCTCATTCTGTATCAAAGAAGAAGGAAGTCTTTGATGCAAACTCCGCGATAAAGATCCTGAAACAGCAGAGCACATGTCACTGCGATGCTCTGGATCGCAAGCAACACTGTTTATTTGGAAAATAAATGCTAGAACCGGAGGAACTATGCTCCTATCATACCAAGGACCTGCACAACTTGATACAGAACACAGGGCTAGGAGCCTAGGTGCAGATTTAGAAAAGGGACAAACACAATAACTTTTACAGGTTGCAGTATTTCCGGTGTAGCATGACGAAAAGATAAAGAGACACATATCCAAAAAAACTTTTAAAACTGTATTTGTTTTTTTATTGGACATTGTACTCCATATGAACATCTTCACAAATTGAAGATAAATGAAAGGCCATTCTGTAGCGGAAGTAAACGTGAAGAGGGAGACGGTTTTTCATTTGATATAAGACTCTCTGGTTTTGTTGTTCATCAGAGAGATATATCTGAGTCTCCCTGTTATCTTGTTTTCTAAATGACGTTACCTGGAGACTTAAACGATGTGGGTCAGCAATCAGCTGATATCAGGCAATGGACTACCACACATTCTTTGGTTGGTCCTCATTAGGCAAATGATATTTAGTGGAAACATTTCATGTAACCATTTTCTAACGTCTAAATTTTATTTAAATTAGCCACATCATCAGATAAAATCTAGATATTTTCGATTTAGTCCCTGTGCTAATGATGCTAACATGATTATCAACAAACCCAGGTTGAAAATAAAGTGTTTTGGTGACTTGTGGTATCTATGATCTGCCCTATGACAAAATGCATGACAGTGGCAGTTCTTGTCTGTACATTTGGTGTGTACAGCTTGATTTTCATGCATCCGTTATCCGACGATACGATGGTACGATATTAATTTTATTGGTTGATTTTAAAGACTTCGATTGGTTAACCATTTCAAACCAATCAAAGTCTTTCAATTCAACCAATAAAATTAATATCGTATCATCGTATCGTCGGACAACGGATGCATGAAAATCAAGCTTAAGTCATCACTTCTTCTACTATCTTTTTTTATATCTTTGATGAAATCGTTGATAAGAAAATGCTCCACGGCTTATTAAAAATTTATCTTATGACAATTGGTAAAGACTAAATTAAAGAGGTGGAAAACATGACAGATCCTCCAGCCTCCACCTCACGGGTATCTCAGCCGGAGACGAGCTTCTCGACTGTGAAGGGCACGGAAGGTAAAACCCCAATCGTGAAAGGGTTTATACCCTCGGAGGAAGAACATCTGTTTTCAGGGGAGGGTGGGAAATACCCTGTCCCCCTACAACAGCAATACATAGACTGTATGATGAGTTATAACTCAAGAAAGAGGGAAACAATAGATCTTTAAGGTCGCAATGATTAACCCCACTTTCACTCATTCTATATTCATTCTATGGTAATTGGTATTTTAAATGGGTTGTTGCTATTTTAGGAAACTTTTTGTGTTTTAAATTTTTAGCATTACTTAGCAATGTTCGTATAAAGAGATACCTAATATATTTTATAATATTTTACCTATTCAAAAACCTAAACTTCTTAGCTAAATTTCAAAATGAGTATTGTGACGCTCATTTACATATTAATCGACAAAAAGCTATACAATTTTAATATACATAGTTAACGGCAATAAACAACAGAACATATTCAAAACCAGCTGAAATAAAATTAATTTTATTACTACCCTATAACTCTTATTATTAAATATATTAATTTATAACACTTAACCGCTACAGAGTGGTCTGTCAGATACCTCGCGCTAAACATATATAACATTCCTTTATATTTCGTAAATGCCTGCAATTGTAGTAATGAGGATGCATATACGATCGAAAAAAGGTTTCTCAACCAAAAAATGCCAAGAAGACTTACAGGGTGAATATTGAAACATACTATGGTATGCGAAACAACAGCTGAAGAGACTGATTTACACTCACGTAATAACTGTATAGGGTTGTTTGAGATTTTTTCAATTTTGTCCATATAAAAATCCAATATAATAAACATTTCTGGAAAAGCATCGACTTCATTTGCATACTCGGAACATTATAGGCAATCATTTTTTGAATTGCCTTTTGAACGTCGAACCTTCGTCATGTTGTAGTTTTGTAGGAATCATCTTCTTGTATTTAGTCCGGTTTTAGGGGTATTTTATATTTTTGGATACATTTTTAAAAGATAAACTTATCTTAAATGGCCAGGTTTGAAATTCCTTTGTAAGGAATTCAATTTTACCAAATATAAATACTACCTGAGATTCAAGGTCAAAGTCGAAATGACTGTCTGAGATTGGAATTAGTTCTGGGTCAATAAGCAGTTAACTTTCCAATTTTTTTATTTAGTAAAACAAAACTTTTGACAATAATTGATTTTTGAACAAAACTGAATCATTCAGTACATTTTTGCTTTAAAATTTGATTTACTCTTTTTGTGTTTGCCATAATTATTTTTTTTTATTCTACTTATCATTATCTTAACATTGAAAGAAAAGATGTTAAATCATCTTATTTTACTGTTTAAATTGAATACAGAGTCGTATGTTATTTAACATAATATTGTGGAGGAATTCATGGAGTCTGGAAATCATTTTGGATCAGGGAAAATGAGACAGTATACTAGAAAAATAGATAAGAGCACAGGTATAGCAAGGCTTTCATTCAAGTACGGAATTCTAAAACCACAATGGAACAAGCAGGATTACAGCAGGTTTATTAACAGGAGTTATGACTGTCCACTTAGAAGAGATTAATATGTATCAAGGAAAGCTTTGCTACATACTCTGTCATAAAGATCCTGAAACAGCAGAGCACCTAATAAGTCACAGCTCTGGGGTGCAACTTTGTTCATGTTTCAAAGCGATAGCAAAGTAATTTGTAGCTTGATGCACTATGTTCAGTAGCAACATCGATTCGTAGCGATATTCTGATTTCTCGCTTTGTGGCGAGGCGACAGTCTAGACACGTGTGCAAGAGTGTGATAGTGATACCATATTTCGCAGCATTTGAGCGACAATAGTTTTGCAATGAACATAGTATCGATCTGGTTTTGACATCGCTTCTAAACGATCGCTTGCTAACTTGAACAAAGTTGCACCCCTGGATCGCATGCGACATTTTCTATTTGGGTATGCAAGGCAAGAACTGAACGAACCAACGAACTATGCTTTCATCCTATCCAGGACCTACAAAAACTGATGTAGGTCACAGGGATAAGGTGCAGACACCATACGGACACAGGACACAAGTGCAGACATAAGAAGGGGGAAACAAAATAGGCAGTGCTTTCCCTTTATAGCTAGAAAAAAGATGTAAATGTTTTGCTTGTTATTTCAATATCAGAAATTTTAGTTTCAAAAATAAGAGAGAAGCTAGCCCACATATTTATGAGAGAAATTATTGAAATAATTTTGTAACTTTTAATATTGTTTAACTATGACTGCTCTAATGTTTTCCCTTGTGAAAACTTTTAAAAAACGATTTGGTGTCTTGAAATTTAATAAAAACTAAACGGAAGGTTGAAAATATAACCAATTTAAAGCACTAAAATATCAAATATCTACCTATAAATCAGTCAAGATTTTGTTTAGATAAGTCTGTTCCCGTCTGCACTGATTCTATTGTTTTCAAATTTGTACGTTCGTTTTTTAAGAAATTCTTACTGCATCATTGTCTTCGGTGCTATCTTCATTACGAATGTATTTGTTTTTACGATTCCCTAGTGAAAGTAACACATTGTTGGATCTAATTATTCGAGTTTATTGTCATTAAACGTTCTGTTTCATAAAACTGGTATTGAAGAGAGTATTGACGTATATCGTGAAAGTTTTTTTTATTATGTGCTTAGTAAATATACTGTTATATACCGGGTCTCTGATATGTATGGGAACAGTCGATTATTAGGTAAAATATAAGAGGTACCGCAAAAAAGTTAAATATAAAAGTTATAGGGTTTTTAAAAATCTATTAGCGGATAATAAATTTAAGTATACAGGATCTGTCATAAAGTCGTGACACATCGATGTTTCATTTTTTTTAAATGGAACCCCCTGTCTATTATTGCATATTTCGATTATTCCCTCGATTCTATAAGCAAAAAACGAAATACACACATTGCAATGTACCTCAAACCAACCGTTTCCAAAAGTTATTGAGTTTTAAAAATATCACTTAAACAATTCGATTTAATGAATTTTGACGTGTTTGGTTTCATTTAACGGTGACATTCTGCGGAAACTGTGACACTTGATATAATCTCATTTTATACATCTATCAATGCTAACTTGAAAACTAATGTCAAATATTACCAATCACAGTATCCGCAGAATGGCATCGCTAAATGAAACCAAACACATCGAAATTAATTAAATCGAATTGTTTAAGTGATATTTTTAAAAGGCAATAACTCGGAAACGGTTGGTTTGAGGTACATTGTGTGTATTTCGATTTTTGTTTACAATCGAGGGAAAAACATAAATATGCAATAATATACAGGGGGTTCAATTTAAAAAAATGCAACTTTGATGTGCCACGACTTTATGACCGACCCTGTATACTTAAATTTATTACCCGCTAATAGATTTCTAAAAACCCTATAACTTTTATATTTAACTTTTTGCGGTACCTCTTATATTTTACCTAATAATAATCGACTGTTCCTATACATATCCGCAACCCCTGTATAGATAATATTGTCGGTATTACTTCTTTCAAATTGAAAAAAATATAGAAACATTTTTGTGACAAGATTTTTTTTTTCAATATTAAGGGGCAGTTCTATTCTGAAAACATTGCAAACTGTAAAGCATTTTGTGTTTGCATTATGTTTGCACTTGTGTCCTGTAAACAATTTTGTGGTTTGTCTGCTTTCTCTGTCTGCATCCGGTCTCCTATCCCTGTACCTTACACCAGCTTGTGCAGGTCCTTGATATGAACGCAGCAAAGAGTTCCTTGATAAAAACATGTCTACAGCAAAGAATTCCTTGATACAGGTTGAGCTTGTTCAGGTAGCACTTGATCATCTGTCTTGTCAAGGAACCTATTGTAATCCTCACATTATTACCGCTGAGCATTACCAGTTCCTTTATAGTTTTAGAATAAGATCCTTATATGAAGACCTTGTTATTCTTGTGTCCCTGTTCGTTACTCCAGTAGACGATCTGCTTTTCACTTATCCAGAATTTTACTGCACACAAAGTTCTGGAGACAAAAACAGTAGGTTATACAACAATGGCGTCACGGAAGAAATTCCTCCTTCTGTGACGGCATATACAATGTGTTCCTTAATGACATGCTAATATTTAAGAAGGTGATTCTTGGACCTATTTGAAGAAAAAAACTTCATGTGAATGTATGACCTAAACATCTTAATTTCTGAGATACCGGGAGGTAAATTTTTCGATTTTTTTTTAATATCTATGATTTTATTGTAGATATCTTTATGAAACTTAATACACTTCTTGCGTCAATGCATCAAAATACATTTTTTGATGAACAAACAATTTTATTTATTACAACCAGTGCCGTCCATACGGGTTTTACATTGAATATTTTTGAAGGAAAAATTAATTAATAAAAAGGTGCGATTAAATTAATATCTCCGAAACTAAAGTTCCAAGAAAATTCGTAATATATCTAGAAATTCATTTACCCACTAGTAGTTATAAAAAGCATTTTTGGTAAACTCTGTCTCTAATAGTTTCTGAAAAATAAAATAATTTTTTTTAAAAAGGTGCGATTAAATTAATATCCCCGAAACTAAAGTTCCAAGAAAAGTCGTAATATATCTACAAATTCATTTACCCACTAGTAGTTATAAAAAGCATTTTTGGTAAACTCTGTCTCTAATAGTTTCTGAAAAATAAAATTAATTTTTTTAAAAAGGTCCGATTAAATTTATATCTCCGAAACTAAAGTTCCAAAAAAATTCGTAATATATCTAGAAATTCATTTACCCACTAGTAGTTATAAAAAGCATTTTTGGTAAACTGTCTCAAATAGTTTCTGAAAAATAAAATTAATTTTTTTAAAAAGGTCCGATTAAATTTATATCTCCGAAACTAAAGTTCCAAAAAATTCGTAATATATCTACAAATTCATTTACTCGTTAGTAGTTATAAAAAGCATTTTTGGTAAACTCTGTCTCTAATAGTTTTTGAAAAATAAAATTAATTTTTTTAAAAAGGTCCGATTAAATTTATATCTCCGAAACTAAAGTTCCAAAAAAATTCGTAATATATCTAGAAATTCATTTACCCACTAGTAGTTATAAAAAGCATTTTTGGTAAACTCTGTCTCTAATAGTTTCTGAAAAATAAAATTAGTTTTTTTAAAAAGGTCCGATTAAATTTATATCTCCTATAAAATTAAAAAAAACATTTTTTGAATAAAACGTTTACACGAATTTCTCTATCAATAAATTTCATAGACAATAACTCTATGGTCTATCAAACCGTGTTCCGTAGATTACTTAAATACCTACAAATTTTCTAAAAAAAGAAAAATTAACACATTTTTTGAACACAACAAAATAATATTAACTAAACAAAACTAGAAAAAGTCATTTTAACTGCATCACAATCAAATAAAAATTAATACGTAGCCAAGAGTCATAATTCAGGATTTCTCTGGGGGTGCCCAGCAGTACCTGGGGGCCCGGCACCCCCGGGCAACCCTGTAGTTACGCCAATGTACACCACTGACTTTTTCCTTAAAATAAAAATTATTTTTAAAATCTCCATTCATTTATAATCAATTTTTGTCTCTTAAAAAAAATTAAAGTTAGTTTACTCCAGGGTCAAATCGCTGAAAATCAGATACGGTGTTGTGTGTAAATCGTTTCTGAATCGGCTGGAAGGAAATTAAGAAATAAAACAATTGAAGAGGTGGCTGCAATAACCAGGCAGCTCCACTTTTTTTCGAAAATGAGATTTTTAACGAATTACCCTTTAAAAGACTGCCCGATCGTTTCTTGCAACAATCAGTTCTCTCAATATAACAGTACATAAATGGCGACGTTAGTTGGAGCTGCCTTGCTATGGGTTTGCAGCATTCTTTTTCGATTTCCCACAAATTTATTAAAATGGAGCTGCCGGTTATTGCAGCCACTCCTTCAATTTCTTTTTGTATATCAAAATAAGCGTTTTGATGCATGGAAGACGTGTATCAAATATAACATCAGAGATATTTTGAGAAAACATTTAGAAAATGTATCCCTGTATGTGAAAAGTTAAGATGGTGAGAACATACATTCGTATGAAGTTTTTTTTATTATAATAGGTCCAAGAATCGCCCCCTTAAATATTAGCATGTCATTAAGGAACGTCCCAAGTAGCATCTATCTGACTTCGAACTAAATCTGACCTGAAGCGACGTCAGACTTTGTGCAAATTTAGGTCGGGTGCTGGTGATACGACCGGTGACGTCGCTTTCCTATTAAAAGCGACGTCGTTGGATCCGAGTCGGTAAATCCAACGATCTGTCGACGTACAAAATAACAACGTACCATTTTTATTAATTTCCCAACGTCGTTCCCACGTTGGCTTGCTCGACGTACATATACTTGAACTAGCCCCACGTCTACCCGTTGTCCGAATAGGATACGTCTCACTGATAATCCCTAACGTAACGTCCAATTATATTTTGTTGTATTTTATGTTCATATTTATAACCTAATTTACGTATCTCTATTTACGTCCGTAAATACAACCCATTAAGTAGCATTTGCGACCTAATGAACATAATGAACATAACCTAATAAAAAGTTTTTGTAAACAAATTTTTATTTTTTTTATTATTCCTAAAAAACACTAAAAAGGCATTTAGACATTCATCTACATTTTACAGAAAGAGGTCGAGGCTAGTAGTAGTGATGTCTTGCCTCCACCCATAAATGCTTTTTATCCGGAAGAGATGCTGCATTAAACTGGTGCATCTTAATTTCATTTTTTAGCTTAGGAAACTAGCAGACCCCATCCTCCTTCCACATGTGAGGTTAGGCTTAAAAAAGTGGCTGCCCATTTTTTTAAGGAGAAACCAAAAACTAAAATATAGTTGCACAAATTAACTGTATATTATGTATATTTCATGTAAACTATATCATTTTTAAAATACAAACCAAAAATCTGAGGAATAATTATGTTTTCCATGTATTCTACAACATATTTATTAATCCGTTATATCTAACTAGCGTGACGTCATAAATCTCGCCCGGAGGCTGATCTTTTAATAGAAGGCACTGGGTAGTTCATATTAAGTCGGACACAGAAATCCGCCATTCTTAACAAGTATCCGATTGTCAGCCATTTTAAAATCGTTTTTTGTTTTTAAAATTTATATTCACATTTCGATTTCTAGCAGAATATTGATAAGGTTGAGTTTGGGGGAACCACAGTACTGTTTTCTGATTAAACCAGCTAGAAAATTAAAAAAATATTTCGCGAGTTACTTTTTTATAGATAATTTATATCATAAATCTACCTAATTTTGAAGGCGCTCGTTGTTTTCCGGAGTATTTTAATCAGATATATCAAAAAAGTGACTTCCGTTGACAAAACTGATGTCTGGATTAATGATTCAGAATTATTATAATATGAAATTAGATAGGCCCTTATAGTTATATTGGAGGAGTGATTATGAATCCATTTGTAAGTAGGTAGTTTGGTTAGGTTTTTATGTATTCTTGTTAGCGAATATGAAACCAAACGTAACGTAAGTGATTAGCGACGAATTTTAAGTAACTAAAATCCAACGTAATATGACGTTGGTAATTGGTAGAATTACATTCCCTATTAGGTCAGATACCGACGTCGAGGCGACCCGAATCTGTATTCCCCATTTAGGTACAAATAGGGTCGTCAGGCGGGTTTATTGAACGCGACGTATACCCGACGTTAGATAACGTCCAAGTGCTACTTGGGGTGTGTGAGAAAATGCTTTGCCCAAAGCTTTGCAAAGCGATCAATTTGTAATAAAATTTAAATTATTCTTAAAAAGAAAATGCTTAGGCCTATAATTTGTTTTTTTTTCATACAAAAAATATATTAACGACTTCCGTTATTCAGAAAATTATAGCAAACTATAAAATTACAGCTAGCTTTGAAACGCTGCCATAGTAGAAGAAAATCCGTGACCATACTCATTCTAAAAAATATATATTAAGTTAAAGTAATTATCTTGGAAAGTTTTTAACAGAGTGTTTATATTAATGTTGTGGCACAAATGACTGTATATGATTATAAGCCCATTATGACCTAACGACAACAACATATTGGTCACAAATCTATGTGCAATGCTTTATTTGTAGATATTTGATGAAATGAAAGAAAGTTTATTCCATGTCTCTCTGTATATAATCATTGACTTTAACTAATGGTTTAATATAATAATAGGTTTCGATTTACTATAACCACAGCTTATTTAATACCAGCTGGTTATCTATCATCTACTGATACACACAGCTTCAACTGAACTTTTTATACAGCGTGTCAAAAAATAATATATCTAACTTTGGTGGGTGATTCTACAAATAAAAATAAAACAAAAAGTTCCTATGAATATATGCCCTAAAATGCTTCCCCAAGAAGTACAGTCGTCGAAAGATTAAATAAAAATAATATACTTATTTTGTTTATTTTTAAGAACATTGGTAAACCGTTTTTCCTGAAATTTGGTACTCTTATACACAGTCATTTTAATGCCAAATCTAATGGCGATTGTGAAAAATTCCGTAACAGCCCTGAAAGAGTACTTTCCATCAGGGCAGAGGGTACCACTGGTGGTACTTCTTTTATCCTTATAGATACAGTAATTTCAACAAATGATATAAAAAGCTAGAACTTTTTTATGCAAAACAGGTGCTCTTCGTTTAGTTCGAAAGGGTAAACGATTTACAAGATATTTGCGATAAAGATTACGATGCATAATTTTAGTATAAGTGAAATGATAAAATGTAAAGAAATTTTAAATAAATTAATCTCATGGTTTCGCTAATGCTAAAATCGATGCATCGGAATCTTTAAACGCAAATTTCTTGAAAACCGTTTACTATTTCGAACTAAACGAAGAGCACCTTCATACATAAAAAAGTCCTAACTTTATATGTATACAGGGTGTCATTGAAATGGTGTTAAAAAGGGGGCGATAGTACTCCTAGAAGAATTTAGAATGAGTGGGAGGGGGGTTAATCACTTCGACCTTACAGATTCATTGTGTCCCCCTTTCTTGAATCATAACTCATCATACAGTCCCAGGGCTTTGACAAAAGCCAGTATCTGGGACGGTTTTATAGAGGGTAGTTCTCCATCTCCAATATCAGTCGTACCAAAATTCATGGCACGAATGGTTGTCGTCTCGGCGCACTCAGTGATGAGGTGTACTGGTGTTTCCCCATCTTCCCCACAGAATCTACATTCGCCGTTTCTTCTTAGTTTCAATCTACTGAGGTGTTCATTGAGGAGACAGTGTCCTGTTAAAAACCCCGTGACAATCCGAAGATTGTTCTTACTCAGACCCAGGAAGATCTGTGATTTTTCTTGATCATAAGCCCTCAGAAACTTCTTCTAGTACTCTAGTACTTCTAAACTTCTAGTACTCCTAAAAATAATAAAAAAAAAAGTTTTTAAAAATTATTTCGTTTTTAAAGCAATAAGATGTTTTAAAAATCATGAAATTTTGATTTTCCATTAATTATTTGATAACTACTTGTTACTTTTGAACCGCTATAACTTTGATAAGTTTATGTTGATTAACCAGTTAGCAACCCATCAGAGCAAACGATTTGCCTTCAATTTTCTCGAAAACCATCGCTCTGGCCGATGTACAACAAGAGTACCTTTTTTGTGGGAAAAAGTATGTAGTTTTCAAAAAATGAACCCACACTGCAAAAAAAATAACCTCAAAAAAGTTATTCACGAAATAACCCCCTACCCTTGCAAAAACTACCATTTTCGCTTTTCAAAATAATTTTTCAGTATCACCATTTGATTTATGGGGTCACCATTTGATTTATAGGGTCAAAATTTATGGCAGAGGATTTTTTTTGAAATGTTTTCTCGTTTTTTAAGCCTACAATTTGAAAACAACCGTTTTTTAAATTCACCCTTTCAGTGCCCAAACTCCCTTAATATGCATTTTCCGTCCTATATTTATAGGAACTTTTTTTACTATTTTTAGGAGTACTATCACCCCCTGATTTTTTTACACCATTTCAATGACACCCTGTATGTTGGAAGTACAATTTGAACCTACGATCACTAGAATGGTAGACAATAGTGTCCTCCTACGTAATCCGGAGTTTAACCATAGTTTTTTTATTACAAATAATTAATCTTCATACAATTTTATGACTCCCGTATTTTTTTATTTTACTTCAATTTCATCCTATTTTTTTAAAAAAATTAATCAATACATAATAAGAATTTCAAATTTACACTTTTGCAATCTCTGACGTCACCTATCAAAAGTGTCACGGTTTGCCACCAGGTACAAAGGTAAATAAAAACCCTCGTAAAAACCATTTTTCTAAATGTATTTTAAAGTAGATATAAAATTAATTATTGTAAAATAAAACTTAAGGAACTTACGTTAAAATGATCTTCACAGAAAAACCTCGTACTTTTGCTGACATATTGTTGTCTTGCCGCTTCAAACCAGGCTCCTCGACGGCTTTCATCCAAAGGAACAGTTATAAAAACTTTTTCTGGAGAGCCTTCTGGAGAGTTATTTAGACAACCTTTCACAAAACAAACTTTAACACCCTTACAAAAATAATAAAGAGGGTACAATAAAACAAAATTGAAAACTGAATGTATTTAATGCCAAACGCAAGATATATGGTGTAAATACGGTAGCAGAGAACCAGACACGCCATAATATTATTCTTCAGAGGCGTCGCGCCCTCTGTCAACTATTCAGTCAAATTCTGATAGGTGACGTCACAATTTTCTACGCGTCATTTCAAACCAGTGAAATTTGTATTGAATTTGATTTATTATTTATTCCTTAATTGTAACTTCGTTGCATTTCTTTTTGTATTGAGGGAGTACCTTTTTGCACTTCAATTGAATTTTATATTAAAAAAAACAAAAATTTACAATGGTTAAACACCGGATTCTATATAATAGAGGACGTTCTGTCTTCGCAGTATATGACTCACAGCTTTACAGGGTACTTGGTAAGTCAGTAAGGGAATTAACAATAATTTATGAGAAAAATAGCAGGCAAATAAGTATTTTCTTGGCCGACGCTCTTACACAATGCTTATATAAGCATAGAACGCATATTTTCGCCTGCTTCGTATCACTTTCTTTTCTCGAAACCTATCTCTGGTGGCTGGCTAGCCAGCGTTGCATAAAGAAATGCGCATAGACCGATAGCTTGCAGAATTCAATTTCTGTTATAATATTGCGGCGAACAACTGGTGCAGTGCGAGTTAAGTAATACACGGTTTCAAGGATACGTTACTGTCAGAAAAGGTTATTTCTATAGCACTATAAATAAAATACTTTTGATCCTTCGTGTTTAAATAGTTTTGTTCAAATCTTAGCTGTTTAACTTGTACAGGGTGTCCCACTAAGAATAGCTCTCGGCTGTATCTCGGAAAGTATTAGTCGTACAGCTTACGGAAAAAAATACTTATAATTAAAGAGGCTATGAGAAATTGCAGGAAATTATTTTCAAGTTTCTAGAACGACCGCTAGGGGCGCAATTGCAACAAAAATAAGAAAATGGAATTTTTACACAATTTTTAACGTCGCTTAACTTGGGTGATCTGTCGGGAACCGGTGTTTCGATATAGCTGAGCCGTTGCTCCATAAAGAAATAGAAGGTAGTCAAAAATCAATATTAGACTGTCTAAAATACATAAAAAATACAGAAGATAAAATCTATCGCTTATTTTTGTTACTCAATATTTTAAATGGTTTGTTTGTTTACTTAGTTTTAATTGCCATTTGAAAAAGTAGCATTTTCAATCCTAAATTCACCATAAAAGCAACAAGGATTGCCTTAACGATTTCAGTTTATTGTCAAGGTTATCCTTAAATGTCACCCACTTAAATGGCTATTTATTTAAAACAGTCGGCACAAAAATTGCAACAGTATAGCAATTAAGGAACAAAACTTTTGACATCAATGGTATTTTTAGTTATTTGGTTAGTAATATACTAATTAATTATATTATAATGCCTTTTAATTAGAAAGTGTAGTAATTAGAGTAGAGTAGGCAGTAAATTTATTTTTCAATCTGTGTTTATATCAGAAAGGTTTTATAAAACATATACTTTTAACTGCGGTTCATTCCTGTAACTTTTTTAGTTTTTTTCAGATATAAAAATATTTGGTGTTATATTATAGGATATAAATCGGGATAGATTGACGTATTTTAATTACTTTACGTTAATTCCTATTTCACAGGAACTGAAAAAAAAACGTTTCGCATATACTGGAAAGAATGGCATATCACATTTCAACTTTTGACATTTTTTCTTAACAAATAGTATCTACTATTTTAGATTTCAATCTAGATAGTTACGTTTAAAAGAATCAACTCGTTACATTTGAAAAAAAATAATTATGATAAAAAAAGACGATTGGGGCATCTTTTAATCAGAAAAAGACACTAAACATATTAGACGATCAAATTTAATTTTCAATAACTCCTTGATTGAAAATTAATGCTTTTATCACAGCTACATGGCACTTTAAATCGAAATTTAATATTAATGAAAATGTCAAAAGTTGATATACCGGATGCGTCTCAAAAGTGGCTCACCCTTATAACTTTTTTATTTTTTCAGATAAAACAATGAGATTTATCAATGAGAGTATGTTAGGATATGACATAAATTGGGATTGATTGACAATATTCAATCGTTTTCGGTCATTTCCGGTTTCACCGGAAATGACTATAACTTTTGATTTTTAAATGGCACCATCGGTATTTTTTTTACTTTATTCGATAGAAAATGGCACTGAATGGCAATGAATAGAATGACATATCATATGTCAACTTCTGACATTTTCGCATATGGTTTATTTGAAATTGTAACATGCGGTTCATAACTACATTTTGACTCGAAATACCAAGTGTGTGGTATCAAATTATTCGTAAAAAAATGCTTTTTCGAAATATCCTAATGAGCTACCCTCGTTCTATTTGAAAAAATTGAGATATGATCAAAAATACGATTTGGGCATCTTTTAACCGGCCAGGACAATACACCAAAAACATTAAACGATCAAATCTATTTTTCCAAGGCTCCTTGATTAAAAATTATTGTTTTTAACACAGCCATGGCACTCTAGATTGAAATTTAAAATACAATTTGTTTTTTAGCGAATATGTCAAAAGTTGACTTATGATACGTCATTCTATTTAGAATGTCATTTTCTATCGAATAAAGTAAAAAAATACCGAGGGTGCTATTTAAAAATCAAAAGTTGTAGTAATTTCCGATAAAACAGGAAGTGACAGAAAACAATTGAATACGTCAATCAATCCCAATTTATGTCATTATATAAACATACCAAATCTCATTTTTTTATCTGAAAAAATAAAAAAGTTATCGGAGTGAGCCACTTTTGAGACGCCCCGGTATAATATGTCATTCTATTCAAAATATAATTTTTTCTCAAATAAAGTAAAAATATACCGAGTGTACCATTTAAAAAACAAAAGTTGTAGTCATTTCGGATGAAACGGGAATTGACAGAAAGTAACCGAATACGGCAATCAATGCTGATTTATGTCATCTACATACATACCAAATATCTGAAAAAAATAAACAAATTACATAGGTGAGCAATTCTTGAAGAACACTAAGTATAGCGATAATGATCTAAGTTAATTTTTATTGATCTATGTATATATCTACACTTTTTTTGAGTATTTAGTTTATTGTTAATGGATGGTTAAAGTCGAACACCGCATTTAACTAGACATCTTCTTTAATATTTTTAATTAATTGTAATTGTTGATAAATATTATTGAAAATGCAGTAACAAGCGTGACGCGACCTTGACTAAAATACATGTATCTAATTATATAAACTTTAGTGGTTTATTTATTATTTTTACATTGCATGGTGGCATTTATGGTCAATTTATGTACATCAACCTTACTTGAATGCAAAATTTTTCTCTATATGATCAGAATTATAATTTACTATTGAAATAAATATACTTATGAGTCACAAGCAAAAAGTTGAATTATACAGGGTGTCCCAATATTCCGAAGGCATGGAGATTATACCTATCTATATTTGGAATCAAAATAATTCCATTGAGCACAATCATTTAGCTCTATACAAAAGTGCTTCGTTTGTCCGTTGGTTGGTTATTGGTTGCCGAAACGTTAATTAATTTAATATTTATGAAACTTATTGTCAAAAATCATTCGCACACTGACATAGATCACTCTTGATTTGACAAGAACTATTTTTTGTAGAACAGTTTCAAAAAAACATTTTTTTTCTGAAATATTATGCAAACTGGCATTTTTTACAAAAGAAATGTCGAAATAGTTCAGCTAGAATTTATGTAGAGGTTGTTAGAGTAATTTCACCCTTCTGTTAAAGCACTTAGCAAAATATTGGTAAAAAATGTCTATACCTATGTGGCGGATTCATCTCTCCAAAAAAATCCTTTTTGGGTATTGTGTCACTGCACTGCAAGAAAATACTGCTTGTCAGAAGTGCAGTGGCGAAATACCCATAAAGATTTTTTTTGTTTGTCCTTTATCCGACGACTATAGAGACTATAAGTTTCTAATAAATACACACACATTAAAAGTTACAAAACCCTCCAAATTCTTAGAAAAACTACGATACTCTTGACATCATTACAAAACAAGCAATATTTAGGTAATTTACTATAATATAGATTTCTTAGAAAATAAAGTAGAACCAGACAAACATAGAAACAAAACCCATGTTTTTTTTTAAATACACTGGTTATAGTACTGTACCAATTATCTCTCCCAGAAATACTTCGCAAGTACTGTGAGAGCTTCCAGTAAACATAAGGTTATAATTACCATCGATTGTTTATGCATTATAAGCAGAAATGGTCGATGGATCCGTGCAATAATAATTGCAACTCAATTGTTTACGGTAGCTAGGTTAATTAGCAAGATTGAAATAGTTCCATTAACTTATGAGAAATGCTACTGTTTGGATTTAATTGAAATATTAAGAAACTATCACAGGGTCAATTAATTAAAATTAACTATAATAGCTTCAGAGTCAGCAAAATGTTTTGATGGTCAAAATCATAAGAAATGATTTATTTCAATTTATGACACAAAATCAAATAATTTCAGCACACCAATATAACTACTAAAAAGAGACTAAAAGCTAAAGATAATCATCCTTACCTATTATTAAGAAACTAAGAAATTAGTATCTTCTTCCTCCTCTTCTACGTATTTGAGATATGTTTGTGCAGCGGGGAAGCCTCCATTGATGCGGGTGATGCATCGCATCTCTTCAAAATATTGTAATACGTTTTTATTTAAAAAAGTCACTGAGATCTCATATAATAAATTAAAATTCTCAGTAAATTTATTCAAATTTTTATTCTTAGTAAATTATTTCAAATTTTTAACTTCAAAATTAAAGACTCTAATAAAAAAAGAAAAATTGGTATAATTATTAGGAAAACTGGAAATCGTCCGATTTTCACCAAAATTGGTATACACACAATTTTGAGGTCGTAGATTACGAATCTGAACTTTTTTCTTGGCGGTCTCTTACCGTTTTTCAGAAAAACGGAAAATTATTTCAACATTGAATTTTCCTTTATTTCGGCCCTAAAAAGTAATAATTTCACTATATTTTCATTATATTATAGTTTATCTAAAAGCTACACTTGATTGAGGATAGAAAAATGTCCAAAATTTTACTGAAAAACACTTTTCTTAACAAAATAACAAAGAAAATTGAGACCAGATGAAAGTTTGACATGGATTATCCTTTCTTTGTCGCACCTATGTAATGAGAGAGACAAATATATTCTGGACCTAATCTAGAAATTTGAAAATTTACAACGTTGCCATATCTTCTATTTTTTCGGGTGATTAGGGATTTCAAATAAATTAACTATTATGATTACCTTATTATCCACAAAGTTAGGTGGAAGAGTTTTGATTGCATTGGTTTCAACTTCTATGCGGAGGGGGTTAATGCTTTTTTGCTTAAATTTTGAGAACCACTGGATCTTTTCTGGATTTTCTTTCATGTAAATTTAATCTACTACTCATGTTGCCATATTATCAAGAAATTATGTTTTTAATTTAAAACTAAAAAAAAATCAAAATTATTTAAAAAAATCCCAATTTTCAAATTATTTTTTCGCAAAAAAACTCATAGGCGTGTTTTTGAGCTCGAAATATACTATCAGTTAAAATACTTGCACTTATTTCTGGGACACACTGTATAATGAAATATACAAATTCCTATATTTTTACTTGAATATGACTCATAATAATTGACGTTTTCCAAAACCAGAGTTTTTTTTTTCGTACCATTAAATTTTACTGACACTATATAAAAATCTATCGATAAGTGCAAAGCCCCAAAAATAAAAAAATCTAATTGAAAATATGAATGAATAAAAAGGTTTCCATAAATTCTGCTGAAATATCCTCCATTCATAAAGAGATACGCTGTAGTAATAACTCAAGTTCCGTTTGTTTTACCTTAACCAATTTAAGTTTAATTAATTAATTATTTTGCAATCAGTATATTATTCATAATTTTAACTGGTTTATTAACCGAAATTAAGTAAATGTAAGGATGTGATGAAAAAGAGTACATAATATGTAGTTTTAAAAAAAATACAGATTTTAAATACAGATATGAATGTAATACAAATACTAATAATTGTTTTAAATTATTCTATTGTTTAAATTTATTGAGAAATAGGCAAACATTTGAAATATTTTTTTTTGTTAAAAATATTTTGTTAAAAAAAAGTAAAATGTTTATATAAATGAGAAAATTCGGTCTATATTTAAGATATTTAGTTGACTGAAGGTATGGTTAAATAACTCCCACTATTATGATGCGCGTTAAAGTATGTACAGGGTGGCGCACCTCATTCGCCTCGGTTGATTATATGAAAACGGAAAGATGTAGAAACAAAATATTTTATGGGTATATGTAGACAGACAATGTGCATAATTTAAAATTATTTTGAAATGTACAGGGTGTGTCAGAACTAAGATCCATACCAAAGTTATATTTTTTCTTACGGAACACCCGGTATTTTATTTTATTTTTGGATTTTTTGGCATAAAATAAGGCATTTATTATAAGGGTATAATATGTTTAAATGCTTTGGTTTTTGAGATATTTAGAGATACTTAAATATGCATGCAATAATAAAAATGTTTGTCAACACCCTGTACATTACTTTTCAGAATTAATTCTTGTGCTGACTTTAAAGCCAGGGAAATAAACTTTACTAAAAAAAATTGATTGCTTCCTTAAATGTATACAGGGGTATCAAAAAGTGCTGGTCTATTTTAAATATCGATTTTACATAAAAACTTCATTATTTCAAATGCAACACTATGTATTTTTTTAAATATGTCGAAGCAGATTTAAATGCTCTTTCAAACTATATTAGGGTTTCCTATATCTATCTGGCTCAGATTTTGAATGAAAAGCGAGATATGGGAACATATTATTAAAATGTGAACGAGCACAAAAAGAGTAAAAACTTACCCCTATCATCTACATTCATCATAAAAAAAATATTTGTAAAATATACGTTTTAAAAAAATTACAAAATTGAGACAATTCTGCTGCGATATAATAGCATTTTATTAGTTACGACAATTCCATTATTAATTTCCTTTTGTTTTGTGATGCTCCAAAGCCTACTTGTAAAATAACAAGATTTATGAAATGGTAATATATATTTTTTTGAAGATAATCAACGTTTTTAGTGACCCTCTGTTGTTTCCTGTGTGGACACCCTTGGGGATTAAACACGAAATTATTTTCAAAGATGAAGTTTTTTGGAAAAGAAACTAAAAAACAGCTTACGGAACTCTACATAAAATGTCTTTTGACTGAATTGGTGGATCCTAGAAAATCTAGAAATATGTCTATTAGAAATATCTCTGTTAAAAGTTAATCGTAATCGTCCATTTTTTAAACAATATTATTATCTAATATAATAAATGTTTATATGCATTATTATTGCCCATATGTATGTCCATTGACTTCGTATATGTAGTACATACTTTTTGAGTAAAGATGTCATCTTAGTACATCTCAATGTTTTTTTATTTTATTTTGGTGTGTTTTTTTCAACGAATTATTTTTTGTTTGTAGAGTACTACTATTATGGTACTTTAACTATCACCAGTATAATACATAGTAGTATAATTTTTATCACTTAACAATATTAATTTTTTAAACAATTTAAAAATAATAGTGTAAACAAAGTAAGAATGGGTAGTAACAAAATTATTATATCATGTAATCTCTGTATCATGTATCATGTACTATCTCTTAATTTAATGCGATATAACGATTTTACTCTAATTTTTAGTGTGGTTTTTATAGTGGTCAAACCATCTTATTAATTATTTATTGTTTTATGTTTTATTACCTTGCATCATGATCAATGACCATACACACAATAGATGCAACGCAAATTTTGTTTGCCGTGTGATTTGATTACAAAATAAAAATTTCAAATTATTGTGTAAGAGACAAGCGTTATAAAATAATTTATCCAAATCATTCGAAGACGTACCTGGTTTCCTTTTCCCGCCTTCAAAAGCGTCAGCAACAAAATTCACGTGAGGGCGCCACATTACGGGCAACAAAAATGATCAAAATTAGGTTTGCAGAGGGTCGGGCGTCACAAAATGGCGACCATGTTTTTTAATATTTTGAAATAATTTTTGTTTCACTTTATTAAGGAAGCTTCCAGACATGCTCGTAATTAGTTTTAAAATCGATTTGAATACATTTAATGCTAAAAAAATTACTTATAAAATCATCTTTTTTTAGGGCGTTTTAGGGGTAAATTTGAAATAGTTTGAGTTGAGTTTGGGGAAGAAAATATAATTATAAGCACGTCTTAAGATGTATACAAACAAATAAAAAAAGATTCGTGAAGAAAGGTCACATGGTTTTTGCAGAATTTTGTGACAGCCAAACCCTTACAAATGCTAGGCTAGCGCCAGTAGGAAGGAGAGCCTTAATAAAAGGTGTGTGTGAAAAATTCTGTAATGACATACATATTATTTCAGAATTATTCCGAATTGCATGAAACTCACTGCACATTGTCGTCCGCAATAAACTAACGTGTGACATACAAACTATACGTGAAAATTTCTTCTCTGTTAACGGTAAAACAATGCCAACGACAAGCCAATTGATAAACACGGCTACGGGCTATCGGCAAACACACAGCCTTACCGATAATTGGTTTTCAAAAATGTCCAAGGTGAAAGTCACGCGCTTAGAATGTCGCCAGGTGAGTTTGGCGTGGTGCGTTATCAACAGAAAACACGAAATAATATTTAGTTTAAGTGGACTGTAGGTCTACCTGGCGAAGGATTAGGCAACAATGTCTAACCGATAGTTTAAGAAAGAGTTTTTTACTTGACTACTACTTTTCACCTTACTGGAATGGGAATCCTCCAACGGTTTAAATTAGAAGAATCAAAGATTTTCCTTGGTTTAAATAAAAACAATCTTCGGATTGTCACGGCGGGGCTTTAACACACTGATAAAACAGATAGACTTGAACTAAAATAATAACGACACGGTGAACAAGACGATGACGAAGGACGGTATTTACAATCAGTCGGCAGTCCGATCAGTCGCATGTCGCATTTCATAGGTCGCACATCAGAGTACGCACGGGTTTTGTTGCTTGGAATTTGCTTTTTAAACGCATATCGTATAACAAATTAGTGATCCTTATTAACATGCATTTGTTATTTTTTATGGACAAATTTTAGGATATATGGATTCTTTAAAGGAGTTTCTGAAAAAATGGAAATTAGAGCATTTATTTGCTATATTTGAAGGTAAGAGACATTTACCTAACACCCCTGTTTAGATAATGCATGCGTGACTATAGATAGAATAAGAATATACCTAGGTATTGATTTTTTTATGCAAATAATTACAACAATTTTAGAATTTCAAGTCGTCGTATTAAAAAATTCAAAATGTGACCAATTATAATTTCAATAATTTGTTTGCTTTACTTTGATTAATCGTGATGTAACATTTTTTTGTAATTTGTAGAGTGATGAACCACCCCAAAAATACCAAGGAGTGAAGAATCAGAAATAACTACTACCGAGGACAATAATATCACTTTACTTACTACAGACCAGGAAAACCTAAATTTATCAGAAAATTATATACCTCGTAATATGCCTGTTTATGATGTATAGATTTCTCTTAGATCAAAATAAATTTTAGTTGAGTCAATGGTATTCGCTATTGGTTTAAGAAAAGTGTCTCTTTAATCAAGAAATGTCCCTTTTCAATCAAGAATTTTTGAATGAATCAAGGAGACTATTGAGCAAAACATCGTAGGCCGTCTTGTAGCAAGAACTTCTTTGTATATTAATTTTGGGTCAAGAGTGAAATACTTTGGACAGATAGATTCTTCTATTCTCTAATGTAATTTTTTAAAGCTTATGAAAAGATAGTTAATGCTTTGGGTAAAGAAACGTCGTTCTTGGCCCTATTGAAAAGCGCCAATCTTTTGGGTCAAAGTCAATTTCAATTCGAATGAGAGATCCTTTTTTTCGTGCTGGAATGGGAATCCTCCAACGGTTTAAGACACTCGACGGAATTTCTCGGAACTTACGACCTAGAAGAATCAAAGATTTTCCTTGGTTTAAATAAAAACAATCTTCGGATTGTCACGGCGGGGCTTTAACAGGATACTATCTCCTCCAGTGACACCTAAATAGATTTAAGCTAAGAAACAACGGCGAATGCAGATTCTGTGGGAAAAATAGAAAAATACCAAAACATCTCATCACTGAGTGCGCCGAGATGACAACCATAAACTTTCGTACGTTTGATATCGGAGATGGAGTACTAACACCTGCAAAACCGTCTCAAATACTGGCTTTTGTTCCTCTCCCATACGATCTACAAATCATAATAAAGTTAAGAAAGATTTTGGATGTCTTAACATCATCATAGAGAGCAAATAAAACAAAATATAGGTTTATGTCCTTGTTCGTCAGGTCTTTGATCGACAAGCAAAACGAACAAACATCGTAGGCCGTTGTCGGTAATTATCTGTCGAAACAATTGCTGTTTTCCTCAAGAACAGATGAGAGCTTCCGCCTACTGCGATTCATAATTCACCATCTCCATAACGGCGCCATGCAGGAAAGCGAAACGCAATACGGATCTGACGGTCATCTTGCGCAAAAAACTAGCCTCCTCCATCCTGTTGTTGATGATGATCGCTGCATATCATTTGAGATATTTTTTGATTTGTCAGTGGCGTACACTTGAATAACACAAAGTAAAAAAATAAGTACAGTTAAATACAAGAGGGACTAAAATCTCAATGTTATACCACGGCATATAAATCACACGGCAGGCTAACTCTGCCCAGATCCCATTGTTCAAAATTTCTATAAAATTTGACCTTGAAAACACCATTATGGGTGCCGAGTCAGGGCCGGATTAAAACGTATCAAAAAATTTCCCAGAAAATAAACTATTGCTAGACAGGGTCGTATTAAAAAAATACTGTAATTGACTGAAACTGAACTTTATTTACACAATACTTTTATCTAAACAAATGAATCGTTAACTGCGCATACTCCTCAAAAAGTAAAAATGAAAAAATCAATTAAAACATGCCAGGAGCAGAGTTCGGAAAACTACATAAACTACATTACATGTAGTTAATGTAGTTTATGTAGAGGATGTAGTTTATGTAACCTATGTATGTAACTTTCAAATATCAAAGGTTTGAGGTGAGGTTATAATAAGTTGAAGCTTTAAAAACACATAACGTATTTAAGACTGTTACTAGCTTGTTCCACCTAAATAACAGGGAAGCTAACAGAGCTATAACTGTCAATTGGAACGACCAGCAACTCAGATTTTGCCCACGGCCAACTTATTTAGGTGTCACATTAGACCGGACCCTGTCATTTAAACATCATGTCGAGAAGACTAGGGCCAAGATCTCTACAAGGAACAACCTGTTGGGAAAGCTGGCAGGCTCCACCTGGGGGGCTAATCCACACACACTAAGCACTAACTGGTCTTGCACTCTGCTATTCTGTTGCCGAATATGCCGCACCAGTTTGGGAACGCTCCTGCCATGCCAAAAAGATAGACCCGATGCTGCACCAATCGTGCCGCCTAATCACCGGATGCCTAAAACCCACATCGGCCCAACAGCTACACCTCCTCAGCGGGATAGCTCCACCCCACATAAGGAGACAAGTTTCCAGCATGAAAGAGAAACAGCAAGCTCTTTCCGATACCCGGCACACGCTCTTCGGACAACACGCCGCTGGATCCAGGTTGAAATCCCGAAAAAGCTTTCTTTCTAACGTCCAGCCACTTGATAGCAGTACGACATCCGCAAAGAGACTGGAGTTGTGGTCAGCAACTTCAACAACTCCAAATGAATTTGCGCTAAGGCCAAAAGAGAGCCTACCACCTGATGCGGAACAGGCATGGCCGGTGTGGAGAAGTCTGAACCATTTGCGTACTCAGGTTGGCAGATGCAAGACAAACATGAACCAGTGGGGCTACCTTGACGGATCTGTATCCTGTGAATGCGGAGAGAAACAAAATATGAGGCATCTTCTCTTATGCCCAAATCTCCCAAACATATGCAATCAGAGTGATCTCGCGGAGGGAAATACCAACGCTCTGGAGTGTGCCAAGTACTGGATATCCTGTATATAACTGCTGTAAGCATATATATTTTTTGTAGTTTGTCTAATTCTGTACAAGTATGGTTCCTATTTATGTTGATTGTTTGACTATGTTTTTTTTTAAAAGTATGATGTGCCTTTTTATTAATTTAGCCGTTTTGTATATTTTATATATATTTTTGTGTTTCTTGATTTGTTTTTTATATATACTGAGTTGGACATGAGTAAATAAATAAGTACATATTGTTAAGATTGGCACCTTCGGTGCTATATGAAAAGTGACCCGGACGACATAAATTTTATAATATAATAATAAACTAGCTTTTTCCCGCGACTACGTTCGCGTTATTACACCTAGAATCGTTCATGCATTGATTTAAATGATTGTTTATTTCTTTATATAGATGCTAGTGAGCCTTACAAATGCACTATATATGCACTAATTTAGTCTACTGCCTATGTTGTCATAATTATGGTTTTTAACTAAAAAACTAAAAAAAGTCCAAAAGGATTTTCAAAAAATTCTAAATTTTCCAAAAAAATTTCGATTAATCTAACTGACACACCACTGACAATGACAAATAATTTATTTCTAGAGGTATTGTGTGTAGGTGTTTTTCAGGTATGTTTTAGTATTTAGTCGTTTTACACAAAGAAATAGCCATTAAACAATATAAAAATAAAACTGAACGTTCTCTTACTTTGATAATATAAAAATACTTCATAACAAATCTAGACATATATACCTTTCATTTAAAAAAAGAATCATCGTTGAAGATTGATGAAGCGGTTTCGGCGGGATGAATGTAACAAAAAAACCCTTTGAGCTTTTATATACATAATAATATATATGGATAACACAAACAACAGGTAAAACACGAAAACAAGTGAAATCAAGGACGAACTAGTGGATTAATAACTAAATCACGTTACATGAAATAAACCCCTAGTTTTCGGCCATACGAAATTCGACCGTTTTCTGTTAAAAGCAATATGGCGGCACAAAATTCCTAGAAATTTTAATAAAATTATTGATTGTCCGGCTTGCGGACATTTTAATCTGAGAACTACCTAGGTATAATTAACCAAGAAATTCGTAAAAATTATACGGATGGATGATAATGTTACATGTTGATAAAATGTTATGTTGATGTTGGTAAAATATTTAAACACGTTTAAATATTTATGACGTATTTTTTTTTAAGAAAACGACCGATATTCGGATGCATGAAAACTGAACTCAAACGTTTTGATATTTTGACGTAACCAATGTACCTTTTTTGTTTCCTAGCCTACTACTATTATTTTTAGATCATATAATGCTAAGCGACAGCCTAACATGATTTGTTCTTTTAATATCTCCGGTTAGAGAGAAGATAGTTGCGGTTTGCGCCGATATTTTGATTGCTCTATTTAAATTTTGTGCTCTATTTAACTGTGCAAAGAGAAATATAGCCTCCTATTTATTTTTTTTATGCAAAAGCGCAATATCTGTTATGATGTCAAACAGCGCCCTCTAGATACCACGAAAAAATTATGGAAACAAATCATTAAAGAAGAAAAGTTCTTTTAAACGAGCCCTAGTTTGTTTAATTCGGGTAACCTAAACCAGAGGTTATCCTTATTTTAATAAAAGAGTTTAACCTTCCCCCACCACTTTATTTTATGGCATAGAGCAAAATACTCTATATAAAAAAAATACAAATTTCTCGATGATTATAATAGTAATATTTAAAATACCTGTTCACCTGCATATTTTTGAGAAAAATCCTGTTTTCTGATTGGCTATCAGAGAAACGCCCCCTAGCGGACATTTTTTCGAACTTGAAAATACCAGAGATTTATCTTGGTCAATTTACATATTGAATTTTTTTTCCCAAAGTTAAGTGATAAGTACTTTCTGAGATACAGCCGGCCTCCATTCTTAGTTGGCCACCCTATGTTATTCTATACGTTTCTCCGAAATTTTGAACAAATAATTTTATTTATTTATTTCAATTTTTTATTTTATTTATCAAAGTACTTATAAAAAATTAGCTTTATTTCAAAACAACTTATATCAGAAATTTAAGTTTTTACCATAACTTCGTATTTGAAGACCTATTTTATATTCGCAATGACAAAGTCATGTTTTTGCTGGTATTTAATTGTAGCTTTCTCTGGGCCGCATTATAACATTTTAGTAATTTTAGCTGTGGATTTTGTAAATAACATTTAAATGTCTACTCCAAATAAAACGAAATTTAGAGGAAAGTACAACATTAACGCCTCTTCAAAAAAAGTTTTTTAAACAACTACCACTGCAAACGGCAGCTTTTCATCGGAGAGCAGTCGTGGATAAGGTATTTCACTGAAAGAAAAACTAATTAATAACAATAAACCAAAAGAAATAGATATTGTGCGCCAGGCATGTACAGAGAGAAAGAAAACACAGCGTATATTACTTAAAAACTAATGACTATATTTATTCATGATGAATTCTGATTGTAAATAGCATTGTACAATTTTAATAATTATTATAGTGGTTATTTGTTGAGTAAAATTATGTATGTAAATACAAATATGTTCTATGAAAAGACTATGAAAAATACAATGCGTGTAATTATAGAAAATATAAGAAAAGTAGCATTACTTTATTTAAATTGATAAATTTATGCGGTGTTAAATCTGATGTGTTGCAACCTGTAGATTCCAGAATCTATGTCTCGTTATTCATCTGTTAATATAGCGCAATAATAATATCTATAGAAAGTAATACTATTACAAGGCGTAATATAATGAAACCTAAAATCTAAATCACATTGTAACTACTTAATCGACATGACATAAATGTTCTTTTTAGTCAATCTAACCAATTAAATAATATAGTCTGTAATGATTATTTAAAAAATGTACGTTACTGTTTAAGACTGAATATATAGAAAATCTAAAACATAAAAATTAGAACGTAAATCTACACTTAGCTGTTTATTCTTGAAGCAATCCTGCTTCAAACAGTAGCAGCGTGAGGTGGTCCCGCATCTCTGTACTGTCTGTCGGCGATCCTGTTGCCAAAACAACAAAGGGGCCAGAATGAGAACACCATGAATCACTACAGCCGTAGCTACTGACTAGGCTTAGAAATGGGAGTGAAGCAGCATGGGACTGAAGCTACATCCACGCTGTGGCACTTGGACGCAGTCCGTACCTTGGAAATAATCCGTACCTTGGACACAGTCCATATCTTGGAAATAGTCCGTACCTTGTAAATAGTCCGTATCTTGGAAATAGTCCGTACCTTGGAAATAGTCCGTACTTTGGAAATAGTCCGTACCTTTGGACCCTAAAAATATGAAACTCTTGTTTAAAACCAAACAAGGCCTAATAAACAAAAGGTTAAACCTACCTCGAAATACCTCCGAGGGCTCAATAAATAATAAACAACATGTCCTTTCTTCCATGTCACATTCTGGAGGATTAAAAAGAAAAGGACGCCAACGTGCCAGCAAAACACAAATACAAGTTGGGACATCCATAACTCTACCCCTAAAATATTCAATAATAATATCGAATCTATAAAAGGTAATAACTCATCTTTACCTGTAACTTCGAAATAGCAGCCGATTCAGATTATACAGCAAGATTTAAATAATCACCATTTCTAAAAGTTGATACAACAGACAAAAACAAAGTGAGGTTAAGCACGGAGAGTTGACAGAAGCGATGTTGACAGCGCGCGCCTCCACAGAATTGTAACAGGGTTTTGTCGAACGATAACAGGGTTGGCGACTAGGGAACGTAAAAATTACGCGTCAAATAAACCATCCGGCCTGAACGAGACGGAATCCGGTGATGATAGGCCAGACATCACATATTATATATAAAAAAACATGTAACGAACTAAAAACGTGCCAAAAGTCTAATACAACTTTTTCATAAAATCTGTTTGTCTGGTGTTTTGACGCACCACATGTACAGGTAAATTTCACTTAAAATTTAATAGTTTAAATGGCCATTATTAAATGAATGAATAATCATTACTTCAAATAGCTTGTTTTAAAGCTTGTATATTATAATTCTCCATCTCGCCCAAGATTTCCTCTCCTCTAAGACCGTTTTAATTTATGCTAATGACATAAAGACACGCCTGGCCTATTACGAGTTATTTTAATGCGTTACCAGTCGAAAAATTTCCCCGAGAAGTTTGAACAACCTGTTTGCCTAAACTGATATCCGGATAATATACCTAATTTATTATGTTTAGTGTTTCTTCATAGCTCTTATTTCGGATTAATAAGAGAACGTCTTTCAAATTATTATTGTACAGGGTGGGTCAAATTCGACGCTTTTAAATGGAAACACCCTTTTCTATAGGAGATAGACGAAAACTAATATCTGTCTGGAGCTCAATTTTCATCAAAACATGATGGTGGAAACGCACATCAATATCTGTTACCGTTTCGGAGTTTTTTTTTTTTTTTTTCAAAATGTATATTTCTTAAACAAATCGTCGTAACTTTTTACTATGGAAAATGTTGTATTTCTATGAAAACATTTCCAAAGCACCTTTTACGTAGAATTTAATGGTTTAGGTATAATTTTTAAAAATTAATAATTTAAGAGTTATCAAACAGAAAAATTGATTTTTATTTGGGGACCCTCTATATTTTTAATTTTAACTTGAAAAGCACTCTTAAAATACCTTTCCAAAAATATAGCATACTTGATATTTTGTTATAATCCCTTTCGAAATACAGAATTTTTAAAAGTTCACTTCTTTTAACTTTGCAGGGGTTTTGGATCCCATATTGATGGTGTGGAACGGAACTCGAAAAACATATTTTTCCAGCAAGACGACGCACTGCCTTAGAACGTGCTGAAATTATCAGTAAAATTTTGCAGCCAATTTCAAGAATAATTGAATAGCTAACCAAGATCCCAGCCGTTGGCCCTCGAGGCCGCCTTACTTAGTGCCCATGGATCTAATCCTGCGGATATATTTGCGGAAGAATAAAAGGTTCCTTATTCTTCCGCATGACCCAGACAAGAATTAGAAATACTTAGCAGTTATGAGAGGGTATTTTTCACCCCCACTGAGTTGAATTCCGTGAAAAATGTTCAAAACTGTCCCGTCTGTCCATAACAAAGACGGTTGATATGTCGAACAATCTGTAGCAAATCTCATGTCTTGGTTTGCTATTTATTTTTATTGTTATTAGATATAGTTTAAAATGTGTTATCCTTAGCAAATATTATTATTTTCGTTTTACAGCTAGAATTTTTTCGCTCACAGCTAGAATTTTTTTGCGTTACAGCCGGTGCCGTTTAAAGCCTACTTATTTAAAGCGGGCGAATTTTATATACTCTATATCTCGAAAGGAATCGAGCAAATATCAAGTGTGTTATGTTTTTGAAAGGTAATTTTAAAATTCTTTTCAATAAATTAAAAATATAGTGTCCTTATTATAAAAAAATCAAATTTACTGTTGATAATTTTAAAATTATTAATTTTAAAAAATTATATTTTAAACCATTAAATTCTACGTAAAAGGTGCTTTGGAACTGTTTTCATAAAAATACAAAATTTTCTCCATAGCAAAAAACTTACAGCGATTTGTTAAAAAATGCATATTTTGAAAAACACCCCTGTAATCCGAAAACGGTAACAGATATCATATGCGGTTTTCACCATCATGCTTTTGACAAAATTGAGCTCCAGACACCGATATTAGTTTTTGTCTATCTTCTATAGAAAAGGTGTTTCCATTTAAAAAGCGTCGACTTTGACCCACCCCTGTACATAATATACAGGGTTCGACAATATTGCAGCTCCTAGAAATAAAAAACTTGTGAATTTTGTTTAAGTGCAAACCGAAAGTATGTTCTAGGATGTATTTCAGGAAAATATTTTTAACTTCTATAGGGTGGCCCAAAAAAGTGTGAGTGATCGGGATACTTTTTTTTAAATGGAACACCCTATATATAGCAATACGTAACTGAACGAAGCACAATGAT